>NC_133414.1:46930000-47555000 GCF_049350105.2 Macaca mulatta
TGTTCTGTTAATTCATCTCACAGAGTTACATGTGTATTTCGTGGATCTCTTTGCTAGCCTTATTTCTGTGTAATCTGAGAACAGATATTTCGGATCCGTTTGAAGTCTATAGGGCCAAAGGAAATATCCTCCGATAACAAAGAGAAAGAAGATTTCTGAGAAACTTCTTTGTGTTCTGTGAAATCATCTCACAGAGTTACAGCTTTCCCCTCAAGAAGCCTTTCGCTAAGACAATTCTTGTGGAATAGGCAAAGTGATATTTGGAAGCCCATAGAGGGCTATGGTGAAAAAGGAAATATCCTCAGATGAAATCTTGAAAGAAGCTTCGTGAGAAACTGCTTAGTGTTCTGTTAATTCATCTCACAGAGTTACATGTGTATTTCGTGGATCTCTTTGCTAGCCTTATTTCTGTGGAATCTGAGAACAGATATTTCGGATCCCATTGATGACTATAGGGCTAAAGGAAATATCCTCCGATAACAAAGAGAAAGAAGCTTTCTGAGAAACTTCCTTGTGTTCTGTGAAATCATCTCACAGATGTACAGCTTTCCCCTCAAGAAGCCTTTCGCTAAGTCAGTTCTTGTGGAATTGGCAAAGTGATATTTGGAAGCCCATAGAGGGCTATGGTGAAAAAGGAAATATCCTCCCAGGAAATCTGGAAAGAAGCTTTCTGAGAAACTGCTTAGTGTTCTGTTAATTCATCTCACAGAGTTACATGTGTATTTCGTGGATCTCTTTGCTAGCCTTATTTCTGTGGAATCTGAGAACAGATATTTCGGATCCCTTTGAAGACTATAGGGCCGAAGGAAATATCCTCCGATAACAAAGAGAAAGAAGCTTTCTGAAAAACTTCTTTGTGTTCTGTGAAATCATCTCACAGAGTTACAGCTTTCCCCTCAAGAAGCCTTTCGCTAAGACAGTTCTTGTGGAATTGGCAAAGTGATATTTGGAAGCCCATAGAGGGCTATGGTGAAAAAGGAAATATCCTCAGATGAAATCTGGAAAGAAGCTTCGTGAGAAACTGCTTAGTGTTCTCTTAATTCATCTCACAGAGTTACATCTGTATTTCGTGGATCTCTTTGCTAGCCTTATTTCTGTGGAATCTGAGTAGAGATATTTCGGATCCCATTGAAGACAATAGGGCCAAAGGAAATATCCTCCGATAACAAAGAGAAAGAAGCTTTCTGAGAAACTTCTTTGTGTTCTGTGAAATCATCTCACAGAGTTACAGCTTTCCCCTCAAGAACCCTTTCGCTAAGACAGTTCTTGTGGAATTGGTAAAGTGATATTTGGAAGCCCATAGAGGGCTACGGTGAAAAAGGAAATATCCTTAGATGAAATCTGGAAAGAAGCTTTATGAGAAACTGCTTAGTGTTCTGTTAATTCATCTCACAGAGTTACATGTGTATTTCGCGGATCTCTTTGCTAGCCTTATTTCTATGGAAACTGAGTACAGATATTTCGGATCCCATTGAAGACAATAGGGCCAAAGGAAATATCCTCCGATAACAAAGAGAAAGAAGCTTTCTGAGAAACTTCTTTGTGTTCTGTGAAATCATCTCACAGAGTTACAGATTTCCCCTCAAGAAGCCTTTCGCTAAGACAGTTCTTGTGGAATTGGCAAAGTGATATTTGGAAGCCCATAGAGGGCTATGGTTAAAAAGGAAATATCCTCAAATGAAATCTGGAAAGAAGCTTCGTGAGAAACTGCTTAGTGTTCTGTTAATTCATCTCACAGAGTTACATGTGTGTTTCTTGGATCTCTTTGCTAGCCTTATTTATGTGGAATCTGAGAACAGATATTTCGGATCCCATTGATGACTATAGGGCTATTGGAAATATCCTCCGATAACAAAGAGAAAGAAGCTTTCTGAGAAACTTCTTTGTGTTCTGTGAAATCATCTCACAGAGTTACAGCTTTACCCTCAAGAAGCCTTTCGCTAAGACAGTTCTTGTGGAATTGGCAAAGTGATATTTGGAAACCCATAGAGGGCTACGGTGAAAAAGGAAATATCCTTAGATGAAATCTGGAAAGAAGCTTTATGAGAAACTGCTTAGTGTTCTGTTAATTCATCTCACAGAGTTACATGTGTATTTCGCGGATCTCTTTGCTAGCCTTATTTCTGTGGAATCTGAGAACAGATATTTCGGATCCCTTTGAAGACTATAGGGCCGAAGGAAATATCCTCCGATAACAAAGAGAAAGAACCTTTCTGAGAAACTTCCTTGTGTTCTGTGAAATCATCTCATAGAGTTACAGCTTTCCCTCAAGAAGCCTTTCGCTAAGACAGTTCTTGTGGAATTGGCAAAGTGATATTTGGAAGCCCATAGAGGGATATGGTGAAAAAGGAAATATCCGCCCAGGAAATCTGGAAAGAAGCTTTCTGAGAAACTGCTTAGTGTTCTGTTAGTTCATCTCACAGAGTTACATGTGTATTTCGCGGATCTCTTTGCTAGCCTTATTTCTGTGGAATCTGAGAACAGATATTTCGGATCCCTTTGAAGACTATAGGGCCAAAGGAAATATCCTCCGATAACAAAGAGAAAGAAGCTTTCTGAGAAACTTCTTTGTGTTCTGTGAAATCATCTCACAGAGTTACAGCTTTCCCCTCAAGAAGCCTTTCGCTAAGAGAGTTCTTGTGGAATAGGCAAAGTGATATTTGGAAGCCCATAGAGGGCTATGGTGAAAAAGGAAATATCCTCAGATGAAATCTGGAAAGAAGCTTTCTGAGAAACTGCTTAGTGTTCTGTTAATTCATCTCACAGAGTTACATCTGTATTTCGTGGATCTCTTTGCTAGCCTTATTTCTGTGGAATCTGAGTAGAGATATTTCGGTTCCCATTGAAGACAATATGGCCAAAGGAAATATCCTCCGATAACAAAGAGAAAGAAGCTTTCTGAGAAACTTCTTTGTGTTCTGTGAAATCATCTCACAGAGTTACAGCTTTCCCCTCAGGAACCCTTTCGCTAAGACAGTTCTTGTGGAATTGGTAAAGTGATATTTGGAAGCCCATAGAGGGCTATGGTGAAAAAGGAAATATCCTCAGATGAAATCTGGAAAGAAGCTTTATGAGAAACTGCTTAGTGTTCTGTTAATTCATCTCACAGAGTTACATGCGTATTTCGCCTATCTCTTTGCTAGCCTTATTTCTGTGGAATCTGAGAACAGATATTTCGGATCCTTTGAAGACTATAGCGCCAAAGGAAATATCCTCCGATAACAAAGAGAAAGAAGCTTTCTGAGAAACTTCTTTGTGTTCTGTGAAGTCATCTCACAGATTTACAGCTTTCCCCTCAAGAAGCCTTTTGCTAAGACAGTTCTTGTGGAATAGGCCAAGTGGTATTTGGAAGCCCATAGAGGGCTATGGTGAAAAAGGAAATATCCTCAGATGAAATCTGGAAAGAAGCTTTCTGAGAAACTGCTTAGTATTCTGTTAATTCATCTCACAGAGTTACATCTGTATTTCGTGGATCTCTTTGCTAGCCTTATTTCTATGGAAACTGAGTACAGATATTTCGGATCCCATTGAAGACAATAGGGCCAAAGGAAATATCCTCCGATAACAAAGAGAAAGAAGCTTTCTGAGAAACTTCTTTGTGTTCTGTGAAATCATCTCACAGAGTTACAGATTTCCCCTCAAGAAGCCTTTCGCTAAGACAGTTCCTGTGGAATTGGCAAATTGATATTTGGAAGCCCATAGAGGGCTATGGTGAAAAAGGAAATATCCTCAGATGAAATCTTGAAAGAAGCTTCGTGAGAAACTGCTTAGTGTTCTGTTAATTCATCTCACAGAGTTACATGTGTGTTTCTTGGATCTCTTTGCTAGCCTTATTTATGTGGAATATGAGAACAGATATTTCGGATCCCCTTGATATCTATAGGGCTAAAGGAAATATCCTCCGATAACAAAGAGAAAGAAGCTTTCTGAGAAACTTCCTTGTGTTCTGTGAAATCATCTCAGAGTGTTACAGCTTTCCCCTCAAGAAGCCTTTCGCTAAGACAGTTCTTGTGGAATTGGCAAAGTTGTATTTGGAAGCCCATAGAGGGCTATGGTGATAAAGGAAATATCCTCCCAGGAAATCTGGAAAGAAGTTTTCTGAGAAACTGCTTAGTGTTCTGTTAATTCATCTCACAGAGTTACATGTGTGTTTCGCGGATATCTTTGCTAGCCTTATTTCTTTGGAATCTGAGAACAGATATTTCGGATCCCTTTGAAGACTATAGGGACGAAGGAAATATCCTCTGATATCAAAGAGAAAGAAGCTTTCTGAGAAACTTCTTTGTGTTCTGTGAAATCATCTCACAGCGTTACAGCTTTCCCCTCAGAAGCCTTTCGCTAAGACAGTTCTTGTGGAATAGGCAAAGTGATATTTGGAAGCCCATAGAGGGCTATGGTGAAAAAGGAAATATCCTTAGATGAAATCTGGAAAGAAGCTTTCTGAGAAACTGCTTAGTGTTCTGTTTATTCATCTCACAGAGTTACATGTGTATTTCGTGGATCTCTTTGCTAGCCTTATTTCTGTGGAATCTGAGAACAGATATTTCGGATCCCTTTGAAAACTATAGGGCCAAAGGAAATATCCTCCGATAACAGAGAGAAAGAAGGTTTCTGAGAAACTTCTTTGTGTTCTGTGAAATCATCTCACAGAGTTACAGCTTTCCCCTCAAGAAGCCTTTCGCTAAGACAGTTCTTGTGGAATAGGCAAAGTGATATTTGGAAGCCCATAGAGGGCTAAGGTGAAAAAGGAAATATCCTCAGATGAAATCTGGAAAGAAGCTTTCTGAGAAACTGCTTAGTGTTCTGTTAATTCATCTCACAGAGTTACATGTGTATTTCGTGGATCTCTTTGCTAGCCTCTTTTCTGTGGAATCTGAGAACAGATATTTCGGATCCCTTTGAAGACTATAGGGCCAAAGGAAATATCCTCCTATAACAAAGAGAAAGAAGCTTTCTTAGAAACGTCTTTGTGTTCTGTGAAATCATCTCACAGAGCTACAGCTTTCCCCTCAAGAAGCCTTTCGCTAAGACAGTTCTTGTGGAATTGGCAAAGTGACATTTGGAAGCCCATAGAGGGCTATTGTGAAAAAGGAAATATCCTCAGATGAAATCTTGAAAGAAGCTTCGTGAGAGACTGCTTACTGTTCTGTTAATTCATCTCACAGAGTTACATGTGTATTTCGTGGAACTCTTTGCTAGCCTTATTTCTGTGGAATCTGAGAACAGATATTTCGTATCCCATTGATGACTATAGGGCTAAAGGAAATATCCTCCGATAACAAAGAGAAAGAAGCTTTCTGAGAAACTTCTTTGTGTTCTGTGAAATCATCTCACAGAGTTACAGCTTTCCCCACAAGAAGCCTTTCGCTAAGACAGTTCTTGTGGAATTGGCCTAGTGATATTTGGAAGCCCATAGAGGGCTATGGTGAAAAAGGAAATATCCTCAGATGAAATCTGGAAAGAATCTTTCTGAGAAACTGCTTAGTGTTCTGTTAATTAATCTCACAGAGTTACATGTGTATTTCACGGATCCCTTTGCTAGCCTTATTTCTGTGGAATCTGGGAACAGATATTTCGGATCCCTTTGAAGACTATAGGGCCAAAGGAAATATCCTCCGATAACAAAGAGAAAGAAGCTTTCTGAGAAACTTCTTTGTGTTCTGTGAAATCATCTCACAGAGTTACAGCTTTCCCCTCAAGAACCCATTCGCTAAGACAGTTCTAGTGGAATAGGCAAAATGATATTTGGAAGCCCACAGAGGGCTATGGTTAAAAAGGAAATATCCTCAGATGAAATCTGGAAAGTAGCTTTCTGAGAAACTGCTTAGTGTTCTGTTAATTCATCTCACAGAGTTACATCTGTATTTCGTGGATCTCTTTGCTAGCCTTATTTCTGTGGAATCTGAGTACAGATATTTCGGATCCCATTGAAGACAATAGGGCCAAAGGAAATAAACTCCTATAACAAAGAGAAAGAAGGTTTCTGAGAAACTTCTTTGTGTTCTGTGAAATCATCTCACAGAGTTACAGCTTTCCCCTCAAGAACCCTTTCGCTAAGACAGTTCTTGTGGAATTGGCAAAGTGATATTTGGAAGCCCATAGAGGGCTATTTTGAAAAAGGAAATATCCTCAGATGAAATCTTGAAACAAGCTCTCCGAGAAACTGCTTAGTGTTCTGTTAATTCATCTCACAGATTTACATATGTATTTCGTGGATCTCTTTGCTAGCCTTATTTCTGTGGAATCTGAGAACAGATATTTCGGATCCCATTGATGACTATAGGGCTATTGGAAATATCCTCCGATAACAAAGAGAAAGAAGCTTTCTGAGAAACTTCTTTGTGTTCTGTGAAATCATCTCACAGAGTTACAGCTTTACCCTCAAGAAGCCTTTCGCTAAGACAGTTCTTGTGTAATTGGCAAAGTGATATTTGGAAACCCATAGAGGGCTACGGTGAAAAAGGAAATATCCTCCCAGGAAATCTGGAAAGAAGCTTTCTGAGAAACTGCTTAGTGTTCTGTTAATTCATCTCACAGAGTTACATGTGTATTTCACGGATCTCCTTGCTAGCCTTATTTCTGTGGAATCTGAGAACAGATATTTCGGATCCCTTTGAAGACTATAGGGCCGAAGGAAATATCCTCCGATAACAAAGAGAAAGAAGCTTTCTGAGAAACTTCTTTGTGTTCTGTGAAATCATCTCACAGAGTTACACTTTCCCCTCAAGAAGCCTTTCGCTGAGACAGTTCTTGTGGAATTGGCAAAGTGATATTTGGAAGCCCATAGAGGGCTATGGTGAAAAAGGAAATATCCTCAGATGAAATCTTGAAAGAAGCTTCGTGAGAAACTGCTTAGTGTTCTGTTAATTCATCTCACAGAGATACATGTGTATTTCGTGGATGTCTTTGCTAGCCTTATTTCTACGGAATCTGAGAACAGATATTTCGGATCCCATTGATGACTATAGGGCTAAAGGAAATATCCTCCGATAACAAAGAGAAAGAAGCTTTCTGAGAAACTTCACTGTGTTCTGTGAAATCATCTCATAGAGATACAGCTTTCCCCTCAAGAAGCCTTTCGCTAAGACAGTTCTTGTGGAATTGGCAAAGTGATATTTGGAAGCCCATAGAGGGATATGGTGAAAAAGGAAATATCCTCTCAGGAAATCTGGAAAGAAGCTTTCTGAGAAACTGCTTAGTGTTCTGTTAATTCATCTCACAGAGTTACATGTGTATTTCGCGGATCTCTTTGCTAGCCTTATTTCTGTGGAATCTGAGAACAGATATTTCGGATCCCTTTGAAGACTATAGGGCCGAAGGAAATATCCTCTGATAACAAAGAGAAAGAAGCTTTCTGAGAAACTTCTTTGTGTTCTGTGAAATCATCTCACAGAGTTACAGCTTTCCCCTCAAGAAGCCTTTCGCTAAGAGAGTTCTTGTGGAATAGGCAAAGTGATATTTGGAAGCCCATAGAGGGTTATGGTGAAAAAGGAAATATCCTCAGATGAAATCTGGAAAGAAGCTTTCTGAGAAAATGCTTAGTGTTCTGTTAATTCATCTCACAGAGTTACATCTGTATTTCGTGGATCTCTTTGCTAGCCTTATTTCTGTGGAATCTGAGTACAGATATTTCGGATCCCATTGAAGACAATAGGGCCAAAGGAAATATCCTCCGATAACAAAGAGAAAGAAGCTTTCTGAGAAACTTCTTTGTGTTCTGTGAAATCATCTCACAGAGTTACAGCTTTCCCCTCAAGAACCCTTTCGCTAAGACAGTTCTTGTGGAATTGGTAAAGTGATATTTGGAAGCCCATAGAGGGCTATGGTGAAAAAGGAAATATCCTTAGATGAAATCTGGAAAGAAGCTTTATGAGAAACTGCTTAGTGTTCTGTTAATTCATCTCACAGAGTTACATGTGTATTTCGCGGATCTCTTTGCTAGCCTTATTTCTGTGGAATCTGAGAACAGATATTTCGGATCCCTTTGAAGACTATAGCGCCAAAGGAAATATCCTCCGATAACAAAGAGAAAGAAGCTTTCTGAGAAACTTCTTTGTGTTCTGTGAAGTCATCTCACAGAGTTACAGCTTTCCCCTCAAGAAGCCTTTTGCTAAGACATTTCTTGTGGAATAGGCAAAGTGATATTTGGAAGCCCATAGAGGGCTATGGTGAAAAAGGAAATATCCTCAGATGAAATCTGGAAAGAAGCTTTCTGAGAAACTGCTTAGTATTCTGTTAATTCATCTCACAGAGTTACATCCGTATTTCGTGGATCTCTTTGCTAGCCTTATTTCTATGGAATCTGAGTACAGATATTTCGGATCCCTTTGAAGACAATAGGGCCAAAGGAAATATCCTCCGATAACAAAGAGAAAGAAGCTTTCTGAGAAACTTCTTTGTGTTCTCTGAAATCATCTCACAGAGTTACAGATTTCCCCTCAAGAAGCCTTTCGCTAAGACAGTTCTTGTGGAATTGGCAAAGTGATATTTGGAAGCCCATAGAGGGCTATGGTGAAAAAGGAAATATCCTCAGATGAAATCTGGAAAGAAGCTTCGTGAGAAACTGCTTAGTGTTCTGTTAATTCATCTCACAGAGTTACATGTGTGTTTCTTGGATCTCTTTGCTAGCCTTATTTATGTGGAATCTGAGAACAGATATTTCGGATCCCATTGATATCTATAGGGCTATAGGAAACATCCTCCGATAACAAAGAGAAAGAAGCTTCCTGAGAAACTTCCTTGTGTTCTGTGAAATCATCTCACAGAGTTACAGCTTTCCCCTCAAGAAGCCTTTCGCTAAGACAGTTCTTGTGGAATTGGCAAAGTGATATTTGGAAGCCCATAGAGGGCTATGGTGCAAAAGGAAATATCCTCCCAGGAAATCTGGAAAGAAGCTTTCTGAGAAACTGCTTAGTGTTCTGTTAATTCATCTCACTGAGTTACATGTGTATTTCGTGGATCTCTTTGCTAGCCTTATTTCTGTGGAATCTGAGAACAGATATTTCGAATTCCTTTGAAGAGTATAGGGCCAAAGGAAATATCCTCCGATAACAAAGAGAAAGAAGGTTTCTGAGAAACTTCCTTGTGTTCTGTGAAATCATCTCACAGAGTTACAGCTTTCCCCTCAAGAAGCCTTTCGCTAAGACAGTTCTTGTGGAATAGGCAAAGTGATATTTGGAAGCCCATAGAGGGCTATGGTGAAAAAGGAAATATCCTCAGATGAAATCTGGAAAGAAGCTTCGTGAGAAACTGCTTAGTGTTCTGTTAATTCATCTCACAGAGTTACATGTGTATTTCGTGGATCTCTTTGCTAGCCTTATTTCTGTGTAATCTGAGAACAGATATTTCGGATCCGTTTGAAGTCTATAGGGCCAAAGGAAATATCCTCCGATAACAAAGAGAAAGAAGATTTCTGAGAAACTTCTTTGTGTTCTGTGAAATCATCTCACAGAGTTACAGCTTTCCCCTCAAGAAGCCTTTCGCTAAGACAATTCTTGTGGAATAGGCAAAGTGATATTTGGAAGCCCATAGAGGGCTATGGTGAAAAAGGAAATATCCTCAGATGAAATCTTGAAAGAAGCTTCGTGAGAAACTGCTTAGTGTTCTGTTAATTCATCTCACAGAGTTACATGTGTATTTCGTGGATCTCTTTGCTAGCCTTATTTCTGTGGAATCTGAGAACAGATATTTCGGATCCCATTGATGACTATAGGGCTAAAGGAAATATCCTCCGATAACAAAGAGAAAGAAGCTTTCTGAGAAACTTCCTTGTGTTCTGTGAAATCATCTCACAGATGTACAGCTTTCCCCTCAAGAAGCCTTTCGCTAAGTCAGTTCTTGTGGAATTGGCAAAGTGATATTTGGAAGCCCATAGAGGGCTATGGTGAAAAAGGAAATATCCTCCCAGGAAATCTGGAAAGAAGCTTTCTGAGAAACTGCTTAGTGTTCTGTTAATTCATCTCACAGAGTTACATGTGTATTTCGTGGATCTCTTTGCTAGCCTTATTTCTGTGGAATCTGAGAACAGATATTTCGGATCCCTTTGAAGACTATAGGGCCGAAGGAAATATCCTCCGATAACAAAGAGAAAGAAGCTTTCTGAAAAACTTCTTTGTGTTCTGTGAAATCATCTCACAGAGTTACAGCTTTCCCCTCAAGAAGCCTTTCGCTAAGACAGTTCTTGTGGAATTGGCAAAGTGATATTTGGAAGCCCATAGAGGGCTATGGTGAAAAAGGAAATATCCTCAGATGAAATCTTGAAAGAAGCTTCGTGAGAAACTGCTTAGTGTTCTGTTAATTCATCTCACAGAGTTACATCTGTATTTCGTGGATCTCTTTGCTAGCCTTATTTCTGTGGAATCTGAGTAGAGATATTTCGGATCCCATTGAAGACAATAGGGCCAAAGGAAATATCCTCCGATAACAAAGAGAAAGAAGCTTTCTGAGAAACTTCTTTGTGTTCTGTGAAATCATCTCACAGAGTTACAGCTTTCCCCTCAAGAACCCTTTCGCTAAGACAGTTCTTGTGGAATTGGTAAAGTGATATTTGGAAGCCCATAGAGGGCTACGGTGAAAAAGGAAATATCCTTAGATGAAATCTGGAAAGAAGCTTTATGAGAAACTGCTTAGTGTTCTGTTAATTCATCTCACAGAGTTACATGTGTATTTCGCGGATCTCTTTGCTAGCCTTATTTCTATGGAAACTGAGTACAGATATTTCGGATCCCATTGAAGACAATAGGGCCAAAGGAAATATCCTCCGATAACAAAGAGAAAGAAGCTTTCTGAGAAACTTCTTTGTGTTCTGTGAAATCATCTCACAGAGTTACAGATTTCCCCTCAAGAAGCCTTTCGCTAAGACAGTTCTTGTGGAATTGGCAAAGTGATATTTGGAAGCCCATAGAGGGCTATGGTTAAAAAGGAAATATCCTCAAATGAAATCTGGAAAGAAGCTTCGTGAGAAACTGCTTAGTGTTCTGTTAATTCATCTCACAGAGTTACATGTGTGTTTCTTGGATCTCTTTGCTAGCCTTATTTATGTGGAATCTGAGAACAGATATTTCGGATCCCATTGATGACTATAGGGCTATTGGAAATATCCTCCGATAACAAAGAGAAAGAAGCTTTCTGAGAAACTTCTTTGTGTTCTGTGAAATCATCTCACAGAGTTACAGCTTTACCCTCAAGAAGCCTTTCGCTAAGACAGTTCTTGTGGAATTGGCAAAGTGATATTTGGAAACCCATAGAGGGCTACGGTGAAAAAGGAAATATCCTCCCAGGAAATCTGGAAAGAAGCTTTCTGAGAAACTGCTTAGTGTTCTGTTAATTCATCTCACAGAGTAACATGTGTATTTCGCGGATCTCTTTGCTAGCCTTATTTCTGTGGAATCTGAGAACAGATATTTCGGATCCCTTTGAAGACTATAGGGCCGAAGGAAATATCCTCCGATAACAAAGAGAAAGAAGCTTTCTGAGAAACTTCTTTGTGTTCTGTGAAATCATCTCACAGAGTTACAGCTTTCCCCTCAAGAAGCCTTTCGCTAAGAGAGTTCTTGTGGAATAGGCAAAGTGATATTTGGAAGCCCATAGAGGGCTATGGTGAAAAAGGAAATATCCTTATATGAAATCTGGAAAGAAGCTTTCTGAGAAACTGCTTAGTGTTCTGTTAATTCATCTCAAAGAGTTACATGTGTATTTCGTGGATCTCTTTGCTAGCCTTATTTCTACAGAATCTGAGAACAGATATTTCGGATCCCATTGATGACTATAGCGCCAAAGGAAATATCCTCCGATAACAAAGAGAAAGAAGCTTTCTGAGAAACTTCTTTGTGTTCTGTGAAATCATCTCACAGAGTTACAGCTTTCCCCTCAAGAAGCCTTTCGCTAAGACAGTTCTTGTGGAATTGGCAACGTGATATTTGGAAGCCCATAGAGGGCTATGGTTAAAAAGGAAATATCCTCAGATGAAATCTGGAAAGAAGCTTCGTGAGAAACTGCTTAGTGTTCTGTTAATTCATCTCAGAGAGTTACATGTGTATTTCGTGGATCTCTTTGCTAGCCTCTTTTCTGTGGAATCTGAGAACAGATATTTCGGATCCCTTTGAAGACTATAGGGCCAAAGGAAATATCCTCCGATAACAAAGAGAAAGAAGCTTTCTGAGAAACTTCTTTGTGTTCTGTGAAGTCATCTCACAGAGTTACAGCTTTCCCCTCAAGAAGCCTTTCGCTAAGACAGTTCTTGTGGAATTGTCAAAGCGATATTTGGAACCCCTAGAGGGCTATGGTGAAAAAGGAAATATCCTCAGATGAAATCTTGAAAGAAGCTTCGTGAGAAACTGCTTAGTGTTCTGTTAATTCATCTCACAGAGTTACATGTGTATTTCGTGGATCTCTTTGCTAGCCTTTTATCTGTGGAATCTGAGAACAGATATTTCGTATCCCATTGATGACTATAGCGCCAAAGGAAATATCCTCCTTTAACAAAGAGAAAGAAGCTTTCTCAGAAACTTCTTTGTGTTCTGTGAAATCATCTCACAGAGTTACAGCTTTCCCCTCAAGAAGCCTTTCGCTAAGACAGTTCTTGTGGAATTGGCAAAGTGATATTTGGAAGCCCATAGAGGGCTATGGTGAAAAAGGAAATATCCTCAGATGAAATCTGGAAAGAAGCTTCGTGAGAAACTGCTTAGTGTTCTGTTAATTCATCTCACAGAGTTACATGTGTATTTCGCGGATCTCTTTGCTAGCCTTATTTCTGTGGAATCTGAGAGCAGATATTTCGGATCCCTTTGAAGACTATAGGGCCAAAGGAAATATCCTCCGATAACAAAGAGAAAGGAGCTTTCTGAGAAACTTCTTTGTGTTCTGTGAAATCATCTCACAGAGTTACAGCTTTCCCCTCAAGAAGCCTTTTGCTAAGACAGTTCTTGTGGAATAGGCAAAGTGATATTTGGAAGCCCATAGAGGGCTATGGTGAAAAAGGAAATATCCTCAGATGAAATCTGGAAAGAAGCTTTCTGAGAAACTGCTTAGTGTTCTGTTAATTCATCTCACAGAGTTACATGTGTATTTCGTGGATCTCTTTGCTAGCCTTATTTCTGTGGAATCTGAGTGCAGATATTTCAGATCCCATTGAAGACAATAGGGCCAAAGGAAATATCCTGATATAACAAAGAGAAAGAAGGTTTCTGAGAAACTTCTTTGTGTTCTGTGAAATCATCTCACAGAGTTACAGCTTTCCACTCAAGAAGCCTTTCGCTAAGACAGTTCTTGTGGAATTGGCAAAGTGATATTTGGAGGCCCATAGAGGGCTATGGTGAAAAAGGAAATATCCATAGATGAAATCTGGAAGAAGCTTCGTAAGAAACTGCTTAGTGTTCTGTTAATTCATCTCACAGAGTTACATGTGTATTTCGTGGATCTCTTTGCTAGCCTTATTTCTGTGGAATCTGAGAACAGATATTCGGGATCCCTTTGAAGACTATAGGGCCAAAGGAAATATCCTCCGATAACAAAGAGAAAGAAGCTTTCTGAGAAACTTCTTTGTGTTCTTTGAAATCATCTAACAGAGTTACAGCTTTCCCCTCAAGAACCCTTTCGCTAAGACAGTTCTTGTGGAATTGACAAAGTGATATTTGGAAGCCCATAGAGGGCTATGGTGAAAAAGGAAATATCCTTAGATGAAATCTGGAAAGAAGATTTATGAGAAACTGCTTAGTGTTCTGTTAATTCATCTCACAGAGTTACATGTGTATTTCGCGGATCTCTTTGCTAGCCTTATTTCTTTGGAATCTGAGAACAGATATTTCGGATCCCTTTGAAGACTATAGGGCCAAAGGAAATATCCTCCGATAACAAAGAGAAAGAAGCTTTCTGAGAAACTTCTTTGTGTTCTGTGAAATCATCTCACAGAGTTACAGCTTTCCCCTCAAGAAGCCTTTCGCTAAGACAGTTCTTGTGGAATAGGCAAAGTGATATTTGGAAGCCCATAGAGGGCTATGGTGAAAAAGGAAATATCCTCAGATGAAATCTGGAAACAAGCTTTCTGAGAAACTGCTTAGTGTTCTGTTAATTCATCTCACAGAGTTACATGTGTATTTCGTGGATCTCTTTGCTAGCCTTATTTCTGTGGAATCTGAGTACAGATATTTCGGATCCCTTTGAAGACTATAGGGCCAAAGGAAATATCCTCCGATAACAAAGAGAAAGAAGCTTTCTGAGAAACTTCTTTGTGTTCTGTGAAATCACCTCACAGAGTTACAGCTTTCCCCTCAAGAAGCCTTTCGCTAAGACAGTTCTTGTGGAATAGGCAAAGTGATATTTGGAAGCCCATAGAGGGCTATGGTGAAAAAGGAAATATCCTCAAATGAAATCTGGAAAGAAGCTTCGTGAGAAACTGCTTAGTGTTCTGTTAATTCATCTCACAGAGTTACATGTGTATTTCGTGGATCTCTTTGCTAGCCTTATTTCTGTGGAATCTGAGAACAGATATTTCGGATTCCATTGATGACTATAGGGCTAAAGGAAATATCCTCCGATAACAAAGAGAAAGAAGCTTTCTGAGAAACTTCCTTGTGTTCTGTGAAATCATCTCACAGAGTTACTGCTTTCCCCTCAAGAAGCCTTTCGCTATGACAGTTCTTGTGGAATTGGCAAAGTGATATTTGGAAGCCCATAGAGGGCTATGGTGAAAAAGGAAATATCCTCACAGGAAATCTGGAAAGAAGCTTTCTGAGAAACTGCTTAGTGTTGTGTTAATTCATCTCACAGAGTTACATGTGTATTTCGCGGATCTCTTTGCTAGCCTTATTTCTGTGGAATCTGAGAACAGATATTTCGGATCCCTTTGAAGACTATAGGGCCGAAGGAAATATCCTCCGATAACAAAGAGAAAGAAGCTTTCTGAGAAACTTCTTTGTGTTCTGTGAAATCATCTCACAGAGTTACAGCTTTCCCCTCAAGAACCCTTTCGCTAAGACAGTTCTTGTGGAATAGGCAAAGTGATATTTGGAAGCCCATAGAGGGCTATGGTGAAAAAGGAAATATCCTTAGATGAAATCTGGAAAGAAGCTTTCTGAGAAACTGCTTAGTGTTCTGTTAATTCATCTCACAGAGTTACATGTGTATTTCGTGGATCTCTTTGCTAGCCTTATTTCTGTGGAATCTGAGAACAGATATTTCGGATCCCTTTGAAAACAATAGGGCCAAAGGAAATATCCTCCGATAACAAAGAGAAAGAAGGTTTCTGAGAAACTTCTTTGTGTTCCGTGAAATCATCTCACAGAGTTACAGCTTTCCCCTCAAGAAGCCTTTCGCTAAGACAGTTCTTGTGGAATAGGCAAAGTGATATTTGGAAGCCCATAGAGGGCTATGGTGAAAAAGGAAATATCCTCAGATGAAATCTGGAAAGAAGCTTTCTGAGAAACTGCTTAGTGTTCTGTTAATTCATCTCACAGAGTTACATGTGTATTTCGTGGATCTCTTTGCTAGCCTCTTTTCTGTGGAATCTGAGAACAGATATTTCGGATCCCTTTGAAGACTATAGGGCCAAAGGAAATATCCTCCGATAACAAAGAGAAAGAAGCTTTCTGAGAAACTTCTTTGTGTTCTGTGAAATCATCTCACAGAGTTACAGCTTTTCCCTCAAGAAGCCTTTCGCTAAGACAGTTCTTGTGGAATTGGCAAAGTGATATTTGGAAGCCCATAGAGGGCTATGGTTAAAAAGGAAATATCCTCAGATGAAATCTGGAAAGAAGCTTCGTGAGAAACTGCTTAGTGTTCTGTTAATTCATCTCACAGAGTTACATGTGTATTTCGCGGATCTCTTTGCTAGCCTTATTTCTGTGGAATCTGAGAACAGATATTTCGGATCCCTTTGAAGACTATAGGGCCAAAGGAAATATCCTCCGATAACAAAGAGAAAGAAGCTTTCTGAGAAACTTCTTTGTGTTCTGTGAAATCATCTCACAGAGTTACAGCTTTCCCCTCAAGAAGCCTTTCGCTAAGACAGTTCTTGTGGAATAGGCAAAGTGATATTTGGAAGCCCATAGAGGGCTATGGTGAAAAAGGAAATATCCTCAGATGAAATCTGGAAAGAAGCTTTCTGAGAAACTGCTTAGTGTTCTGTTAATTCATCTCACAGAGTTACATGTGTATTTCGTGGATCTCTTTGCTAGCCTTATTTATGTGGAATCTGAGTACAGATATTTCGGATCCCATTGAAGACAATAGGGCCAAAGGAAATATCCTGATATAACAAAGAGAAAGAAGCTTTCTGAGAAACTTCTTTGTGTTCTGTGAAATCATCTCACAGAGTTACAGCTTTCCACTCAAGAAGCCTTTCGCTAAGACAGTTCTTGTGGAATTGGCAAAGTGATATTTGGAGGCCCATAGAGGGCTATGGTGAAAAAGGAAATATCCATAGATGAAATCTGGAAAGAAGCTTCGTAAGAAACTTCTTAGTGTTCTGTTAATTCATCTCACAGAGTTACATGTGTATTTCGTGGATCTCTTTGCTAGCCTTATTTCTGTGGAATCTGAGAACAGATATTTCGGATCCCTTTGAAGACTATAGGGCCAAAGGAAATATCCTCCGATAACAAAGAGAAAGAAGCTTTCTGAGAAACTTCTTTGTGTTCTTTGAAATCATCTCACAAAGTTACAGCTTTCCCCTCAAGAACCCTTTCGCTAAGACGGTTCTTGTGGAATTGACAAAGTGATATTTGGAAGCCCATAGAGGGCTATGGTGAAAAAGGAAATATCCTTAGATGAAATCTGGAAAGAAGATTTATGAGAAACTGCTTAGTGTTCTGTTAATTCATCTCACAGAGTTACATGTGTATGTCGCGGATCTCTTTGCTAGACTTATTTCTTTGGAATCTGAGAACAGATATTTCGGATCCCTTTGAAGACTATAGGGCCAAAGGAAATATCCTCCGATAACAAAGAGAAAGAAGCTTTCTGAGAAACTTCTTTGTGTTCTGTGAAATCATCTCACAGAGTTACAGCTTTCCCCTCAAGAAGCCTTTCGCTAAGACAGTTCTTGTGGAATAGGCAAAGTGATATTTGGAAGCCCATAGAGGGCTATGGTGAAAAAGGAAATATCCTCAAATGAAATCTTGAAAGAAGCTTCGTGAGAAACTGCTTAGTGTTCTGTTAATTCATCTCACAGAGTTACATGTGTATTTCGTGGATCTCTTTGCTAGCCTTATTTCTGTGGAATCTGAGAACAGATATTTCGGATCCCTTTGAAGACTATAGGGCCAAAGGAAATATCCCCCGATAAAAAAGAGAAAGAAGCTTTCTGAGAAACTTCTTTGTGTTCTGTGAAATCATCTCACAGAGTTACAGCTTTCCCCTCAAGAAGCCTTTCGCTAAGACAGTTCTTGTGGAATTGGCAAAGTCATATTTGGAAGCCCATAGAGGGCAATGGTGAAAAAGGAAATATCCTCAGATGAAATCTTGAAAGAAGCTTCGTGAGAAACTGCTTAGTGTTCTGTTAATTCATCTCACAGAGTTACATGTGTATTTCGTGGATCTCTTTGCTAGCCTTATTTCTGTGGAATCTGAGAACAGATATTTCGGATCCCATTGATGACTATAGGGCTAAAGGAAATATCCTCCGATAACAAAGAGAAAGAAGCTTTCTGAGAAACTTCCTTGTGTTCTGTGAAATCATCTCACAGAGTTACAGCTTTCCCCTCAAGAAGCCTTTCGCTAAGACAGTTCTTGTGGAATTGGCAAAGTGATATTTGGAAGCCCATAGAGGGCTATGGTGAAAAAGGAAAAATCCTCACAGGAAATATGGAAAGAAGCTTTCTGAGAAACTGCTTAGTGTTCTGTTAATTCATCTCAGAGAGTTACATGTGTATTTCGCGGATCTCTTTGCTAGCCTTATTTCTGTGGAATCTGAGAACAGATATTTCGGATCCCTTTGAAGACTATAGGGCCGAAGGAAATATCCTCCGATAACAAAGAGAAAGAAGCTTTCTGAGAAACTTCTTTGTGTTCTGTGAAATCATCTCACAGAGTTACAGCTTTCCCCTCAAGAAGCCTTTCGCTAAGACAGTTCTTGTGGAATAGGCAAAGTGATATTTGGAAGCCCATAGAGGGCTATGGTGAAAAAGGAAATATGCTCAGATGAAATCTGGAAAGAAGCTGTCTGAGAAACTGCTTAGTGTTCTGTTAATTCATCTCACAGAGTTACATGTGTATTTCTTGGATCTCTTTGCTTGCCTTATTTCTGTGGAATCTGAGTACAAATATTTCGGATCCCATTGAAGACAATAGGACCAAAGGATATATCCTCCTATAACAAAGAGAAAGAAGCTTTCTGAGAAACTTCTTTGTGTTCTGTGAAATCATCTCACAGAGTTACAGCTTTCCCCTCAAGAACACTTTCGCTAAGACAGTTCTTGTGGAATTGACAAAGTGATATTTGGAATCCCATAGAGGGCTACGGTGAAAAAGGAAATATCCTTAGATGAAATCTGGAAAGAAGCTTTATGAGAAACTGCTTAGTGTTCTGTTAATTCATCTCACAGAGTTACATGTGTGTTTCGCGGATCTCTTTGCTAGCCTTATTTCTGTGGAATCTGAGAACAGATATTTCGGATCCCTTTGAAGACTATAGGGCCAAAGGAAATATCCTCCGAAAACAAAGAGAAAGAAGCTTTCTGAGAAACTTCTTTGTGTTCTGTGAAATCATCTCACAGAGTTACAGCTTTCCCCTCAAGAACCCTTTCGCTAAGACAGTTCTTGTGGAATAGGCAAAGTGATAATTGGAAGCCCATAGAGGGCTATGTTGAAAAAGGAAATATCCTCAGTTGAAATCTGGAAAGAAGCCTTCTAAGAAACTGCTTAGTGTTCTGTTAATTCATCTGACAGAGTTACATCTGTATTTCGTGGATCTCTTTGCTAGCCTTATTTCTGTGGAATCTGAGTACAGATATTTCGGATCCCATTGAAGACAATAGGGCCAAAGGATATATCCTCCTATAACAAAGAGAAAGAAGCTTTCTGAGAAACTTCTTTGTGTTCTGTGAAATCATCTCACAGAGTTACAGCTTTCCCCTCAAGAACACTTTCGCTAAGACAGTTCTTGTGGAATTGACAAAGTGATATTTGGAATTCCATAGAGGGCTATGGTGAAAAAGGAATTATCCTTAGATGAAATCTGGAAAGAAGCTTTATGAGAAACTGCTTAGTGTTCTGTTAATTCATCTCACAGAGTTACATGTGTATTTCGCGGATCTCTTTGCTAGCCTTATTTCTGTGGAATCTGAGAACAGATATTTCGGATCCCTTTGAAGACTAGAGCGCCAAAGGAAATATCCTCCGATAACAAAGAGAAAGAAGCTTTCTGAGAATCTTCTTTGTGTTCTGTGAAATCATCTCACAGAGTTACAGCTTTCCCCTCAAGAAGCCTTTCTCTAAGACAGTTCTTGTGGAATTGGCAAAGTGATATTTGGAAGCCCATAGAGGGCTATGGTGAAAAAGGAAATATCCTCAGATGAAATCTGGAAAGAAGCTTCGTGAGAAACTGCTTAGTGTTCTGTTAATTCATCTCACAGAGTTACATGTGTATTTCGCGGATCTCTTTGCTAGCCTTATTTCTGTGGAATCTGAGAAAAGATATTTCAGATCCCTTTGAAGACTACAGCGCCAAAGGAAATATCCTCCGATAACAAAGAGAAAGAAGCTTTCTGAGAAACTTCTTTGTGTTCTGTGAAATCATCTCACAGAGTTACAGCTTTCCCCTCGAGAAGCCTTTCGCTAGGACAGTTCTTGTGGAATAGGCAAAGTGATATTTGGAAGCCCATAGAGGGCTATGGTGAAAAAGGAAATATCCTCCCAGGAAATCTGGAAAGAAGCTTTCTGAGAAACTGCTTAGTGTTCTGTTAATTCATCTCACAGAGTTACATGTGTATTTCGCGGATCTCTTTGCTAGCCTTATTTCTGTGGAATCTGAGAACAGATATTTCGGATCCCTTTGAAGACTATAGGGCCGAAGGAAATATCCTCCGATAACAAAGAGAAAGAACCTTTCTGAGAAACTTCCTTGTGTTCTGTGAAATCATCTCATAGAGTTACAGCTTTCCCTCAAGAAGCCTTTCGCTAAGACAGTTCTTGTGGAATTGGCAAAATGATATTTGGAAGCCCATAGAGGGATATGGTGAAAAAGGAAATATCCGCCCAGGAAATCTGGAAAGAAGCTTTCTGAGAAACTGCTTAGTGTTCTGTTAGTTCATCTCACAGAGTTACATGTGTATTTCGCGGATCTCTTTGCTAGCCTTATTTCTGTGGAATCTGAGAACAGATATTTCGGATCCCTTTGAAGACTATAGGGCCGAAGGAAATATCCTCCGATAACAAAGAGAAAGAAGCTTTCTGAGAAACTTCTTTGTGTTCTGTGAAATCATCTCACAGAGTTACAGCTTTCCCCTCAAGAAGCCTTTCGCTAAGAGAGTTCTTGTGGAATAGGCAAAGTGATATTTGGAAGCCCATAGAGGGCTATGGTGAAAAAGGAAATATCCTCAGATGAAATCTGGAAAGAAGCTTTCTGAGAAACTGCTTAGTGTTCTGTTAATTCATCTCACAGAGTTACATCTGTATTTCGTGGATCTCTTTGCTAGCCTTATTTCTGTGGAATCTGAGTAGAGATATTTCGGTTCCCATTGAAGACAATAGGGCCAAAGGAAATATCCTCCGATAACAAAGAGAAAGAAGCTTTCTGAGAAACTTCTTTGTGTTCTGTGAAATCATCTCACAGAGTTACAGCTTTCCCCTCAGGAACCCTTTCGCTAAGACAGTTCTTGTGGAATTGGTAAAGTGATATTTGGAAGCCCATAGAGGGCTATGGTGAAAAAGGAAATATCCTCAGATGAAATCTGGAAAGAAGCTTTATGAGAAACTGCTTAGTGTTCTGTTAATTCATCTCACAGAGTTACATGCGTATTTCGCGGATCTCTTTGCTAGCCTTATTTCTGTGGAATCTGAGAACAGATATTTCGGATCCTTTGAAGACTATAGCGCCAAAGGAAATATCCTCCGATAACAAAGAGAAAGAAGCTTTCTGAGAAACTTCTTTGTGTTCTGTGAAGTCATCTCACAGAGTTACAGCTTTCCCCTCAAGAAGCCTTTTGCTAAGACAGTTCTTGTGGAATAGGCAAAGTGGTATTTGGAAGCCCATAGAGGGCTATGGTGAAAAAGGAAATATCCTCAGATGAAATCTGGAAAGAAGCTTTCTGAGAAACTGCTTAGTATTCTGTTAATTCATCTCACAGAGTTACATCTGTATTTCGTGGATCTCTTTGCTAGCCTTATTTCTATGGAAACTGAGTACAGATATTTCGGATCCCATTGAAGACAATAGGGCCAAAGGAAATATCCTCCGATAACAAAGAGAAAGAAGCTTTCTGAGAAACTTCTTTGTGTTCTGTGAAATCATCTCACAGAGTTACAGATTTCCCCTCAAGAAGCCTTTCGCTAAGACAGTTCCTGTGGAATTGGCAAAGTGATATTTGGAAGCCCATAGAGGGCTATGGTGAAAAAGGAAATATCCTCAGATGAAATCTGGAAAGAAGCTTCGTGAGAAACTGCTTAGTGTTCTGTTAATTCATCTCACAGAGTTACATGTGTGTTTCTTGGATCTCTTTGCTAGCCTTATTTATGTGGAATATGAGAACAGATATTTCGGATCCCCTTGATATCTATAGGGCTAAAGGAAATATCCTCCGATAACAAAGAGAAAGAAGCTTTCTGAGAAACTTCCTTGTGTTCTGTGAAATCATCTCAGAGTGTTACAGCTTTCCCCTCAAGAAGCCTTTCGCTAAGACAGTTCTTGTGGAATTGGCAAAGTTGTATTTGGAAGCCCATAGAGGGCTATGGTGATAAAGGAAATATCCTCCCAGGAAATCTGGAAAGAAGTTTTCTGAGAAACTGCTTAGTGTTCTGTTAATTCATCTCACAGAGTTACATGTGTGTTTCGCGGATATCTTTGCTAGCCTTATTTCTTTGGAATCTGAGAACAGATATTTCGGATCCCTTTGAAGACTATAGGGACGAAGGAAATATCCTCTGATATCAAAGAGAAAGAAGCTTTCTGAGAAACTTCTTTGTGTTCTGTGAAATCATCTCACAGAGTTACAGCTTTCCCCTCAGAAGCCTTTCGCTAAGACAGTTCTTGTGGAATAGGCAAAGTGATATTTGGAAGCCCATAGAGGGCTATGGTGAAAAAGGAAATATCCTTAGATGAAATCTGGAAAGAAGCTTTCTGAGAAACTGCTTAGTGTTCTGTTTATTCATCTCACAGAGTTACATGTGTATTTCGTGGATCTCTTTGCTAGCCTTATTTCTGTGGAATCTGAGAACAGATATTTCGGATCCCTTTGAAAACTATAGGGCCAAAGGAAATATCCTCCGATAACAGAGAGAAAGAAGGTTTCTGAGAAACTTCTTTGTGTTCTGTGAAATCATCTCACAGAGTTACAGCTTTCCCCTCGAGAAGCCTTTCGCTAAGACAGTTCTTGTGGAATAGGCAAAGTGATATTTGGAAGCCCATAGAGGGCTAAGGTGAAAAAGGAAATATCCTCAGATGAAATCTGGAAAGAAGCTTTCTGAGAAACTGCTTAGTGTTCTGTTAATTCATCTCACAGAGTTACATGTGTATTTCTTGGATCTCTTTGCTAGCCTCTTTTCTGTGGAATCTGAGAACAGATATTTCGGATCCCTTTGAAGACTATAGGGCCAAAGGAAATATCCTCCTATAACAAAGAGAAAGAAGCTTTCTTAGAAACGTCTTTGTGTTCTGTGAAATCATCTCACAGAGCTACAGCTTTCCCCTCAAGAAGCCTTTCGCTAAGACAGTTCTTGTGGAATTGGCAAAGTGACATTTGGATGCCCATAGAGGGCTATTGTGAAAAAGGAAATATCCTCAGATGAAATCTTGAAAGAAGCTTCGTGAGAGACTGCTTACTGTTCTGTTAATTCATCTCACAGAGTTACATGTGTATTTCGTGGAACTCTTTGCTAGCCTTATTTCTGTGGAATCTGAGAACAGATATTTCGTATCCCATTGATGACTATAGGGCTAAAGGAAATATCCTCCGATAACAAAGAGAAAGAAGCTTTCTGAGAAACTTCTTTGTGTTCTGTGAAATCATCTCACAGAGTTACAGCTTTCCCCACAAGAAGCCTTTCGCTAAGACAGTTCTTGTGGAATTGGCCTAGTGATATTTGGAAGCCCATAGAGGGCTATGGTGAAAAAGGAAATATCCTCAGATGAAATCTGGAAAGAATCTTTCTGAGAAACTGCTTAGTGTTCTGTTAATTAATCTCACAGAGTTACATGTGTATTTCACGGATCCCTTTGCTAGCCTTATTTCTGTGGAATCTGGGAACAGATATTTCGGATCCCTTTGAAGACTATAGGGCCAAAGGAAATATCCTCCGATAACAAAGAGAAAGAAGCTTTCTGAGAAACTTCTTTGTGTTCTGTGAAATCATCTCACAGAGTTACAGCTTTCCCCTCAAGAACCCATTCGCTAAGACAGTTCTAGTGGAATAGGCAAAATGATATTTGGAAGCCCACAGAGGTCTATGGTTAAAAAGGAAATATCCTCAGATGAAATCTGGAAAGTAGCTTTCTGAGAAACTGCTTAGTGTTCTGTTAATTCATCTCACAGAGTTACATCTGTATTTCGTGGATCTCTTTGCTAGCCTTATTTCTGTGGAATCTGAGTACAGATATTTCGGATCCCATTGAAGACAATAGGGCCAAAGGAAATAAACTCCTATAACAAAGAGAAAGAAGGTTTCTGAGAAACTTCTTTGTGTTCTGTGAAATCATCTCACAGAGTTACAGCTTTCCCCTCAAGAACCCTTTCGCTAAGACAGTTCTTGTGGAATTGGCAAAGTGATATTTGGAAGCCCATAGAGGGCTATTTTGAAAAAGGAAATATCCTCAGATGAAATCTTGAAACAAGCTCTCCGAGAAACTGCTTAGTGTTCTGTTAATTCATCTCACAGATTTACATATGTATTTCGTGGATCTCTTTGCTAGCCTTATTTCTGTGGAATCTGAGAACAGATATTTCGGATCCCATTGATGACTATAGGGCTATTGGAAATATCCTCCGATAACAAAGAGAAAGAAGCTTTCTGAGAAACTTCTTTGTGTTCTGTGAAATCATCTCACAGAGTTACAGCTTTACCCTCAAGAAGCCTTTCGCTAAGACAGTTCTTGTGTAATTGGCAAAGTGATATTTGGAAACCCATAGAGGGCTACGGTGAAAAAGGAAATATCCTCCCAGGAAATCTGGAAAGAAGCTTTCTGAGAAACTGCTTAGTGTTCTGTTAATTCATCTCACAGAGTTACATGTGTATTTCACGGATCTCCTTGCTAGCCTTATTTCTGTGGAATCTGAGAACAGATATTTCGGATCCCTTTGAAGACTATAGGGCCGAAGGAAATATCCTCCGATAACAAAGAGAAAGAAGCTTTCTGAGAAACTTCTTTGTGTTCTGTGAAATCATCTCACAGAGTTACACTTTCCCCTCAAGAAGCCTTTCGCTAAGACAGTTCTTGTGGAATTGGCAAAGTGATATTTGGAAGCCCATAGAGGGCTATGGTGAAAAAGGAAATATCCTCAGATGAAATCTTGAAAGAAGCTTCGTGAGAAACTGCTTAGTGTTCTGTTAATTCATCTCACAGAGATACATGTGTATTTCGTGGATGTCTTTGCTAGCCTTATTTCTACGGAATCTGAGAACAGATATTTCGGATCCCATTGATGACTATAGGGCTAAAGGAAATATCCTCCGATAACAAAGAGAAAGAAGCTTTCTGAGAAACTTCACTGTGTTCTGTGAAATCATCTCATAGAGATACAGCTTTCCCCTAAAGAAGCCTTTCGCTAAGACAGTTCTTGTGGAATTGGCAAAGTGATATTTGGAAGCCCATAGAGGGATATGGTGAAAAAGGAAATATCCTCTCAGGAAATCTGGAAAGAAGCTTTCTGAGAAACTGCTTAGTGTTCTGTTAATTCATCTCACAGAGTTACATGTGTATTTCGCGGATCTCTTTGCTAGCCTTATTTCTGTGGAATCTGAGAACAGATATTTCGGATCCCTTTGAAGACTATAGGGCCGAAGGAAATATCCTCTGATAACAAAGAGAAAGAAGCTTTCTGAGAAACTTCTTTGTGTTCTGTGAAATCATCTCACAGAGTTACAGCTTTCCCCTCAAGAAGCCTTTCGCTAAGAGAGTTCTTGTGGAATAGGCAAAGTGATATTTGGAAGCCCATAGAGGGTTATGGTGAAAAAGGAAATATCCTCAGATGAAATCTGGAAAGAAGCTTTCTGAGAAAATGCTTAGTGTTCTGTTAATTCATCTCACAGAGTTACATCTGTATTTCGTGGATCTCTTTGCTAGCCTTATTTCTGTGGAATCTGAGTACAGATATTTCGGATCCCATTGAAGACAATAGGGCCAAAGGAAATATCCTCCGATAACAAAGAGAAAGAAGCTTTCTGAGAAACTTCTTTGTGTTCTGTGAAATCATCTCACAGAGTTACAGCTTTCCCCTCAAGAACCCTTTCGCTAAGACAGTTCTTGTGGAATTGGTAAAGTGATATTTGGAAGCCCATAGAGGGCTATGGTGAAAAAGGAAATATCCTTAGATGAAATCTGGAAAGAAGCTTTATGAGAAACTGCTTAGTGTTCTGTTAATTCATCTCACAGAGTTACATGTGTATTTCGCGGATCTCTTTGCTAGCCTTTTTTCTGTGGAATCTGAGAACAGATATTTCGGATCCCTTTGAAGACTATAGCGCCAAAGGAAATATCCTCCGATAACAAAGAGAAAGAAGCTTTCTGAGAAACTTCTTTGTGTTCTGTGAAGTCATCTCACAGAGTTACCGCTTTCCCCTCAAGAAGCCTTTTGCTAAGACATTTCTTGTGGAATAGGCAAAGTGATATTTGGAAGCCCATAGAGGGCTATGGTGAAAAAGGAAATATCCTCAGATGAAATCTGGAAAGAAGCTTTCTGAGAAACTGCTTAGTATTCTGTTAATTCATCTCACAGAGTTACATCTGTATTTCGTGGATCTCTTTGCTAGCCTTATTTCTATGGAATCTGAGTACAGATATTTCGGATCCCTTTGAAGACAATAGGGCCAAAGGAAATATCCTCCGATAACAAAGAGAAAGAAGCTTTCTGAGAAACTTCTTTGTGTTCTCTGAAATCATCTCACAGAGTTACAGATTTCCCCTCAAGAAGCCTTTCGCTAAGACAGTTCTTGTGGAATTGGAAAAGTGATATTTGGAAGCCCATAGAGGGCTATGGTGAAAAAGGAAATATCCTCAGATGAAATCTGGAAAGAAGCTTCGTGAGAAACTGCTTAGTGTTCTGTTAATTCATCTCACAGAGTTACATGTGTGTTTCTTGGATCTCTTTGCTAGCCTTATTTATGTGGAAAATGAGAACAGATATTTCGGATCCCATTGATATCTATAGGGCTATAGGAAACATCCTCCGATAACAAAGAGAAAGAAGCTTTCTGAGAAACTTCCTTGTGTTCTGTGAAATCATCTCACAGAGTTACAGCTTTCCCCTCAAGAAGCCTTTCGCTAAGACAGTTCTTGTGGAATTGGCAAAGTGATATTTGGAAGCCCATAGAGGGCTATGGTGCAAAAGGAAATATCCTCCCAGGAAATCTGGAAAGAAGCTTTCTGAGAAACTGCTTAGTGTTCTGTTAATTCATCTCACTGAGTTACATGTGTATTTCGTGGATCTCTTTGCTAGCCTTATTTCTGTGGAATCTGAGAACAGATATTTCGAATTCCTTTGAAGAGTATAGGGCCAAAGGAAATATCCTCCGATAACAAAGAGAAAGAAGGTTTCTGAGAAACTTCCTTGTGTTCTGTGAAATCATCTCACAGAGTTACAGCTTTCCCCTCAAGAACCCTTTCGCTAAGACAGTTCTTGTGGAATAGGCAAAGTGATATTTGGAAGCCCATAGAGGGCTATGGTGAAAAAGGAAATATCCTCAGATGAAATCTGGAAAGAAGCTTCGTGAGAAACTGCTTAGTGTTCTGTTAATTCATCTCACAGAGTTACATGTGTATTTCGTGGATCTCTTTGCTAGCCTTATTTCTGTGTAATCTGAGAACAGATATTTCGGATCCGTTTGAAGTCTATAGGGCCAAAGGAAATATCCTCCGATAACAAAGAGAAAGAAGATTTCTGAGAAACTTCTTTGTGTTCTGTGAAATCATCTCACAGAGTTACAGCTTTCCCCTCAAGAAGCCTTTCGCTAAGACAATTCTTGTGGAATAGGCAAAGTGATATTTGGAAGCCCATAGAGGGCTATGGTGAAAAAGGAAATATCCTCAGATGAAATCTTGAAAGAAGCTTCGTGAGAAACTGCTTAGTGTTCTGTTAATTCATCTCACAGAGTTACATGTGTATTTCGTGGATCTCTTTGCTAGCCTTATTTCTGTGGAATCTGAGAACAGATATTTCGGATCCCATTGATGACTATAGGGCTAAAGGAAATATCCTCCGATAACAAAGAGAAAGAAGCTTTCTGAGAAACTTCCTTGTGTTCTGTGAAATCATCTCACAGATGTACAGCTTTCCCCTCAAGAAGCCTTTCGCTAAGTCAGTTCTTGTGGAATTGGCAAAGTGATATTTGGAAGCCCATAGAGGGCTATGGTGAAAAAGGAAATATCCTCCCAGGAAATCTGGAAAGAAGCTTTCTGAGAAACTGCTTAGTGTTCTGTTAATTCATCTCACAGAGTTACATGTGTATTTCGTGGATCTCTTTGCTAGCCTTATTTCTGTGGAATCTGAGAACAGATATTTCGGATCCCTTTGAAGACTATAGGGCCGAAGGAAATATCCTCCGATAACAAAGAGAAAGAAGCTTTCTGAAAAACTTCTTTGTGTTCTGTGAAATCATCTCACAGAGTTACAGCTTTCCCCTCAAGAAGCCTTTCGCTAAGACAGTTCTTGTGGAATTGGCAAAGTGATATTTGGAAGCCCATAGAGGGCTATGGTGAAAAAGGAAATATCCTCAGATGAAATCTTGAAAGAAGCTTCGTGAGAAACTGCTTAGTGTTCTGTTAATTCATCTCACAGAGTTACATCTGTATTTCGTGGATCTCTTTGCTAGCCTTATTTCTGTGGAATCTGAGTAGAGATATTTCGGATCCCATTGAAGACAATAGGGCCAAAGGAAATATCCTCCGATAACAAAGAGAAAGAAGCTTTCTGAGAAACTTCTTTGTGTTCTGTGAAATCATCTCACAGAGTTACAGCTTTCCCCTCAAGAACCCTTTCGCTAAGACAGTTCTTGTGGAATTGGTAAAGTGATATTTGGAAGCCCATAGAGGGCTACGGTGAAAAAGGAAATATCCTTAGATGAAATCTGGAAAGAAGCTTTATGAGAAACTGCTTAGTGTTCTGTTAATTCATCTCACAGAGTTACATGTGTATTTCGCGGATCTCTTTGCTAGCCTTATTTCTATGGAAACTGAGTACAGATATTTCGGATCCCATTGAAGACAATAGGGCCAAAGGAAATATCCTCCGATAACAAAGAGAAAGAAGCTTTCTGAGAAACTTCTTTGTGTTCTGTGAAATCATCTCACAGAGTTACAGATTTCCCCTCAAGAAGCCTTTCGCTAAGACAGTTCTTGTGGAATTGGCAAAGTGATATTTGGAAGCCCATAGAGGGCTATGGTGAAAAAGGAAATATCCTCAAATGAAATCTGGAAAGAAGCTTCGTGAGAAACTGCTTAGTGTTCTGTTAATTCATCTCACAGAGTTACATGTGTGTTTCTTGGATCTCTTTGCTAGCCTTATTTATGTGGAATCTGAGAACAGATATTTCGGATCCCATTGATGACTATAGGGCTATTGGAAATATCCTCCGATAACAAAGAGAAAGAAGCTTTCTGAGAAACTTCTTTGTGTTCTGTGAAATCATCTCACAGAGTTACAGCTTTACCCTCAAGAAGCCTTTCGCTAAGACAGTTCTTGTGGAATTGGCAAAGTGATATTTGGAAACCCATAGAGGGCTACGGTGAAAAAGGAAATATCCTTAGATGAAATCTGGAAAGAAGCTTTATGAGAAACTGCTTAGTGTTCTGTTAATTCATCTCACAGAGTTACATGTGTATTTCGCGGATCTCTTTGCTAGCCTTATTTCTGTGGAATCTGAGAACAGATATTTCGGATCCCTTTGAAGACTATAGGGCCGAAGGAAATATCCTCCGATAACAAAGAGAAAGAACCTTTCTGAGAAACTTCCTTGTGTTCTGTGAAATCATCTCATAGAGTTACAGCTTTCCCTCAAGAAGCCTTTCGCTAAGACAGTTCTTGTGGAATTGGCAAAGTGATATTTGGAAGCCCATAGAGGGATATGGTGAAAAAGGAAATATCCGCCCAGGAAATCTGGAAAGAAGCTTTCTGAGAAACTGCTTAGTGTTCTGTTAGTTCATCTCACAGAGTTACATGTGTATTTCGCGGATCTCTTTGCTAGCCTTATTTCTGTGGAATCTGAGAACAGATATTTCGGATCCCTTTGAAGACTATAGGGCCGAAGGAAATATCCTCCGATAACAAAGAAAAGGAGCTTTCTGAGAAACTTCTTTGTGTTCTGTGAAATCATCTCACAGAGTTACAGCTTTCCCCTCAAGAAGCCTTTCGCTAAGAGAGTTCTTGTGGAATAGGCAAAGTGATATTTGGAAGCCCATAGAGGGCTATGGTGAAAAAGGAAATATCCTCAGATGAAATCTGGAAAGAAGCTTTCTGAGAAACTGCTTAGTGTTCTGTTAATTCATCTCACAGAGTTACATCTGTATTTCGTGGATCTCTTTGCTAGCCTTATTTCTGTGGAATCTGAGTAGAGATATTTCGGTTCCCATTGAAGACAATAGGGCCAAAGGAAATATCCTCCGATAACAAAGAGAAAGAAGCTTTCTGAGAAACTTCTTTGTGTTCTGTGAAATCATCTCACAGAGTTACAGCTTTCCCCTCAGGAACCCTTTCGCTAAGACAGTTCTTGTGGAATTGGTAAAGTGATATTTGGAAGCCCATAGAGGGCTATGGTGAAAAAGGAAATATCCTCAGATGAAATCTGGAAAGAAGCTTTATGAGAAACTGCTTAGTGTTCTGTTAATTCATCTCACAGAGTTACATGCGTATTTCGCCTATCTCTTTGCTAGCCTTATTTCTGTGGAATCTGAGAACAGATATTTCGGATCCTTTGAAGACTATAGCGCCAAAGGAAATATCCTCCGATAACAAAGAGAAAGAAGCTTTCTGAGAAACTTCTTTGTGTTCTGTGAAGTCATCTCACAGAGTTACAGCTTTCCCCTCAAGAAGCCTTTTGCTAAGACAGTTCTTGTGGAATAGGCCAAGTGGTATTTGGAAGCCCATAGAGGGCTATGGTGAAAAAGGAAATATCCTCAGATGAAATCTGGAAAGAAGCTTTCTGAGAAACTGCTTAGTATTCTGTTAATTCATCTCACAGAGTTACATCTGTATTTCGTGGATCTCTTTGCTAGCCTTATTTCTATGGAAACTGAGTACAGATATTTCGGATCCCATTGAAGACAATAGGGCCAAAGGAAATATCCTCCGATAACAAAGAGAAAGAAGCTTTCTGAGAAACTTCTTTGTGTTCTGTGAAATCATCTCACAGAGTTACAGATTTCCCCTCAAGAAGCCTTTCGCTAAGACAGTTCCTGTGGAATTGGCAAAGTGATATTTGGAAGCCCATAGAGGGCTATGGTGAAAAAGGAAATATCCTCAGATGAAATCTTGAAAGAAGCTTCGTGAGAAACTGCTTAGTGTTCTGTTAATTCATCTCACAGAGTTACATGTGTGTTTCTTGGATCTCTTTGCTAGCCTTATTTATGTGGAATATGAGAACAGATATTTCGGATCCCCTTGATATCTATAGGGCTAAAGGAAATATCCTCCGATAACAAAGAGAAAGAAGCTTTCTGAGAAACTTCCTTGTGTTCTGTGAAATCATCTCAGAGTGTTACAGCTTTCCCCTCAAGAAGCCTTTCGCTAAGACAGTTCTTGTGGAATTGGCAAAGTTGTATTTGGAAGCCCATAGAGGGCTATGGTGATAAAGGAAATATCCTCCCAGGAAATCTGGAAAGAAGTTTTCTGAGAAACTGCTTAGTGTTCTGTTAATTCATCTCACAGAGTTACATGTGTGTTTCGCGGATATCTTTGCTAGCCTTATTTCTTTGGAATCTGAGAACAGATATTTCGGATCCCTTTGAAGACTATAGGGACGAAGGAAATATCCTCTGATATCAAAGAGAAAGAAGCTTTCTGAGAAACTTCTTTGTGTTCTGTGAAATCATCTCACAGAGTTACAGCTTTCCCCTCAGAAGCCTTTCGCTAAGACAGTTCTTGTGGAATAGGCAAAGTGATATTTGGAAGCCCATAGAGGGCTATGGTGAAAAAGGAAATATCCTTAGATGAAATCTGGAAAGAAGCTTTCTGAGAAACTGCTTAGTGTTCTGTTTATTCATCTCACAGAGTTACATGTGTATTTCGTGGATCTCTTTGCTAGCCTTATTTCTGTGGAATCTGAGAACAGATATTTCGGATCCCTTTGAAAACTATAGGGCCAAAGGAAATATCCTCCGATAACAGAGAGAAAGAAGGTTTCTGAGAAACTTCTTTGTGTTCTGTGAAATCATCTCACAGAGTTACAGCTTTCCCCTCAAGAAGCCTTTCGCTAAGACAGTTCTTGTGGAATAGGCAAAGTGATATTTGGAAGCCCATAGAGGGCTAAGGTGAAAAAGGAAATATCCTCAGATGAAATCTGGAAAGAAGCTTTCTGAGAAACTGCTTAGTGTTCTGTTAATTCATCTCACAGAGTTACATGTGTATTTCGTGGATCTCTTTGCTAGCCTCTTTTCTGTGGAATCTGAGAACAGATATTTCGGATCCCTTTGAAGACTATAGGGCCAAAGGAAATATCCTCCTATAACAAAGAGAAAGAAGCTTTCTTAGAAACGTCTTTGTGTTCTGTGAAATCATCTCACAGAGCTACAGCTTTCCCCTCAAGAAGCCTTTCGCTAAGACAGTTCTTGTGGAATTGGCAAAGTGACATTTGGAAGCCCATAGAGGGCTATTGTGAAAAAGGAAATATCCTCAGATGAAATCTTGAAAGAAGCTTCGTGAGAGACTGCTTACTGTTCTGTTAATTCATCTCACAGAGTTACATGTGTATTTCGTGGAACTCTTTGCTAGCCTTATTTCTGTGGAATCTGAGAACAGATATTTCGTATCCCATTGATGACTATAGGGCTAAAGGAAATATCCTCCGATAACAAAGAGAAAGAAGCTTTCTGAGAAACTTCTTTGTGTTCTGTGAAATCATCTCACAGAGTTACAGCTTTCCCCACAAGAAGCCTTTCGCTAAGACAGTTCTTGTGGAATTGGCCTAGTGATATTTGGAAGCCCATAGAGGGCTATGGTGAAAAAGGAAATATCCTCAGATGAAATCTGGAAAGAATCTTTCTGAGAAACTGCTTAGTGTTCTGTTAATTAATCTCACAGAGTTACATGTGTATTTCACGGATCCCTTTGCTAGCCTTATTTCTGTGGAATCTGGGAACAGATATTTCGGATCCCTTTGAAGACTATAGGGCCAAAGGAAATATCCTCCGATAACAAAGAGAAAGAAGCTTTCTGAGAAACTTCTTTGTGTTCTGTGAAATCATCTCACAGAGTTACAGCTTTCCCCTCAAGAACCCATTCGCTAAGACAGTTCTAGTGGAATAGGCAAAATGATATTTGGAAGCCCACAGAGGGCTATGGTTAAAAAGGAAATATCCTCAGATGAAATCTGGAAAGTAGCTTTCTGAGAAACTGCTTAGTGTTCTGTTAATTCATCTCACAGAGTTACATCTGTATTTCGTGGATCTCTTTGCTAGCCTTATTTCTGTGGAATCTGAGTACAGATATTTCGGATCCCATTGAAGACAATAGGGCCAAAGGAAATAAACTCCTATAACAAAGAGAAAGAAGGTTTCTGAGAAACTTCTTTGTGTTCTGTGAAATCATCTCACAGAGTTACAGCTTTCCCCTCAAGAACCCTTTCGCTAAGACAGTTCTTGTGGAATTGGCAAAGTGATATTTGGAAGCCCATAGAGGGCTATTTTGAAAAAGGAAATATCCTCAGATGAAATCTTGAAACAAGCTCTCCGAGAAACTGCTTAGTGTTCTGTTAATTCATCTCACAGATTTACATATGTATTTCGTGGATCTCTTTGCTAGCCTTATTTCTGTGGAATCTGAGAACAGATATTTCGGATCCCATTGATGACTATAGGGCTATTGGAAATATCCTCCGATAACAAAGAGAAAGAAGCTTTCTGAGAAACTTCTTTGTGTTCTGTGAAATCATCTCACAGAGTTACAGCTTTACCCTCAAGAAGCCTTTCGCTAAGACAGTTCTTGTGTAATTGGCAAAGTGATATTTGGAAACCCATAGAGGGCTACGGTGAAAAAGGAAATATCCTCCCAGGAAATCTGGAAAGAAGCTTTCTGAGAAACTGCTTAGTGTTCTGTTAATTCATCTCACAGAGTTACATGTGTATTTCACGGATCTCCTTGCTAGCCTTATTTCTGTGGAATCTGAGAACAGATATTTCGGATCCCTTTGAAGACTATAGGGCCGAAGGAAATATCCTCCGATAACAAAGAGAAAGAAGCTTTCTGAGAAACTTCTTTGTGTTCTGTGAAATCATCTCACAGAGTTACACTTTCCCCTCAAGAAGCCTTTCGCTGAGACAGTTCTTGTGGAATTGGCAAAGTGATATTTGGAAGCCCATAGAGGGCTATGGTGAAAAAGGAAATATCCTCAGATGAAATCTTGAAAGAAGCTTCGTGAGAAACTGCTTAGTGTTCTGTTAATTCATCTCACAGAGATACATGTGTATTTCGTGGATGTCTTTGCTAGCCTTATTTCTACGGAATCTGAGAACAGATATTTCGGATCCCATTGATGACTATAGGGCTAAAGGAAATATCCTCCGATAACAAAGAGAAAGAAGCTTTCTGAGAAACTTCACTGTGTTCTGTGAAATCATCTCATAGAGATACAGCTTTCCCCTCAAGAAGCCTTTCGCTAAGACAGTTCTTGTGGAATTGGCAAAGTGATATTTGGAAGCCCATAGAGGGATATGGTGAAAAAGGAAATATCCTCTCAGGAAATCTGGAAAGAAGCTTTCTGAGAAACTGCTTAGTGTTCTGTTAATTCATCTCACAGAGTTACATGTGTATTTCGCGGATCTCTTTGCTAGCCTTATTTCTGTGGAATCTGAGAACAGATATTTCGGATCCCTTTGAAGACTATAGGGCCGAAGGAAATATCCTCTGATAACAAAGAGAAAGAAGCTTTCTGAGAAACTTCTTTGTGTTCTGTGAAATCATCTCACAGAGTTACAGCTTTCCCCTCAAGAAGCCTTTCGCTAAGAGAGTTCTTGTGGAATAGGCAAAGTGATATTTGGAAGCCCATAGAGGGTTATGGTGAAAAAGGAAATATCCTCAGATGAAATCTGGAAAGAAGCTTTCTGAGAAAATGCTTAGTGTTCTGTTAATTCATCTCACAGAGTTACATCTGTATTTCGTGGATCTCTTTGCTAGCCTTATTTCTGTGGAATCTGAGTACAGATATTTCGGATCCCATTGAAGACAATAGGGCCAAAGGAAATATCCTCCGATAACAAAGAGAAAGAAGCTTTCTGAGAAACTTCTTTGTGTTCTGTGAAATCATCTCACAGAGTTACAGCTTTCCCCTCAAGAACCCTTTCGCTAAGACAGTTCTTGTGGAATTGGTAAAGTGATATTTGGAAGCCCATAGAGGGCTATGGTGAAAAAGGAAATATCCTTAGATGAAATCTGGAAAGAAGCTTTATGAGAAACTGCTTAGTGTTCTGTTAATTCATCTCACAGAGTTACATGTGTATTTCGCGGATCTCTTTGCTAGCCTTATTTCTGTGGAATCTGAGAACAGATATTTCGGATCCCTTTGAAGACTATAGCGCCAAAGGAAATATCCTCCGATAACAAAGAGAAAGAAGCTTTCTGAGAAACTTCTTTGTGTTCTGTGAAGTCATCTCACAGAGTTACAGCTTTCCCCTCAAGAAGCCTTTTGCTAAGACATTTCTTGTGGAATAGGCAAAGTGATATTTGGAAGCCCATAGAGGGCTACGGTGAAAAAGGAAATATCCTCAGATGAAATCTGGAAAGAAGCTTTCTGAGAAACTGCTTAGTATTCTGTTAATTCATCTCACAGAGTTACATCCGTATTTCGTGGATCTCTTTGCTAGCCTTATTTCTATGGAATCTGAGTACAGATATTTCGGATCCCTTTGAAGACAATAGGGCCAAAGGAAATATCCTCCGATAACAAAGAGAAAGAAGCTTTCTGAGAAACTTCTTTGTGTTCTCTGAAATCATCTCACAGAGTTACAGATTTCCCCTCAAGAAGCCTTTCGCTAAGACAGTTCTTGTGGAATTGGCAAAGTGATATTTGGAAGCCCATAGAGGGCTATGGTGAAAAAGGAAATATCCTCAGATGAAATCTGGAAAGAAGCTTCGTGAGAAACTGCTTAGTGTTCTGTTAATTCATCTCACAGAGTTACATGTGTGTTTCTTGGATCTCTTTGCTAGCCTTATTTATGTGGAATCTGAGAACAGATATTTCGGATCCCATTGATATCTATAGGGCTATAGGAAACATCCTCCGATAACAAAGAGAAAGAAGCTTTCTGAGAAACTTCCTTGTGTTCTGTGAAATCATCTCACAGAGTTACAGCTTTCCCCTCAAGAAGCCTTTCGCTAAGACAGTTCTTGTGGAATTGGCAAAGTGATATTTGGAAGCCCATAGAGGGCTATGGTGCAAAAGGAAATATCCTCCCAGGAAATCTGGAAAGAAGCTTTCTGAGAAACTGCTTAGTGTTCTGTTAATTCATCTCACTGAGTTACATGTGTATTTCGTGGATCTCTTTGCTAGCCTTATTTCTGTGGAATCTGAGAACAGATATTTCGAATTCCTTTGAAGAGTATAGGGCCAAAGGAAATATCCTCCGATAACAAAGAGAAAGAAGGTTTCTGAGAAACTTCCTTGTGTTCTGTGAAATCATCTCACAGAGTTACAGCTTTCCCCTCAAGAACCCTTTCGCTAAGACAGTTCTTGTGGAATAGGCAAAGTGATATTTGGAAGCCCATAGAGGGCTATGGTGAAAAAGGAAATATCCTCAGATGAAATCTGGAAAGAAGCTTCGTGAGAAACTGCTTAGTGTTCTGTTAATTCATCTCACAGAGTTACATGTGTATTTCGTGGATCTCTTTGCTAGCCTTATTTCTGTGTAATCTGAGAACAGATATTTCGGATCCGTTTGAAGTCTATAGGGCCAAAAGAAATATCCTCCGATAACAAAGAGAAAGAAGATTTCTGAGAAACTTCTTTGTGTTCTGTGAAATCATCTCACAGAGTTACAGCTTTCCCCTCAAGAAGCCTTTCGCTAAGACAATTCTTGTGGAATAGGCAAAGTGATATTTGGAAGCCCATAGAGGGCTATGGTGAAAAAGGAAATATCCTCAGATGAAATCTTGAAAGAAGCTTCGTGAGAAACTGCTTAGTGTTCTGTTAATTCATCTCACAGAGTTACATGTGTATTTCGTGGATCTCTTTGCTAGCCTTATTTCTGTGGAATCTGAGAACAGATATTTCGGATCCCATTGATGACTATAGGGCTAAAGGAAATATCCTCCGATAACAAAGAGAAAGAAGCTTTCTGAGAAACTTCCTTGTGTTCTGTGAAATCATCTCACAGATGTACAGCTTTCCCCTCAAGAAGCCTTTCGCTAAGTCAGTTCTTGTGGAATTGGCAAAGTGATATTTGGAAGCCCATAGAGGGCTATGGTGAAAAAGGAAATATCCTCCCAGGAAATCTGGAAAGAAGCTTTCTGAGAAACTGCTTAGTGTTCTGTTAATTCATCTCACAGAGTTACATGTGTATTTCGTGGATCTCTTTGCTAGCCTTATTTCTGTGGAATCTGAGAACAGATATTTCGGATCCCTTTGAAGACTATAGGGCCGAAGGAAATATCCTCCGATAACAAAGAGAAAGAAGCTTTCTGAAAAACTTCTTTGTGTTCTGTGAAATCATCTCACAGAGTTACAGCTTTCCCCTCAAGAAGCCTTTCGCTAAGACAGTTCTTGTGGAATTGGCAAAGTGATATTTGGAAGCCCATAGAGGGCTATGGTGAAAAAGGAAATATCCTCAGATGAAATCTTGAAAGAAGCTTCGTGAGAAACTGCTTAGTGTTCTGTTAATTCATCTCACAGAGTTACATCTGTATTTCGTGGATCTCTTTGCTAGCCTTATTTCTGTGGAATCTGAGTAGAGATATTTCGGATCCCATTGAAGACAATAGGGCAAAAGGAAATATCCTCCGATAACAAAGAGAAAGAAGCTTTCTGAGAAACTTCTTTGTGTTGTGTGAAATCATCTCACAGAGTTACAGCTTTCCCCTCAAGAACCCTTTCGCTAAGACAGTTCTTGTGGAATTGGTAAAGTGATATTTGGAAGCCCATAGAGGGCTACGGTGAAAAAGGAAATATCCTTAGATGAAATCTGGAAAGAAGCTTTATGAGAAACTGCTTAGTGTTCTGTTAATTCATCTCACAGAGTTACATGTGTATTTCGCGGATCTCTTTGCTAGCCTTATTTCTATGGAAACTGAGTACAGATATTTCGGATCCCATTGAAGACAATAGGGCCAAAGGAAATATCCTCCGATAACAAAGAGAAAGAAGCTTTCTGAGAAACTTCTTTGTGTTCTGTGAAATCATCTCACAGAGTTACAGATTTCCCCTCAAGAAGCCTTTCGCTAAGACAGTTCTTGTGGAATTGGCAAAGTGATATTTGGAAGCCCATAGAGGGCTATGGTTAAAAAGGAAATATCCTCAAATGAAATCTGGAAAGAAGCTTCGTGAGAAACTGCTTAGTGTTCTGTTAATTCATCTCACAGAGTTACATGTGTGTTTCTTGGATCTCTTTGCTAGCCTTATTTATGTGGAATCTGAGAACAGATATTTCGGATCCCATTGATGACTATAGGGCTATTGGAAATATCCTCCGATAACAAAGAGAAAGAAGCTTTCTGAGAAACTTCTTTGTGTTCTGTGAAATCATCTCACAGAGTTACAGCTTTACCCTCAAGAAGCCTTTCGCTAAGACAGTTCTTGTGGAATTGGCAAAGTGATATTTGGAAACCCATAGAGGGCTACGGTGAAAAAGGAAATATCCTCCCAGGAAATCTGGAAAGAAGCTTTCTGAGAAACTGCTTAGTGTTCTGTTAATTCATCTCACAGAGTAACATGTGTATTTCGCGGATCTCTTTGCTAGCCTTATTTCTGTGGAATCTGAGAACAGATATTTCGGATCCCTTTGAAGACTATAGGCCCAAAGGAAATATCCTCCGATAACAAAGAGAAAGAAGCTTTCTGAGAAACTTCTTTGTGTTCTGTGAAATCATCTCACAGAGTTACAGCTTTCCCCTCAAGAAGCCTTTCGCTAAGACAGTTCTTGTGGAATTGGCAAAGTGATATTTGGAAGCCCATAGAGGGCTATGGTAAAAAAGGAAATATCCTCAGATGAAATCTTGAAAGAAGCTTCGTGAGAAACTGCTTAGTGTTCTGTTAATTCATCTCACAGAGTTACATGTGTATTTCGTGGATGTCTTTGCTAGCCTTATTTCTACGGAATATGAGAACAGATATTTCGGATCCCATTGATGACTATAGGGCTAAAGGAAATATCCTCCGATAACAAAGAGAAAGAAGCTTTCTGAGAAACTTCCTCGTGTTCTGTGAAATCATCTCACAGAGTTACAGCTTTCCCCTCAAGAAGCCTTTCGCTAAGACAGTTCTTGTGGAATTGGCAAAGTGATATTTGGAAGCCCATAGAGGGCTATGGTGAAAAAGGAAATATCCTCCCAGGAAATCTGGAAAGAAGCTTTCTGAGAAACTGCTTAGTGTTCTGTTAATTCATCTCACAGAGTTACATGTGTATTTCGCGGATCTCTTTGCTAGCCTTATTTCTGTGGAATCTGAGAACAGATATTTCGGATCCCTTTGAAGACTATAGGGCCGAAGGAAATATCCTCCGATAACAAAGAGAAAGAAGCTTTCTGAGAAACTTCTTTGTTTTCTGTGAAATCATCACACAGAGTTACAGCTTTCCCCTCAGGAAGCCTTTCGCTAAGACAGTTCTTGTGGAATTGGCAAAGTGATATTTGGAAGCCCATAGAGGGCTATGGTGAAAAAGGAAATATCCTCAGATGAAATCTTGAAAGAAGCTTCGTGAGAAACTGCTTAGTGTTCTGTTAATTCATCTCACAGAGTTACATGTGTATTTCGTGGATGTCTTTGCTAGCCTTATTTCTACAGAATCTGAGAACAGATATTTCGGATCCCATTGATGACTATAGGGCTAAAGGAAATATCCTCCGATAACAAAGAGAAAGAAGCTTTCTGAGAAACTTCCTTGTGTTCTGTGAAATCATCTCATAGAATTACAGCTTTCCCCTCAAGAAGCCTTTCGCTAAGACAGTTCTTGTGGAATTGGCAAAGTGATATTTGGAAGCCCTAGAGGGATATGGTGAAAAAGGAAATATCCTCCCAGGAAATCTGGAAAGAAGCTTTCTGAGAAACTGCTTAGTGTTCTGTTAGTTCATCTCACAGAGTTACATGTGTATTTCGCGGATCTCTTTGCTAGCCTTATTTCTGTGGAATCTGAGAACAGATATTTCGGATCCCTTTGAAGACTATAGGGCCGAAGGAAATATCCTCCGATAACAAAGAGAAAGAAGCTTTCTGAGAAACTTCTTTGTGTTCTGTGAAATCATCTCACAGAGTTACAGCTTTCCCCTCAAGAAGCCTTTCGCTAAGAGAGTTCTTGTGGAATAGGCAAAGTGATATTTGGAAGCCCATAGAGGGCTATGGTGAAAAAGGAAATATCCTTATATGAAATCTGGAAAGAAGCTTTCTGAGAAACTGCTTAGTGTTCTGTTAATTCATCTCAAAGAGTTACATGTGTATTTCGTGGATCTCTTTGCTAGCCTTATTTCTGTGGAATCTGAGAACAGATATTTCGGATCCCTTTGAAAACTATAGGGCCAAAGGAAATATCCTCCGATAACAGAGAGAAAGAAGGTTTCTGAGAAACTTCTTTGTGTTCTGTGAAATCATCTCACAGAGTTACAGCTTTCCCCTCAAGAAGCCTTTCGTTAAGACAGTTCTTGTGGAATAGGCAAAGTGATATTTGGAAGCCCATAGAGGGCTACGGTGAAAAAGGAAATATCCTCAGATGAAATCTGGAAAGAAGCTTTCTGAGAAACTGCTTAGTGTTCTGTTAATTCATCTCACAGAGTTACATGTGTATTTCGTGGATCTCTTTGCTAGCCTCTTTTCTGTGGAATCTGAGAACAGATATTTCGGATCCCTTTGAAGACTATAGGGCCAAAGGAAATATCCTCCTATAACAAAGAGAAAGAAGATTTCTTAGAAACGTCTTTGTGTTCTGTGAAATCATCTCACAGAGTTACAGCTTTCCCCTCAAGAAGCCTTTCGCTAAGACAGTTCTTGTGGAATTGGCAAAGTGACATTTGGAAGCCCATAGAGGGCTATTGTGAAAAAGGAAATATCCTCAGATGAAATCTTGAAAGAAGCTTCGTGAGAGACTGCTTACTGTTCTGTTAATTCATCTCACAGAGTTACATGTGTATTTCGTGGATCTCTTTGCTAGCCTTATTTCTGTGGAATCTGAGAACAGATATTTCGTATCCCATTGATGACTATAGGGCTAAAGGAAATATCCTCCGATAACAAAGAGAAAGAAGCTTTCTGAGAAACTTCTTTGTGTTCTGTGAAATCATCTCACAGAGTTACAGCTTTCCCCACAAGAAGCCTTTCGCTAAGACAGTTCTTGTGGAATTGGCAAAGTGATATTTGGAAGCCCTTAGAGGGCTATGGTGAAAAAGGAAATATCCTCAGATGAAATCTGGAAAGAAGCTTTCTGAGAAACTGCTTAGTGTTCTGTTAATTCATCTCACAGAGTTACATGTGTATTTCACGGATCTCTTTGCTAGCCTTATTTCTGTGGAATCTGGGAACAGATATTTCGGATCCCTTTGAAGACTATAGGGCCAAAGGAAATATCCTCCGATAACAAAGAGAAAGAAGCTTTCTGAGAAACTTCTTTGTGTTCTGTGAAATCATCTCACAGAGTTACAGCTTTCCCCGCAAGAACCCTTTCGCTAAGACAGTTCTAGTGGAATAGGCAAAATGATATTTGGAAGCCCACAGAGGGCTATGGTTAAAAAGGAAATATCCTCAGATGAAATCTGGAAAGAAGCTTTCTGAGAAACTGCTTAGTGTTCTGTTAATTCATCTCACAGAGTTACATCTGTATTTCGTGGATCTCTTTGCTAGCCTTATTTCTGTGGAATCTGAGTACAGATATTTCGGATCCCAATGAAGACAATAGGGCCAAAGGAAATAAACTCCTATAACAAAGAGAAAGAAGGTTTCTGAGAAACTTCTTTGTGTTCTGTGAAATCATCTCACAGAGTTACAGCTTTCCCCTCAAGAAGCCTTTCGCTAAGACAGTTCTTGTGGAATTGGCAAAGTGATATTTGGAAGCCCATAGAGGGCTATGGTGAAAAAGGAAATATCCTCAGATGAAATCTTGAAAGAAGCTTCGTGAGAAACTGCTTAGTGTTCTGTTAATTCATCTCACAGAGTTACATGTGTATTTCGTGGATGTCTTTGCTAGCCTTATTTCTACGGAATCTGAGAACAGATATTTCGGATCCCATTGATGACTATAGGGCTAAAGGAAATATCCTCCGATAACAAAGAGAAAGAAGCTTTCTGAGAAACTTCCTTGTGTTCTGTGAAATCATCTCACAGAGTTACAGCTTTCCCCTCAAGAAGCCTTTCGCTAAGACAGTTCTTGTGGAATTGGCAAAGTGATATTTGGAAGCCCATAGAGGGCTATGGTGAAAAAGGAAATATCTTCCCAGGAAATCTGGAAAGAAGCTTTCTGAGAAACTGCTTAGTGTTCTGTTAATTCATCTCACAGAGTTACATGTGTATTTCGCGGATCTCTTTGCTAGCCTTATTTCTGTGGAATCTGAGAACAGATATTTCGGATCCCTTTGAAGACTATAGGGCCGAAGGAAATATCCTCCGATAACAAAGAGAAAGAAGCTTTCTGAGAAACTTCTTTGTGTTCTGTGAAATCATCTCACAGAGTTACAGCTTTCCCCTCAAGAAGCCTTTCGCTAAGACAGTTCTTGTGGAATTGGCAAAGTGATATTTGGAAGCCCATAGAGGGCTATGGTGAAAAAGGAAATATCCTCAGATGAAATCTGGAAAGAAGCTTTCTGAGAAACTGCTTAGTGTTCTGTTAATTCATTTCACAGAGTTACATCTGTATTTCGTGGATCTCTTTGCTAGCCTTATTTCTGTGGAATCTGAGTAGAGATATTTCGGATCCCATTGAAGACAATAGGGCAAAAGGAAATATCCTCCGATAACAAAGAGAAAGAAGCTTTCTGAGAAACTTCTTTGTGTTCTGTGAAATCATCTCACAGAGTTACAGCTTTCCCCTCAAGAACCCTTTCGCTACGACAGTTCTTGTGGAATTGGTAAAGTGATATTTGGAAGCCCATAGAGGGCTACGGTGAAAAAGGAAATATCCTTAGATGAAATCTGGAAAGAAGCTTTAAGAGAAACTGCTTAGTGTTCTGTTAATTCATCTCACAGAGTTACATGCGTATTTCGCGGATCTCTTTGCTAGCCTTATTTCTGTGGAATCTGAGAACAGATATTTCGGATCCCTTTGAAGACTATAGCGCCAAAGGAAATATCCTCCGATAACAAAGAGAAAGAAGCTTTCTGAGAAACTTCTTTGTGTTCTGTGAAGTCATCTCACAGAGTTACAGCTTTCCTCTCAAGAAGCCTTTTGCTAAGACAGTTCTTGTGGAATAGGCAAAGTGATATTTGGAAGCCCATAGAGGGCTATGGTGAAAAAGGAAATATCCTCAGATGAAATCTGGAAAGAAGCTTTCTGAGAAACTGCTTAGTATTCTGTTAATTCATCTCACAGAGTTACATCTGTATTTCGTGGATCTCTTTGCTAGCCTTATTTCTATGGAAACTGAGTACAGATATTTCGGATCCCATTGAAGACAATAGGGCCAAAGGAAATATCCTCCGATAACAAAGAGAAAGAAGCTTTCTGAGAAACTTCTTTGTGTTCTGTGAAATCATCTCACAGAGTTACAGATTTCCCCTCAAGAAGCCTTTCGCTAAGACAGTTCTTGTGGAATTGGCAAAGTGATATTTGGAAGCCCATAGAGGGCTATGGTGAAAAAGGAAATATCCTCAGATGAAATCTGGAAAGAAGCTTCGTGAGAAACTGCTTAGTGTTCTGTTAATTCATCTCACAGAGTTACATGTGTGTTTCTTGGATCTCTTTGCTAGCCTTATTTATGTGGAATATGAGAACAGATATTTCGGATCCCATTGATATCTATAGGGCTAAAGGAAATATCCTCCGATAACAAAGAGAAAGAAGCTTTCTGAGAAACTTCCTTGTGTTCTGTGAAATCACCTCAGAGTGTTACAGCTTTCCCCTCAAGAAGCCTTTCGCTAAGACAGTTCTTGTGGAATTGGCAAAGTTGTATTTGGAAGCCCAGAGAGGGCTATGGTGATAAAGGAAATATCCTCCCAGGAAATCTGGAAAGAAGTTTTCTGAGAAACTGCTTAGTGTTCTGTTAATTCATCTCACAGAGTTACATGTGTATTTCGCGGATATCTTTGCTAGCCTTATATCTTTGGAATCTGAGAACAGATATTTCGGATCCCTTTGAAGACTATAGGGCCGAAGGAAATATCCTCTGATATCAAAGAGAAAGAAGCTTTCTGAGAAACTTCTTTGTGTTCTGTGAAATCATCTCACAGAGTTACAGCTTTCCCCTCAAGAAGCCTTAGGCTAAGACAGTTCTTGTGGAATAGGCAAAGTGATATTTGGAAGCCCATAGAGGGCTATGGTGAAAAAGGAAATATCCTTATATGAAATCTGGAAAGAAGCTTTCTGAGAAACTGCTTAGTGTTCTGTTAATTCATCTCAAAGAGTTACATGTGTATTTCGTGGATCTCTTTGCTAGCCTTATTTCTGTGGAATCTGAGAACAGATATTTCGGATCCCTTTGAAAATTATAGGGCCAAAGGAAATATCCTCCGATAACAGAGAGAAAGAAGGTTTCTGAGAAACTTCTTTGTGTTCTGTGAAATCATCTCACAGAGGTACAGCTTTCCCCTCAAGAAGCCTTTCGCTAAGACAGTTCTTGTGGAATAGGCAAAGTGATATTTGGAAGCCCATAGAGGGCTATGGTGAAAAAGGAAATATCCTCAGATGAAATCTGGAAAGAAGCTTTCTGAGAAACTGCTTAGTGTTCTGATAATTCATCTCACAGAGTTACATGTGTATTTCGTGGATCTCTTTGCTAGCCTCTTTTCTGTGGAATCTGAGAACAGATATTTCGGATCCCTTTGAAGACTATAGGGCCAAAGGAAATATCCTCCTATAACAAAGAGAAAGAAGCTTTCTTAGAAACGTCTTTGTGTTCTGTGAAATCATCTCACAGAGTTACAGCTTTCCCCTCAAGAAGCCTTTCGCTAAGACAGTTCTTGTGGAATTGGCAAAGTGACATTTGGAAGCCCATAGAGGGCTATTGTGAAAAAGGAAATATCCTCAGATGAAATCTTGAAAGAAGCTTCGTGAGAGACTGCTTACTGTTCTGTTAATTCATCTCACAGAGTTACATGTGTATTTCGTGGATCTCTTTGCTAGCCTTATTTCTGTGGAATCTGGGAACAGATATTTCGGATCCCTTTGAAGACTATAGGGCCAAAGGAAATATCCTCCGATAACAAAGAGAAAGAAGCTTTCTGAGAAACTTCTTTGTGTTCTGTGAAATCATCTCACAGAGTTACAGCTTTCCCCGCAAGAACCCTTTCGCTAAGACAGTTCTAGTGGAATAGGCAAAATGATATTTGGAAGCCCACAGAGGGCTATGGTGAAAAAGGAAATATCCTCAGATGAAATCTGGAAAGGAGCTTTCTGAGAAACTGCTTAGTGTTCTGTTAATTCATCTCACAGAGTTACATCTGTATTTCGTGGATCTCTTTGCTAGCCTTATTTCTGTGGAATCTGAGTACAGATATTTCGGATCCCAATGAAGACAATAGGGCCAAAGTAAATAAACTCCTATAACAAAGAGAAAGAAGGTTTCTGAGAAACTTCTTTGTGTTCTGTGAAATCATCTCACAGAGTTACAGCTTTCCCTTCAAGAACCCTTTCGCTAAGACAGTTCTTGTGGAATTGGCAAAGTGATATTTGGAAGCCCATAGAGGGCTATGGTGAAAAAGGAAATATCCTCAGATGAAATCTTGAAACAAGCTCTCCGAGAAACTGCTTAGTGTTCTGTTAATTCATCTCACAGATTTACATATGTATTTCGTGGATCTCTTTGCTAGCCTTATTTCTGTGGAATCTGAGAACAGATATTTCGGATCCCATTGATGACTATAGGGCTATTGGAAATATCCTCCGATAACAAAGAGAAAGAAGCTTTCTGAGAAACTTCTTGGTGTTCTGTGAAATCATCTCACAGAGTTACAGCTTTCCCCTCAAGAAGCCTTTCGCTAAGTCAGTTCTTGTGGAATTGGCAAAGTGATATTTGGAAGCCCATAGAGGGCTATGGTGAAAAAGGAAATATCCTCCCAGGAAATCTGGAAAGAAGCTTTCTGAGAAACTGCTTAGTGTTCTGTTAATTCATCTCACAGAGTTACATGTGTATTTCGCGGATCTCTTTGCTAGCCTTATTTCTGTGGAATCTGAGAACAGATATTTCGGATCCCTTTGAAGACTATAGGGCCGAAGGAAATATCCTCCGATAACAAAGAGAAAGAAGCTTTCTGAAAAACTTCTTTGTGTTCTGTGAAATCATCTCACAGAGTTACAGCTTTCCCCTCAAGAAGCCTTTCGCTAAGACAGTTCTTGTGGAATTGGCAAAGTGATATTTGGAAGCCCTTAGAGGGCTATGGTGAAAAAGGAAATATCCTCAGATGAAATCTTGAAAGAAGCTTCGTGAGAAACTGCTTAGTGTTCTGTTAATTCATCTCACAGGGTTACATGTGTATTTCGTGGATGTCTTTGCTAGCCTTATTTCTACAGAATCTGAGAACAGATATTTCGGTTCCCTTTGATGACTATAGGGCTAAAGGAAATATCCTCCGATAACAAAGAGAAAGAAGCTTTCTGAGAAACTTCCTTGTGTTCTGTGAAATCATCTCATAGAGTTACAGCTTTCCCCTCAAGAAGCCTTTCGCTAAGACAGTTCTTGTGGAATTGGCAAAGTGATATTTGGAAGCCCTTAGAGGGATATGGTGAAAAAGGAAATATCCTCCCAGGAAATCTGGAAAGAAGCTTTCTGAGAAACTGCTTAGTGTTCTGTTAGTTCATCTCACAGAGTTACATGTGTATTTCGCGGATCTCTTTGCTAGCCTTATTTCTGTGGAATCTGAGAACAGATATTTCGGATCCCTTTGAAGACTATAGGGCCAAAGGAAATATCCTCCGATAACAAAGAGAAAGAAGCATTCTGAGAAACTTCTTTGTGTTCTGTAAAATCATCTCACAGAGTTACAGCTTTCCCCTCAAGAAGCCTTTCGCTAAGAGAGTTCTTGTGGAATAGGCAAAGTGATATTTGGAAGCCCATAGAGGGCTATGGTGAAAAAGGAAATATCCTCAGATGAAATCTGGAAAGAAGCTTTCTGAGAAACTGCTTAGTGTTCTGTTAATTCATCTCACAGAGTTACATCTGTATTTCGTGGATCTCTTTGCTAGCCTTATTTCTGTGGAATCTGAGTAGAGATATTTCGGATCCCATTGAAGACAATAGGGCCAAAGGAAATATCCTCCGATAACAAAGAGAAAGAAGCTTTCTGAGAAACTTCTTTGTGTTCTGTGAAATCATCTCACAGAGTTACAGCTTTCCCCTCAAGAACCCTTTCGCTAAGACAGTTCTTGTGGAATTGGTAAAGTGATATTTGGAACCCCTAGAGGGCTACGGTGAAAAAGGAAATATCCTTAGATGAAATCTGGAAAGAAGCTTTATGAGAAACTGCTTAGTGTTCTGTTAATTCATCTCACAGAGTTACATGTGTATTTCGCGGATCCCTTTGCTAGCCTTATTTCTATGGAAACTGAGTACAGATATTTCGGATCCCATTGAAGACAATAGGGCCAAAGGAAATATCCTCCGATAACAAAGAGAAAGAAGCTTTCTGAGAAACTTCTTTGTGTTCTGTGAAATCATCTCACAGAGTTACAGATTTCCCCTCAAGAAGCCTTTCGCTAAGACAGTTCTTGTGGAATTGGCAAAGTGATATTTGGAAGCCCATAGAGGGCTATGGTGAAAAAGGAAATATCCTCAGATGAAATCTGGAAAGAAGCTTCGTGAGAAACTGCTTAGTGTTCTGTTAATTCATCTCACAGAGTTACATGTGTGTTTCTTGGATCTCTTTGCTAGCCTTATTTATGTGGAATCTGAGAACAGATATTTCGGATCCCATTGATGACTATAGGGCTATTGGAAATATCCTCCGATAACAAAGAGAAAGAAGCTTTCTGAGAAACTTCTTTGTGTTCTGTGAAATCATCTCACAGAGTTACAGCTTTCCCCTCAAGAAGCCTTTCGCTAAGACAGTTCTTGTGGAATTGGCAAAGTGATATTTGGAAACCCATAGAGGGCTACGGTGAAAAAGGAAATATCCTCCCAGGAAATCTGGAAAGAAGCTTTCTGAGAAACTGCTTAGTGTTCTGTTAATTCATCTCACAGAGTAACATGTGTATTTCGCGGATCTCTTTGCTAGCCTTATTTCTGTGGAATCTGAGAACAGATATTTCGGATCCCTTTGAAGACTATAGGCCCAAAGGAAATATCCTCCGATAACAAAGAGAAAGAAGCTTTCTGAGAAACTTCTTTGTGTTCTGTGAAATCATCTCACAGAGTTACAGCTTTCCCCTCAAGAAGCCTTTCGCTAAGACAGTTCTTGTGGAATTGGCAAAGTGATATTTGGAAGCCCATAGAGGGCTATGGTGAAAAAGGAAATATCCTCAGATGAAATCTTGAAAGAAGCTTCGTGAGAAACTGCTTAGTGTTCTGTTAATTCATCTCACAGAGTTACATGTGTATTTCGTGGATGTCTTTGCTAGCCTTATTTCTACGGAATCTGAGAACAGATATTTCGGATCCCATTGATGACTATAGGGCTAAAGGAAATATCCTCCGATAACAAAGAGAAAGAAGCTTTCTGAGAAACTTCCTCGTGTTCTGTGAAATCATCTCACAGAGTTACAGCTTTCCCCTCAAGAAGCCTTTCGCTAAGACAGTTCTTGTGGAATTGGCAAAGTGATATTTGGAAGCCCATAGAGGGCTATGGTGAAAAAGGAAATATCCTCCCAGGAAATCTGGAAAGAAGCTTTCTGAGAAACTGCTTAGTGTTCTGTTAATTCATCTCACAGAGTTACATGTGTATTTCGCGGATCTCTTTGCTAGCCTTATTTCTGTGGAATCTGAGAACAGATATTTCGGATCCCTTTGAAGACTATAGGGCCGAAGGAAATATCCTCCGATAACAAAGAGAAAGAAGCTTTCTGAGAAACTTCTTTGTTTTCTGTGAAATCATCACACAGAGTTACAGCTTTCCCCTCAAGAAGCCTTTCGCTAAGACAGTTCTTGTGGAATTGGCAATGTGATATTTGGAAGCCCATAGAGGGCTATGGTGAAAAAGGAAATATCCTCAGATGAAATCTTGAAAGAAGCTTCGTGAGAAACTCCTTAGTGTTCTGTTAATTCATCTCACAGAGTTACATGTGTATTTCGTGGATGTCTTTGCTAGCCTTATTTCTACAGAATCTGAGAACAGATATTTCGGATCCCATTGATGACTATAGGGCTAAAGGAAATATCCTCCGATAACAAAGAGAAAGAAGCTTTCTGAGAAACTTCCTTGTGTTCTGTGAAATCATCTCATAGAGTTACAGCTTTCCCCTCAAGAAGCCTTTCGCTAAGACAGTTCTTGTGGAATTGGCAAAGTGATATTTGGAAGCCCTAGAGGGATATGGTGAAAAAGGAAATATCCTCCCAGGAAATCTGGAAAGAAGCTTTCTGAGAAACTGCTTAGTGTTCTGTTAGTTCATCTCACAGAGTTACATGTGTATTTCGCGGATCTCTTTGCTAGCCTTATTTCTGTGGAATCTGAGAACAGATATTTCGGATCCCTTTGAAGACTATAGGGCCGAAGGAAATATCCTCCGATAACAAAGAGAAAGAAGCTTTCTGAGAAACTTCTTTGTGTTCTGTGAAATCATCTCACAGAGTTACAGCTTTCCCCTCAAGAAGCCTTTCGCTAAGAGAGTTCTTGTGGAATAGGCAAAGTGATATTTGGAAGCCCATAGAGGGCTATGGTGAAAAAGGAAATATCCTTATATGAAATCTGGAGAGAAACTTTCTGAGAAACTGCTTAGTGTTCTGTTAATTCATCTCAAAGAGTTACATGTGTATTTCGTGGATCTCTTTGCTAGCCTTATTTCTGTGGAATCTGAGAACAGATATTTCGGATCCCTTTGAAAACTATAGGGCCAAAGGAAATATCCTCCGATAACAGAGAGAAAGAAGGTTTCTGAGAAACTTCTTTGTGTTCTGTGAAATCATCTCACAGAGTTACAGCTTTCCCCTCAAGAAGCCTTTCGCTAAGACAGTTCTTGTGGAATAGGCAAAGTGATATTTGGAAGCCCATAGAGGGCTACGGTGAAAAAGGAAATATCCTCAGATGAAATCTGGAAAGAAGCTTTCTGAGAAACTGCTTAGTGTTCTGTTAATTCATCTCACAGAGTTACATGTGTATTTCGTGGATCTCTTTGCTAGCCTCTTTTCTGTGGAATCTGAGAACAGATATTTCGGATCCCTTTGAAGACTATAGGGCCAAAGGAAATATCCTCCTATAACAAAGAGAAAGAAGATTTCTTAGAAACGTCTTTGTGTTCTGTGAAATCATCTCACAGAGTTACAGCTTTCCCCTCAAGAAGCCTTTCGCTAAGACAGTTCTTGTGGAATTGGCAAAGTGACATTTGGAAGCCCATAGAGGGCTATTGTGAAAAAGGAAATATCCTCAGATGAAATCTTGAAAGAAGCTTCGTGAGAGACTGCTTACTGTTCTGTTAATTCATCTCACAGAGTTACATGTGTATTTCGTGGATCTCTTTGCTAGCCTTATTTCTGTGGAATCTGAGAACAGATATTTCGTATCCCATTGATGACTATAGGGCTAAAGGAAATATCCTCCGATAACAAAGAGAAAGAAGCTTTCTGAGAAACTTCTTTGTGTTCTGTGAAATCATCTCACAGAGTTACAGCTTTCCCCACAAGAAGCCTTTCGCTAAGACAGTTCTTGTGGAATTGGCAAAGGGATATTTGGAAGCCCATAGAGGGCTATGGTGAAAAAGGAAATATCCTCAGATGAAATCTGGAAAGAAGCTTTCTGAGAAACTGCTTAGTGTTCTGTTAATTCATCTCACAGAGTTACATGTGTATTTCGTGGATGTCTTTGCTAGCCTTATTTCTACGGAATCTGAGAACAGATATTTCGGATCCCATTGATCACTATAGGGCTAAAGGAAATATCCTCCGATAACAAAGAGAAATAAGCTTTCTGAGAAACTTCCTTGTGTTCTGTGAAATCATCTCACAGAGTTACAGCTTTCCCCTCAAGAAGCCTTTCGCTAAGACAGTTCTTGTGGAATTGGCAAAGTGATATTTGGAAGCCCATAGAGGGCTATGGTGAAAAAGGAAATATCCTCCCAGGAAATCTGGAAAGAAGCTTTCTGAGAAACTGCTTAGTGTTCTGTTAATTCATCTCACAGAGTTACATGTGTATTTCGCGGATCTCTTTGCTAGCCTTATTTCTGTGGAATCTGAGAACAGATATTTCGGATCCCTTTGAAGACTATAGGGCCGAAGGAAATATCCTCCGATAACAAAGAGAAAGAAGCTTTCTGAGAAACTTCTTTGTGTTCTGTGAAATCATCTCACAGAGTTACAGCTTTCCCCTCAAGAAGCCTTTCGCTAAGACAGTTCTTGTGGAATTGGCAAAGTGATATTTGGAAGCCCATAGAGGGCTATGGTGAAAAAGGAAATATCCTCAGATGAAATCTGGAAAGAAGCTTTCTGAGAAACTGCTTAGTGTTCTGTTAATTCATCTCACAGAGTTACATCTGTATTTCGTGGATCTCTTTGCTAGCCTTATTTCTGTGGAATCTGAGTAGAGATATTTCGGATCCCATTGAAGACAATAGGGCCAAAGGAAATATCCTCCGATAACAAAGAGAAAGAAGCTTTCTGAGAAACTTCTTTGTGTTCTGTGAAATCATCTCACAGAGTTACCGCTTTCCCCTCAAGAACCCTTTCGCTAAGACAGTTCTTGTGGAATTGGTAAAGTGATATTTGGAAGCCCATAGAGGGCTACGGTGAAAAAGGAAATATCCTTAGATGAAATCTGGAAAGAAGCTTTAAGAGAAACTGCTTAGTGTTCTGTTAATTCATCTCACAGAGTTACATGCGTATTTCGCGGATCTCTTTGCTAGCCTTATTTCTGTGGAATCTGAGAACAGATATTTCGGATCCCTTTGAAGACTATAGCGCCAAAGGAAATATCCTCCGATAACAAAGAGAAAGAAGCTTTCTGAGAAACTTCTTTGTGTTCTGTGAAGTCATCTCACAGAGTTACAGCTTTCCCCTCAAGAAGCCTTTTGCTAAGACAGTTCTTGTGGAATAGGCAAAGTGATATTTGGAAGCCCATAGAGGGCTATGGTGAAAAAGGAAATATCCTCAGATGAAATCTGGAAAGAAGCTTTCTGAGAAACTGCTTAGTATTCTGTTAATTCATCTCACAGAGTTACATCTGTATTTCGTGGATCTCTTTGCTAGCCTTATTTCTATGGAAACTGAGTACAGATATTTCGGATCCCATTGAAGACAATAGGGCCAAAGGAAATATCCTCCGATAACAAAGAGAAAGAAGCTTTCTGAGAAACTTCTTTGTGTTCTGTGAAATCATCTCACAGAGTTACAGATTTCCCCTCAAGAAGCCTTTCGCTAAGACAGTTCTTGTGGAATTGGCAAAGTGATATTTGGAAGCCCATAGAGGGCTATGGTGAAAAAGGAAATATCCTCAGATGAAATCTGGAAAGAAGCTTCGTGAGAAACTGCTTAGTGTTCTGTTAATTCATCTCACAGAGTTACATGTGTGTTTCTTGGATCTCTTTGCTAGCCTTATTTATGTGGAATATGAGAACAGATATTTCGGATCCCATTGATATCTATAGGGCTAAAGGAAATATCCTCCGATAACAAAGAGAAAGAAGCTTTCTGAGAAACTTCCTTGTGTTCTGTGAAATCATCTCAGAGTGTTACAGCTTTCCCCTCAAGAAGCCTTTCGCTAAGACAGTTCTTGTGGAATTGGCAAAGTTGTATTTGGAAGCCCATAGAGGGCTATGGTGATAAAGGAAATATCCTCCCAGGAAATCTGGAAAGAAGTTTTCTGAGAAACTGCTTAGTGTTCTGTTAATTCATCTCACAGAGTTACATGTGTATTTCGCGGATATCTTTGCTAGCCTTATATCTTTGGAATCTGAGAACAGATATTTCGGATCCCTTTGAAGACTATAGGGCCGAAGGAAATATCCTCTGATATCAAAGAGAAAGAAGCTTTCTGAGAAACTTCTTTGTGTTCTGTGAAATCATCTCACAGAGTTACAGCTTTCCCCTCAAGAAGCCTTAGGCTAAGACAGTTCTTGTGGAATAGGCAAAGTGATATTTGGAAGCCCATAGAGGGCTATGGTGAAAAAGGAAATATCCTTATATGAAATCTGGAAAGAAGCTTTCTGAGAAACTGCTTAGTGTTCTGTTAATTCATCTCAAAGAGTTACATGTGTATTTCGTGGATCTCTTTGCTAGCCTTATTTCTGTGGAATCTGAGAACAGATATTTCGGATCCCTTTGAAAACTATAGGGCCAAAGGAAATATCCTCCGATAACAGAGAGAAAGAAGGTTTCTGAGAAACTTCTTTGTGTTCTGTGAAATCATCTCACAGAGGTACAGCTTTCCCCTCAAGAAGCCTTTCGCTAAGACAGTTCTTGTGGAATAGGCAAAGTGATATTTGAAGCCCATAGAGGGCTATGGTGAAAAAGGAAATATCCTCAGATGAAATCTGGAAAGAAGCTTTCTGAGAAACTGCTTAGTGTTCTGTTAATTCATCTCACAGAGTTACATGTGTATTTCGTGGATCTCTTTGCTAGCCTCTTTTCTGTGGAATCTGAGAACAGATATTTCGGATCCCTTTGAAGACTATAGGGCCAAAGGAAATATCCTCCTATAACAAAGAGAAAGAAGCTTTCTTAGAAACGTCTTTGTGTTCTGTGAAATCATCTCACAGAGTTACAGCTTTCCCCTCAAGAAGCCTTTCGCTAAGACAGTTCTTGTGGAATTGGCAAAGTGACATTTGGAAGCCCATAGAGGGCTATGGTGAAAAAGGAAATATCCTCAGATGAAATCTTGAAACAAGCTCTCCGAGAAACTGCTTAGTGTTCTGTTAATTCATCTCACAGATTTACATATGTATTTCGTGGATCTCTTTGCTAGCCTTATTTCTGTGGAATCTGAGAACAGATATTTCGGATCCCATTGATGACTATAGGGCTATTGGAAATATCCTCCGATAACAAAGAGAAAGAAGCTTTCTGAGAAACTTCTTTGTGTTCTGTGAAATCACCTCACAGAGTTACAGCTTTACCCTCAAGAAGCCTTTCGCTAAGACATTTCTTGTGGAATTGGCAAAGTGATATTTGGAAACCCATAGAGGGCTACGGTGAAAAAGGAAATATCCTCCCAGGAAATCTGGAAAGAAGCTTTCTGAAAAACTGCTTAGTGTTCTGTTAATTCATCTCACAGAGTTACATGTGTATTTCACGGATCTCCTTGCTAGCCTTATTTCTGTGGAATCTGAGAACAGATATTTCGGATCCCTTTGAAGACTATAGGGCCGAAGGAAATATCCTCCGATAACAAAGAGAAAGAAGCTTTCTGAGAAACTTCTTTGTGTTCTGTGAAATCATCTCACAGAGTTACAGCTTTCCCCTCAAGAAGCCTTTCGCTAAGACAGTTCTTGTGGAATTGGCAAAGTGATATTTGGAAGCCCATAGAGGGCTATGGTGAAAAAGGAAATATCCTCAGATGAAATCTTGAAAGAAGCTTCGTGAGAAACTGCTTAGTGTTCTGTTAATTCATCTCACAGAGTTACATGTGTATTTCGTGGATGTCTTTGCTAGCCTTATTTCTACGGAATCTGAGAACAGATATTTCGGATCCCATTGATGACTATAGGGCTAAAGGAAATATCCTCCGATAACAAAGAGAAAGAAGCTTTCTGAGAAACTTCCTTGTGTTCTGTGAAATCATCTCATAGAGTTACAGCTTTCCCCTCAAGAAGCCTTTCGCTAAGACAGTTCTTGTGGAATTGGCAAAGTGATATTTGGAAGCCCATAGAGGGATATGGTGAAAAAGGAAATATCCTCCCAGGAAATCTGGAAAGAAGCTTTCTGAGAAACTGCTTAGTGTTCTGTTAATTCATCTCACAGAGTTACATGTGTATTTCGCGGATCTCTTTGCTAGCCTTATTTCTGTGGAATCTGAGAACAGATATTTCGGATCCCTTTGAAGACTATAGGGCCGAAGGAAATATCCTCCGATAACAAAGAGAAAGAAGCTTTCTGAGAAACTTCTTTGTGTTCTGTGAAATCATCTCACAGAGTTACAGCTTTCCCCTCAAGAAGCCTTTCGCTAAGACAGTTCTTGTGGAATAGGCAAAGTGATATTTGGAAGCCCATAGAGGGCTATGGTGAAAAAGGAAATATCCTCAGATGAAATCTGGAAAGAAGCTTTCTGAGAAACTGCTTAGTGTTCTGTTAATTCATCTCACAGAGTTACATCTGTATTTCGTGGATCTCTTTGCTAGCCTTATTTCTGTGGAATCTGAGTACAGATATTTCGGATCCCATTGAAGACAATAGGGCCAAAGGAAATATCCTCCGATAACAAAGAGAAAGAAGCTTTCTGAGAAACTTCTTTGTTTTCTGTGAAATCATCTCACAGAGTTACAGCTTTCCCCTCAAGAACCCTTTCGCTAAGACAGTTCTTGTGGAATTGGTAAAGTGATATTTGGAAGCCCATAGAGGGCTATGGTGAAAAAGGAAATATCCTTAGATGAAATCTGGAAAGAAGCTTTATGAGAAACTGCTTAGTGTTCTGTTAATTCATCTCACAGAGTTACATGTGTATTTCGCGGATCTCTTTGCTAGCCTTATTTCTGTGGAATCTGAGAACAGATATTTCGGATCCCTTTTAAGACTATAGCGCCAAAGGAAATATCCTCCGATAACAAAGAGAAAGAAGTTTCTGAGAAACTTCTTTGTGTTCTGTGAAGTCATCTCACAGAGTTACAGCTTTCCCCTCAAGAAGCCTTTTGCTAAGACAGTTCTTGTGGAATAGGCAAAGTGATATTTGGAAGCCCTTAGAGGGCTATGGTGAAAAAGGAAATATCCTCAGATGAAATCTGGAAAGAAGCGTTCTGAGAAACTGCTTAGTATTCTGTTAATTCATCTCACAGAGTTACATCTGTATTTCGTGGATCTCTTTGCTAGCCTTATTTCTATGGAATCTGAGTACAGATATTTCGGATCCCTTTGAAGACAATAGGGCCAAAGGAAATATCCTCCGATAACAAAGAGAAAGAAGCTTTCTGAGAAACTTCTTTGTGTTCTGTGAAATCATCTCACAGAGTTACAGATTTCCCCTCAAGAAGCCTTTCGCTAAGACAGTTCTTGTGGAATTGGCAAAGTGATATTTGGAAGCCCATAGAGGGCTATGGTGAAAAAGGAAATATCCTCCGATGAAATCTGGAAAGAAGCTTCGTGAGAAACTGCTTAGTGTTCTGTTAATTCATCTCACAGAGTTACATGTGTGTTTCCTGGATCTCTTTGCTAGCCTTATTTATGTGGAATCTGAGAACAGATATTTCGGATCCCATTGATATCTATAGGGCTATAGGAAACATCCTCCGATAACAAAGAGAAAGAAGCTTTCTGAGAAACTCCTTGTGTTCTGTGAAATCATCTCACAGAGTTACAGCTTTCCCCTCAAGAAGCCTTTCGCTAAGACAGTTCTTGTGAAATTGGCAAAGTGATATTTGGAAGCCCATAGAGGGCTATGGTGCAAAAGGAAATATCCTCCCAGGAAATCTGGAAAGAAGCTTTCTGAGAAACTGCTTAGTGTTCTGATAATTCATCTCACAGAGTTACATGTGTATTTCGTGGATCTCTTTGCTAGCCTTATTTCTGTGGAATCTGAGAACAGATATTTCGAATTCCTTTGAAGAGTATAGGGCCAAAGGAAATATCCTCCCATAACAAAGAGAAAGAAGCTTTCTGAGAAACTTCCTTGTGTTCTGTGAAATCATCTCACAGAGTTACAGCTTTCCCCTCAAGAACCCTTTCGCTAAGACAGTTCTAGTGGAATAGGCAAAGTGGTATTTGGAAGCCCTTAGAGGGCTATGGTTAAAAAGGAAATATCCTCAGATGAAATCTGGAAAGAAGCTTTCTGAGAAACTTCTTAGTGTTCTGTTAAATCACCTCACAGAGTTACATGTGTATTTCGCGGATCCCTTTGCTAGCCTTATTTCTGTGGAATCTGAGAACAGATATTTCGGATCCTTTTGAAGACTATAGGGCCGAAGGAAATATCCTCCGATAACAAAGAGAAAGAAGCTTTCTGAGAAACTTCTTTGTGTTCTGTGAAATCATCTCACAGAGTTACAGCTTTCCCCTCAAGAAGCCTTTCGCTAAGACAGTTCTTGTGGAATTGGCAAAGTCATATTTGGAAGCCCATAGAGGGCTATGGTGAAAAGGAAATATCCTCAGATGAAATCTGGAAAGAAGCTTCGTGAGAAACTGCTTAGTGTTCTGTTAATTCATCTCACAGAGTTCCATGTGTATTTCGTGGATCTCTTTGCTAGCCTTATTTCTGTGGAATCTGAGAACAGATATTTCGGATCCCTTTGATGACTATAGGGCTAAAGGAAATATCCTCCGATAACAAAGAGAAAGAAGCTTTCTGAGAAACTTCTTTGTGTTCTGTGAAATCATCTCACAGAGTTACAGCTTTCCCCTCAAGAAGCCTTTCGCTAAGACAGTTCTTGTGGAATAGGCAAAGTGATATTTGGAATCCCATAGAGGGTTATGGTGAAAAAGGAAATATCCTTAGATGAAATCTGGAAAGAAGCTTTATGAGAAACTGCTTAGTGTTCTGTTAATTCATCTCACAGAGTTACATGTGTATTTCGCGGATCTCTTTGCTAGCTTTATTTCTGTGGAATCTGAGAACAGATATTTCGGATCCCTTTGAAGACTATAGCGCCAAAGGAAATATCCTCCGATAACAAAGAGAAAGAAGCTTTCTGAGAAACTTCTTTGTGTTCCGTGAAATCATCTCACAGAGTTACAGCTTTCCCCTCAAGAAGCCTTTCGCTAAGACAGTTCTTGTGGAATTGGCAAAGTTATATTTGGAAGCCCATAGAGGGCTATGGTTAAAAAAGAAATATCCTCAGATGAAATCTGGAAAGAAGCTTCGTGAGAAACTGCTTAGTGTTCTGTTAATTCATCTCACAGAGTTACATGTGTATTTCGTGGATCTCTTTGCTAGCCTTATTTCTGTGGAATCTGAGAACAGATATTTCGGATCCCTTTGAAGACTATAAGGCCAAAGGAAATATCCTCCGATAACAAAGAGAAAGAAGCTTTCTGAGAAACTTCTTTGTGTTCTGTGAAATCATCTCACAGAGTTACAGCTTTCCCCTCAAGAAGCCTTTCGCTAAGAAAGTTCTTGTGGAATAGGCAAAGTGATATTTGGAAGCCCATAGAGGGCTATGGTGAAAAAGGAAATATCCTCAGATGAAATCTGGAAAGAAGCTTTCTGAGAAACTGCTTAGTGTTCTGTTAATTCATCTCACAGAGTTACATCTGTATTTCGTGGATCTCTTTGCTAACCTTATTTCTGTGGAATCTGAGTACAGATATTTCGGATCCCATTGAAGACAATAGGGCCAAAGGAAATATCCTGATATAACAAAGAGAAAGAAGCTTTCTGAGAAACTTCTTTGTGTTCTATGAAATCATCTCACAGAGTTACAGCTTTCCGCTCAAGAAGCCTTTCGCTAAGACAGTTCTTGTGGAATAGGCAAAGTGATATTTGGAGGCCCATAGAGGGCTATGTTGAAAAAGGAAATATCCATAGATGAAATCTGGAAAGAAGCTTCGTAAGAAACTGCTTAGTGTTCTGTTAATTCATCTCACAGAGTTACATGTGTATTTCGTGGATCTCTTTGCTAGCCTTATTTCTGTGGAATCTGAGTACAGATATTTCGGATCCCATTGAAGACAATAGGGCCAAAGGAAATAAACTCCTGTAACAAAGAGAAAGAAGGTTTCTGAGAAACTTCTTTGTGTTCTGTGAAATCATCTCACAGAGTTACAGCTTTCCCCTCAAGAACCCTTTCGCTAAGACAGTTCTTGTGGAATTGGCAAAGTGATATTTGGAAGCCCATAGAGGGCTATGGTGAAAAAGGAAATATCCTCAGATGAAATCTTGAAACAAGGTCTCCGAGATACTGCTTAGTGTTCTGTTAATTCATCTCACAGATTTACATATGTATTTCGTGGATCTCTTTGCTAGCCTTATTTCTGTGGAATCTGAGAACAGATATTTCGGATCCCATTGATGACTATAGGGCTATAGGAAATATCCTCCGATAACAAAGAGAAAGAAGCTTTCTGAGAAACTTCTTTGTGTTCTGTGAAATCATCTCACAGAGTTACAGCTTTACCCTCAAGAAGCCTTTCGCTAAGACAGTTCTTGTGGAATTGGCAAAGTGATATTTGGAAACCCATAGAGGGCTACGGTGAAAAAGGAAATATCCTCCCAGGAAATCTGGAAAGAAGCTTTCTGAGAAACTGCTTAGTGTTCTGTTAATTCATCTCACAGAGTTACATGTGTATTTCACGGATCGCCTTGCTAGCCTTATTTCTGTGGAATCTGAGAACAGATATTTCGGATCCCTTTGAAGACTATAGGGCCGAAGGAAATATCCTCCGATAACAAAGAGAAAGAAGCTTTCTGAGAAACTTCTTTGTGTTCTGTGAAATCATCTCACAGAGTTACAGCTTTCCCCTCAAGAAGCCTTTCGCTAAGACTGTTCTTGTGGAATTGGCAAAGTGATATTTGGAAGCCCATAGAGGGCTATGGTGAAAAAGGAAATATCCTCAGATGAAATCTTGAAAGAAGCTTCGTTAGAAACTGCTTAGTGTTCTGTTAATTCATCTCACAGAGTTACATGTGTATTTCGTGGATCTCTTTGCTAGCCTTATTTCTACGGAATCTGAGAACAGATATTTCGGATCCCATTGATGACTATAGGGCTAAAGGAAATATCCTCCGATAACAAAGAGAAAGAAGCTTTCTGAGAAACTTCCTTGTGTTCTGTGAAATCATCTCACAGAGTTACAGCTTTCCCCTCAAGAAGCCTTTCGCTAAGACAATTCTTGTGGAATTGGCAAAGTGATATTTGGAAGCCCATAGAGGGCTATGGTGAAAAAGGAGATATCCTCCCAGGAAATCTGCAAAGAAGCTTTCTGAGAAACTGCTTAGTGTTCTGTTAATTCATCTCACAGAGTTACATGTGTATTTCGCGGATCTCTTTGCTAGCCTTATTTCTGTGGAATCTGAGAACAGATATTTCGGATCCCTTTGAAGACTATAGGGCCGAAGGAAATATCCTCCGATAACAAAGAGAAAGAAGCTTTCTGAGAAACTTCTTTGTGTTCTGTGAAATCATCTCACAGAGTTACAGCTTTCCCCTCAAGAAGCCTTTCGCTAAGAGAGTTCTTGTGGAATAGGCAAAGTGATATTTGGAAGCCCATAGAGGGCTATGGTGAAAAAGGAAATATCCTCAGATGAAATCTGGAAAGAAGCTTTCTGAGAAACTGCTTAGTGTTCTGTTAATTCATCTCACAGAGTTACATCTGTATTTCGTGGATCTCTTTGCTAGCCTTATTTCTGTGGAATCTGAGTAGAGATATTTCGGATCCCATTGAAGACAATAGGGCCAAAGGAAATATCCTCCGATAACAAAGAGAAAGAAGCTTTCTGAGAAACTTCTTTGTGTTCTCTGAAATCATCTCACAGAGTTACAGCTTTCCCCTCAAGAACCCTTTCGCTAAGACAGTTCTTGTGGAATTGGTAAAGTGATATTTGGAAGCCCATAGAGGGCTACGGTGAAAAAGGAAATATCCTTAGATGAAATCTGGAAAGAAGCTTTATGAGAAACTGCTTAGTGTTCTGTTAATTCATCTCACAGAGTTACATGCGTATTTCGCGGATCTCTTTGCTAGCCTTATTTCTGTGGAATCTGAGAACAGATATTTCGGATCCCTTTGAAGACTATAGCGCCAAAGGAAATATCCTCCGATAACAAAGAGAAAGAAGCTTTGTGAGAAACTTCTTTGTGTTCTGTGAAGTCATCTCACAGAGTTACAGCTTTCCCCTCAAGAAGCCTTTTGCTAAGACAGTTCTTGTGGAATAGGCAAAGTGATATTTGGAAGCCCATAGAGGGCTATGGTGAAAAAGGAAATATCCTCAGATGAAATCTGGAAAGAAGCTTTCTGAGAAACTGCTTAGTATTCTGTTAATTCATCTCACAGAGTTACATCTGTATTTCGTGGATCTCTTTGCTAGCCTTATTTCTATGGAAACTGAGTACAGATATTTCGGATCCAATTGAAGACAATAGGGCCAAAGGAAATATCCTCCGATAACAAAGAGAAATAAGCTTTCTGAGAAACTTCTTTGTGTTCTGTGAAATCATCTCACAGAGTTACAGATTTCCCCTCAAGAAGCCTTTCGCTAAGACAGTTCTTGTGGAATTGGCAAAGTGATATTTGGAAGCCCATAGAGGGCTATGGTGAAAAAGGAAATATCCTCAGATGAAATCTGGAAAGAAGCTTCGTGAGAAACTGCTTAGTGTTCTGTTAATTCATCTCACAGAGTTCCATGTGTGTTTCTTGGATCTCTTTGCTAGCCTTATTTATGTGGAATATGAGAACAGATATTTCGGATCCCTTTGATATCTATAGGGCTAAAGGAAATATCCTCCGATAACAAAGAGAAAGAAGCTTTCTGAGAAACTTCCTTGTGTTCTGTGAAATCATCTCAGAGTGCTACAGCTTTCCCCTCAAGAAGCCTTTCGCTAAGACAGTTCTTGTGGAATTGGCAAAGTGATATTTGGAAGCCCTTAGAGGGCTATGGTGAAAAAGGAAATATCCTCACAGGAAATCTGGAAAGAAGCTTTCTGAGAAACTGCTTAGTGTTCTGTTAATTCATCTCACAGAGTTACATGTGTATTTCGCGGATATCTTTGCTAGCCTTATATCTTTGGAATCTGAGAACAGATATTTCGGATCCCTTTGAAGACTATAGGGCCGAAGGAAATATCCTCTGATATCAAAGAGAAAGAAGCTTTCTGAGAAACTTCTTTGTGTTCTGTGAAATCATCTCACAGAGTTACAGCTTTCCCCTCAAGAAGCCTTTCGCTAAGACAGTTCTTGTGGAATAGGCAAAGTGATATTTGGAAGCCCATAGAGGGCTATGGTGAAAAAGGAAATATCCTTATATGAAATCTGGAAAGAAGCTTTCTGAGAAACTGCTTAGTGTTCTGTTAATTCATCTCAAAGAGTTACATGTGTATTTCGTGGATCTCTTTGCTAGCCTTATTTCTGTGGAATCTGAGAACAGATATTTCGGATCCCTTTGAAAACTATAGGGCCAAAGGAAATATCCTCCGATAACAGAGAGAAAGAAGGTTTCTGAGAAACTTCTTTGTGTTCTGTGAAATCATCTCACAGAGGTACAGCTTTCCCCTCAAGAAGCCTTTCACTAAGACAGTTCTTATGGAATAGGCAAAGTGATATTTGGAAGCCCATAGAGGGCTATGGTGAAAAAGCAAATATCCTCAGATGAAATCTGGAAAGAAGCTTTCTGAGAAACTGCTTAGTGTTCTGTTAATTCATCTCACAGAGTTACATGTGTAATTCGTGGATCTCTTTGCTAGCCTCTTTTCTGTGGAATCTGAGAACAGATATTTCGGATCCCTTTGAAGACTATAGGGCCAAAGGAAATATCCTCCTATAACAAAGAGAAAGAAGCTTTCTTAGAAACGTCTTTGTGTTCTGTGAAATCATCTCACAGAGTTACAGCTTTCCCCTCAAGAAGCCTTTCGCTAAGACAGTTCTTGTGGAATTGGCAAAGTGACATTTGGAAGCCCATAGAGGGCTATTGTGAAAAAGGAAATATCCTCAGATGAAATCTTGAAAGAAGCTTCGTGAGAGACTGCTTACTGTTCTGTTAATTCATCTCACAGAGTTACATGTGTATTTCGTGGATCTCTTTGCTAGCCTTATTTCTGTGGAATCTGAGAACAGATATTTCGTATCCCATTGATGACTATAGGGCTAAAGGAAATATCCTCCGATAACAAAGAGAAAGAAGCTTTCTGAGAAACTTCTTTGTGTTCTGTGAAATCACCTCACAGAGTTACAGCTTTCCCCACAAGAAGCCTTTCGCTAAGACTGTTCTTGTGGAATTGGCAAAGTGATATTTGGAAGCCCATAGAGGGCTATGGTGAAAAAGGAAATATCCTCAGATGAAATCTGGAAAGAAGCTTTCTGAGAAACTGCTTAGTGTTCTGTTAATTCATCTCACAGAGTTACATGTGTATTTCACGGATCTCTTTGCTAGCCTTATTTCTGTGGAATCTGGGAACAGATATTTCGGATCCCTTTGAAGACTATAGGGCCAAAGGAAATATCCTCCGATAACAAAGAGAAAGAAGCTTTCTGAGAAACTTCTTTGTGTTCTGTGAAATCATCTCACAGAGTTACAGCTTTCCCCGCAAGAACCCTTTCGCTAAGACAGTTCTAGTGGAATAGGCAAAATGATATTTGGAAGCCCACAGAGGGCTATGGTTAAAAAGGAAATATCCTCAGATGAAATCTGGAAAGAAGCTTTCTGAGAAACTGCTTAGTGTTCTGTTAATTCATCTCACAGAGTTACATCTGTATTTCGTGGATCTCTTTGCTAGCCTTATTTCTGTGGAATCTGAGTACAGATATTTCGGATCCCATTGAAGACAATAGGGCCAAAGTAAATAAACTCCTATAACAAAGAGAAAGAAGGTTTCTGAGAAACTTCTTTGTGTTCTGTGAAATCATCTCACAGAGTTACAGCTTTCCCTTCAAGAACCCTTTCGCTAAGACAGTTCTTGTGGAATTGGCAAAGTGATATTTGGAAGCCCATAGAGGGCTATGGTGAAAAAGGAAATATCCTCAGATGAAATCTTGAAACAAGCTCTCCGAGAAACTGCTTAGTGTTCTGTTAATTCATCTCACAGATTTACATATGTATTTCGTGGATCTCTTTGCTAGCCTTATTTCTGTGGAATCTGCGAACTGATATTTCGGATCCCATTGATGACTATAGGGCTATTGGAAATATCCTCCGATAACAAAGAGAAAGAAGCTTTCTGAGAAACTTCTTTGTGTTCTGTGAAATCATCTCACAGAGTTTCAGCTTTACCCTCAAGAAGCCTTTCGCTAAGACAGTTCTTGTGGAATTGGCAAAGTGATATTTGGAAACCCATAGAGGGCTACGGTGAAAAAGGAAATATCCTCCCAGGAAATCTGGAAAGAAGCTTTCTGAGAAACTGCTTAGTGTTCTGTTAATTCATCTCACAGAGTTACATGTGTATTTCACGGATCTCCTTGCTAGCCTTATTTCTGTGGAATCTGAGAACAGATATTTTGGATCCCTTTGAAGACTATAGGGCCGAAGGAAATATCCTCCGATAACAAAGAGAAAGAAGCTTTCTGAGAAACTTCTTTGTGTTCTGTGAAATCATCTCACAGAGTTACAGCTTTCCCCTCAAGAAGCCTTTCGCTAAGACAGTTCTTGTGGAATTGGCAAAGTGATATTTGGAAGCCCATAGAGGGCTATGGTGAAAAAGGAAATATCCTCAGATGAAATCTTGAAAGAAGCTTCGTGAGAAACTGCTTAGTGTTCTGTTAATTCATCTCACAGAGTTACATGTGTATTTCGTGGATGTCTTTGCTAGCCTTATTTCTACGGAATCTGAGAACAGATATTTCGGATCCCATTGATGACTATAGGGCTAAAGGAAATATCCTCCGATAACCAAGAGAAAGAAGCTTTCTGAGAAACTTCCTTGTGTTCTGTGAAATCATCTCATAGAGTTACAGCTTTCCCCTCAAGAAGCCTTTCGCTAAGACAGTTCTTGTGGAATTGGCAAAGTGATATTTGGAAGCCCATAGAGGGATATGGTGAAAAAGGAAATATCCTCCCAGGAAATCTGGAAAGAAGCTTTCTGAGAAACTGCTTAGTGTTCTGTTAATTCATCTCACAGAGTTACATGTGTATTTCGCGGATCTCTTTGCTAGCCTTATTTCTGTGGAATCTGAGAACAGATATTTCGGATCCCTTTGAAGAGTAAAGGGCCGAAGGAAATATCCTCCGATAACAAAGAGAAAGAAGCTTTCTGAGAAACTTCTTTGTGTTCTGTGAAATCATCTCACAGAGTTACAGCTTTCCCCTCAAGAAGCCTTTCGCTAAGAGAGTTCTTGTGGAATAGGCAAAGTGATATTTGGAAGCCCATAGAGGGCTATGGTGAAAAAGGAAATATCCTCAGATGAAATCTGGAAAGAAGCTTTCTGAGAAACTGCTTAGTGTTCTGTTAATTCATCTCACAGAGTTACATCTGTATTTCGTGGATCTCTTTGCTAGCCTTATTTCTGTGGAATCTGAGTACAGATATTTCGGATCCCATTGAAGACAATAGGGCCAAAGGAAATATCCTCCGATAACAAAGAGAAAGAAGCTTTCTGAGAAACTTCTTTGTTTTCTGTGAAATCATCTCACAGAGTTACAGCTTTCCCCTCAAGAACCCTTTCGCTAAGACAGTTCTTGTGGAATTGGTAAAGTGATATTTGGAAGCCCATAGAGGGCTATGGTGAAAAAGGAAATATCCTTAGATGAAATCTGGAAAGAAGCTTTATGAGAAACTGCTTAGTGTTCTGTTAATTCATCTCACAGAGTTACATGTGTATTTCGCGGATCTCTTTGCTAGCCTTATTTCTGTGGAATCTGAGAACAGATATTTCGGATCCCTTTGAAGACTATAGCGCCAAAGGAAATATCCTCCGATAACAAAGAGAAAGAAGCTTTCTGAGAAACTTCTTTGTGTTCTGTGAAGTCATCTCACAGAGTTACAGCTTTCCCCTCAAGAAGCCTTTTGCTAAGACAGTTCTTGTGGAATAGGCAAAGTGATATTTGGAAGCCCTTAGAGGGCTATGGTGAAAAAGGAAATATCCTCAGATGAAATCTGGAAAGAAGCGTTCTGAGAAACTGCTTAGTATTCTGTTAATTCATCTCACAGAGTTACATCTGTATTTCGTGGATCTCTTTGCTAGCCTTATTTCTATGGAATCTGAGTACAGATATTTCGGATCCCTTTGAAGACAATAGGGCCAAAGGAAATATCCTCCGATAACAAAGAGAAAGAAGCTTTCTGAGAAACTTCTTTGTGTTCTGTGAAATCATCTCACAGAGTTACAGATTTCCCCTCAAGAAGCCTTTCGCTAAGACAGTTCTTGTGGAATTGGCAAAGTGATATTTGGAAGCCCATAGAGGGCTATGGTGAAAAAGGAAATATCCTCCGATGAAATCTGGAAAGAAGCTTCGTGAGAAACTGCTTAGTGTTCTGTTAATTCATCTCACAGAGTTACATGTGTGTTTCCTGGATCTCTTTGCTAGCCTTATTTATGTGGAATCTGAGAACAGATATTTCGGATCCCTTTGATATCTATAGGGCTATAGGAAACATCCTCCGATAACAAAGAGAAAGAAGCTTTCTGAGAAACTCCTTGTGTTCTGTGAAATCATCTCACAGAGTTACAGCTTTCCCCTCAAGAAGCCTTTCGCTAAGACAGTTCTTGTGAAATTGGCAAAGTGATATTTGGAAGCCCATAGAGGGCTATGGTGCAAAAGGAAATATCCTCCCAGGAAATCTGGAAAGAAGCTTTCTGAGAAACTGCTTAGTGTTCTGATAATTCATCTCACAGAGTTACATGTGTATTTCGTGGATCTCTTTGCTAGCCTTATTTCTGTGGAATCTGAGAACAGATATTTCGAATTCCTTTGAAGAGTATAGGGCCAAAGGAAATATCCTCCCATAACAAAGAGAAAGAAGCTTTCTGAGAAACTTCCTTGTGTTCTGTGAAATCATCTCACAGAGTTACAGCTTTCCCCTCAAGAACCCTTTCGCTAAGACAGTTCTAGTGGAATAGGCAAAGTGGTATTTGGAAGCCCTTAGAGGGCTATGGTTAAAAAGGAAATATCCTCAGATGAAATCTGGAAAGAAGCTTTCTGAGAAACTTCTTAGTGTTCTGTTAAATCACCTCACAGAGTTACATGTGTATTTCGCGGATCCCTTTGCTAGCCTTATTTCTGTGGAATCTGAGATCAGATATTTCGGATCCTTTTGAAGACTATAGGGCCGAAGGAAATATCCTCCGATAACAAAGAGAAAGAAGCTTTCTGAGAAACTTCTTTGTGTTCTGTGAAATCATCTCACAGAGTTACAGCTTTCCCCTCAAGAAGCCTTTCGCTAAGACCGTTCTTGTGGAATTGGCAAAGTCATATTTGGAAGCCCATAGAGGGCTATGGTGAAAAGGAAATATCCTCAGATGAAATCTGGAAAGAAGCTTCGTGAGAAACTGCTTAGTGTTCTGTTAATTCATCTCACAGAGTTCCATGTGTATTTCGTGGATCTCTTTGCTAGCCTTATTTCTGTGGAATCTGAGAACAGATATTTCGGATCCCTTTGATGACTATAGGGCTAAAGGAAATATCCTCCGATAACAAAGAGAAAGAAGCTTTCTGAGAAACTTCTTTGTGTTCTTTGAAATCATCTCACAGAGTTACAGCTTTCCCCTCAAGAAGCCTTTCCCTTAGACAGTTCTTGTGGAATAGGCAAAGTGATATTTGGAATCCCATAGAGGGTTATGGTGAAAAAGGAAATATCCTTAGATGAAATCTGGAAAGAAGCTTTATGAGAAACTGCTTAGTGTTCTGTTAATTCATCTCACAGAGTTACATGTGTATTTCGCAGATCTCTTTGCTAGCTTTATTTCTGTGGAATCTGAGAAAAGATATTTCGGATCCCTTTGAAGACTATAGGGCCAAAGGAAATATCCTACGATAACAAAGAGAAAGAAGCTTTCTGAGAAACTTCTTTGTGTTCTGTGAAATCATCTCACAGAGTTACAGCTTTCCCCTCAAGAAGCCTTTCGCTAAGACAGTTCTTGTGGAATTGGCAAAGTGATATTTGGAAGCCCATAGAGGGCTATGGTTAAAAAAGAAATATCCTCAGATGAAATCTGGAAAGAAGCTTCGTGAGAAACTGCTTAGTGTTCTGTTAATTCATCTCACAGAGTTACATGTGTATTTCGCGGATCTCTTTGCTAGCCTTATTTCTGTGGAATCTGAGTACAGATATTTCGGATCCCATTGAAGACAATAGGGCCAAAGGAAATATCCTGATATAACAAAGAGAAAGAAGCTTTCTGAGAAACTTCTTTGTGTTCTGTGAAATCATCTCACAGAGTTACAGCTTTCCACTCAAGAAGCCTTTCGCTAAGACAGTTCTTGTGGAATTGGCAAAGTGATATTTGGAGGCCCATAGAGGGCTATGGTGAAAAAGGAAATATCCATAGATGAAATCTGGAAAGAAGCTTCGTAAGAAACTGCTTAGTGTTCTGTTAATTCATCTCACAGAGTTACATGTGTATTTCGTGGATCTCTTTGCTAGCCTTATTTCTGTGGAATCTGAGAACAGATATTTCGGATCCCTTTGAAGACAATAGGCCCAAAGGAAATATCCTCCGATAACAAAGAGAAAGAAGCTTTCTGAGAAACTTCTTTGTGTTCTGTGAAATCATCTCACAGAGTTACAGCTTTCCCCTCAGGAAGCCTTTCGCTAATACAGTTCTTGTGGAATAGGCAAAGTGATATTTAGAATCCCATAGAGGGCTATGGTGAAAAAGGAAATATCCTCAGATGAAATCTGGAAAGAAGCTTCGTGAGAAACTGCTTAGTGTTCTGTTAATTCATCTCACAGAGTTCCATGTGTATTTCGTGGATCTCTTTGCTAGCCTTATTTCTGTGGAATCTGAGAACAGATATTTCGGATCCCTTTGAAGACTATAGGGCCAAAGGAAATATCCTCCGATAACAAAGAGGAAGAAGCTTTCTGAGAAACTTCTTTGTGTTCTGTGAAATCATCTCACAGAGTTACAGCTTTCCCCTCAAGAAGCCTTTCGCTAAGACAGTTCTTGTGGAATTGGCAAAGTCATATTTGGAAGCCCCTAGAGGGCTATGGTGAAAAAGGAAATATCCTCAGATGAAATCTGGAAAGAAGCTTCGTGAGAAACTGCTTAGTGTTCTATTAATTCATCTCACAGATTTACATGTGTATTTCGTGGATCTCTTTGCTAGCCTTATTTCTGTGGAATCTGAGAACAGATATTTCGGATCCCATTGATGACTATAGGGCTAAAGGAAATATCCTCCGATAAAAAAGAGAAAGAAGCTTTCTGAGAAACTTCTTTGTGTTCTGTGAAATCATCTCACAGAGTTACAGCTTTCCCCTCAAGAAGCCTTTCGCTAAGACAGTTCTCGTGGAATAGGCAAAGTGATATTTGGAAGCCCATAGAGGGCTATGGTGAAAAGGGAAATATCCTCAGATGAAATCTGGAAAGAAGCTTTCTGAGAAACTGCTTAGTGTTCTGTTAATTCATCTCACAGAGTTACATGTGTATTTCACGGATCTCTTTGCTAGCCTTATTTCTGTGGAATCTGAGAACAGATATTTCGGATCCCTTTGAAGACTATAGGGCCAAAGGAAATATCCTCCGATAACAAAGAGAAAGAAGCTTTCTGAGAAACTTCTTTGTGTTCTGTGAAAAAATCTCACATAGTTATAGCTTTTCCTTCAAGAAGCCTTTCGCTAAGACAGTTCTTGTGGAATAGGCAAAGTGATATTTGGAATCCCATAGAGGGTTATGGTGAAAAAGGAAATATCCTTAGATGAAATCTGGAAAGAAGCTTTATGAGAAACTGCTTAGTGTTCTGTTAATTCATCTCACAGAGTTACATGTGTATTTCGCGGATCTCTTTGCTAGCTTTATTTCTGTGGAATCTGAGAACAGATATTTCGGATCCCTTTGAAGACTATAAGGCCAAAGGAAATATCCTCCGATAACAAAGAGAAAGAAGCTTTCTGAGAAACTTCTTTGTTTTCTGTGAAATCATCTCACAGAGTTACAGCTTTCCCCTCAAGAACCCTTTCGCTAAGACAGTTCTTGTGGAATTGGTAAAGTGATATTTGGAAGCCCATAGAGGGCTATGGTGAAAAAGGAAATATCCTTAGATGAAATCTGGAAAGAAGCTTTATGAGAAACTGCTTAGTGTTCTGTTAATTCATCTCACAGAGTTACATGTGTATTTCGCGGATCTCTTTGCTAGCCTTATTTCTGTGGAATCTGAGAACAGATATTTCGGATCCCTTTTAAGACTATAGCGCCAAAGGAAATATCCTCCGATAACAAAGAGAAAGAAGCTTTCTGAGAAACTTCTTTGTGTTCTGTGAAGTCATCTCACAGAGTTACAGCTTTCCCCTCAAGAAGCCTTTTGCTAAGACAGTTCTTGTGGAATAGGCAAAGTGATATTTGGAAGCCCTTAGAGGGCTATGGTGAAAAAGGAAATATCCTCAGATGAAATCTGGAAAGAAGCGTTCTGAGAAACTGCTTAGTATTCTGTTAATTCATCTCACAGAGTTACATCTGTATTTCGTGGATCTCTTTGCTAGCCTTATTTCTATGGAATCTGAGTACAGATATTTCGGATCCCTTTGAAGACAATAGGGCCAAAGGAAATATCCTCCGATAACAAAGAGAAAGAAGCTTTCTGAGAAACTTCTTTGTGTTCTGTGAAATCATCTCACAGAGTTACAGATTTCCCCTCAAGAAGCCTTTCGCTAAGACAGTTCTTGTGGAATTGGCAAAGTGATATTTGGAAGCCCATAGAGGGCTATGGTGAAAAAGGAAATATCCTCCGATGAAATCTGGAAAGAAGCTTCGTGAGAAACTGCTTAGTGTTCTGTTAATTCATCTCACAGAGTTACATGTGTGTTTCCTGGATCTCTTTGCTAGCCTTATTTATGTGGAATCTGAGAACAGATATTTCGGATCCCATTGATATCTATAGGGCTATAGGAAACATCCTCCGATAACAAAGAGAAAGAAGCTTTCTGAGAAACTCCTTGTGTTCTGTGAAATCATCTCACAGAGTTACAGCTTTCCCCTCAAGAAGCCTTTCGCTAAGACAGTTCTTGTGAAATTGGCAAAGTGATATTTGGAAGCCCATAGAGGGCTATGGTGCAAAAGGAAATATCCTCCCAGGAAATCTGGAAAGAAGCTTTCTGAGAAACTGCTTAGTGTTCTGATAATTCATCTCACAGAGTTACATGTGTATTTCGTGGATCTCTTTGCTAGCCTTATTTCTGTGGAATCTGAGAACAGATATTTCGAATTCCTTTGAAGAGTATAGGGCCAAAGAAATATCCTCCGATAACAAAGAGAAAGAAGCTTTCTGAGAAACTTCCTTGTGTTCTGTGAAATCATCTCACAGAGTTACAGCTTTCCCCTCAAGAACCCTTTCGCTAAGACAGTTCTAGTGGAATAGGCAAAGTGGTATTTGGAAGCCCTTAGAGGGCTATGGTTAAAAAGGAAATATCCTCAGATGAAATCTGGAAAGAAGCTTTCTGAGAAACTTCTTAGTGTTCTGTTAAATCACCTCACAGAGTTATATGTGTATTTCGCGGATCCCTTTGCTAGCCTTATTTCTGTGGAATCTGAGAACAGATATTTCGGATCCTTTTGAAGACTATAGGGCCGAAGGAAATATCCTCCGATAACAAAGAGAAAGAAGCTTTCTGAGAAACTTCTTTGTGTTCTGTGAAATCATCTCACAGAGTTACAGCTTTCCCCTCAAGAAGCCTTTCGCTAAGACAGTTCTTGTGGAATTGGCAAAGTCATATTTGGAAGCCCATAGAGGGCTATGGTGAAAAGGAAATATCCTCAGATGAAATCTGGAAAGAAGCTTCGTGAGAAACTGCTTAGTGTTCTGTTAATTCATCTCACAGAGTTCCATGTGTATTTCGTGGATCTCTTTGCTAGCCTTATTTCTGTGGAATCTGAGAACAGATATTTCGGATCCCTTTGATGACTATAGGGCTAAAGGAAATATCCTCCGATAACAAAGAGAAAGAAGCTTTCTGAGAAACTTCTTTGTGTTCTGTGAAATCATCTCACAGAGTTACAGCTTTCCCCTCAAGAAGCCTTTCGCTAAGACAGTTCTTGTGGAATAGGCAAAGTGATATTTGGAATCCCATAGAGGGTTATGGTGAAAAAGGAAATATCCTTAGATGAAATCTGGAAAGAAGCTTTATGAGAAACTGCTTAGTGTTCTGTTAATTCATCTCACAGAGTTACATGTGTATTTCGCGGATCTCTTTGCTAGCTTTATTTCTGTGGAATCTGAGAACAGATATTTCGGATCCCTTTGAAGACTATAGCGCCAAAGGAAATATCCTCCGATAACAAAGAGAAAGAAGCTTTCTGAGAAACTTCTTTGTGTTCCGTGAAATCATCTCACAGAGTTACAGCTTTCCCCTCAAGAAGCCTTTCGCTAAGACAGTTCTTGTGGAATTGGCAAAGTTATATTTGGAAGCCCATAGAGGGCTATGGTTAAAAAAGAAATATCCTCAGATGAAATCTGGAAAGAAGCTTCGTGAGAAACTGCTTAGTGTTCTGTTAATTCATCTCACAGAGTTACATGTGTATTTCGCGGATCTCTTTGCTAGCCTTATTTCTGTGGAATCTGAGAACAGATATTTCGGATCCCTTTGAAGACTATAAGGCCAAAGGAAATATCCTCCGATAACAAAGAGAAAGAAGCTTTCTGAGAAACTTCTTTGTGTTCTGTGAAATCATCTCACAGAGTTACAGCTTTCCCCTCAAGAAGCCTTTCGCTAAGAAAGTTCTTGTGGAATAGGCAAAGTGATATTTGGAAGCCCATAGAGGGCTATGGTGAAAAAGGAAATATCCTCAGATGAAATCTGGAAAGAAGCTTTCTGAGAAACTGCTTAGTGTTCTGTTAATTCATCTCACAGAGTTACATCTGTATTTCGTGGATCTCTTTGCTAACCTTATTTCTGTGGAATCTGAGTACAGATATTTCGGATCCCATTGAAGACAATAGGGCCAAAGGAAATATCCTGATATAACAAAGAGAAAGAAGCTTTCTGAGAAACTTCTTTGTGTTCTATGAAATCATCTCACAGAGTTACAGCTTTCCGCTCAAGAAGCCTTTCGCTAAGACAGTTTTTGTGGAATTGGCAAAGTGATATTTGGAGGCCCATAGAGGGCTATGGTGAAAAAGGAAATATCCATAGATGAAATCTGGAAAGAAGCTTCGTAAGAAACTGCTTAGTGTTCTGTTAATTCATCTCACAGAGTTACATGTGTATTTCGTGGATCTCTTTGCTAGCCTTATTTCTGTGGAATCTGAGTACAGATATTTCGTATCCCATTGAAGACAATAGGGCCAAAGGAAATAAACTCCTGTAACAAAGAGAAAGAAGGTTTCTGAGAAACTTCTTTGTGTTCTGTGAAATCATCTCACAGAGTTACAGCTTTCCCCTCAAGAAGCCTTTCGCTAAGACAGTTCTTGTGGAATTGGCAAAGTGATATTTGGAAGCCCATAGAGGGCTATGGTGAAAAAGGAAATATCCTCAGATGAAATCTTGAAACAAGGTCTCCGAGATACTGCTTAGTGTTCTGTTAATTCATCTCACAGAGTTACATGTGTATTTCGTGGATCTCTTTGCTAGCCTTATTTCTACGGAATCTGAGAACAGATATTTCGGATCCCATTGATGACTATAGGGCTAAAGGAAATATCCTCCGATAACAAAGAGAAAGAAGCTTTCTGAGAAACTTCCTTGTGTTCTGTGAAATCATCTCACAGAGTTACAGCTTTCCCCTCAAGAAGCCTTTCGCTAAGACAATTCTTGTGGAATTGGCAAAGTGATATTTGGAAGCCCATAGAGGGCTATGGTGAAAAAGGAGATATCCTCCCAGGAAATCTGCAAAGAAGCTTTCTGAGAAACTGCTTAGTGTTCTGTTAATTCATCTCACAGAGTTACCTGTGTATTTCGCGGATCTCTTTGCTAGCCTTATTTCTGTGGAATCTGAGAACAGATATTTCGGATCCCTTTGAAGACTATAGGGCCGAAGGAAATATCCTCCGATAACAAAGAGAAAGAAGCTTTCTGAGAAACTTCTTTGTGTTCTGTGAAATCATCTCACAGAGTTACAGCTTTCCCCTCAAGAAGCCTTTCGCTAAGAGAGTTCTTGTGGAATAGGCAAAGTGATATTTGGAAGCCCATAGAGGGCTATGGTGAAAAAGGAAATATCCTCAGATGAAATCTGGAAAGAAGCTTTCTGTGAAACTGCTTAGTGTTCTGTTAATTCATCTCACAGAGTTACATCTGTATTTCGTGGATCTCTTTGCTAGCCTTATTTCTGTGGAATCTGAGTAGAGATATTTCGGATCCCATTGAAGACAATAGGGCCAAAGGAAATATCCTCCGATAACAAAGAGAAAGAAGCTTTCTGAGAAACTTCTTTGTGTTCTGTGAAATCATCTCACAGAGTTACAGCTTTCCCCTCAAGAACCCTTTCGCTAAGACAGTTCTTGTGGAATTGGTAAAGTGATATTTGGAAGCCCATAGAGGGCTACGGTGAAAAAGGAAATATCCTTAGATGAAATCTGGAAAGAAGCTTTATGAGAAACTGCTTAGTGTTCTGTTAATTCATCTCACAGAGTTACATGCGTATTTCGCGGATCTCTTTGCTAGCCTTATTTCTGTGGAATCTGAGAACAGATATTTCGGATCCCTTTGAAGACTATAGCGCCAAAGGAAATATCCTCCGATAACAAAGAGAAAGAAGCTTTGTGAGAAACTTCTTTGTGTTCTGTGAAGTCATCTCACAGAGTTACAGCTTTCCCCTCAAGAAGCCTTTTGCTAAGACAGTTCTTGTGGAATAGGCAAAGTGATATTTGGAAGCCCATAGAGGGCTATGGTGAAAAAGGAAATATCCTCAGATGAAATCTGGAAAGAAGCTTTCTGAGAAACTGCTTAGTATTCTGTTAATTCATCTCACAGAGTTACATCTGTATTTCGTGGATCTCTTTGCTAGCCTTATTTCTATGGAAACTGAGTACAGATATTTCGGATCCAATTGAAGACAACAGGGCCAAAGGAAATATCCTCCGATAACAAAGAGAAATAAGCTTTCTGAGAAACTTCTTTGTGTTCTGTGAAATCATCTCACAGAGTTACAGATTTCCCCTCAAGAAGCCTTTCGCTAAGACAGTTCTTGTGGAATTGGCAAAGTGATATTTGGAAGCCCATAGAGGGCTATGGTGAAAAAGGAAATATCCTCAGATGAAATCTGGAAAGAAGCTTCGTGAGAAACTGCTTAGTGTTCTGTTAATTCATCTCACAGAGTTACATGTGTGTTTCTTGGATCTCTTTGCTAGCCTTATTTATGTGGAATATGAGAACAGATATTTCGGATCCCATTGATATCTATAGGGCTAAAGGAAATATCCTCCGATAACAAAGAGAAAGAAGCTTTCTGAGAAACTTCCTTGTGTTCTGTGAAATCATCTCAGAGTGCTACAGCTTTCCCCTCAAGAAGCCTTTCGCTAAGACAGTTCTTGTGGAATTGGCAAAGTGATATTTGGAAGCCCTTAGAGGGCTATGGTGAAAAAGGAAATATCCTCACAGGAAATCTGGAAAGAAGCTTTCTGAGAAACTGCTTAGTGTTCTGTTAATTCATCTCACAGAGTTACATGTGTATTTCGCGGATATCTTTGCTAGCCTTATATCTTTGGAATCTGAGAACAGATATTTCGGATCCCTTTGAAGACTATAGGGCCGAAGGAAATATCCTCTGATATCAAAGAGAAAGAAGCTTTCTGAGAAACTTCTTTGTGTTCTGTGAAATCATCTCACAGAGTTACAGCTTTCCCCTCAAGAAGCCTTTCGCTAAGACAGTTCTTGTGGAATAGGCAAAGTGATATTTGGAAGCCCATAGAGGGCTATGGTGAAAAAGGAAATATCCTTATATGAAATCTGGAAAGAAGCTTTCTGAGAAACTGCTTAGTGTTCTGTTAATTCATCTCAAAGAGTTACATGTGTATTTCGTGGATCTCTTTGCTAGCCTTATTTCTGTGGAATCTGAGAACAGATATTTCGGATCCCTTTGAAAACTATAGGGCCAAAGGAAATATCCTCCGATAACAGAGAGAAAGAAGGTTTCTGAGAAACTTCTTTGTGTTCTGTGAAATCATCTCACAGAGGTACAGCTTTCCCCTCAAGAAGCCTTTCACTAAGACAGTTCTTGTGGAATAGGCAAAGTGATATTTGGAAGCCCATAGAGGGCTATGGTGAAAAAGCAAATATCCTCAGATGAAATCTGGAAAGAAGCTTTCTGAGAAACTGCTTAGTGTTCTGTTAATTCATCTCACAGAGTTACATGTGTAATTCGTGGATCTCTTTGCTAGCCTCTTTTCTGTGGAATCTGAGAACAGATATTTCGGATCCCTTTGAAGACTATAGGGCCAAAGGAAATATCCTCCTATAACAAAGAGAAAGAAGCTTTCTTAGAAACGTCTTTGTGTTCTGTGAAATCATCTCACAGAGTTACAGCTTTCCCCTCAAGAAGCCTTTCGCTAAGACAGTTCTTGTGGAATTGGCAAAGTGACATTTGGAAGCCCATAGAGGGCTATTGTGAAAAAGGAAATATCCTCAGATGAAATCTTGAAAGAAGCTTCGTGAGAGACTGCTTACTGTTCTGTTAATTCATCTCACAGAGTTACATGTGTATTTCGTGGATCTCTTTGCTAGCCTTATTTCTGTGGAATCTGAGAACAGATATTTCGTATCCCATTGATGACTATAGGGCTAAAGGAAATATCCTCCGATAACAAAGAGAAAGAAGCTTTCTGAGAAACTTCTTTGTGTTCTGTGAAATCACCTCACAGAGTTACAGCTTTCCCCACAAGAAGCCTTTCGCTAAGACAGTTCTTGTGGAATTGGCAAAGTGATATTTGGAAGCCCATAGAGGGCTATGGTGAAAAAGGAAATATCCTCAGATGAAATCTGGAAAGAAGCTTTCTGAGAAACTGCTTAGTGTTCTGTTAATTCATCTCACAGAGTTACATGTGTATTTCACGGATCTCTTTGCTAGCCTTATTTCTGTGGAATCTGGGAACAGATATTTCGGATCCCTTTGAAGACTATAGGGCCAAAGGAAATATCCTCCGATAACAAAGAGAAAGAAGCTTTCTGAGAAACTTCTTTGTGTTCTGTGAAATCATCTCACAGAGTTACAGCTTTCCCCGCAAGAACCCTTTCGCTAAGACAGTTCTAGTGGAATAGGCAAAATGATATTTGGAAGCCCACAGAGGGCTATGGTTAAAAAGGAAATATCCTCAGATGAAATCTGGAAAGAAGCTTTCTGAGAAACTGCTTAGTGTTCTGTTAATTCATCTCACAGAGTTACATCTGTATTTCGTGGATCTCTTTGCTAGCCTTATTTCTGTGGAATCTGAGTACAGATATTTCGGATCCCATTGAAGACAATAGGGCCAAAGTAAATAAACTCCTATAACAAAGAGTAAGAAGGTTTCTGAGAAACTTCTTTGTGTTCTGTGAAATCATCTCACAGAGTTACAGCTTTCCCTTCAAGAACCCTTTCGCTAAGACAGTTCTTGTGGAATTGGCAAAGTGATATTTGGAAGCCCATAGAGGGCTATGGTGAAAAAGGAAATATCCTCAGATGAAATCTTGAAACAAGCTCTCCGAGAAACTGCTTAGTGTTCTGTTAATTCATCTCACAGATTTACATATGTATTTCGTGGATCTCTTTGCTAGCCTTATTTCTGTGGAATCTGCGAACTGATATTTCGGATCCCATTGATGACTATAGGGCTATTGGAAATATCCTCCGATAACAAAGAGAAAGAAGCTTTCTGAGAAACTTCTTTGTGTTCTGTGAAATCATCTCACAGAGTTTCAGCTTTACCCTCAAGAAGCCTTTCGCTAAGACAGTTCTTGTGGAATTGGCAAAGTGATATTTGGAAACCCATAGAGGGCTACGGTGAAAAAGGAAATATCCTCCCAGGAAATCTGGAAAGAAGCTTTCTGAGAAACTGCTTAGTGTTCTGTTAATTCATCTCACAGAGTTACATGTGTATTTCACGGATCTCCTTGCTAGCCTTATTTCTGTGGAATCTGAGAACAGATATTTCGGATCCCTTTGAAGACTATAGGGCCGAAGGAAATATCCTCCGATAACAAAGAGAAAGAAGCTTTCTGAGAAACTTCTTTGTGTTCTGTGAAATCATCTCACAGAGTTACAGCTTTCCCCTCAAGAAGCCTTTCGCTAAGACAGTTCTTGTGGAATTGGCAAAGTGATATTTGGAAGCCCATAGAGGGCTATGGTGAAAAAGGAAATATCCTCAGATGAAATCTTGAAAGAAGCTTCGTGAGAAACTGCTTAGTGTTCTGTTAATTCATCTCACAGAGTTACATGTGTATTTCGTGGATGTCTTTGCTAGCCTTATTTCTACGGAATCTGAGAACAGATATTTCGGATCCCATTGATGACTATAGGGCTAAAGGAAATATCCTCCGATAACAAAGAGAAAGAAGCTTTCTGAGAAACTTCCTTGTGTTCTGTGAAATCATCTCATAGAGTTACAGCTTTCCCCTCAAGAAGCCTTTCGCTAAGACAGTTCTTGTGGAATTGGCAAAGTGATATTTGGAAGCCCATAGAGGGATATGGTGAAAAAGGAAATATCCTCCCAGGAAATCTGGAAAGAAGCTTTCTGAGAAACTGCTTAGTGTTCTGTTAATTCATCTCACAGAGTTACATGTGTATTTCGCGGATCTCTTTGCTAGCCTTATTTCTGTGGAATCTGAGAACAGATATTTCGGATCCCTTTGAAGAGTAAAGGGCCGAAGGAAATATCCTCCGATAACAAAGAGAAAGAAGCTTTCTGAGAAACTTCTTTGTGTTCTGTGAAATCATCTCACAGAGTTACAGCTTTCCCCTCAAGAAGCCTTTCGCTAAGAGAGTTCTTGTGGAATAGGCAAAGTGATATTTGGAAGCCCATAGAGGGCTATGGTGAAAAAGGAAATATCCTCAGATGAAATCTGGAAAGAAGCTTTCTGAGAAACTGCTTAGTGTTCTGTTAATTCATCTCACAGAGTTACATCTGTATTTCGTGGATCTCTTTGCTAGCCTTATTTCTGTGGAATCTGAGTACAGATATTTCGGATCCCATTGAAGACAATACTGCCAAAGGAAATATCCTCCGATAACAAAGAGAAAGAAGCTTTCTGAGAAACTTCTTTGTTTTCTGTGAAATCATCTCACAGAGTTACAGCTTTCCCCTCAAGAACCCTTTCGCTAAGACAGTTCTTGTGGAATTGGTAAAGTGATATTTGGAAGCCCATAGAGGGCTATGGTGAAAAAGGAAATATCCTTAGATGAAATCTGGAAAGAAGCTTTATGAGAAACTGCTTAGTGTTCTGTTAATTCATCTCACAGAGTTACATGTGTATTTCGCGGATCTCTTTGCTAGCCTTATTTCTGTGGAATCTGAGAACAGATATTTCGGATCCCTTTGAAGACTATAGCGCCAAAGGAAATATCCTCCGATAACAAAGAGAAAGAAGCTTTCTGAGAAACTTCTTTGTGTTCTGTGAAGTCATCTCACAGAGTTACAGCTTTCCCCTCAAGAAGCCTTTTGCTAAGACAGTTCTTGTGGAATAGGCAAAGTGATATTTGGAAGCCCTTAGAGGGCTATGGTGAAAAAGGAAATATCCTCAGATGAAATCTGGAAAGAAGCGTTCTGAGAAACTGCTTAGTATTCTGTTAATTCATCTCACAGAGTTACATCTGTATTTCGTGGATCTCTTTGCTAGCCTTATTTCTATGGAATCTGAGTACAGATATTTCGGATCCCTTTGAAGACAATAGGGCCAAAGGAAATATCCTCCGATAACAAAGAGAAAGAAGCTTTCTGAGAAACTTCTTTGTGTTCTGTGAAATCATCTCACAGAGTTACAGATTTCCCCTCAAGAAGCCTTTCGCTAAGACAGTTCTTGTGGAATTGGCAAAGTGATATTTGGAAGCCCATAGAGGGCTATGGTGAAAAAGGAAATATCCTCCGATGAAATCTGGAAAGAAGCTTCGTGAGAAACTGCTTAGTGTTCTGTTAATTCATCTCACAGAGTTACATGTGTGTTTCCTGGATCTCTTTGCTAGCCTTATTTATGTGGAATCTGAGAACAGATATTTCGGATCCCATTGATATCTATAGGGCTATAGGAAACATCCTCCGATAACAAAGAGAAAGAAGCTTTCTGAGAAACTCCTTGTGTTTTGTGAAATCATCTCACAGAGTTACAGCTTTCCCCTCAAGAAGCCTTTCGCTAAGACAGTTCTTGTGAAATTGGCAAAGTGATATTTGGAAGCCCATAGAGGGCTATGGTGCAAAAGGAAATATCCTCCCAGGAAATCTGGAAAGAAGCTTTCTGAGAAACTGCTTAGTGTTCTGATAATTCATCTCACAGAGTTACATGTGTATTTCGTGGATCTCTTTGCTAGCCTTATTTCTGTGGAATCTGAGAACAGATATTTCGAATTCCTTTGAAGAGTATAGGGCCAAAGGAAATATCCTCCCATAACAAAGAGAAAGAAGCTTTCTGAGAAACTTCCTTGTGTTCTGTGAAATCATCTCACAGAGTTACAGCTTTCCCCTCAAGAACCCTTTCGCTAAGACAGTTCTAGTGGAATAGGCAAAGTGGTATTTGGAAGCCCTTAGAGGGCTATGGTTAAAAAGGAAATATCCTCAGATGAAATCTGGAAAGAAGCTTTCTGAGAAACTTCTTAGTGTTCTGTTAAATCACCTCACAGAGTTACATGTGTATTTCGCGGATCCCTTTGCTAGCCTTATTTCTGTGGAATCTGAGATCAGATATTTCGGATCCTTTTGAAGACTATAGGGCCGAAGGAAATATCCTCCGATAACAAAGAGAAAGAAGCTTTCTGAGAAACTTCTTTGTGTTCTGTGAAATCATCTCACAGAGTTACAGCTTTCCCCTCAAGAAGCCTTTCGCTAAGACAGTTCTTGTGGAATTGGCAAAGTCATATTTGGAAGCCCATAGAGGGCTATGGTGAAAAGGAAATATCCTCAGATGAAATCTGGAAAGAAGCTTCGTGAGAAACTGCTTAGTGTTCTGTTAATTCATCTCACAGAGTTCCATGTGTATTTCGTGGATCTCTTTGCTAGCCTTATTTCTGTGGAATCTGAGAACAGATATTTCGGATCCCTTTGATGACTATAGGGCTAAAGGAAATATCCTCCGATAACAAAGAGAAAGAAGCTTTCTGAGAAACTTCTTTGTGTTCTTTGAAATCATCTCACAGAGTTACAGCTTTCCCCTCAAGAAGCCTTTCGCTAAGACAGTTCTTGTGGAATAGGCAAAGTGATATTTGGAATCCCATAGAGGGTTATGGTGAAAAAGGAAATATCCTTAGATGAAATCTGGAAAGAAGCTTTATGAGAAACTGCTTAGTGTTCTGTTAATTCATCTCACAGAGTTACATGTGTATTTCGCAGATCTCTTTGCTAGCTTTATTTCTGTGGAATCTGAGAACAGATATTTCCGATCCCTTTGAAGACTATAGGGCCAAAGGAAATATCCTACGATAACAAAGAGAAAGAAGCTTTCTGAGAAACTTCTTTGTGTTCTGTGAAATCATCTCACAGAGTTACAGCTTTCCCCTCAAGAAGCCTTTCGCTAAGACAGTTCTTGTGGAATTGGCAAAGTGATATTTGGAAGCCCATAGAGGGCTATGGTTAAAAAAGAAATATCCTCAGATGAAATCTGGAAAGAAGCTTCGTGAGAAACTGCTTAGTGTTCTGTTAATTCATCTCACAGAGTTACATGTGTATTTCGCGGATCTCTTTGCTAGCCTTATTTCTGTGGAATCTGAGTACAGATATTTCGGATCCCATTGAAGACAATAGGGCCAAAGGAAATATCCTGATATAACAAAGAGAAAGAAGCTTTCTGAGAAACTTCTTTGTGTTCTGTGAAATCATCTCACAGAGTTACAGCTTTCCACTCAAGAAGCCTTTCGCTAAGACAGTTCTTGTGGAATTGGCAAAGTGATATTTGGAGGCCCATAGAGGGCTATGGTGAAAAAGGAAATATCCATAGATGAAATCTGGAAAGAAGCTTCGTAAGAAACTGCTTAGTGTTCTGTTAATTCATCTCACAGAGTTACATGTGTATTTCGTGGATCTCTTTGCTAGCCTTATTTCTGTGGAATCTGAGAACAGATATTTCGGATCCCTTTGAAGACTATAGGCCCAAAGGAAATATCCTCCGATAACAAAGAGAAAGAAGCTTTCTGAGAAACTTCTTTGTGTTCTGTGAAATCATCTCACAGAGTTACAGCTTTCCCCTCAGGAAGCCTTTCGCTAATACAGTTCTTGTGGAATAGGCAAAGTGATATTTAGAATCCCATAGAGGGCTATGGTGAAAAAGGAAATATCCTCAGATGAAATCTGGAAAGAAGCTTCGTGAGAAACTGCTTAGTGTTCTGTTAATTCATCTCACAGAGTTCCATGTGTATTTCGTGGATCTCTTTGCTAGCCTTATTTCTGTGGAATCTGAGAACAGATATTTCGGATCCCTTTGAAGACTATAGGGCCAAAGGAAATATCCTCCGATAACAAAGAGGAAGAAGCTTTCTGAGAAACTTCTTTGTGTTCTGTGAAATCATCTCACAGAGTTACAGCTTTCCCCTCAAGAAGCCTTTCGCTAAGACAGTTCTCGTGGAATAGGCAAAGTGATATTTGGAAGCCCATAGAGGGCTATGGTGAAAAGGGAAATATCCTCAGATGAAATCTGGAAAGAAGCTTTCTGAGAAACTGCTTAGTGTTCTGTTAATTCATCTCACAGAGTTACATGTGTATTTCACGGATCTCTTTGCTAGCCTTATTTCTGTGGAATCTGAGAACAGATATTTCGGATCCCTTTGAAGACTATAGGGCCAAAGGAAATATCCTCCGATAACAAAGAGAAAGAAGCTTTCTGAGAAACTTCTTTGTGTTCTGTGAAAAAATCTCACAGAGTTACAGCTTTCCCCTCAAGAAGCCTTTCGCTAAGACAGTTCTCGTGGAATAGGCAAAGTGATATTTGGAATCCCATAGAGGGTTATGGTGAAAAAGGAAATATCCTTAGATGAAATCTGGAAAGAAGCTTTATGAGAAACTGCTTAGTGTTCTGTTAATTCATCTCACAGAGTTACATGTGTATTTCGCGGATCTCTTTGCTAGCTTTATTTCTGTGGAATCTGAGAACAGATATTTCGGATCCCTTTGAAGACTATAAGGCCAAAGGAAATATCCTCCGATAACAAAGAGAAAGAAGCTTTCTGAGAAACTTCTTTGTTTTCTGTGAAATCATCTCACAGAGTTACAGCTTTCCCCTCAAGAACCCTTTCGCTAAGACAGTTCTTGTGGAATTGGTAAAGTGATATTTGGAAGCCCATAGAGGGCTATGGTGAAAAAGGAAATATCCTCAGATGAAATCTGGAAAGAAGCTTTCTGAGAAACTGCTTAGTGTTCTGTTAATTCATCTCACAGAGTTACATGTGTATTTCGCGGATCTCTTTGCTAGCCTTATTTCTGTGGAATCTGAGAACAGATATTTCGGATCCCTTTTAAGACTATAGCGCCAAAGGAAATATCCTCCGATAACAAAGAGAAAGAAGCTTTCTGAGAAACTTCTTTGTGTTCTGTGAAGTCATCTCACAGAGTTACAGCTTTCCCCTCAAGAAGCCTTTTGCTAAGACAGTTCTTGTGGAATAGGCAAAGTGATATTTGGAAGCCCTTAGACGCTATGGTGAAAAAGGAAATATCCTCAGATGAAATCTGGAAAGAAGCGTTCTGAGAAACTGCTTAGTATTCTGTTAATTCATCTCACAGAGTTACATCTGTATTTCGTGGATCTCTTTGCTAGCCTTATTTCTATGGAATCTGAGTACAGATATTTCGGATCCCTTTGAAGACAATAGGGCCAAAGGAAATATCCTCCGATAACAAAGAGAAAGAAGCTTTCTGAGAAACTTCTTTGTGTTCTGTGAAATCATCTCACAGAGTTACAGATTTCCCCTCAAGAAGCCTTTCGCTAAGACAGTTCTTGTGGAATTGGCAAAGTGATATTTGGAAGCCCATAGAGGGCTATGGTGAAAAAGGAAATATCCTCCGATGAAATCTGGAAAGAAGCTTCGTGAGAAACTGCTTAGTGTTCTGTTAATTCATCTCACAGAGTTACATGTGTGTTTCCTGGATCTCTTTGCTAGCCTTATTTATGTGGAATCTGAGAACAGATATTTCGGATCCCATTGATATCTATAGGGCTATAGGAAACATCCTCCGATAACAAAGAGAAAGAAGCTTTCTGAGAAACTCCTTGTGTTCTGTGAAATCATCTCACAGAGTTACAGCTTTCCCCTCAAGAAGCCTTTCGCTAAGACAGTTCTTGTGAAATTGGCAAAGTGATATTTGGAAGCCCATAGAGGGCTATGGTGCAAAAGGAAATATCCTCCCAGGAAATCTGGAAAGAAGCTTTCTGAGAAACTGCTTAGTGTTCTGATAATTCATCTCACAGAGTTACATGTGTATTTCGTGGATCTCTTTGCTAGCCTTATTTCTGTGGAATCTGAGAACAGATATTTCGAATTCCTTTGAAGAGTATAGGGCCAAAGAAATATCCTCCGATAACAAAGAGAAAGAAGCTTTCTGAGAAACTTCCTTGTGTTCTGTGAAATCATCTCACAGAGTTACAGCTTTCCCCTCAAGAACCCTTTCGCTAAGACAGTTCTAGTGGAATAGGCAAAGTGGTATTTGGAAGCCCTTAGAGGGCTATGGTTAAAAAGGAAATATCCTCAGATGAAATCTGGAAAGAAGCTTTCTGAGAAACTTCTTAGTGTTCTGTTAAATCACCTCACAGAGTTACATGTGTATTTCGCGGATCCCTTTGCTAGCCTTATTTCTGTGGAATCTGAGAACAGATATTTCGGATCCTTTTGAAGACTATAGGGCCGAAGGAAATATCCTCCGATAACAAAGAGAAAGAAGCTTTCTGAGAAACTTCTTTGTGTTCTGTGAAATCATCTCACAGAGTTACAGCTTTCCCCTCAAGAAGCCTTTCGCTAAGACAGTTCTTGTGGAATTGGCAAAGTCATATTTGGAAGCCCATAGAGGGCTATGGTGAAAAGGAAATATCCTCAGATGAAATCTGGAAAGAAGCTTCGTGAGAAACTGCTTAGTGTTCTGTTAATTCATCTCACAGAGTTCCATGTGTATTTCGTGGATCTCTTTGCTAGCCTTATTTCTGTGGAATCTGAGAACAGATATTTCGGATCCCTTTGATGACTATAGGGCTAAAGGAAATATCCTCCGATAACAAAGAGAAAGAAGCTTTCTGAGAAACTTCTTTGTGTTCTGTGAAATCATCTCACAGAGTTACAGCTTTCCCCTCAAGAAGCCTTTCGCTAAGACAGTTCTTGTGGAATAGGCAAAGTGATATTTGGAATCCCATAGAGGGTTATGGTGAAAAAGGAAATATCCTTAGATGAAATCTGGAAAGAAGCTTTATGAGAAACTGCTTAGTGTTCTGTTAATTCATCTCACAGAGTTACATGTGTATTTCGCGGATCTCTTTGCTAGCTTTATTTCTGTGGAATCTGAGAACAGATATTTCGGATCCCTTTGAAGACTATAGCGCCAAAGGAAATATCCTCCGATAACAAAGAGAAAGAAGCTTTCTGAGAAACTTCTTTGTGTTCCGTGAAATCATCTCACAGAGTTACAGCTTTCCCCTCAAGAAGCCTTTCGCTAAGACAGTTCTTGTGGAATTGGCAAAGTTATATTTGGAAGCCCATAGAGGGCTATGGTTAAAAAAGAAATATCCTCAGATGAAATCTGGAAAGAAGCTTCGTGAGAAACTGCTTAGTGTTCTGTTAATTCATCTCACAGAGTTACATGTGTATTTCGTGGATCTCTTTGCTAGCCTTATTTCTGTGGAATCTGAGAACAGATATTTCGGATCCCTTTGAAGACTATAAGGCCAAAGGAAATATCCTCCGATAACAAAGAGAAAGAAGCTTTCTGAGAAACTTCTTTGTGTTCTGTGAAATCATTTCACAGAGTTACAGCTTTCCCCTCAAGAAGCCTTTCGCTAAGAAAGTTCTTGTGGAATAGGCAAAGTGATATTTGGAAGCCCATAGAGGGCTATGGTGAAAAAGGAAATATCCTCAGATGAAATCTGGAAAGAAGCTTTCTGAGAAACTGCTTAGTGTTCTGTTAATTCATCTCACAGAGTTACATCTGTATTTCGTGGATCTCTTTGCTAACCTTATTTCTGTGGAATCTGAGTACAGATATTTCGGATCCCATTGAAGACAATAGGGCCAAAGGAAATATCCTGATATAACAAAGAGAAAGAAGCTTTCTGAGAAACTTCTTTGTGTTCTATGAAATCATCTCACAGAGTTACAGCTTTCCGCTCAAGAAGCCTTTCGCTAAGACAGTTCTTGTGGAATTGGCAAAGTGATATTTGGAGGCCCATAGAGGGCTATGGTGAAAAAGGAAATATCCATAGATGAAATCTGGAAAGAAGCTTCGTAAGAAACTGCTTAGTGTTCTGTTAATTCATCTCACAGAGTTACATGTGTATTTCGTGGATCTCTTTGCTAGCCTTATTTCTGTGGAATCTGAGTACAGATATTTCGGATCCCATTGAAGACAATAGGGCCAAAGGAAATAAACTCCTGTAACAAAGAGAAAGAAGGTTTCTGAGAAACTTCTTTGTGTTCTGTGAAATCATCTCACAGAGTTACAGCTTTCCCCTCAAGAACCCTTTCGCTAAGACAGTTCTTGTGGAATTGGCAAAGTGATATTTGGAAGCCCATAGAGGGCTATGGTGAAAAAGGAAATATCCTCAGATGAAATCTTGAAACAAGGTCTCCGAGATACTGCTTAGTGTTCTGTTAATTCATCTCACAGATTTACATATGCATTTCGTGGATCTCTTTGCTAGCCTTATTTCTGTGGAATCTGAGAACAGATATTTCGGATCCCTTTGAAGACTATAGGGCTATAGGAAATATCCTCCGATAACAAAGAGAAAGAAGCTTTCTGAGAAACTTCTTTGTGTTCTGTGAAATCATCTCACAGAGTTACAGCTTTACCCTCAAGAAGCCTTTCGCTAAGACAGTTCTTGTGGAATTGGCAAAGTGATATTTGGAAACCCATAGAGGGCTACGGTGAAAAAGGAAATATCCTCCCAGGAAATCTGGAAAGAAGCTTTCTGAGAAACTGCTTAGTGTTCTGTTAATTCATCTCACAGAGTTACATGTGTATTTCACGGATCGCCTTGCTAGCCTTATTTCTGTGGAATCTGAGAACAGATATTTCGGATCCCTTTGAAGACTATAGGGCCGAAGGAAATATCCTCCGATAACAAAGAGAAAGAAGCTTTCTGAGAAACTTCTTTGTGTTCTGTGAAATCATCTCACAGAGTTACAGCTTTCCCCTCAAGAAGCCTTTCGCTAAGACTGTTCTTGTGGAATTGGCAAAGTGATATTTGGAAGCCCATAGAGGGCTATGGTGAAAAAGGAAATATCCTCAGATGAAATCTTGAAAGAAGCTTCGTTAGAAACTGCTTAGTGTTCTGTTAATTCATCTCACAGAGTTACATGTGTATTTCGTGGATCTCTTTGCTAGCCTTATTTCTACGGAATCTGAGAACAGATATTTCGGATCCCATTGATGACTATAGGGCTAAAGGAAATATCCTCCGATAACAAAGAGAAAGAAGCTTTCTGAGAAACTTCCTTGTGTTCTGTGAAATCATCTCACAGAGTTACAGCTTTCCCCTCAAGAAGCCTTTCGCTAAGACAATTCTTGTGGAATTGGCAAAGTGATATTTGGAAGCCCATAGAGGGCTATGGTGAAAAAGGAGATATCCTCCCAGGAAATCTGCAAAGAAGCTTTCTGAGAAACTGCTTAGTGTTCTGTTAATTCATCTCACAGAGTTACATGTGTATTTCGCGGATCTCTTTGCTAGCCTTATTTCTGTGGAATCTGAGAACAGATATTTCGGATCCCTTTGAAGACTATAGGGCCGAAGGAAATATCCTCCGATAACAAAGAGAAAGAAGCTTTCCGAGAAACTTCTTTGTGTTCTGTGAAATCATCTCACAGAGTTACAGCTTTCCCCTCAAGAAGCCTTTCGCTAAGAGAGTTCTTGTGGAATAGGCAAAGTGATATTTGGAAGCCCATAGAGGGCTATGGTGAAAAAGGAAATATCCTCAGATGAAATCTGGAAAGAAGCTTTCTGAGAAACTGCTTAGTGTTCTGTTAATTCATCTCACAGAGTTACATCTGTATTTCGTGGATCTCTTTGCTAGCCTTATTTCTGTGGAATCTGAGTAGAGATATTTCGGATCCCATTGAAGACAATAGGGCCAAAGGAAATATCCTCCGATAACAAAGAGAAAGAAGCTTTCTGAGAAACTTCTTTGTGTTCTGTGAAATCATCTCACAGAGTTACAGCTTTCCCCTCAAGAACCCTTTCGCTAAGACAGTTCTTGTGGAATTGGTAAAGTGATATTTGGAAGCCCATAGAGGGCTACGGTGAAAAAGGAAATATCCTTAGATGAAATCTGGAAAGAAGCTTTATGAGAAACTGCTTAGTGTTCTGTTAATTCATCTCACAGAGTTACATGCGTATTTCGCGGATCTCTTTGCTAGCCTTATTTCTGTGGAATCTGAGAACAGATATTTCGGATCCCTTTGAAGACTATAGCGCCAAAGGAAATATCCTCCGATAACAAAGAGAAAGAAGCTTTGTGAGAAACTTCTTTGTGTTCTGTGAAGTCATCTCACAGAGTTACAGCTTTCCCCTCAAGAAGCCTTTTGCTAAGACAGTTCTTGTGGAATAGGCAAAGTGATATTTGGAAGCCCATAGAGGGCTATGGTGAAAAAGGAAATATCCTCAGATGAAATCTGGAAAGAAGCTTTCTGAGAAACTGCTTAGTATTCTGTTAATTCATCTCACAGAGTTACATCTGTATTTCGTGGATCTCTTTGCTAGCCTTATTTCTATGGAAACTGAGTACAGATATTTCGGATCCAATTGAAGACAACAGGGCCAAAGGAAATATCCTCCGATAACAAAGAGAAATAAGCTTTCTGAGAAACTTCTTTGTGTTCTGTGAAATCATCTCACAGAGTTACAGATTTCCCCTCAAGAAGCCTTTCGCTAAGACAGTTCTTGTGGAATTGGCAAAGTGATATTTGGAAGCCCATAGAGGGCTATGGTGAAAAAGGAAATATCCTCAGATGAAATCTGGAAAGAAGCTTCGTGAGAAACTGCTTAGTGTTCTGTTAATTCATCTCACAGAGTTACATGTGTGTTTCTTGGATCTCTTTGCTAGCCTTATTTATGTGGAATATGAGAACAGATATTTCGGATCCCATTGATATCTATAGGGCTAAAGGAAATATCCTCCGATAACAAAGAGAAAGAAGCTTTCTGAGAAACTTCCTTGTGTTCTGTGAAATCATCTCAGAGTGCTACAGCTTTCCCCTCAAGAAGCCTTTCGCTAAGACAGTTCTTGTGGAATTGGTAAAGTGATATTTGGAAGCCCATAGAGGGCTACGGTGAAAAAGGAAATATCCTTAGATGAAATCTGGAAAGAAGCTTTATGAGAAACTGCTTAGTGTTCTGTTAATTCATCTCACAGAGTTACATGCGTATTTCGCGGATCTCTTTGCTAGCCTTATTTCTGTGGAATCTGAGAACAGATATTTCGGATCCCTTTGAAGACTATAGCGCCAAAGGAAATATCCTCCGATAACAAAGAGAAAGAAGCTTTGTGAGAAACTTCTTTGTGTTCTGTGAAGTCATCTCACAGAGTTACAGCTTTCCCCTCAAGAAGCCTTTTGCTAAGACAGTTCTTGTGGAATAGGCAAAGTGATATTTGGAAGCCCATAGAGGGCTATGGTGAAAAAGGAAATATCCTCAGATGAAATCGGGAAAGAAGCTTTCTGAGAAACTGCTTAGTATTCTGTTAATTCATCTCACAGAGTTACATCTGTATTTCGTGGATCTCTTTGCTAGCCTTATTTCTATGGAAACTGAGTACAGATATTTCGGATCCAATTGAAGACAATAGGGCCAAAGGAAATATCCTCCGATAACAAAGAGAAATAAGCTTTCTGAGAAACTTCTTTGTGTTCTGTGAAATCATCTCACAGAGTTACAGATTTCCCCTCAAGAAGCCTTTCGCTAAGACAGTTCTTGTGGAATTGGCAAAGTGATATTTGGAAGCCCATAGAGGGCTATGGTGAAAAAGGAAATATCCTCAGATGAAATCTGGAAAGAAGCTTCGTGAGAAACTGCTTAGTGTTCTGTTAATTCATCTCACAGAGTTCCATGTGTGTTTCTTGGATCTCTTTGCTAGCCTTATTTATGTGGAATATGAGAACAGATATTTCGGATCCCATTGATATCTATAGGGCTAAAGGAAATATCCTCCGATAACAAAGAGAAAGAAGCTTTCTGAGAAACTTCCTTGTGTTCTGTGAAATCATCTCAGAGTGCTACAGCTTTCCCCTCAAGAAGCCTTTCGCTAAGACAGTTCTTGTGGAATTGGCAAAGTGATATTTGGAAGCCCTTAGAGGGCTATGGTGAAAAAGGAAATATCCTCACAGGAAATCTGGAAAGAAGCTTTCTGAGAAACTGCTTAGTGTTCTGTTAATTCATCTCACAGAGTTACATGTGTATTTCGCGGATATCTTTGCTAGCCTTATATCTTTGGAATCTGAGAACAGATATTTCGGATCCCTTTGAAGACTATAGGGCCGAAGGAAATATCCTCTGATATCAAAGAGAAAGAAGCTTTCTGAGAAACTTCTTTGTGTTCTGTGAAATCATCTCACAGAGTTACAGCTTTCCCCTCAAGAAGCCTTTCGCTAAGACAGTTCTTGTGGAATAGGCAAAGTGATATTTGGAAGCCCATAGAGGGCTATGGTGAAAAAGGAAATATCCTTATATGAAATCTGGAAAGAAGCTTTCTGAGAAACTGCTTAGTGTTCTGTTAATTCATCTCAAAGAGTTACATGTGTATTTCGTGGATCTCTTTGCTAGCCTTATTTCTGTGGAATCTGAGAACAGATATTTCGGATCCCTTTGAAAACTATAGGGCCAAAGGAAATATCCTCCGATAACAGAGAGAAAGAAGGTTTCTGAGAAACTTCTTTGTGTTCTGTGAAATCATCTCACAGAGGTACAGCTTTCCCCTCAAGAAGCCTTTCACTAAGACAGTTCTTGTGGAATAGGCAAAGTGATATTTGGAAGCCCATAGAGGGCTATGGTGAAAAAGGAAATATCCTCAGATGAAATCTGGAAAGAAGCTTTCTGAGAAACTGCTTAGTGTTCTGTTAATTCATCTCACAGAGTTACATGTGTAATTCGTGGATCTCTTTGCTAGCCTCTTTTCTGTGGAATCTGAGAACAGATATTTCGGATCCCTTTGAAGACTATAGGGCCAAAGGAAATATCCTCCTATAACAAAGAGAAAGAAGCTTTCTTAGAAACGTCTTTGTGTTCTGTGAAATCATCTCACAGAGTTACAGCTTTCCCCTCAAGAAGCCTTTCGCTAAGACAGTTCTTGTGGAATTGGCAAAGTGACATTTGGAAGCCCATAGAGGGCTATTGTGAAAAAGGAAATATCCTCAGATGAAATCTTGAAAGAAGCTTCGTGAGAGACTGCTTACTGTTCTGTTAATTCATCTCACAGAGTTACATGTGTATTTCGTGGATCTCTTTGCTAGCCTTATTTCTGTGGAATCTGAGAACAGATATTTCGTATCCCATTGATGACTATAGGGCTAAAGGAAATATCCTCCGATAACAAAGAGAAAGAAGCTTTCTGAGAAACTTCTTTGTGTTCTGTGAAATCACCTCACAGAGTTACAGCTTTCCCCACAAGAAGCCTTTCGCTAAGACAGTTCTTGTGGAATTGGCAAAGTGATATTTGGAAGCCCATAGAGGGCTATGGTGAAAAAGGAAATATCCTCAGATGAAATCTGGAAAGAAGCTTTCTGAGAAACTGCTTAGTGTTCTGTTAATTCATCTCACAGAGTTACATGTGTATTTCACGGATCTCTTTGCTAGCCTTATTTCTGTGGAATCTGGGAACAGATATTTCGGATCCCTTTGAAGACTATAGGGCCAAAGGAAATATCCTCCGATAACAAAGAGAAAGAAGCTTTCTGAGAAACTTCTTTGTGTTCTGTGAAATCATCTCACAGAGTTACAGCTTTCCCCGCAAGAACCCTTTCGCTAAGACAGTTCTAGTGGAATAGGCAAAATGATATTTGGAAGCCCACAGAGGGCTATGGTTAAAAAGGAAATATCCTCAGATGAAATCTGGAAAGAAGCTTTCTGAGAAACTGCTTAGTGTTCTGTTAATTCATCTCACAGAGTTACATCTGTATTTCGTGGATCTCTTTGCTAGCCTTATTTCTGTGGAATCTGAGTACAGATATTTCGGATCCCATTGAAGACAATAGGGCCAAAGTAAATAAACTCCTATAACAAAGAGAAAGAAGGTTTCTGAGAAACTTCTTTGTGTTCTGTGAAATCATCTCACAGAGTTACAGCTTTCCCTTCAAGAACCCTTTCGCTAAGACAGTTCTTGTGGAATTGGCAAAGTGATATTTGGAAGCCCATAGAGGGCTATGGTGAAAAAGGAAATATCCTCAGATGAAATCTTGAAACAAGCTCTCCGAGAAACTGCTTAGTGTTCTGTTAATTCATCTCACAGATTTACATATGTATTTCGTGGATCTCTTTGCTAGCCTTATTTCTGTGGAATCTGCGAACAGATATTTCGGATCCCATTGATGACTATAGGGCTATTGGAAATATCCTCCGATAACAAAGAGAAAGAAGCTTTCTGAGAAACTTCTTTGTGTTCTGTGAAATCATCTCACAGAGTTTCAGCTTTACCCTCAAGAAGCCTTTCGCTAAGACAGTTCTTGTGGAATTGGCAAAGTGATATTTGGAAACCCATAGAGGGCTACGGTGAAAAAGGAAATATCCTCCCAGGAAATCTGGAAAGAAGCTTTCTGAGAAACTGCTTAGTGTTCTGTTAATTCATCTCACAGAGTTACATGTGTATTTCACGGATCGCCTTGCTAGCCTTATTTCTGTGGAATCTGAGAACAGATATTTCGGATCCCTTTGAAGACTATAGGGCCGAAGGAAATATCCTCCGATAACAAAGAGAAAGAAGCTTTCTGAGAAACTTCTTTGTGTTCTGTGAAATCATCTCACAGAGTTACAGCTTTCCCCTCAAGAAGCCTTTCGGTAAGACAGTTCTTGTGGAATTGGCAAAGTGATATTTGGAAGCCCATAGAGGGCTATGGTGAAAAAGGAAATATCCTCAGATGAAATCTTGAAAGAAGCTTCGTGAGAAACTGCTTAGTGTTCTGTTAATTCGTCTCACAGAGTTACATGTGTATTTCGTGGATGTCTTTGCTAGCCTTATTTCTACGGAATCTGAGAACAGATATTTCGGATCCCATTGATGACTATAGGGCTAAAGGAAATATCCTCCGATAACAAAGAGAAAGAAGCTTTCTGAGAAACTTCCTTGTGTTCTGTGAAATCATCTCATAGAGTTACAGCTTTCCCCTCAAGAAGCCTTTCGCTAAGACAGTTCTTGTGGAATTGGCAAAGTGATATTTGGAAGCCCATAGAGGGATATGGTGAAAAAGGAAATATCCTCCCAGGAAATCTGGAAAGAAGCTTTCTGAGAAACTGCTTAGTGTTCTGTTAATTCATCTCACAGAGTTACATGTGTATTTCGCGGATCTCTTTGCTAGCCTTATTTCTGTGGAATCTGAGAACAGATATTTCGGATCCCTTTGAAGAGTAAAGGGCCGAAGGAAATATCCTCCGATAACAAAGAGAAAGAAGCTTTCTGAGAAACTTCTTTGTGTTCTGTGAAATCATCTCACAGAGTTACAGCTTTCCCCTCAAGAAGCCTTTCGCTAAGAGAGTTCTTGTGGAATAGGCAAAGTGATATTTGGAAGCCCATAGAGGGCTATGGTGAAAAAGGAAATATCCTCAGATGAAATCTGGAAAGAAGCTTTCTGAGAAACTGCTTAGTGTTCTGTTAATTCATCTCACAGAGTTACATCTGTATTTCGTGGATCTCTTTGCTAGCCTTATTTCTGTGGAATCTGAGTACAGATATTTCGGATCCCATTGAAGACAATAGGGCCAAAGGAAATATCCTCCGATAACAAAGAGAAAGAAGCTTTCTGAGAAACTTCTTTGTTTTCTGTGAAATCATCTCACAGAGTTACAGCTTTCCCCTCAAGAACCCTTTCGCTAAGACAGTTCTTGTGGAATTGGTAAAGTGATATTTGGAAGCCCATAGAGGGCTATGGTGAAAAAGGAAATATCCTTAGATGAAATCTGGAAAGAAGCTTTATGAGAAACTGCTTAGTGTTCTGTTAATTCATCTCACAGAGTTACATGTGTATTTCGCGGATCTCTTTGCTAGCCTTATTTCTGTGGAATCTGAGAACAGATATTTCGGATCCCTTTGAAGACTATAGCGCCAAAGGAAATATCCTCCGATAACAAAGAGAAAGAAGCTTTGTGAGAAACTTCTTTGTGTTCTGTGAAGTCATCTCACAGAGGTACAGCTTTCCCCTCAAGAAGCCTTTTGCTAAGACAGTTCTTGTGGAATAGGCAAAGTGATATTTGGAAGCCCTTAGAGGGCTATGGTGAAAAAGGAAATATCCTCAGATGAAATCTGGAAAGAAGCGTTCTGAGAAACTGCTTAGTATTCTGTTAATTCATCTCACAGAGTTACATCTGTATTTCGTGGATCTCTTTGCTAGCCTTATTTCTATGGAATCTGAGTACAGATATTTCGGATCCCTTTGAAGACAATAGGGCCAAAGGAAATATCCTCCGATAACAAAGAGAAAGAAGCTTTCTGAGAAACTTCTTTGTGTTCTGTGAAATCATCTCACAGAGTTACAGATTTCCCCTCAAGAAGCCTTTCGCTAAGACAGTTCTTGTGGAATTGGCAAAGTGATATTTGGAAGCCCATAGAGGGCTATGGTGAAAAAGGAAATATCCTCCGATGAAATCTGGAAAGAATCTTCGTGAGAAACTGCTTAGTGTTCTGTTAATTCATCTCACAGAGTTACATGTGTGTTTCCTGGATCTCTTTGCTAGCCTTATTTATGTGGAATCTGAGAACAGATATTTCGGATCCCATTGATATCTATAGGGCTATAGGAAACATCCTCCGATAACAAAGAGAAAGAAGCTTTCTGAGAAACTCCTTGTGTTCTGTGAAATCATCTCACAGAGTTACAGCTTTCCCCTCAAGAAGCCTTTCGCTAAGACAGTTCTTGTGAAATTGGCAAAGTGATATTTGGAAGCCCATAGAGGGCTATGGTGCAAAAGGAAATATCCTCCCAGGAAATCTGGAAAGAAGCTTTCTGAGAAACTGCTTAGTGTTCTGATAATTCATCTCACAGAGTTACATGTGTATTTCGTGGATCTCTTTGCTAGCCTTATTTCTGTGGAATCTGAGAACAGATATTTCGAATTCCTTTGAAGAGTATAGGGCCAAAGGAAATATCCTCCCATAACAAAGAGAAAGAAGCTTTCTGAGAAACTTCCTTGTGTTCTGTGAAATCATCTCACAGAGTTACAGCTTTCCCCTCAAGAACCCTTTCGCTAAGACAGTTCTAGTGGAATAGGCAAAGTGGTATTTGGAAGCCCTTAGAGGGCTATGGTTAAAAAGGAAATATCCTCAGATGAAATCTGGAAAGAAGCTTTCTGAGAAACTTCTTAGTGTTCTGTTAAATCACCTCACAGAGTTACATGTGTATTTCGCGGATCCCTTTGCTAGCCTTATTTCTGTGGAATCTGAGATCAGATATTTCGGATCCTTTTGAAGACTATAGGGCCGAAGGAAATATCCTCCGATAACAAAGAGAAAGAAGCTTTCTGAGAAACTTCTTTGTGTTCTGTGAAATCATCTCACAGAGTTACAGCTTTCCCCTCAAGAAGCCTTTCGCTAAGACAGTTCTTGTGGAATTGGCAAAGTCATATTTGGAAGCCCATAGAGGGCTATGGTGAAAAGGAAATATCCTCAGATGAAATCTGGAAAGAAGCTTCGTGAGAAACTGCTTAGTGTTCTGTTAATTCATCTCACAGAGTTCCATGTGTATTTCGTGGATCTCTTTGCTAGCCTTATTTCTGTGGAATCTGAGAACAGATATTTCGGATCCCTTTGATGACTATAGGGCTAAAGGAAATATCCTCCGATAACAAAGAGAAAGAAGCTTTCTGAGAAACTTCTTTGTGTTCTTTGAAATCATCTCACAGAGTTACAGCTTTCCCCTCAAGAAGCCTTTCTCTAAGACAGTTCTTGTGGAATAGGCAAAGTGATATTTGGAATCCCATAGAGGGTTATGGTGAAAAAGGAAATATCCTTAGATGAAATCTGGAAAGAAGCTTTATGAGAAACTGCTTAGTGTTCTGTTAATTCATCTCACAGAGTTACATGTGTATTTCGCAGATCTCTTTGCTAGCTTTATTTCTGTGGAATCTGAGAACAGATATTTCGGATCCCTTTGAAGACTAGAGCGCCAAAGGAAATATCCTCCGATAACAAAGAGAAAGAAGCTTTCTGAGAAACTTCTTTGTGTTCTGTGAAATCATCTCACAGAGTTACAGCTTTCCCCTCAAGAAGCCTTTCGCTAAGACAGTTCTTGTGGAATTGGCAAAGTGATATTTGGAAGCCCATAGAGGGCTATGGTTAAAAAAGAAATATCCTCAGATGAAATCTGGAAAGAAGCTTCGTGAGAAACTGCTTAGTGTTCTGTTAATTCATCTCACAGAGTTACATGTGTATTTCGCGGATCTCTTTGCTAGCCTTATTTCTGTGGAATCTGAGAACAGATATTTCGGATCCCTTTGAAGACTATAGGGCCAAAGGAAATATCCTGATATAACAAAGAGAAAGAAGCTTTCTGAGAAACTTCTTTGTGTTCTGTGAAATCATCTCACAGAGTTACAGCTTGCCCTCAAGAAGCCTTTCGCTACGACAGTTCTTGTGGAATAGGCAAAGTGATATTTGGAAGCCCATAGAGGGCTATGGTGAAAAAGGAAATATCCTCAGATGAAATCTGGAAAGAAACTTTCTGAGAAACTGCTTAGTGTTCTGTTAATTCATCTCACAGAGTTACATCTGTATTTCGTGGATCTCTTTGCTAGCCTTATTTCTGTGGAATCTGAGTACAGATATTTCGGATCCCATTGAAGACAATAGGGCCAAAGGAAATATCCTGATATAACAAAGAGAAAGAAGCTTTCTGAGAAACTTCTTTGTGTTCTGTGAAATCATCTCACAGAGTTACAGCTTTCCACTCAATTAGCCTTTCGCTAAGACAGTTCTTGTGGAATTGGCAAAGTGATATTTGGAGGCCCATAGAGGGCTATGGTGAAAAAGGAAATATCCATAGATGAAATCTGGAAAGAAGCTTCGTAAGAAACTGCTTAGTGTTCTGTTAATTCATCTCACAGAGTTACATGTGTATTTCGTGGATCTCTTTGCTAGCCTTATTTCTGTGGAATCTGAGAACAGATATTTCGGATCCCTTTGAAGACTATAGGCCCAAAGGAAATATCCTCCGATAACAAAGAGAAAGAAGCTTTCTGAGAAACTTCTTTGTGTTCTGTGAAATCATCTCACAGAGTTACAGCTTTCCCCTCAGGAAGCCTTTCGCTAAGACAGTTCTTGTGGAATAGGCAAAGTGATATTTAGAATCCCATAGAGGGCTATGGTGAAAAAGGAAATATCCTCAGATGAAATCTGGAAAGAAGCTGTCTGAGAAACTGCTTAGTGTTCTGTTAATTCATCTCACAGAGTTCCATGTGTATTTCGTGGATCTCTTTGCTAGCCTTATTTCTGTGGAATCTGAGAACAGATATTTCGGATCCCTTTGAAGACTATAGGGCCAAAGGAAATATCCTCCGATAACAAAGAGGAAGAAGCTTTCTGAGAAACTTCTTTGTGTTCTGTGAAATCATCTCACAGAGTTACAGCTTTCCCCTCAAGAAGCCTTTCGCTAAGACAGTTCTTGTGGAATTGGCAAAGTCATATTTGGAAGCCCCTAGAGGGCTATGGTGAAAAAGGAAATATCCTCAGATGAAATCTGGAAAGAAGCTTCGTGAGAAACTGCTTAGTGTTCTATTAATTCATCTCACAGAGTTACATGTGTATTTCGTGGATCTCTTTGGTAGCCTTATTTCTGTGGAATCTGAGAACAGATATTTCGGATCCCATTGATGACTATAGGGCTAAAGGAAATATCCTCCGATAACAAAGAGAAAGAAGCTTTCTGAGAAACTTCTTTGTGTTCTGTGAAATCATCTCACAGAGTTACAGCTTTCCCCTCAAGAAGCCTTTCGCTAAGACAGTTCTCGTGGAATAGGCAAAGTGATATTTGGAAGCCCATAGAGGGCTATGGTGAAAAGGGAAATATCCTCAGATGAAATCTGGAAAGAAGCTTTCTGAGAAACTGCTTAGTGTTCTGTTAATTCATCTCACAGAGTTACATGTGTATTTCACGGATCTCTTTGCTAGCCTTATTTCTGTGGAATCTGAGAACAGATATTTCGGATCCCTTTGAAGACTATAGGGCCAAAGGAAATATCCTCCGATAACAAAGAGAAAGAAGCTTTCTGAGAAACTTCTTTGTGTTCTGTGAAATCATCTCACAGAGTTATAGCTTTTCCTTCAAGAAGCCTTTCGCTAAGACAGTTCTTGTGGAATAGGCAAAGTGATATTTGGAATCCCATAGAGGGTTATGGTGAAAAAGGAAATATCCTTAGATGAAATCTGGAAAGAAGCTTTATGAGAAACTGCTTAGTGTTCTGTTAATTCATCTCACAGAGTTACATGTGTATTTCGCGGATCTCTTTGCTAGCTTTATTTCTGTGGAATCTGAGAACAGATATTTCGGATCCCTTTGAAGACTATAGCGCCAAAGGAAATATCCTCCGATAACAAAGAGAAAGAAGCTTTCTGAGAAACTTCTTTGTGTTCCGTGAAATCATCTCACAGAGTTACAGCTTTCCCCTCAAGAAGCCTTTCGCTAAGACAGTTCTTGTGGAATTGGCAAAGTTATATTTGGAAGCCCATAGAGGGCTATGGTTAAAAAAGAAATATCCTCAGATGAAATCTGGAAAGAAGCTTCGTGAGAAACTGCTTAGTGTTCTGTTAATTCATCTCACAGAGTTACATGTGTATTTCGTGGATCTCTTTGCTAGCTTATTTCTGTGGAATCTGAGAACAGATATTTCGGATCCCTTTGAAGACTATAAGGCCAAAGGAAATATCCTCCGATAACAAAGAGAAAGAAGCTTTCTGAGAAACTTCTTTGTTTTCTGTGAAATCATCTCACAGAGTTACAGCTTTCCCCTCAAGAACCCTTTCGCTAAGACAGTTCTTGTGGAATTGGTAAAGTGATATTTGGAAGCCCATAGAGGGCTATGGTGAAAAAGGAAATATCCTTAGATGAAATCTGGAAAGAAGCTTTATGAGAAACTGCTTAGTGTTCTGTTAATTCATCTCACAGAGTTACATGTGTATTTCGCGGATCTCTTTGCTAGCCTTATTTCTGTGGAATCTGAGAACAGATATTTCGGATCCCTTTTAAGACTATAGCGCCAAAGGAAATATCCTCCGATAACAAAGAGAAAGAAGCTTTCTGAGAAACTTCTTTGTGTTCTGTGAAGTCATCTCACAGAGTTACAGCTTTCCCCTCAAGAAGCCTTTTGCTAAGACAGTTCTTGTGGAATAGGCAAAGTGATATTTGGAAGCCCTTAGAGGGCTATGGTGAAAAAGGAAATATCCTCAGATGAAATCTGGAAAGAAGCGTTCTGAGAAACTGCTTAGTATTCTGTTAATTCATCTCACAGAGTTACATCTGTATTTCGTGGATCTCTTTGCTAGCCTTATTTCTATGGAATCTGAGTACAGATATTTCGGATCCCTTTGAAGACAATAGGGCCAAAGGAAATATCCTCCGATAACAAAGAGAAAGAAGCTTTCTGAGAAACTTCTTTGTGTTCTGTGAAATCATCTCACAGAGTTACAGATTTCCCCTCAAGAAGCCTTTCGCTAAGACAGTTCTTGTGGAATTGGCAAAGTGATATTTGGAAGCCCATAGAGGGCTATGGTGAAAAAGGAAATATCCTCCGATGAAATCTGGAAAGAAGCTTTCTGAGAAACTGCTTAGTGTTCTGTTAATTCATCTCACAGAGTTACATGTGTGTTTCCTGGATCTCTTTGCTAGCCTTATTTATGTGGAATCTGAGAACAGATATTTCGGATCCCATTGATATCTATAGGGCTATAGGAAACATCCTCCGATAACAAAGAGAAAGAAGCTTTCTGAGAAACTCCTTGTGTTCTGTGAAATCATCTCACAGAGTTACAGCTTTCCCCTCAAGAAGCCTTTCGCTAAGACAGTTCTTGTGAAATTGGCAAAGTGATATTTGGAAGCCCATAGAGGGCTATGGTGCAAAAGGAAATATCCTCCCAGGAAATCTGGAAAGAAGCTTTCTGAGAAACTGCTTAGTGTTCTGATAATTCATCTCACAGAGTTACATGTGTATTTCGTGGATCTCTTTGCTAGCCTTATTTCTGTGGAATCTGAGAACAGATATTTCGAATTCCTTTGAAGAGTATAGGGCCAAAGGAAATATCCTCCGATAACAAAGAGAAAGAAGCTTTCTGAGAAACTTCCTTGTGTTCTGTGAAATCATCTCACAGAGTTACAGCTTTCCCCTCAAGAACCCTTTCGCTAAGACAGTTCTAGTGGAATAGGCAAAGTGGTATTTGGAAGCCCTTAGAGGGCTATGGTTAAAAAGGAAATATCCTCAGATGAAATCTGGAAAGAAGCTTTCTGAGAAACTTCTTAGTGTTCTGTTAAATCACCTCACAGAGTTACATGTGTATTTCGCGGATCCCTTTGCTAGCCTTATTTCTGTGGAATCTGAGAACAGATATTTCGGATCCTTTTGAAGACTATAGGGCCGAAGGAAATATCCTCCGATAACAAAGAGAAAGAAGCTTTCTGAGAAACTTCTTTGTGTTCTGTGAAATCATCTCACAGAGTTACAGCTTTCCCCTCAAGAAGCCTTTCGCTAAGACAGTTCTTGTGGAATTGGCAAAGTCATATTTGGAAGCCCATAGAGGGCTATGGTGAAAAGGAAATATCCTCAGATGAAATCTGGAAAGAAGCTTCGTGAGAAACTGCTTAGTGTTCTGTTAATTCATCTCACAGAGTTCCATGTGTATTTCGTGGATCTCTTTGCTAGCCTTATTTCTGTGGAATCTGAGAACAGATATTTCGGATCCCTTTGATGACTATAGGGCTAAAGGAAATATCCTCCGATAACAAAGAGAAAGAAGCTTTCTGAGAAACTTCTTTGTGTTCTGTGAAATCATCTCACAGAGTTACAGCTTTCCCCTCAAGAAGCCTTTCGCTAAGACAGTTCTTGTGGAATAGGCAAAGTGATATTTGGAATCCCATAGAGGGTTATGGTGAAAAAGGAAATATCCTTAGATGAAATCTGGAAAGAAGCTTTATGAGAAACTGCTTAGTGTTCTGTTAATTCATCTCACAGAGTTACATGTGTATTTCGCGGATCTCTTTGCTAGCTTTATTTCTGTGGAATCTGAGAACAGATATTTCGGATCCCTTTGAAGACTATAGCGCCAAAGGAAATATCCTCCGATAACAAAGAGAAAGAAGCTTTCTGAGAAACTTCTTTGTGTTCCGTGAAATCATCTCACAGAGTTACAGCTTTCCCCTCAAGAAGCCTTTCGCTAAGACAGTTCTTGTGGAATTGGCAAAGTTATATTTGGAAGCCCATAGAGGGCTATGGTTAAAAAAGAAATATCCTCAGATGAAATCTGGAAAGAAGCTTCGTGAGAAACTGCTTAGTGTTCTGTTAATTCATCTCACAGAGTTACATGTGTATTTCGTGGATCTCTTTGCTAGCCTTATTTCTGTGGAATCTGAGAACAGATATTTCGGATCCCTTTGAAGACTATAAGGCCAAAGGAAATATCCTCCGATGACAAAGAGAAAGAAGCTTTCTGAGAAACTTCTTTGTGTTCTGTGAAATCATCTCACAGAGTTACAGCTTTCCCCTCAAGAAGCCTTTCGCTAAGAAAGTTCTTGTGGAATAGGCAAAGTGATATTTGGAAGCCCATAGAGGGCTATGGTGAAAAAGGAAATATCCTCAGATGAAATCTGGAAAGAAGCTTTCTGAGAAACTGCTTAGTGTTCTGTTAATTCATCTCACAGAGTTACATCTGTATTTCGTGGATCTCTTTGCTAACCTTATTTCTGTGGAATCTGAGTACAGATATTTCGGATCCCATTGAAGACAATAGGGCCAAAGGAAATATCCTGATATAACAAAGAGAAAGAAGCTTTCTGAGAAACTTCTTTGTGTTCTATGAAATCATCTCACAGAGTTACAGCTTTCCGCTCAAGAAGCCTTTCGCTAAGACAGTTCTTGTGGAATAGGCAAAGTGATATTTGGAGGCCCATAGAGGGCTATGGTGAAAAAGGAAATATCCATAGATGAAATCTGGAAAGAAGCTTCGTAAGAAACTGCTTAGTGTTCTGTTAATTCATCTCACAGAGTTACATGTGTATTTCGTGGATCTCTTTGCTAGCCTTATTTCTGTGGAATCTGAGTACAGATATTTCGGATCCCATTGAAGACAATAGGGCCAAAGGAAATAAACTCCTGTAACAAAGAGAAAGAAGGTTTCTGAGAAACTTCTTTGTGTTCTGTGAAATCATCTCACAGAGTTACAGCTTTCCCCTCAAGAACCCTTTCGCTAAGACAGTTCTTGTGGAATTGGCAAAGTGATATTTGGAAGCCCATAGAGGGCTATGGTGAAAAAGGAAATATCCTCAGATGAAATCTTGAAACAAGGTCTCCGAGATACTGCTTAGTGTTCTGTTAATTCATCTCACAGATTTACATATGTATTTCGTGGATCTCTTTGCTAGCCTTATTTCTGTGGAATCTGAGAACAGATATTTCGGATCCCATTGATGACTATAGGGCTATAGGAAATATCCTCCGATAACAAAGAGAAAGAAGCTTTCTGAGAAACTTCTTTGTGTTCTGTGAAATCATCTCACAGAGTTACAGCTTTACCCTCAAGAAGCCTTTCGCTAAGACAGTTCTTGTGGAATTGGCAAAGTGATATTTGGAAACCCATAGAGGGCTACGGTGAAAAAGGAAATATCCTCCCAGGAAATCTGGAAAGAAGCTTTCTGAGAAACTGCTTAGTGTTCTGTTAATTCATCTCACAGAGTTACATGTGTATTTCACGGATCGCCTTGCTAGCCTTATTTCTGTGGAATCTGAGAACAGATATTTCGGATCCCTTTGAAGACTATAGGGCCGAAGGAAATATCCTCCGATAACAAAGAGAAAGAAGCTTTCTGAGAAACTTCTTTGTGTTCTGTGAAATCATCTCACAGAGTTACAGCTTTCCCCTCAAGAAGCCTTTCGCTAAGACTGTTCTTGTGGAATTGGCAAAGTGATATTTGGAAGCCCATAGAGGGCTATGGTGAAAAAGGAAATATCCTCAGATGAAATCTTGAAAGAAGCTTCGTTAGAAACTGCTTAGTGTTCTGTTAATTCATCTCACAGAGTTACATGTGTATTTCGTGGATCTCTTTGCTAGCCTTATTTCTACGGAATCTGAGAACAGATATTTCGGATCCCATTGATGACTATAGGGCTAAAGGAAATATCCTCCGATAACAAAGAGAAAGAAGCTTTCTGAGAAACTTCCTTGTGTTCTGTGAAATCATCTCACAGAGTTACAGCTTTCCCCTCAAGAAGCCTTTCGCTAAGACAATTCTTGTGGAATTGGCAAAGTGATATTTGGAAGCCCATAGAGGGCTATGGTGAAAAAGGAGATATCCTCCCAGGAAATCTGCAAAGAAGCTTTCTGAGAAACTGCTTAGTGTTCTGTTAATTCATCTCACAGAGTTACATGTGTATTTCGCGGATCTCTTTGCTAGCCTTATTTCTGTGGAATCTGAGAACAGATATTTCGGATCCCTTTGAAGACTATAGGGCCGAAGGAAATATCCTCCGATAACAAAGAGAAAGAAGCTTTCTGAGAAACTTCTTTGTGTTCTGTGAAATCATCTCACAGAGTTACAGCTTTCCCCTCAAGAAGCCTTTCGCTAAGAGAGTTCTTGTGGAATAGGCAAAGTGATATTTGGAAGCCCATAGAGGGCTATGGTGAAAAAGGAAATATCCTCAGATGAAATCTGGAAAGAAGCTTTCTGAGAAACTGCTTAGTGTTCTGTTAATTCATCTCACAGAGTTACATCTGTATTTCGTGGATCTCTTTGCTAGCCTTATTTCTGTGGAATCTGAGTAGAGATATTTCGGATCCCATTGAAGACAATAGGGCCAAAGGAAATATCCTCCGATAACAAAGAGAAAGAAGCTTTCTGAGAAACTTCTTTGTGTTCTGTGAAATCATCTCACAGAGTTACAGCTTTCCCCTCAAGAACCCTTTCGCTAAGACAGTTCTTGTGGAATTGGTAAAGTGATATTTGGAAGCCCATAGAGGGCTACGGTGAAAAAGGAAATATCCTTAGATGAAATCTGGAAAGAAGCTTTATGAGAAACTGCTTAGTGTTCTGTTAATTCATCTCACAGAGTTACATGCGTATTTCGCGGATCTCTTTGCTAGCCTTATTTCTGTGGAATCTGAGAACAGATATTTCGGATCCCTTTGAAGACTATAGCGCCAAAGGAAATATCCTCCGATAACAAAGAGAAAGAAGCTTTGTGAGAAACTTCTTTGTGTTCTGTGAAGTCATCTCACAGAGTTACAGCTTTCCCCTCAAGAAGCCTTTTGCTAAGACAGTTCTTGTGGAATAGGCAAAGTGATATTTGGAAGCCCATAGAGGGCTATGGTGAAAAAGGAAATATCCTCAGATGAAATCTGGAAAGAAGCTTTCTGAGAAACTGCTTAGTATTCTGTTAATTCATCTCACAGAGTTACATCTGTATTTCGTGGATCTCTTTGCTAGCCTTATTTCTATGGAAACTGAGTACAGATATTTCGGATCCAATTGAAGACAACAGGGCCAAAGGAAATATCCTCCGATAACAAAGAGAAATAAGCTTTCTGAGAAACTTCCTTGTGTTCTGTGAAATCATCTCACAGAGTTACAGATTTCCCCTCAAGAAGCCTTTCGCTAAGACAGTTCTTGTGGAATTGGCAAAGTGATATTTGGAAGCCCATAGAGGGCTATGGTGAAAAAGGAAATATCCTCAGATGAAATCTGGAAAGAAGCTTCGTGAGAAACTGCTTAGTGTTCTGTTAATTCATCTCACAGAGTTACATGTGTGTTTCTTGGATCTCTTTGCTAGCCTTATTTATGTGGAATATGAGAACAGATATTTCGGATCCCATTGATATCTATAGGGCTAAAGGAAATATCCTCCGATAACAAAGAGAAAGAAGCTTTCTGAGAAACTTCCTTGTGTTCTGTGAAATCATCTCAGAGTGCTACAGCTTTCCCCTCAAGAAGCCTTTCGCTAAGACAGTTCTTGTGGAATTGGCAAAGTGATATTTGGAAGCCCTTAGAGGGCTATGGTGAAAAAGGAAATATCCTCACAGGAAATCTGGAAAGAAGCTTTCTGAGAAACTGCTTAGTGTTCTGTTAATTCATCTCACAGAGTTACATGTGTATTTCGCGGATATCTTTGCTAGCCTTATATCTTTGGAATCTGAGAACAGATATTTCGGATCCCTTTGAAGACTATAGGGCCGAAGGAAATATCCTCTGATATCAAAGAGAAAGAAGCTTTCTGAGAAACTTCTTTGTGTTCTGTGAAATCATCTCACAGAGTTACAGCTTTCCCCTCAAGAAGCCTTTCGCTAAGACAGTTCTTGTGGAATAGGCAAAGTGATATTTGGAAGCCCATAGAGGGCTATGGTGAAAAAGGAAATATCCTTATATGAAATCTGGAAAGAAGCTTTCTGAGAAACTGCTTAGTGTTCTGTTAATTCATCTCAAAGAGTTACATGTGTATTTCGTGGATCTCTTTGCTAGCCTTATTTCTGTGGAATCTGAGAACAGATATTTCGGATCCCTTTGAAAACTATAGGGCCAAAGGAAATATCCTCCGATAACAGAGAGAAAGAAGGTTTCTGAGAAACTTCTTTGTGTTCTGTGAAATCATCTCACAGAGGTACAGCTTTCCCCTCAAGAAGCCTTTCGCTAAGACAGTTCTTGTGGAATAGGCAAAGTGATATTTGGAAGCCCATAGAGGGCTATGGTGAAAAAGGAAATATCCTCAGATGAAATCTGGAAAGAAGCTTTCTGAGAAACTGCTTAGTGTTCTGTTAATTCATCTCACAGAGTTACATGTGTAATTCGTGGATCTCTTTGCTAGCCTCTTTTCTGTGGAATCTGAGAACAGATATTTCGGATCCCTTTGAAGACTATAGGGCCAAAGGAAATATCCTCCTATAACAAAGAGAAAGAAGCTTTCTTAGAAACGTCTTTGTGTTCTGTGAAATCATCTCACAGAGTTACAGCTTTCCCCTCAAGAAGCCTTTCGCTAAGACAGTTCTTGTGGATTTGGCAAAATGACATTTGGAAGCCCATAGAGGGCTATTGTGAAAAAGGAAATATCCTCAGATGAAATCTTGAAAGAAGCTTCGTGAGAGACTGCTTACTGTTCTGTTAATTCATCTCACAGAGTTACATGTGTATTTCGTGGATCTCTTTGCTAGCCTTATTTCTGTGGAATCTGAGAACAGATATTTCGTATCCCATTGATGACTATAGGGCTAAAGGAAATATCCTCCGATAACAAAGAGAAAGAAGCTTTCTGAGAAACTTCTTTGTGTTCTGTGAAATCACCTCACAGAGTTACAGCTTTCCCCACAAGAAGCCTTTCGCTAAGACAGTTCTTGTGGAATTGGCAAAGTGATATTTGGAAGCCCATAGAGGGCTATGGTGAAAAAGGAAATATCCTCAGATGAAATCTGGAAAGAAGCTTTCTGAGAAACTGCTTAGTGTTCTGTTAATTCATCTCACAGAGTTACATGTGTATTTCACGGATCTCTTTGCTAGCCTTATTTCTGTGGAATCTGGGAACAGATATTTCGGATCCCTTTGAAGACTATAGGGCCAAAGGAAATATCCTCCGATAACAAAGAGAAAGAAGCTTTCTGAGAAACTTCTTTGTGTTCTGTGAAATCATCTCACAGAGTTACAGCTTTCCCCGCAAGAACCCTTTCGCTAAGACAGTTCTAGTGGAATAGGCAAAATGATATTTGGAAGCCCACAGAGGGCTATGGTTAAAAAGGAAATATCCTCAGATGAAATCTGGAAAGAAGCTTTCTGAGAAACTGCTTAGTGTTCTGTTAATTCATCTCACAGAGTTACATCTGTATTTCGTGGATCTCTTTGCTAGCCTTATTTCTGTGGAATCTGAGTACAGATATTTCGGATCCCATTGAAGACAATAGGGCCAAAGTAAATAAACTCCTATAACAAAGAGAAAGAAGGTTTCTGAGAAACTTCTTTGTGTTCTGTGAAATCATCTCACAGAGTTACAGCTTTCCCTTCAAGAACCCTTTCGCTAAGACAGTTCTTGTGGAATTGGCAAAGTGATATTTGGAAGCCCATAGAGGGCTATGGTGAAAAAGGAAATATCCTCAGATGAAATCTTGAAACAAGCTCTCCGAGAAACTGCTTAGTGTTCTGTTAATTCATCTCACAGATTTACATATGTATTTCGTGGATCTCTTTGCTAGCCTTATTTCTGTGGAATCTGCGAACAGATATTTCGGATCCCATTGATGACTATAGGGCTATTGGAAATATCCTCCGATAACAAAGAGAAAGAAGCTTTCTGAGAAACTTCTTTGTGTTCTGTGAAATCATCTCACAGAGTTTCAGCTTTACCCTCAAGAAGCCTTTCGCTAAGACAGTTCTTGTGGAATTGGCAAAGTGATATTTGGAAACCCATAGAGGGCTACGGTGAAAAAGGAAATATCCTCCCAGGAAATCTGGAAAGAAGCTTTCTGAGAAACTGCTTAGTGTTCTGTTAATTCATCTCACAGAGTTACATGTGTATTTCACGGATCTCCTTGCTAGCCTTATTTCTGTGGAATCTGAGAACAGATATTTCGGATCCCTTTGAAGACTATAGGGCCGAAGGAAATATCCTCCGATAACAAAGAGAAAGAAGCTTTCTGAGAAACTTCTTTGTGTTCTGTGAAATCATCTCACAGAGTTACAGCTTTCCCCTCAAGAAGCCTTTCGCTAAGACAGTTCTTGTGGAATTGGCAAAGTGATATTTGGAAGCCCTTAGAGGGCTATGGTGAAAAAGGAAATATCCTCAGATGAAATCTTGAAAGAAGCTTCGTGAGAAACTGCTTAGTGTTCTGTTAATTCATCTCACAGAGTTACATGTGTATTTCGTGGATGTCTTTGCTAGCCTTATTTCTACGGAATCTGAGAACAGATATTTCGGATCCCATTGATGACTATAGGGCTAAAGGAAATATCCTCCGATAACAAAGAGAAAGAAGCTTTCTGAGAAACTTCCTTGTGTTCTGTGAAATCATCTCATAGAGTTACAGCTTTCCCCTCAAGAAGCCTTTCGCTAAGACAGTTCTTGTGGAATTGGCAAAGTGATATTTGGAAGCCCATAGAGGGATATGGTGAAAAAGGAAATATCCTCCCAGGAAATCTGGAAAGAAGCTTTCTGAGAAACTGCTTAGTGTTCTGTTAATTCATCTCACAGAGTTACATGTGTATTTCGCGGATCTCTTTGCTAGCCTTATTTCTGTGGAATCTGAGAACAGATATTTCGGATCCCTTTGAAGAGTAAAGGGCCGAAGGAAATATCCTCCGATAACAAAGAGAAAGAAGCTTTCTGAGAAACTTCTTTGTGTTCTGTGAAATCATCTCACAGAGTTACAGCTTTCCCCTCAAGAAGCCTTTCGCTAAGAGAGTTCTTGTGGAATAGGCAAAGTGATATTTGGAAGCCCATAGAGGGTTATGGTGAAAAAGGAAATATCCTCAGATGAAATCTGGAAAGAAGCTTTCTGAGAAACTGCTTAGTGTTCTGTTAATTCATCTCACAGAGTTACATCTGTATTTCGTGGATCTCTTTGCTAGCCTTATTTCTGTGGAATCTGAGTACAGATATTTCGGATCCCATTGAAGACAATAGGGCCAAAGGAAATATCCTCCGATAACAAAGAGAAAGAAGCTTTCTGAGAAACTTCTTTGTTTTCTGTGAAATCATCTCACAGAGTTACAGCTTTCCCCTCAAGAACCCTTTCGCTAAGACAGTTCTTGTGGAATTGGTAAAGTGATATTTGGAAGCCCATAGAGGGCTATGGTGAAAAAGGAAATATCCTTAGATGAAATCTGGAAAGAAGCTTTATGAGATACTGCTTAGTGTTCTGTTAATTCATCTCACAGAGTTACATGTGTATTTCGCGGATCTCTTTGCTAGCCTTATTTCTGTGGAATCTGAGAACAGATATTTCGGATCCCTTTGAAGACTATAGCGCCAAAGGAAATATCCTCCGATAACAAAGAGAAAGAAGCTTTCTGAGAAACTTCTTTGTGTTCTGTGAAGTCATCTCACAGAGTTACAGCTTTCCCCTCAAGAAGCCTTTTGCTAAGACAGTTCTTGTGGAATAGGCAAAGTGATATTTGGAAGCCCTTAGAGGGCTATGGTGAAAAAGGAAATATCCTCAGATGAAATCTGGAAAGAAGCGTTCTGAGAAACTGCTTAGTATTCTGTTAATTCATCTCACAGAGTTACATCTGTATTTCGTGGATCTCTTTGCTAGCCTTATTTCTATGGAATCTGAGTACAGATATTTCGGATCCCTTTGAAGACAATAGGGCCAAAGGAAATATCCTCCGATAACAAAGAGAAAGAAGCTTTCTGAGAAACTTCTTTGTGTTCTGTGAAATCATCTCACAGAGTTACAGATTTCCCCTCAAGAAGCCTTTCGCTAAGACAGTTCTTATGGAATTGGCAAAGTGATATTTGGAAGCCCAAAGAGGGCTATGGTGAAAAAGGAAATATCCTCCGATGAAATCTGGAAAGAAGCTTCGTGAGAAACTGCTTAGTGTTCTGTTAATTCATCTCACAGAGTTACATGTGTGTTTCCTGGATCTCTTTGCTAGCCTTATTTATGTGGAATCTGAGAACAGATATTTCGGATCCCATTGATATCTATAGGGCTATAGGAAACATCCTCCGATAACAAAGAGAAAGAAGCTTTCTGAGAAACTCCTTGTGTTCTGTGAAATCATCTCACAGAGTTACAGCTTTCCCCTCAAGAAGCCTTTCGCTAAGACAGTTCTTGTGAAATTGGCAAAGTGATATTTGGAAGCCCATAGAGGGCTATGGTGCAAAAGGAAATATCCTCCCAGGAAATCTGGAAAGAAGCTTTCTGAGAAACTGCTTAGTGTTCTGATAATTCATCTCACAGAGTTACATGTGTATTTCGTGGATCTCTTTGCTAGCCTTATTTCTGTGGAATCTGAGAACAGATATTTCGAATTCCTTTGAAGAGTATAGGGCCAAAGGAAATATCCTCCCATAACAAAGAGAAAGAAGCTTTCTGAGAAACTTCCTTGTGTTCTGTGAAATCATCTCACAGAGTTACAGCTTTCCCCTCAAGAACCCTTTCGCTAAGACAGTTCTAGTGGAATAGGCAAAGTGGTATTTGGAAGCCCTTAGAGGGCTATGGTTAAAAAGGAAATATCCTCAGATGAAATCTGGAAAGAAGCTTTCTGAGAAACTTCTTAGTGTTCTGTTAAATCACCTCACAGAGTTACATGTGTATTTCGCGGATCCCTTTGCTAGCCTTATTTCTGTGGAATCTGAGATCAGATATTTCGGATCCTTTTGAAGACTATAGGGCCGAAGGAAATATCCTCCGATAACAAAGAGAAAGAAGCTTTCTGAGAAACTTCTTTGTGTTCTGTGAAATCATCTCACAGAGTTACAGCTTTCCCCTCAAGAAGCCTTTCGCTAAGACAGTTCTTGTGGAATTGGCAAAGTCATATTTGGAAGCCCATAGAGGGCTATGGTGAAAAGGAAATATCCTCAGATGAAATCTGGAAAGAAGCTTCGTGAGAAACTGCTTAGTGTTCTGTTAATTCATCTCACAGAGTTCCATGTGTATTTCGTGGATCTCTTTGCTAGCCTTATTTCTGTGGAATCTGAGAACAGATATTTCGGATCCCTTTGATGACTATAGGGCTAAAGGAAATATCCTCCGATAACAAAGAGAAAGAAGCTTTCTGAGAAACTTCTTTGTGTTCTTTGAAATCATCTCACAGAGTTACAGCTTTCCCCTCAAGAAGCCTTTCGCTAAGACAGTTCTTGTGGAATTGGCAAAGTGATATTTGGAAGCCCATAGAGGGCTATGGTTAAAAAAGAAATATCCTCAGATGAAATCTGGAAAGAAGCTTCGTGAGAAACTGCTTAGTGTTCTGTTAATTCATCTCACAGAGTTACATGTGTATTTCGCGGATCTCTTTGCTAGCCTTATTTCTGTGGAATCTGAGAACAGATATTTCGGATCCCTTTGAAGACTATAGGGCCAAAGGAAATATCCTCCGATAACAAAGAGAAAGAAGCTTTCTGAGAAACTTCTTTGTGTTCTGTGAAATCATCTCACAGAGTTACAGCTTTCCCTCAAGAAGCCTTTCGCTACGACAGTTCTTGTGGAATAGGCAAAGTGATATTTGGAAGCCCATAGAGGGCTATGGTGAAAAAGGAAATATCCTCAGATGAAATCTGGAAAGAAGCTTTCTGAGAAACTGCTTAGTGTTCTGTTAATTCATCTCACAGAGTTACATCTGTATTTCGTGGATCACTTTGCTAGCCTTATTTCTGTGGAATCTGAGTACAGATATTTCGGATCCCATTGAAGACAATAGGGCCAAAGGAAATATCCTGATATAACAAAGAGAAAGAAGCTTTCTGAGAAACTTCTTTGTGTTCTGTGAAATCATCTCACAGAGTTACAGCTTTCCACTCAAGAAGCCTTTCGCTAAGACAGTTCTTGTGGAATTGGCAAAGTGATATTTGGAGGCCCATAGAGGGCTATGGTGAAAAAGGAAATATCCATAGATGAAATCTGGAAAGAAGCTTCGTAAGAAACTGCTTAGTGTTCTGTTAATTCATCTCACAGTGTTACATGTGTATTTCGTGGATCTCTTTGCTAGCCTTATTTCTGTGGAATCTGAGAACAGATATTTCGGATCCCTTTGAAGACTATAGGCCCAAAGGAAATATCCTCCGATAACAAAGAGAAAGAAGCTTTCTGAGAAACCTCTTTGTGTTCTGTGAAATCATCTCACAGAGTTACAGCTTTCCCCTCAGGAAGCCTTTCGCTAAGACAGTTCTTGTGGAATAGGCAAAGTGATATTTAGAATCCCATAGAGGGCTATGGTGAAAAAGGAAATATCCTCAGATGAAATCTGGAAAGAAGCTTCGTGAGAAACTGCTTAGTGTTCTGTTAATTCATCTCACAGAGTTCCATGTGTATTTCGTGGATCTCTTTGCTAGCCTTATTTCTGTGGAATCTGAGAACAGATATTTCGGATCCCTTTGAAGACTATAGGGCCAAAGGAAATATCCTCCGATAACAAAGAGGAAGAAGCTTTCTGAGAAACTTCTTTGTGTTCTGTGAAATCATCTCACAGAGTTACAGCTTTCCCCTCAAGAAGCCTTTCGCTAAGACAGTTCTTGTGGAATTGGCAAAGTCATATTTGGAAGCCCCTAGAGGGCTATGGTGAAAAAGGAAATATCCTCAGATGAAATCTGGAAAGAAGCTTCGTGAGAAACTGCTTAGTGTTCTATTAATTCATCTCACAGAGTTACATGTGTATTTCGTGGATCTCTTTGCTAGCCTTATTTCTGTGGAATCTGAGAACAGATATTTCGGATCCCATTGATGACTATAGGGCTAAAGGAAATATCCTCCGATAACAAAGAGAAAGAAGCTTTCTGAGAAACTTCTTTGTGTTCTGTGAAATCATCTCACAGAGTTACAGCTTTCCCCTCAAGAAGCCTTTCGCTAAGACAGTTCTCGTGGAATAGGCAAAGTGATATTTGGAAGCCCATAGAGGGCTATGGTGAAAAGGGAAATATCCTCAGATGAAATCTGGAAAGAAGCTTTCTGAGAAACTGCTTAGTGTTCTGTTAATTCATCTCACAGAGTTACATGTGTATTTCACGGATCTCTTTGCTAGCCTTATTTCTGTGGAATCTGAGAACAGATATTTCGGATCCCTTTGAAGACTATAGGGCCAAAGGAAATATCCTCCGATAACAAAGAGAAAGAAGCTTTCTGAGAAACTTCTTTGTGTTCTGTGAAATCATCTCACAGAGTTATAGCTTTTCCTTCAAGAAGCCTTTCGCTAAGACAGTTCTTGTGGAATAGGCAAAGTGATATTTGGAATCCCATAGAGGGTTATGGTGAAAAAGGAAATATCCTTAGATGAAATCTGGAAAGAAGCTTTTTGAGAAACTGCTTAGTGTTCTGTTAATTCATCTCAAAGAGTTACATGTGTATTTCGCGGATCTCTTTGCTAGCTTTATTTCTGTGGAATCTGAGAACAGATATTTCGGATCCCTTTGAAGACTATAGCGCCAAAGGAAATATCCTCCGATAACAAAGAGAAAGAAGCTTTCTGAGAAACTTCTTTGTGTTCCGTGAAATCATCTCACAGAGTTACAGCTTTCCCCTCAAGAAGCCTTTCGCTAAGACAGTTCTTGTGGAATTGGCAAAGTTATATTTGGAAGCCCATAGACGGCTATGGTTAAAAAAGAAATATCCTCAGATGAAATCTGGAAAGAAGCTTCGTGAGAAACTGCTTAGTGTTCTGTTAATTCATCTCACAGAGTTACATGTGTATTTCGTGGATCTCTTTGCTAGCCTTATTTCTGTGGAATCTGAGAACAGATATTTCGGATCCCTTTGAAGACTATAAGGCCAAAGGAAATATCCTCCGATAACAAAGAGAAAGAAGCTTTCTGAGAAACTTCTTTGTGTTTTGTGAAATCATCTCACAGAGTTACAGCTTTCCCCTCAAGAAGCCTTTCGCTAAGAAAGTTCTTGTGGAATAGGCAAAGTGATATTTGGAAGCCCATAGAGGGCTATGGTGAAAAAGGAAATATCCTCAGATGAAATCTGGAAAGAAGCTTTCTGAGAAACTGCTTAGTGTTCTGTTAATTCATCTCACAGAGTTACATCTGTATTTCGTGGATCTCTTTGCTAACCTTATTTCTGTGGAATCTGAGTACAGATATTTCGGATCCCATTGAAGACAATAGGGCCAAAGGAAATATCCTGATATAACAAAGAGAAAGAAGCTTTCTGAGAAACTTCTTTGTGTTCTATGAAATCATCTCACAGAGTTACAGCTTTCCGCTCAAGAAGCCTTTCGCTAAGACAGTTCTTGTGGAATAGGCAAAGTGATATTTGGAGGCCCATAGAGGGCTATGGTGAAAAAGGAAATATCCATAGATGAAATCTGGAAAGAAGCTTCGTAAGAAACTGCTTAGTGTTCTGTTAATTCATCTCACAGAGTTACATGTGTATTTCGTGGATCTCTTTGCTAGCCTTATTTCTGTGGAATCTGAGAACAGATATTTCGGATCCCTTTGAAGACTATAGGCCCAAAGGAAATATCCTCCGAATACAAAGAGAAAGAAGCTTTCTGAGAAACTTCTTTGTGTTCTGTGAAATCATCTCACAGAGTTACAGCTTTCCCCTCAAGAAGCCTTTCGCTAAGACAGTTCTTGTGGAATAGGCAAAGTGATATTTGGAATCCCATAGAGGGCTATGGTGAAAAAGGAAATATCCTCAGATGAAATCTGGAAAGAAGCTTCGTGAGAAAATGCTTAGTGTTCTGTTAATTCATCTCACAGAGTTCCATGTGTATTTCGTGGATCTCTTTGCTTGCCTTATTTCTGTGGAATCTCAGAACAGATATTTCGGATCCCTTTGAAGACTATAGGGCCAAAGGAAATATCCTCCGATAACAAAGACGAAGAAGCTTTCTGAGAAACTTCTTTGTGTTCTGTGAAATCATCTCACAGAGTTACAGCTTTCCCCTCAAGAAGCCTTTCGCTAAGACAGTTTTTGTGGAATTGGCAAAGTCATATTTGGAAGCCCATAGAGGGCTATGGTGAAAAAGGAAATATCCTCAGATGAAATCTGGAAAGAAGCTTCGTGAGAAACTGCTTAGTGTTCTATTAATTCATCTCACAGAGTTACATGTGTATTTCGTGGATCTCTTTGCTAGCCTTATTTCTGTGGAATCTGAGAACAGATATTTCGGATCCCATTGATGACTATAGGGCTAAAGGAAATATCCTCCTGTAACAAAGAGAAAGAAGGTTTCTGAGAAACTTCTTTGTGTTCTGTGAAATCATCTCACAGAGTTACAGCTTTCCCCTCAAGAAGCCTTTCGCTAAGACAGTTCTTGTGGAATAGGCAAAGTGATATTTGGAAGCTCATAGAGGCCAAGGGTGAAAAAGGAAATATCCTCAGATGAAATCTGGAAAGAAGCTTTCTGAGAAACTGCTTAGTGTTCTGTTAATTCATCTCACAGAGTTACATGTGTATTTCGCGGATCTCTTTGCTAGCCTTATTTCTGTGGAATCTGAGAACAGATATTTCGGATCCCTTTGAAGACTATAGGGCCGAAGGAAATATTCTCCGATAAGAAAGAGAAAGAAGCTTTCTGAGAAACTTCTTTGTCTTTTGTGAAATCATCTCACAGAGTTACAGCTTTCCCCTCAAGAAGCCTTTCGCTAAGACAGTTCTTGTGGAATTGGCAAAGTGATATTTGGAAGCCCATAGAGGGCTATGGTGAAAAAGGAAATATCCTCAGATGAAATCTTGAAAGAAGCTTCGTGAGAAACTGCTTAGTGTTCTGTTAATTCATTTCACAGAGTTACATGTGTATTTCGTGGATGTCTTTGCTAGCCTTATTTCTGTGGAATCTGAGAACAGATATTTCGGATCCCATTGATGACTATAGGGCTAAAGGAAATATCCTCCGATAACAAAGAGAAAGAAGCTCTCTGAGAAACATACTTGTGTTCTGTGAAATCATCTCACAGAGTTACAGCTTTAACCTCAAGAAGCCTTTCGCTAAGACAGTTCTTGTGGAATTGGTAAAGTGATATTTGGAAGCCATTAGAGGGCTATGGTGAAAAAGGAAATATCCTCCCAGGAAATCTGGAAAGAAGCTTTATGAGAAACTGCTTAGTGTTCTGTTAATTCATCTCACAGAGTTACATGTGTATTTCGCGGATCTCTTTGCTAGCCTTATTTCTGTGGAATCTGAGAACAGATATTTCGGATCCCTTTGAAGACGATAGCGCCAAAGGAAATATCCTCCGATAACAAAGAGAAAGAAGCTTTCTGAGAAACTTCTTTGTGTTCTGTGAAGTCATCTCACAGAGTTACAGATTTCCCCTCAAGAAGCCTTTCGCTAAGACAGTTCTTGTGGAATTGGCAAAGTGATATTTGGAAGCCCATAGAGGGCTATGGTGAAAAAGGAAATATCCTCAGATGAAATCTGGAAAGAAGCTTCGTGAGAAACTGCTTAGTGTTCTGTTAATTCATCTCACAGAGTTACATGTGTGTTTCTTGGATCTCTTTGCTAGCCTTATTTATGTGGAATCTGAGAACAGATATTTCGGATCCCATTGATATCTATAGGGCTAAAGGAAATATCCTCCGATAACAAAGAGAAAGAAGCTTTCTGAGAAAGTTCCTTGTGTTCTGTGAAATCATCTCACAGAGTTACAGCTTTCCCCTCAAGAAGCCTTTCGCTAAGACAGTTCTTGTGGAATTGGCAAAGTGATATTTGGAAGCCCATAGAGGGCTATGGTGAAAAAGGAAATATCCTCCCAGGAAATCTGGAAAGAAGCTTTCTGAGAAACTGCTTAGTGTTCTGTTAATTCACCTCACAGAGTTACATCTGTATTTCGTGGATCGTTTTGCTAGCCTTATTTCTGTGGAATCTGAGAAGAGATATTTCGGATCCCATTGAAGACAATAGGGCCAAAGGAAATATCCTGATATAACAAAGAGAAAGAAGCTTTCTGAGAAACTTCTTTGTGTTCTGTGAAATCATCTCACAGAGTTACAGATTTCCCCTCAAGAACCCTTTCGCTAAGACAGTTCTTGTGGAATTGGCAAAGTGATATTTGGAAGCCCATAGAGGGCTATGGTGAAAAAGGAAATATCCTCCCAGGAAATCTGGAAAGAAGCTTCGTGAGAAACTGCTTAGTGTTCTGTTAATTCATCTCACAGAGTTACATGTGTATTTCGTGGATCTCTTTGCTAGCCTTATTTCTGTGGAATCTGAGTACAGATATTTCGGATCCCATTGAATACAACAGGGCCAATGGAAATATCCTGATATAACAAAGAGAAAGAAGCTTTCTGAGAAACTTCTTTGTGTTCTGTGAAATCATCTCACAGAGTTACAGCTTTCCCCTCAAGAACCCTTTCGCTAAGACAGTTCTTGTGGAATTGGCAAAGTGATATTTGGAAGCCCATAGAGGGCTATGGTGAAAAAGGAAATATCCTTAGATGAAATCTGGAAAGAAGATTTATGAGAAACTGCTTAGTGTTCTGTTAATTCATCTCACAGAGTTACATGTGTATTTCGCGGATCTCTTTGCTACCCTTATTTCTGTGGAATCTGAGAACAGATATTTCGGATCCCTTTGAAGACTATAGGGCCAAAGGAAATATCCTCCGATAACAAAGAGAAAGAAGCTTTCTGAGAAACTTCTTTGTGTTCTGTGAAATCACCTCACAGAGTTACAGCTTTCCCCTCAAGAAGCCTTTCGCTAAGACAGTTCTTGTGGAATAGGCAAAGTGATATTTGGAAGCCCATAGAGGGCTATGGTGTAAAAGGAAATATCCTCAGATGAAATCTGGAAAGAAGCTTCGTGAGAAACTGCTTAGTGTTCTGTTAATTCATCTCACAGAGTTACATGTGTATTTCGTGGATCTCTTAGCTAGCCTTATTTCTGTGGAATCTGAGAACAGATATTTCGGATCCCTTTGAAGACTATAGGGCCAAAGGAAATATCCTCCGATAACAAAGAGAAAGAAGCTTTCTGAGAAACTTCTTTGTGTTCTGTGAAATCATCTCACAGAGTTACAGCTTTCCCCTTAAGAAGCCTTTCGCTAAGACTGTTCTTGTGGAATAGGCAAAGTGATATTTGGAAGCCCATAGAGGGCTATGGTGAAAAAGGAAATATCCTCAGATGAAATCTGGAAAGAAGCTTTCTGAGAAGCTGCTTAGTGTTCTGTTAATTCATCTCACAGAGTTACATGTGTATTTCACGGATCTCTTTGCTAGCCTCTTTTCTGTGGAATCTGAGAACAGATATTTCGGATCCCTTTGAAGACTATAGGGCCAAAGGAAATATCCTCCGATAACAAAGAGAAAGAAGCTCTCTGAGAAACTTCCTTGTGTTCTCTGAAATCATCTCACAGAGTTACAGCTTTCCCCTCAAGAAGCCTTTCGCTAAGACAGTTCTTGTGGAATAGGCAAAGTGATATTTGGAAGCCCATAGAGGGCTATGGTGAAAAAGGAAATATCCTCAGATGAAATCGGGAAAGAAGCTTTCTGAGAAACTGCTTAGTGTTCTGTTAATTCATCTCACAGAGTTACATCTGTATTTCGTGGATCTCTTTGCTAGCCTTATTTCTGTGGAATCTGAGTACAGATTTTTCGGATCCCATTGAAGACAATAGGGCCAAAGGAAATATCCTCCGATAACAAAGAGAAAGAAGCTTTCTGAGAAACTTCTTTGTGTTCTGTGAAATCATCTCACAGAGTTACAGCTTTCCCCTCAAGAACCCTTTCGCTAAGACAGTTCTTGTGGAATTGGTAAAGTGATATTTGGAAGCCCATAGAGGGCTACAGTGAAAAAGGAAATATCCTTAGATGAAATCTGGAAAGAAGCTTTCTGAGAAAATGCTTAGTGTTCTGTTAATTCATCGCACATAGTTACATGTGTATTTCTCGGATCTCTTTGCTAGCCTTATTTCTGTGGAATCTCAGAACAGATATTTCGGATCCCTATGAAGACTACAGGGCCAAAGGAAATATCCTCCGATAACAAAGAGAAAGAAGCTTTCTGAGAAACTTGTTTGTGTTCTGTGAAATCATCTCACAGAGTTACAACTTTCCCCTCAAGAACCCTTTCGCTAAGACAGTTCTTGTGGAATAGGCAAAGTGATTTTTGGAAGCCCATAGAGGGCTATGGTGAAAAAGGAAATATCCTCAGATGAAATCTGGAAAGAAGCTTCGTGAGAAACTGCTTAGTGTTCTGTTAATTCATCTCACAGAGTTACATGTGTATTTCGTGGATCTCTTTGCTAGCCTTATTTCTGTGGAATCTGAGAACAGATAATTCGGATCCCTTTGAGGACTATAGGGCCAAAGGAAATATCCTCCGATAACAAAGAGAAAGAAGCTTTCTGAGAAACTTCTTTGTGTTCTCTGAAATCATCTCACAGAGTTACAGCTTTCCCCTCAAGAAGCCTTTCGCTAAGACAGTTCTTGTGAAATTGGCAAAGTGATATTTGGAAGCCCATAGAGGGCTATGGTGAAAAAGGAAATATCCTCAGATGAAATCTTGAAAGAAGCTTCGTGAGAAACTGCTTAGTGATCTGTTAATTCATCTCACAGAGTTACATGTGTATTTCGCCGATCCCTTTGCTATCCTAATTTCTGTGGAATCTGAGAACAGATATTTCGGATCCCTTTGAAGACTAGAGCGCCAAAGGAAATATCCTCCGATAACAAAGAGAAAGAAGCTTTCTGAGAAACTTCCTTGTGTTCTGTGAAATCATCTCATAGAGTTACAGCTTTCCCCTCAAGAAGCCTTTCGCTAAGACTGTTCTTGTGGAATTGGCAAAGTGATATTTGGAAGCCCATAGAAGGATATGGTGAAAAAGGAAATATCCTCCCAGGAAATCTGGAAAGAAGCTTTCTGAGAAACTGCTTAGTGTTCTGTTAGTTCATCTCACACAGTTACATGTGTATTTCGCGGATCTCTTTGCTAGCCTTATTTCTGTGGAATCTGAGAACAGATATTTCGGATCCCTTTGAAGACTATAGGGCCGAAGGAAATATCCTCCGATAACAAAGAGAAAGAAGCTTTCTGAGAAACTTCTTTGTGTTCTGTGAAATCATCTCACAGAGTTACAGCTTTCCCCTCAAGAAGCCTTTCGCTAAGAGAGTTCTTTTGGAATAGGCAAAGTGATATTTGGAAGCCCATAGAGGGCTATGGTGAAAAAGGAAATATCCTCAGATGAAATCTGGAAAGAAGCTTTCTAAGAAACTGCTTAGTGTTCTGTTAATTCATCTCACAGAGTTACATCTGTATTTCGTGGATCTCTTTGCTAGCCTTATTTCTGTGGAATCTGAGTACAGATATTTCGGATCCCATTGAAGACAATAGGGCCAAAGGAAATATCCTCCGATAACAAAGAGAAAGAAGCTTTCTGAGAAACTTCTTTGTGTTCTGTGAAATCATCTCACAGAGTTACAGCTTTCCCCTCAAGAACCCTTTCGCTAAGACAGTTCTTGTGGAATTGGCAAAGTGATATTTGGAAGCCCATAGAGGGCTATGGTGAAAAAGGAAATATCCATAGATGAAATCTGGAAAGAAGCTTCGTGAGAAACTGCTTAGTGTTCTGTTAATTCATCTCACAGAGTTACATGTGTATTTCGTGGATCTCTTTGCTAGCCTTATTTCTGTGGAATCTGAGATCAGATATTTCGGATCCCTTTGAAGTCTATAGGGCCAAAGGAAATATCCTCTGATAACAAAGAGAAAGAAGCTTTCTGAGAAACTTCTTTGTGTTCTGTGAAATCATCTCACAGAGTTACAGCTTTCCCCTCAAGAAGCCTTTCGCTAAGACAGTTCTTGTGGAATAGGCAAAGTGATATTTGGAAGCCCATAGAGGGCTATGGTGAAAAAGGAAATATCCTCAGATGAAATCTTGAAAGAAGCTTCGAGAGAAACTGCTTAGTGTTCTGTTAATTCATCTCACAGAGTTACATGTGTATTTCGTGGATCTCTTTGCTAGCCTTATTTCTGTGGAATCTGAGGACAGATATTTCGGATCCCATTGATGACTATAGGGCTAAAGGAAATATCCTCCGATAACAAAGAGAAAGAAGCTTTCTGAGAAACTTCCTTGTGTTCTGTGAAATCATCTCACAGAGTTACAGCTTTCCCCTCAAGAAGCCTTTCGCTAAGACAGTTCTTGTGGAATTTGCAAAGTGATATTTGGAAGCCCTTAGAAGGATATGGTGAAAAAGGAAATATCCTCCCAGGAAATCTGGAAAGAAGCTTTCTGAGAAACTGCTTAGTGTTCTGTTAGTTCATCTCACACAGTTACATGTGTATTTCGCGGATCTCTTTGCTAGCCTTATTTCTGTGGAATCTGAGAACAGATATTTCGGATCCCTTTGAAGACTATAGGGCCGAAGGAAATATCCTCCGATAACAAAGAGAAAGAAGCTTTCTGAGAAACTTCTTTGTGTTCTGTGAAATCATCTCACAGAGTTACAGCTTTCCCCTCAAGAAGCCTTTCGCTAAGACAGTTCTTGTGGAATAGGCAAAGTGATATTTGGAAGCCCATAGAGGGCTATGGTGAAAAAGGAAATATCCTCAGATGAAATCTTGAAAGAAGCTTCGTGAGAAACTGCTTAGTGTTCTGTTAATTCATCTCACAGAGTTACATGTGTATTTCGTGGATGTCTTTGCTAGCCTTATTTCTACAGAATCTGAGAACAGATATTTCAGATCCCATTGATGACTATAGGGCTAAAGGAAATATCCTCCGATAACAAAGAGAAAGAAGCTTTCTGAGAAACTTCCTTGTGTTCTGTGAAATCATCTCATAGAGTTACAGCTTTCCCCTCAAGAAGCCTTTCGCTAAGACAGTTCTTGTGGAATTGGCAAAGTGATATTTGGAAGCCCATAGAGGGATATGGTGAAAAAGGAAATATCCTCCCAGGAAATCTGGAAAGAAGCTTTCTGAGAAACTGCTTAGTGTTCTGTTAGTTCATCTCACAGAGTTACATGTGTATTTCGCGGATCTCTTTGCTAGCCTTATTTCTGTGGAATCTGAGAACAGATATTTCGGATCCCTTTGAAGACTATAGGGCCGAAGGAAATATCCTCCGATAACAAAGAGAAAGAAGCTTTCTGAGAAACTTCTTTGTGTTCTGTGAAATCATCTCACAGAGTTACAGCTTTCCCCTCAAGAAGCCTTTCGCTAAGAGAGTTCTTGTGTAATAGGCAAAGTGATATTTGGAAGCCATAGAGGGCTATGGTGAAAAAGGAAATATCCTCAGATGAAATCTGGAAAGAAGCTTTCTGAGAAACTGCTTAGTGTTCTGTTAATTCATCTCACAGTGTTACATCTGTATTTCGTGGATCTCTTTGCTAGCCTTATTTCTGTGGAATCTGAGTACAGATATTTCGGATCCCATTGAAGACAATAGGGCCAAAGGAAATATCCTCCGATAACAAAGAGAAAGAAGCTTTCTGAGAAACTTCTTTGTGTTCTGTGAAATCATCTCACAGAGTTACAGCTTTCCCCTCAAGAACCCTTTCGCTAAGACAGTTCTTGTGGAATTGGTAAAGTGATATTTGGAAGCCCATAGAGGGCTATGGTGAAAAAGGAAATATCCTTAGATGAAATCTGGAAAGAAGCTTTATGAGAAGCTGCTTAGTGTTCTGTTAATTCATCTCACAGAGTTACATGCGTATTTCGCGGATCTCTTTGCTAGCCTTATTTCTGTGGAATCTGAGAACAGATATTTCGGATCCCTTTGAAGACTATAGCGCCAAAGGAAATATCCTCCGATAACAAAGAGAAAGAAGCTTTCTGAGAAACTTCTTTGTGTTCTGTGAAGTCATCTCACAGAGTTACAGCTTTCCCCTCAAGAAGCCTTTTGCTAAGACAGTTCTTGTGGAATAGGCAAAGTGATATTTGGAAGCCCATAGAGGGCTATAGTGAAAAAGGAAATATCCTCAGATGAAATCTGGAAAGAAGCTTTCTGAGAAACTGCTTAGTATTCTGTTAATTCATCTCACAGAGTTACATCTGTATTTCGTGGATCTCTTTGCTAGCCTTATTTCTATGGAATCTGAGTACAGATATTTCGGATCCCATTGAAGACAATAGGGCCAAAGGAAATATCCTCCGATAACAAAGAGAAAGAAGCTTTCTGAGAAACTTCTTTGTGTTCTGTGAAATCATCTCACAGAGTTACAGATTTCCCCTCAAGAAGCCTTTCGCTAAGACAGTTCTTGTGGAATTGGCAAAGTGATATTTGGAAGCCCATAGAGGGCTATGGTGAAAAAGGAAATATCCTCAGATGAAATCTGGAAAGAAGCTTCGTGAGAAACTGCTTAGTGTTCTGTTAATTCATCTCACAGAGTTACATGTGTGTTTCTTGGATCTCTTTGCTAGCCTTATTTATGTGGAATATGAGAACAGATATTTCGGATCCCATTGATATCTATAGGGCTAAAGGAAATATCCTCCGATAACAAAGAGAAAGAAGCTTTCTGAGAAACTTCCTTGTGTTCTGTGAAATCATCTCACAGAGTTACAGCTTTCCCCTCAAGAAGCCTTTCGCTAAGACAGTTCTTGTGGAATTGGCAAAGTGATATTTGGAAGCGCATAGAGGGCTATGGTGAAAAAGGAAATATCCTCCCAGGAAATCTGGAAAGAAGTTTTCTGAGAAACTGCTTAGTGTTCTGTTAATTCATCTCACAGAGTTACATGTGTATTTCGCGGATATCTTTGCTAGCCTTATTTCTGTGGAATCTGAGAACAGATATTTCGGATCCCTTTGAAGACTATAGGGCCGAAGGAAATATCCTCTGATATCAAAGAGAAAGAAGCTTTCTGAGAAACTTCTTTGTGTTCTGTGAAATCATCTCACAGAGTTACAGCTTTCCCCTCAAGAAGCCTTTCGCTAAGACAGTTCTTGTGGAGTTGGCAAAGTGATATTTGGAAGCCCATAGAGGGCTATGGTGAAAAAGGAATTATCCTCAGATGAAATCTGGAAAGAAGCTTTCTGAGAAACTGATTAGTGTTCTGTTAATTCATCTCTCAGTGTTACATGTGTATTTCGTGGATCTCTTTGCTAGCCTCTTTTCTGTGGAATCTGAGAACAGATATTTCGGATCCCTTTGAAGACTATAGGGCCAAAGGAAATATCCTCCTATAACAAAGAGAAAGAAGCTTTCTTAGAAACGTCTTTGTGTTCTGTGAAATCATCTCACAGAGTTACAGCTTTCCCCTCAAGAAGCCTTTCGCTAAGACTGTTCTTGTGGAATTGGCAAAGTGACATATGGAAGCCCATAGAGGGCTATGGTGAAAAAGGAAATATCCTCAGATGAAATCTTGAAAGAAGCTTCGTGAGAAACTGCTTAGTGTTCTGTCAATTCATCTCACAGAGTTACATGTGTATTTCACGGATCTCTTTGCTAGCCTTATTTCTGTGGATTCTGGGAACAGATATTTTGGATCCCTTTGAAGACTATAGGGCCAAAGGAAATATCCTCCGATAACAAAGAGAAAGAAGCTTTCTGAGAAACTTCTTTGTGTTCTGTGAAATCATCTCACAGAGTTACAGCTTTCCCCGCAAGAACCCTTTCGCTAAGACAGTTCTAGTGGAATAGGCAAAATGATATTTGGAAGCCCACAGAGGGCTATGGTTAAAAAGGAAATATCCTCAGATGAAATCTGGAAAGAAGCTTTCTGAGAAACTGCTTAGTGTTCTGTTAATTCATCTCACAGAGTTACATGTGTATTTCGTGGATCTCTTTGCTAGCCTTATTTCTGTGGAATCTGAGTACAGATATTTCGGATCCCATTGAAGACAACAGGGCCAAAGGAAATAAACTCCTATAACAAAGAGAAAGAAGGTTTCTGAGAAACTTCTTTGTGTTCTGTGAAATCATCTCACAGAGATACAGCTTTCCCCTCAAGAACCCTTTCGCTAAGACAGTTCTTGTGGAATTGGCAAAGTGATATTTGGAAGCCCATAGAGGGCTATGGTGAAAAAGGAAATATCCTCAGATGAAATCTTGAAAGAAGCTCTCCGAGAAACTGCTTAGTGTTCTGTTAATTCATCTCACAGATTTACATATGTATTTCGTGGATCTCTTTGCTAGCCTTATTTCTGTGGAATCTGAGAACAGATATTTCGGATCCCATTGGTGACTATAGGGCTATTGGAAATATCCTCCGATAACAAAGAGAAAGAAGCTTTCTGAGAAACTTCTTTGTGTTCAGTGAAATCATCTCACAGAGTTACAGCTTTACCCTCAAGAAGCCTTTTGCTAAGACAGTTCTTGTGGAATTGGCAAAGTGATATTTGGAAACCCATAGAGGGCTATGGTGAAAAAGGAAATATCCTCAGATGAAATCTGGAAAGAAGCTTTCTGAGAAACTGCTTAGTGTTCTGTTAATTCATCTCACAGAGTAACATGTGTATTTCGCGGATCTCTTTGCTAGCCTTATTTCTGTGGAATCTGAGAACAGATATTTCGGATCCCTTTGAAGACTATAGGCCCAAAGGAAATATCCTCCGATAACAAAGAGAAAGAAGCTTTCTGAGAAACTTCTTTGTGTTCTCTGAAATCATCTCACAGAGTTACAGCTTTCCCCTCAAGAAGCCTTTCGCTAAGACAGTTCTTGTGGAATAGGCAAAGTGATATTTGGAAGCCCATAGAGGGCTATGGTGAAAAAGGAAATATCCTCAGATGAAATCTGGAAAGAAGCTTTCTGAGAAACTGCTTAGTGTTCTGTTAATTCATCTCACAGTGTTACATCTGTATTTCGTGGATCTCTTTGCTAGCCTTATTTCTGTGGAATCTGAGTACAGATATTTCGGATCCCATTGAAGACAATAGGGCCAAAGGAAATATCCTCCGATAACAAAGAGAAAGAAGCTTTCTGAGAAACTTCTTTGTGTTCTGTGAAATCATCTCACAGAGTTACAGCTTTCCCCTCAAGAACCCTTTCGCTAAGACAGTTCTTGTGGAATTGGTAAAGTGATATTTGGAAGCCCATAGAGGGCTATGGTGAAAAAGGAAATATCCTTAGATGAAATCTGGAAAGAAGCTTTATGAGAAGCTGCTTAGTGTTCTGTTAATTCATCTCACAGAGTTACATGCGTATTTCGCGGATCTCTTTGCTAGCCTTATTTCTGTGGAATCTGAGAACAGATATTTCGGATCCCTTTGAAGACTATAGCGCCAAAGGAAATATCCTCTGATAACAAAGAGAAAGAAGCTTTCTGAGAAACTTCTTTGTGTTCTGTGAAGTCATCTCACAGAGTTACAGCTTTCCCCTCAAGAAGCCTTTTGCTAAGACAGTTCTTGTGGAATAGGCAAAGTGATATTTGGAAGCCCATAGAGGGCTATGGTGAAAAAGGAAATATCCTCAGATGAAATCTGGAAAGAAGCTTTCTGAGAAACTGCTTAGTATTCTGTTAATTCATCTCACAGAGTTACATCTGTATTTCGTGGATCTCTTTGCTAGCCTTATTTCTATGGAATCTGAGTACAGATATTTCGGATCCCATTGAAGACAATAGGGCCAAAGGAAATATCCTCCGATAACAAAGAGAAAGAAGCTTTCTGAGAAACTTCTTTGTGTTCTGTGAAATCATCTCACAGAGTTACAGCTTTCCCCTCAAGAAGCCTTTCGCTAAGACAGTTCTTGTGGAATTGGCAAAGTGATATTTGGAAGCCCATAGAGGGCTATGGTGAAAAAGGAAATATCCTCAGATGAAATCTGGAAAGAAGCTTCGTGAGAAACTGCTTAGTGTTCTGTTAATTCATCTCACAGAGTTACATGTGTGTTTCTTGGATCTCTTTGCTAGCCTTATTTATGTGTAATATGAGAACAGATATTTCGGATCCCATTGATATCTATAGGGCTAAAGGAAATATCCTCCGATAACAAAGAGAAAGAAGCTTTCTGAGAAACTTCCTTGTGTTCTGTGAAATCATCTCACAGAGTTACAGCTTTCCCCTCAAGAAGCCTTTCGCTAAGACAGTTCTTGTGGAATTGGCAAAGTGATATTTGGAAGCCCATAGAGGGCTATGGTGAAAAAGGAAATATCCTCCCAGGAAATCTGGAAAGAAGCTTTATGAGAAACTGCTTAGTGTTCTGTTAATTCATCTCACAGAGTTACATGTGTATTTCGCGGATCTCTTTGCTAGCTTTATTTCTGTGGAATCTGAGAACAGATATTTCGGATCCCTTTGAAGACTATAGCGCCAAAGGAAATATCCTCCGATAACAAAGAGAAAGAAGCTTTCTGAGAAACTTCTTTGTGTTCCGTGAAATCATCTCACAGAGTTACAGCTTTCCCCTCAAGAAGCCTTTCGCTAAGACAGTTCTTGTGGAATTGGCAAAGTTATATTTGGAAGCCCATAGAGGGCTATGGTTAAAAAAGAAATATCCTCAGATGAAATCTGGAAAGAAGCTTCGTGAGAAACTGCTTAGTGTTCTGTTAATTCATCTCACAGAGTTACATGTGTATTTCGTGGATCTCTTTGCTAGCCTTATTTCTGTGGAATCTGAGAACAGATATTTCGGATCCCATTGATATCTATAGGGCTAAAGGAAATATCCTCCGATAACAAAGAGAAAGAAGCTTTCTGAGAAAGTTCCTTGTGTTCTGTGAAATCATCTCACAGAGTTACAGCTTTCCCCTCAAGAAGCCTTTCGCTAAGACAGTTCTTGTGGAATTGGCAAAGTGATATTTGGAAGCCCATAGAGGGCTATGGTGAAAAAGGAAATATCCTCCCAGGAAATCTGGAAAGAAGCTTTCTGAGAAACTGCTTAGTGTTCTGTTAATTCACCTCACAGAGTTACATCTGTATTTCGTGGATCTCTTTGCTAGCCTTATTTCTGTGGAATCTGAGAAGAGATATTTCGGATCCCATTGAAGACAATAGGGCCAAAGGAAATATCCTGATATAACAAAGAGAAAGAAGCTTTCTGAGAAACTTCTTTGTGTTCTGTGAAATCATCTCACAGAGTTACAGATTTCCCCTCAAGAACCCTTTCGCTAAGACAGTTCTTGTGGAATTGGCAAAGTGATATTTGGAAGCCCATAGAGGGCTATGGTGAAAAAGGAAATATCCATAGATGAAATCTGGAAAGAAGCTTCGTGAGAAACTGCTTAGTGTTCTGTTAATTCATCTCACAGAGTTACATGTGTATTTCGTGGATCTCTTTGCTAGCCTTATTTCTGTGGAATCTGAGTACAGATATTTCGGATCCCATTGAATACAACAGGGCCAATGGAAATATCCTGATATAACAAAGAGAAAGAAGCTTTCTGAGAAACTTCTTTGTGTTCTGTGAAATCATCTCACAGAGTTACAGCTTTCCCCTCAAGAACCCTTTCGCTAAGACAGTTCTTGTGGAATTGGCAAAGTGATATTTGGAAGCCCATAGAGGGCTATGGTGAAAAAGGAAATATCCTTAGATGAAATCTGGAAAGAAGATTTATGAGAAACTGCTTAGTGTTCTGTTAATTCATCTCACAGAGTTACATGTGTATTTCGCGGATCTCTTTGCTACCCTTATTTCTGTGGAATCTGAGAACAGATATTTCGGATCCCTTTGAAGACTATAGGGCCAAAGGAAATATCCTCCGATAACAAAGAGAAAGAAGCTTTCTGAGAAACTTCTTTGTGTTCTGTGAAATCACCTCACAGAGTTACAGCTTTCCCCTCAAGAAGCCTTTCGCTAAGACAGTTCTTGTGGAATAGGCAAAGTGATATTTGGAAGCCCATAGAGGGCTATGGTGTAAAAGGAAATATCCTCAGATGAAATCTGTAAAGAAGCTTCGTGAGAAACTGCTTAGTGTTCTGTTAATTCATCTCACAGAGTTACATGTGTATTTCGTGGATCTCTTAGCTAGCCTTATTTCTGTGGAATCTGAGAACAGATATTTCGGATCCCTTTGAAGACTATAGGGCCAAAGGAAATATCCTCCGATAACAAAGAGAAAGAAGCTTTCTGAGAAGCTTCTTTGTGTTCTGTGAAATCATCTCACAGAGTTACAGCTTTCCCCTTAAGAAGCCTTTCGCTAAGACTGTTCTTGTGGAATAGGCAAAGTGATATTTGGAAGCCCATAGAGGGCTATGGTGAAAAAGGAAATATCCTCAGATGAAATCTGGAAAGAAGCTTTCTGAGAAGCTGCTTAGTGTTCTGTTAATTCATCTCACAGAGTTACATGTGTATTTCACGGATCTCTTTGCTAGCCTCTTTTCTGTGGAATCTGAGAACAGATATTTCGGATCCCTTTGAAGACTATAGGGCCAAAGGAAATATCCTCCGATAACAAAGAGAAAGAAGCTCTCTGAGAAACTTCCTTGTGTTCTCTGAAATCATCTCACAGAGTTACAGCTTTCCCCTCAAGAAGCCTTTCGCTAAGACAGTTCTTGTGGAATAGGCAAAGTGATATTTGGAAGCCCATAGAGGGCTATGGTGAAAAAGGAAATATCCTCAGATGAAATCTGGAAAGAAGCTTTCTGAGAAACTGCTTAGTGTTCTGTTAATTCATCTCACAGAGTTACATCTGTATTTCGTGGATCTCTTTGCTAGCCTTATTTCTGTGGAATCTGAGTACAGATATTTCGGATCCCATTGAAGACAATAGGGCCAAAGGAAATATCCTCCGATAACAAAGAGAAAGAAGCTTTCTGAGAAACTTCTTTGTGTTCTGTGAAATCATCTCACAGAGTTACAGCTTTCCCCTTAAGAAGCCTTTCGCTAAGACTGTTCTTGTGGAATAGGCAAAGTGATATTTGGAAGCCCATAGAGGGCTATGGTGAAAAAGGAAATATCCTCAGATGAAATCTGGAAAGAAGCTTTCTGAGAAGCTGCTTAGTGTTCTGTTAATTCATCTCACAGAGTTACATGTGTATTTCACGGATCTCTTTGCTAGCCTCTTTTCTGTGGAATCTGAGAACAGATATTTCGGATCCCTTTGAAGACTATAGGGCCAAAGGAAATATCCTCCGATAACAAAGAGAAAGAAGCTCTCTGAGAAACTTCCTTGTGTTCTCTGAAATCATCTCACAGAGTTACAGCTTTCCCCTCAAGAAGCCTTTCGCTAAGACAGTTCTTGTGGAATAGGCAAAGTGATATTTGGAAGCCCATAGAGGGCTATGGTGAAAAAGGAAATATCCTCAGATGAAATCTGGAAAGAAGCTTTCTGAGAAACTGCTTAGTGTTCTGTTAATTCATCTCACAGAGTTACATCTGTATTTCGTGGATCTCTTTGCTAGCCTTATTTCTGTGGAATCTGAGTACAGATATTTCGGATCCCATTGAAGACAATAGGGCCAAAGGAAATATCCTCCGATAACAAAGAGAAAGAAGCTTTCTGAGAAACTTCTTTGTGTTCTGTGAAATCATCTCACAGAGTTACAGCTTTCCCCTCAAGAACCCTTTCACTAAGACAGTTCTTGTGGAATTGGCAAAGTGATATTTGGAAGCCCATAGAGGGCTATGGTGAAAAAGGAAATATCCATAGATGAAATCTGGAAAGAAGCTTCGTGAGAAACTGCTTAGTGTTCTGTTAATTCATCTCACAGAGTTACATCTGTATTTCGTGGATCTCTTTGCTAGCCTTATTTCTGTGGAATCTGAGATCAGATATTTCGGATCCCTTTGAAGTCTATAGGGCCAAAGGAAATATCCTCTGATAACAAAGAGAAAGAAGCTTTCTGAGAAACTTCTTTGTGTTCTGTGAAATCATCTCACAGAGTTACAGTTTTCCCCTCAAGAAGCCTTTCGCTAAGACAGTTCTTGTGGAATAGGCAAAGTGATATTTGGAAGCCCATAGAGGGCTATGGTGAAAAAGGAAATATCCTCAGATGAAATCTTGAAAGAAGCTTCGAGAGAAACTGCTTAGTGTTCTGTTAATTCATCTCACAGAGTTACATGTGTATTTCGTGGATCTCTTTGCTAGCCTTATTTCTGTGGAATCTGAGGACAGATATTTCGGATCCCATTGATGACTATAGGGCTAAAGGAAATATCCTCCGATAACAAAGAGAAAGAAGCTTTCTGAGAAACTTCCTTGTGTTCTGTGAAATCATCTCACAGAGTTACAGCTTTCCCCTCAAGAAGCCTTTCGCTAAGACAGTTCTTGTGGAATTGGCAAAGTGATATTTGGAAGCCCTTAGAAGGATATGGTGAAAAAGGAAATATCCTCCCAGGAAATCTGGAAAGAAGCTTTCTGAGAAACTGCTTAGTGTTCTGTTAGTTCATCTCACACAGTTACATGTGTATTTCGCGGATCTCTTTGCTAGCCTTATTTCTGTGGAATCTGAGAACAGATATTTCGGATCCCTTTGAAGACTATAGGGCCGAAGGAAATATCCTCCGATAACAAAGAGAAAGAAGCTTTCTGAGAAACTTCTTTGTGTTCTGTGAAATCATCTCACAGAGTTACAGCTTTCCCCTCAAGAAGCCTTTCGCTAAGACAGTTCTTGTGGAATAGGCAAAGTGATATTTGGAAGCCCATAGAGGGCTATGGTGAAAAAGGAAATATCCTCAGATGAAATCTTGAAAGAAGCTTCGTGAGAAACTGCTTAGTGTTCTGTTAATTCATCTCACAGAGTTACATGTGTATTTCGTGGATGTCTTTGCTAGCCTTATTTCTACAGAATCTGAGAACAGATATTTCGGATCCCATTGATGACTATAGGGCTAAAGGAAATATCCTCCGATAACAAAGAGAAAGAAGCTTTCTGAGAAACGTCCTTGTGTTCTGTGAAATCATCTCATAGAGTTACAGCTTTCCCCTCAAGAAGCCTTTCGCTAAGACAGTTCTTGTGGAATTGGCAAAGTGATATTTGGAAGCCCATAGAGGGATATGGTGAAAAAGGAAATATCCTCCCAGGAAATCTGGAAAGAAGCTTTCTGAGAAACTGCTTAGTGTTCTGTTAGTTCATCTCACAGAGTTACATGTGTATTTCGCGGATCTCTTTGCTAGCCTTATTTCTGTGGAATCTGAGAACAGATATTTCGGATCCCTTTGAAGACTATAGGGCCGAAGGAAATATCCTCCGATAACAAAGAGAAAGAAGCTTTCTGAGAAACTTCTTTGTGTTCTGTGAAATCATCTCACAGAGTTACAGCTTTCCCCTCAAGAAGCCTTTCGCTAAGAGAGTTCTTGTGGAATAGGCAAAGTGATATTTGGAAGCCCATAGAGGGCTATGGTGAAAAAGGAAATATCCTCAGATGAAATCTGGAAAGAAGCTTTCTGAGAAACTGCTTAGTGTTCTGTTAATTCATCTCACAGTGTTACATCTGTATTTCGTGGATCTCTTTGCTAGCCTTATTTCTGTGGAATCTGAGTACAGATATTTCGGATCCCATTGAAGACAATAGGGCCAAAGGAAATATCCTCCGATAACAAAGAGAAAGAAGCTTTCTGAGAAACTTCTTTGTGTTCTGTGAAATCATCTCACAGAGTTACAGCTTTCCCCTCAAGAACCCTTTCGCTAAGACAGTTCTTGTGGAATTGGTAAAGTGATATTTGGAAGCCCATAGAGGGCTATGGTGAAAAAGGAAATATCCTTAGATGAAATCTGGAAAGAAGCTTTATGAGAAGCTGCTTAGTGTTCTGTTAATTCATCTCACAGAGTTACATGCGTATTTCGCGGATCTCTTTGCTAGCCTTATTTCTGTGGAATCTGAGAACAGATATTTCGGATCCCTTTGAGGACTATAGCGCCAAAGGAAATATCCTCCGATAACAAAGAGAAAGAAGCTTTCTGAGAAACTTCTTTGTGTTCTGTGAAGTCATCTCACAGAGTTACAGCTTTCCCCTCAAGAAGCCTTTTGCTAAGACAGTTCTTGTGGAATAGGCAAAGTGATATTTGGAAGCCCATAGAGGGCTATAGTGAAAAAGGAAATATCCTCAGATGAAATCTGGAAAGAAGCTTTCTGAGAAACTGCTTAGTATTCTGTTAATTCATCTCACAGAGTTACATCTGTATTTCGTGGATCTCTTTGCTAGCCTTATTTCTATGGAATCTGAGTACAGATATTTCGGATCCCATTGAAGACAATAGGGCCAAAGGAAATATCCTCCGATAACAAAGAGAAAGAAGCTTTCTGAGAAACTTCTTTGTGTTCTGTGAAATCATCTCACAGAGTTACAGATTTCCCCTCAAGAAGCCTTTCGCTAAGACAGTTCTTGTGGAATTGGCAAAGTGATATTTGGAAGCCCATAGAGGGCTATGGTGAAAAAGGAAATATCCTCAGATGAAATCTGGAAAGAAGCTTCGTGAGAAACTGCTTAGTGTTCTGTTAATTAATCTCACAGAGTTACATGTGTGTTTCTTGGATCTCTTTGCTAGCCTTATTTATGTGGAATATGAGAACAGATATTTCGGATCCCATTGATATCTATAGGGCTAAAGGAAATATCCTCCGATAACAAAGAGAAAGAAGCTTTCTGAGAAACTTCCTTGTGTTCTGTGAAATCATCTCACAGAGTTACAGCTTTCCCCTCAAGAAGCCTTTCGCTAAGACAGTTCTTGTGGAATTGGCAAAGTGATATTTGGAAGCGCATAGAGGGCTATGGTGAAAAAGGAAATATCCTCCCAGGAAATCTGGAAAGAAGTTTTCTGAGAAACTGCTTAGTGTTCTGTTAATTCATCTCACAGAGTTACATGTGTATTTCACGGATCTCTTTGCTAGCCTTATTTCTGTGGATTCTGGGAACAGATATTTCGGATCCCTTTGAAGACTATAGGGCCAAAGGAAATATCCTCCGATAACAAAGAGAAAGAAGCTTTCTGAGAAACTTCTTTGTGTTCTGTGAAATCATCTCACAGAGTTACAGCTTTCCCCGCAAGAACCCTTTCGCTAAGACAGTTCTAGTGGAATAGGCAAAATGATATTTGGTAGCCCACAGAGGGCTATGGTTAAAAAGGAAATATCCTCAGATGAAATCTGGAAAGAAGCTTTCTGAGAAACTGCTTAGTGTTCTGTTAATTCATCTCAAAGAGTTACATGTGTATTTCGTGGATCTCTTTGCTAGCCTTATTTCTGTGGAATCTGAGTACAGATATTTCGGATCCCATTGAAGACAACAGGGCCAAAGGAAATAAACTCCTATAACAAAGAGAAAGAAGGTTTCTGAGAAACTTCTTTGTGTTCTGTGAAATCATCTCACAGAGATACAGCTTTCCCCTCAAGAACCCTTTCGCTAAGACAGTTCTTGTGGAATTGGCAAAGTGATATTTGGAAGCCCATAGAGGGCTATGGTGAAAAAGGAAATATCCTCAGATGAAATCTTGAAAGAAGCTCTCCGAGAAACTGCTTAGTGTTCTGTAAAATTCATCTCACAGATTTACATATGTATTTCGTGGATCTCTTTGCTAGCCTTATTTCTGTGGAATCTGAGAACAGATATTTCGGATCCCTTTGAAGACTATAGCGCTAAAGGAAATATCCTCCGATAACAAAGAGAAAGAAGCTTTCTGAGAAACTTCTTTGTGTTCTGTGAAGTCATCTCACAGAGTTACAGCTTTCCCCTCAAGAAGCCTTTTGCTAAGACAGTTCTTGTGGAATAGGCAAAGTGATATTTGGAAGCCCATAGAGGGCTATGGTGAAAAAGGAAATATCCTCAGATGAAATCTGGAAAGAAGCTTTCTGAGAAACTGCTTAGTATTCTGTTAATTCATCTCACAGAGTTACATCTGTATTTCGTGGATCTCTTTGCTAGCCTTATTTCTATGGAATCTGAGTACAGATATTTCGGATCCCATTGAAGACAATAGGGCGAAAGGAAATATCCTCCGATAACAAAGAGAAAGAAGCTTTCTGAGAAACTTCTTTGTGTTCTGTGAAATCATCTCACAGAGTTACAGATTTCCCCTCAAGAAGCCTTTCGCTAAGACAGTTCTTGTGGAATTGGCAAAGTGATATTTGGAAGCCCATAGAGGGCTATGGTGAAAAAGGAAATATCCTCAGATGAAATCTGGAAAGAAGCTTCGTGAGAAACTGCTTAGTGTTCTGTTAATTCATCTCACAGAGTTACATGTGTGTTTCTTGGATCTCTTTGCTAGCCTTATTTATGTGTAATATGAGAACAGATATTTCGGATCCCATTGATATCTATAGGGCTAAAGGAAATATCCTCCGATAACAAAGAGAAAGAAGCTTTCTGAGAAACTTCCTTGTGTTCTGTGAAATCATCTCACAGAGTTACAGCTTTCCCCTCAAGAAGCCTTTCGCTAAGACAGTTCTTGTGGAATTGGCAAAGTGATATTTGGAAGCCCATAGAGGGCTATGGTGAAAAAGGAAATATCCTCCCAGGAAATCTGGAAAGAAGTTTTCTGAGAAACTGCTTAGTGTTCTGTTAATTCATCTCACAGAGTTACATGTGTATTTCGCGGATATCTTTGCTAGCCTTATTTCTGTGGAATCTGAGAACAGATATTTCGGATCCCTTTGAAGACTATAGGGCCGAAGGAAATATCCTCTGATATCAAAGAGAAAGAAGCTTTCTGAGAAACTTCTTTGTGTTCTGTGAAATCATCTCACAGAGTTACAGCTTTCCCCTCAAGAAGCCTTTCGCTAAGACAGTTCTTGTGGAATAGGCAAAGTGATATTTGGAAGCCCATAGAGGGCTATGGTGAAAAAGGAAATATCCTTATATGAAATCTGGAAAGAAGCTTTCTGAGAAACTGCTTAGTGTTCTGTTAATTCATCTCACAGAGTTACATCTGTATTTCGTGGATCTCTTTGCTAGCCTTATTTCTGTGGAATCTGAGAACAGATATTTCGGATCCCTTTGAAAACTATAGGGCCAAAGGAAATATCCTCCGATAACAGAGAGAAAGAAGGTTTCTGAGAAACTTCTTTGTGTTCTGTGAAATCATCTCACAGAGTTACAGCTTTCCCCTCAAGAAGCCTTTCGCTAAGACAGTTCTTGTGGAATAGGCAAAGTGATATTTGGAAGCCCATAGAGGGCTATGGTGAAAAAGGAAATATCCTCAGATGAAATCTGGAAAGAAGCTTTCTGAGAAACTGATTAGTGTTCTGTTAATTCATCTCTCAGTGTTACATGTGTATTTCGTGGATCTCTTTGCTAGCCTCTTTTCTGTGGAATCTGAGAACAGATATTTCGGATCCCTTTGAAGACTATAGGGCCAAAGGAAATATCCTCCTATAACAAAGAGAAAGAAGCTTTCTTAGAAACGTCTTTGTGTTCTGTGAAATCATCTCACAGAGTTACAGCTTTCCCCTCAAGAAGCCTTTCGCTAAGACAGTTCTTGTGGAATTGGCAAAGTGACATATGGAAGCCCGTAGAGGGCTATGGTGAAAAAGGAAATATCCTGAGATGAAATCTTGAAAGAAGCTTCGTGAGAAACTGCTTAGTGTTGTGTTAATTCATCTCACAGAGTTACATGTGTATTTCGTGGATCTCTTTGCTAGCCTTATTTCTGTGGAATCTGAGAACAGATATTTCGGATCCCATTGGTGACTATAGGGCTATTGGAAATATCCTCCGATAACAAAGAGAAAGAAGCTTTCTGAGAAACTTCTTTGTGTTCAGTGAAATCATCTCACAGAGTTACAGCTTTACCCTCAAGAAGCCTTTTGCTAAGACAGTTCTTGTGGAATTGGCAAAGTGATATTTGGAAACCCATAGAGGGCTATGGTGAAAAAGGAAATATCCTCAGATGAAATCTGGAAAGAAGCTTTCTGAGAAACTGCTTAGTGTTCTGTTAATTCATCTCACAGAGTAACATGTGTATTTCGCGGATCTCTTTGCTAGCCTTATTTCTGTGGAATCTGAGAACAGATATTTCGGATCCCTTTGAAGACTATAGGCCCAAAGGAAATATCCTCCGATAACAAAGAGAAAGAAGCTTTCTGAGAAACTTCTTTGTGTTCTGTGAAATCATCTCACAGAGTTACAGCTTTCCCCTCAAGAAGCCTTTCGCTAAGACAGTTCTTGTGGAATAGGCAAAGTGATATTTGGAATCCCATAGAGGGCTATGGTGAAAAAGGAAATATCCTCAGATGAAATCTGGAAAGAAGCTTCGTGAGAAACTGCTTAGTGTTCTGTTAATTCATCTCACAGAGTTCCATGTGTATTTCGTGGATCTCTTTGCTAGCCTTATTTCTGTGGAATCTGAGAACAGATATTTCGGATCCCTTTGAAGACTATAGGGCCGAAGGAAATATCCTCCGATAACAAAGAGAAAGAAGCTTTCTGAGGAACTTCTTTGTGTTCTGTGAAATCATCTCACAGAGTTACAGCTTTCCCCTCAAGAAGCCTTTCGCTACGACAGTTCTTGTGGAATAGGCAAAGTGATATTTGGAATCCCATAGAGGGCTATGGTGAAAAAGGAAATATCCTCAGATGAAATCTGGAAAGAAGCTTCGTGAGAAACTGCTTAGTGTTCTGTTAATTCATCTCACAGAGTTCCATGTGTATTTCGTGGATCTCTTTGCTAGCCTTATTTCTGTGGAATCTGAAAACAGATATTTCGGATCCCTTTGAAGACAATAGGGCAAAAGGAAATATCCTGATATAACAAAGAGAAAGAAGCTTTCTGAGAAACTTCTTTGTGTTCTGTGAAATCATCTCACAGAGTTACCGCTTTCCCCTCAAGAACCCTTTCGCTAAGACAATTCTTGTGGAATTGGCAAAGTGATATTTGGAAGCCCATAGAGGGCTATGGTGAAAAAGGAAATATCCATAGATGAAATCTGGAAAGAAGCTTCGTGAGAAACTGCTTAGTGTTCTGTTAATTCATCTCACAGAGTTACATGTGTATTTCGTGGATCTCTTTGCTAGCCTTATTTCTGTGGAATCTGAGATCAGATATTTCAGATCCCTTTGAAGACTATAGGGCCAAAGGAAATATCTTCCGATAACAAAGAGAAAGAAGCTTTCTGAGAAACTTCTTTGTGTTCTCTGAAATCATCTCACAGAGTTACAGCTTTCCCCTCAAGAAGCCTTTCGCTAAGACAGTTCTTGTGGAATAGGCAAAGTGATATTTGGAAGCCCATAGAGGGCTATGGTGAAAAAGGAAGTATCCTCAGATGAAATCTGGAAAGAAGCTTCGTGAGAAACTGCTTAGTGTTCTGTTAATTCATCTCACAGAGTTACATGTGTATTTCGTGGATCTCTTTGCTAGCCTTATTTCTGTGGAATCTGAGAACAGATATTTCGGTTCCGTTTGAAGTGTATAGGGCCAAATGAAATATCCTCCGATAACAAAGAGAAAGAAGATTTCTGAGAAACTTCTTTGTGTTCTGTGAAATCATCTCACAGAGTTACAGCTTTCCCCTCAAGAAGCCTTTCGCTAAGACAATTCTTGTGGAATAGGCAAAGTGATATTTGGAAGCCCATAGAGGGCTATGGTGAAAAAGGAAATATCCTCAGATGAAATCTTGAAAGAAGCTTCATGAGAAACTGCTTAGTGTTCTGTTAATTCATCTCACAGAGTTACATGTGTATTTCGTGGATCTCTTTGCTAGCCTTATTTCTGTGGAATCTGAGAACAGATATTTCGGATCCCATTGATGACTATAGGGCTAAAGGAAATGTCCTCCGATAACAAAGAGAAAGAAGCTTTCTGAGAAACTTCCTTGTGTTCTGTGAAATCATCTCACAGAGTTACAGCTTTCCCCTCAAGAAGCCTTTCGCTAAGACAGTTCTTGTGGAATTGGCAAAGTGATATTTGGAAGCCCATAGAGGGCTACGGTGAAAAAGGAAATATCCTCCCAGGAAATCTGGAAAGAGGCTTTCTGAGAAACTGCTTAGTGTTCTGTTAATTCATCTCACAGTGTTGCATGTGTATTTCGCGGATCTCTTTGCTAGCCTTATTTCTGTGGAATCTGAGAAGAGATATTTCGGATCCCTTTGAAGAATATAGGGCCGAAGGAAATATCCTCCGATAACAAAGAGAAAGAAGCTTTCTGAGAAACTTCTTTGTGTTCTGCGAAATCATCTCACAGAGTTACAGCTTTCCCCTCAAGAAGCCTTTCGCTAAGACAGTTCTTGTGGAATTGGCAAAGTGATATTTGGAAGCCCATAGAGGGCTATGGAGAAAAAGGAAATATCCTCAGATGAAATCTAGAAAGAAGCTTCGTGAGAAACTGCTTAGTGTTCTGTTAATTCATCTCACAGAGTTACATGTGTATTTCGTGGATGTCTTTGCTAGCCTTATTTCTACGGAATCTGAGAACAGATATTTCGGATCCCATTGATGACTATAGGGCTAAAGGAAATATCCTCCGCTAACAAAGAGAAAGAAGCTTTCTGAGAAACTTCCTTGTGTTCTGTGAAATCATCTCATAGAGTTACAGCTTTCCCCTCAAGAAGCCTTTCGCTAAGACAGTTCTTGTGGAATTGGCATAGTGATATTTGGAAGCCCATAGAGGGATATGGTGAAAAAGGAAATATCCTCCCAGGAAATCTGGAAAGAAGCTTTCTGAGAAACTGCTTAGTGTTCTGTTAATTCATCTCACAGAGTTACATGTGTATTTCGCGGATCTCTTTGCTAGCCTTATTTCTGTGGAATCTGAGAAGAGATATTTCGGATCCCTTTGAAGAATATAGGGCCGAAGGAAATATCCTCCGATAACAAAGAGAAAGAAGCTTTCTGAGAAACTTCTTTGTGTTCTGCGAAATCATCTCACAGAGTTACAGCTTTCCCCTCAAGAAGCCTTTCGCTAAGACAGTTCTTGTGGAATTGGCAAAGTGATATTTGGAAGCCCATAGAGGGCTATGGAGAAAAAGGAAATATCCTCAGATGAAATCTAGAAAGAAGCTTCGTGAGAAACTGCTTAGTGTTCTGTTAATTCATCTCACAGAGTTACATGTGTATTTCGTGGATGTCTTTGCTAGCCTTATTTCTACGGAATCTGAGAACAGATATTTCGGATCCCATTGATGACTATAGGGCTAAAGGAAATATCCTCCGCTAACAAAGAGAAAGAAGCTTTCTGAGAAACTTCCTTGTGTTCTGTGAAATCATCTCATAGAGTTACAGCTTTCCCCTCAAGAAGCCTTTCGCTAAGACAGTTCTTGTGGAATTGGCATAGTGATATTTGGAAGCCCATAGAGGGATATGGTGAAAAAGGAAATATCCTCCCAGGAAATCTGGAAAGAAGCTTTCTGAGAAACTGCTTAGTGTTCTGTTAATTCATCTCACAGAGTTACATGTGTATTTCGCGGATCTCTTTGCTAGCCTTATTTCTGTGGAATCTGAGAACAGATATTTCGGATCCCTTTGAAGACTATAGGGCCGAAAGAAATATTCTCCGATAACGAAGAGAAAGAAGCTTTCTGAGAAACTTCTTTGTGTTCTGTGAAATCATCTCACAGAGTTACAGATTTCCCCTCAAGAAGCCTTTCGCTAAGAGAGTTCTTGTGGAATAGGCAAAGTGATATTTGGAAGCCCATAGAGGGCTATGGTGAAAAAGGAAATATCCTCAGATGAAATCTGGAAAGAAGCTTTCTGAGAAACTGCTTAGTATTCTGTTAATTCATCTCACAGAGTTACATCTGTATTTCGTGGATCTCTTTGCTAGCCTTATTTCTATGGAATCTGAGTACAGATATTTCGCATCCCATTGAAGACAATAGGGCCAAAGGAAATATCCTCCGATAACAAAGAGAAAGAAGCTTTCTGAGAAACTTCTTTGTGTTCTGTGAAATCATCTCACAGAGTTACAGATTTCCCCTCAAGAAGCCTTTCGCTAAGACAGTTCTTGTGGAATTGGCAAAGTGATATTTGGAAGCCCATAGAGGGCTATGGTGAAAAAGGAAATATCCTCAGATGAAATCTGGAAAGAAGCTTCGTGAGAAACTGCTTAGTGTTCTGTTAATTCATCTCACAGAGTTACATGTGTGTTTCTTGGATCTCTTTGCTAGCCTTATTTATGTGGAATATGAGAACAGATATTTCGGATCCCATTGATATCTATAGGGCTAAAGGAAATATCCTCCGATAACAAAGAGAAAGAAGCTTTCTGAGAAACTTCCTTGTGTTCTGTGAAATCATCTCACAGAGTTACAGCTTTCCCCTCAAGAAGCCTTTCGCTAAGACAGTTCTTGTGGAATTGGCAAAGTGATATTTGGAAGCCCATAGAGGGCTATGGTGAAAAAGGAAATATCCTCCCAGGAAATCTGGAAAGAAGTTTTCTGAGAAACTGCTTAGTGTTCTGTTAATTCATCTCACAGAGTTACATGTGTATTTCGCGGATATCTTTGCTAGCCTTATTTCTGTGGAATCTGAGAACAGATATTTCGGATCCCTTTGAAGACTATAGGGCCGAAGGAAATATCCTCTGATATCAAAGAGAAAGAAGCTTTCTGAGAAACTTCTTTGTGTTCTGTGAAATCATCTCACAGAGTTACAGCTTTTTCCTCAAGAAGCCTTTCGCTAAGACAGTTCTTGTGGAATAGGCAAAGTGATATTTGGAAGCCCATAGAGGGCTATGGTGAAAAAGGAAATATCCTTATATGAAATCTGGAAAGAAGCTTTCTGAGAAACTGCTTAGTGTTCTGTTAATTCATCTCACAGAGTTACATCTGTATTTCGTGGATCTCTTTGCTAGCCTTATTTCTGTGGAATCTGAGAACAGATATTTCGGATCCCTTTGAAAACTATAGGGCCAAAGGAAATATCCTCCGATAACAGAGAGAAAGAAGGTTTCTGAGAAACTTCTTTGTGTTCTGTGAAATCATCTCACAGAGTTACAGCTTTCCCCTCAAGAAGCCTTTCGCTAAGACAGTTCTTGTGGAATAGGCAAAGTGATATTTGGAAGCCCTTAGATGGCTATGGTGAAAAAGGAAATATCCTCAGATGAAATATGGAAAGAAGCTTTCTGAGAAACTGATTAGTGTACTGTTAATTCATCTCACAGAGTTACATGTGTATTTCGTGGATCTCTTTGCTAGCCTCTTTTCTGTGGAATCTGAGAACAGATATTTCGGATCCCTTTGAAGACTATAGGGCCAAAGGAAATATCCTCCTATAGCAAAGAGAAAGAAGCTTTCTTAGAAACGTCTTTGTGTTCTGTGAAATCATCTCACAGAGTTACAGCTTTCCCCTCAAGAAACCTTTCGCTAAGACAGTTCTTGTGGAATTGGCAAAGTGACATTTGGAAGCCCATAGAGGGCTATTGTGAAAAAGGAAATATCCTCAGATGAAATCTGGAAAGAAGCTTTCTGAGAAACTGCTTAGTGTTCTGCTAATTCATCTCACAGAGTTACATGTGTATTTCGTGGATCTCTTTGCTAGCCTTATTTCTGTGGAATCTGAGAACAGATATTTCGTATCCCATTGATGACTATAGGGCTAAAGGAAATATCCTCCGATAACAAAGAGAAAGAAGCTTTCTGAGAAACTTCTTTGTGTTCTGTGAAATCATCTCACAGAGTTACAGCTTTCCCCACAAGAAGCCTTTCGCTAAGACAGTTCTTGTGGAATTGGCAAAGTGATATTTGGAAGTGCATAGAGGGCTATGGTGAAAAAGGAAATATCCTCAGATGAAATCTGGAAAGAAGCTTTCTGAGAAACTGCTTAGTGTTCTGTTAATTCATCTCACAGAGTTACATGTGTATTTCACGGATCTCTTTGCTAGCCTTATTTCTGTGGAATCTGGGAACAGATATTTCGGATCCCTTTGAAGACTATAGGGCCAAAGGAAATATCCTCCGATAACAAAGAGAAAGAAGCTTTCTGAGAAACTTCTTTGTGTTCTGTGAAATCATCTCACAGAGTTACAGCTTTCCCCGCAAGAACCCTTTCGCTAAGACAGTTCTAGTGGAATAGGCAAAATGATATTTGGAAGCCCACAGAGGGCTATGGTTAAAAAGGAAATATCCTCAGATGAAATCTGGAAAGAAGCTTTCTGAGAAACTGCTTAGTGTTCTGTTAATTCATCTCACAGAGTTACATGTGTATTTCGTGGATCTCTTTGCTAGCCTTATTTCTGTGGAATCTGAGTACAGATATTTCGGATCCCATTGAAGACAATAGGGCCAAAGGAAATAAACTCCTATAACAAAGAGAAAGAAGGTTTCTGAGAAACTTCTTTGTGTTCTGTGAAATCATCTCACAGAGTTACAGCTTTCCCCTCAAGAACCCTTTCGCTAAGACAGTTCTTGTGGAATTGGCAAAGTGATATTTGGAAGCCCATAGAGGGCTATGGTGAAAAAGGAAATATCCTCAGATGAAATCTGGAAAGAAGCTTCGTGAGAAACTGCTTAGTGTTCTGTTAATTCATCTCACAGAGTTCCATGTGTATTTCGTGGATCTCTTTGCTAGCCTTATTTCTGTGGAATCTGAAAACCGATATTTCGGATCCCTTTGAAGACAATAGGGCAAAAGGAAATATCCTGATATAACAAAGAGAAAGAAGCTTTCTGAGAAACTTCTTTGTGTTCTGTGAAATCAACTCACAGAGTTACAGCTTTCCCCTCAAGAACCCTTTCGCTAAGACAGTTCTTGTGGAATTGGCAAAGTGATATTTGGAAGCCCATAGAGGGCTATGGTGAAAAAGGAAATATCCATAGATGAAATCTGGAAAGAAGCTTCGTGAGAAACTGCTTAGTGTTTTGTTAATTCATCTCACAGAGTTACATGTGTATTTCGTGGATCTCTTTGCTAGCCTTATTTCTGTGGAATCTGAGATCAGAGATTTCAGATCCCTTTGAAGACTATAGGGCCAAAGGAAATATCCTCCGATAACAAAGAGAAAGAAGCTTTCTGAGAAACTTCTTTGTGTTCTCTGAAATCATCTCACAGAGTTACAGCTTTCCCCTCAAGAACCCTTTCGCTAAGACAGTTCTTGTGGAATTGGCAAAGTGACATTTGGAAGCCCATAGAGGGCTATTGTGAAAAAGGAAATATCCTCAGATGAAATCTTGAAAGAAGCTTCGTGAGAAACTGCTTAGTGTTCTGTTAATTCATCTCACAGAGTTACATGTGTATTTCGTGGATCTCTTTGCTGGCCTTATTTCTGTGGAATCTGAGATCAGATATTTCGTATCCCATTGATGACTATAGGGCTAAAGGAAATATCCTCCGATAACAAAGAGAAAGAAGCTTTCTGAGAAACTTCTTTGTGTTCTGTGAAATCATCTCACAGAGTTACAGCTTTCCCCACAAGAAGCCTTTCGCTAAGACAGTTCTTGTGGAATTGGCAAAGTGATATTTGGAAGCGCATAGAGGGCTATGGTGAAAAAGGAAATATCCTCAGATGAAATCTGGAAAGAAGCTTTCTGAGAAACTGCTTAGTGTTCTGTTAATTCATCTCACAGAGTTATATGTGTATTTCACGGATCTCTTTGCTAGCCTTATTTCTGTGGAATCTGGGAACAGATATTTCGGATCCCTTTGAAGACTATAGGGCCAAAGGAAATATCCTCCGATAACAAAGAGAAAGAAGCTTTCTGAGAAACTTCTTTGTGTTCTGTGAAATCATCTCACAGAGTTACAGCTTTCCCCGCAAGAACCCTTTCGCTAAGACAGTTCTAGTGGAATAGGCAAAATGATATTTGGAAGCCCACAGAGGGCTATGGTTAAAAAGGAAATATCCTCAGATGAAATCTGGAAAGAAGCTTTCTGAGAAACTGCTTAGTGTTCTGTTAATTCATCTCACAGAGTTACATGTGTATTTCGTGGATCTCTTTGCTAGCCTTATTTCTGTGGAATCTGAGTACAGATATTTCGGATCCCATTGAAGACAATAGGGCCAAAGGAAATAAACTCCTATAACAAAGAGAAAGAAGGTTTCTGAGAAACTTCTTTGTGTTCTGTGAAATCATCTCACAGAGTTACAGCTTTCCCCTCAAGAACCCTTTCGCTAAGACAGTTCTTGTGGAATTGGCAAAGTGATATTTGGAAGCCCATAGAGGGCTATGGTGAAAAAGGAAATATCCTTAGATGAAATCTGGAAAGAAGCTTTATGAGAAACTGCTTAGTGTTCTGTTAATTCATCTCACAGAGTTACATGTGTATTTCGCGGATCTCTTTGCTAGCTTTATTTCTGTGGAATCTGAGAACAGATATTTCGGATCCTTTGAAGACTATAGCGCCAAAGGAAATATCCTCCGATAACAAAGAGAAAGAAGCTTTCTGAGAAACTTCTTTGTGTTCTGTGAAATCATCTCACAGAGTTACAGCTTTACCCTCAAGAAGCCTTTCGCTAAGACAGTTCTTGTGGAATTGGAAAAGTGATATTTGGAAACCCATAGAGGGCTATGGTGAAAAAGGAAATATCCTCAGATGAAATCTGGAAAGAAGCTTTCTGAGAAACTGCTTAGTGTTCTGTTAATTCATCTCACAGAGTAACATGTGTATTTCGCGGATCTCTTTGCTAGCCTTATTTCTGTGGAATCCGAGAACAGATATTTCGGATCCCTTTGAAGACTATAGGCCCAAAGGAAATATCCTCCGATAACAAAGAGAAAGAAGCTTTCTGAGAAACTTCTTTGTGTTCTGTGAAATCATCTCACAGAGTTACAGCTTTCCCCTCAAGAAGCCTTTCGCTAAGACAGTTCTTGTGGAATTGGCAGAGTGATATTTGGAATCCCATAGAGGGCTATGGTGAAAAAGGAAATATCCTCAGATGAAATCTGGAAAGAAGCTTCGTGAGAAACTGCTTAGTGTTCTGTTAATTCATCTCACAGAGTTCCATGTGTATTTCGTGGATCTCTTTGCTAGCCTTATTTCTGTGGAATCTGAAAACAGATATTTCGGATCCCTTTGAAGACAATAGGGCAAAAGGAAATATCCTGATATAACAAAGAGAAAGAAGCTTTCTGAGAAACTTCTTTGTGTTCTGTGAAATCATCTCACAGAGTTACAGCTTTCCCCTCAAGAACCCTTTCGCTAAGACAGTTCTTGTGGAATTGGCAAAGTGATATTTGGAAGCCCATAGAGGGCAATGGTGAAAAAGGAAATATCCATAGATGAAATCTGGAAAGAAGCTTCGTGAGAAACTGCTTAGTGTTCTGTTAATTCATCTCACAGAGTTACATGTGTATTTCGTGGATCTCTTTGCTAGCCTTATTTCTGTGGAATCTGAGATCAGATATTTCAGAACCCTTTGAAGACTATAGGGCCAAAGGAAATATCTTCCGATAACAAAGAGAAAGAAGCTTTCTGAGAAACTTCTTTGTGTTCTCTGAAATCATCTCACAGAGTTACAGCTTTCCCCTCAAGAAGCCTTTCGCTAAGACAGTTCTTGTGGAATAGGCAAAGTGATATTTGGAAGCCCATAGAGGGCTATGGTGAAAAAGGAAATATCCTCAGATGAAATCTGGAAAGAAGCTTCGTGAGAAACTGCTTAGTGTTCTGTTAATTCATCTCACAGAGTTACATCTGTATTTCGTGGATCTCTTTGCTAGCCTTATTTCTGTGGAATCTGAGAACAGATATTTCGGTTCCGTTTGAAGTCTATAGGGCCAAAGGAAATATCGTCCGATAACAAAGAGAAAGAAGATTTCTGAGAAACTTCTTTGTGTTCTGTGAAATCATCTCACAGAGTTACAGCTTTCCCCTCAAGAAGCCTTTCGCTAAGAGAATTCTTGTGGAATAGGCAAAGTGATATTTGGAAGCCCATAGAGGGCTATGGTGAAAAAGGAAATATCCTCAGATGAAATCTTGAAAGAAGCTTCGTGAGAAACTGCTTAGTGTTCTGTTAATTCATCTCACAGAGTTACATCTGTATTTCGTGGATCTCTTTGCTAGCCTTATTTCTGTGGAATCTGAGAACAGATATTTCGGATCCCATTGATGACTATAGGGCTAAAGGAAATATCCTCCGATAACAAAGAGAAAGAAGCTTTCTGAGAAACTTCCTTGTGTTCTGTGAAATCATCTCACAGAGTTACAGCTTTCCCCTCAAGAAGCCTTTCGCTAAGACAGTTCTTGTGGAATTGGCAAAGTGATATTTGGAAGCCCATAGAGGGCTACGGTGAAAAAGGAAATATCCTCCCAGGAAATCTGGAAAGAAGCTTTCTGAGAAACTGCTTAGTGTTCTGTTAATTCATCTCACAGAGTTGCATGTGTATTTCGCGGATCTCTTTGCTAGCCTTATTTCTGTGGAATCTGAGAACAGATATTTCGGATCCCTTTGAAGACTATAGGGCCGAAGGAAGTATCCTCCGATAACAAAGAGAAAGAAGCTTTCTGAGAAACTTCTTTGTGTTCTGCGAAATCATCTCACAGAGTTACAGCTTTCCCCTCAAGAAGCCTTTCGCTAAGACAGTTCTTGTGGAATTGGCAAAGTGATATTTGGAAGCCCATAGAGGGCTATGGTGAAAAAGGAAATATCCTCAGATGAAATCTTGAAAGAAGCTTCGTGAGAAACTGCTTAGTGTTCTGTTAATTCATCTCAGAGAGTTACATGTATTTCGTGGATGTCTTTGCTAGCCTTATTTCTACGGAATCTGAGAACAGATATTTCGGATCCCATTGATGACTATAGGGATAAAGGAAATATCCTCCAATAACAAAGAGAAAGAAGCTTTCTGAGAAACTTCCTTGTGTTCTGTGAAATCATCTCATAGAGTTACAGCTTTCCCCTCAAGAAGCCTTTCGCTAAGACAGTTCTTGTGGAATTGGCAAAGTGATATTTGGAAGCCCATAGAGGGATATGGTGAAAAAGGAAATATCCTCCCAGGAAATCTGGAAAGAAGCTTTCTGAGAAACTGCTTAGTGTTCTGTTAATTCATCTCACAGAGTTACATGTGTATTTCGCGGATCTCTTTGCTAGCCTTATTTCTGTGGAATCCGAGAACAGATATTTCGGATCCCTTTGAAGACTATAGGCCCAAAGGAAATATCCTCCGATAACAAAGAGAAAGAAGCTTTCTGAGAAACTTCTTTGTGTTCTGTGAAATCATCTCACAGAGTTACAGCTTTCCCCTCAAGAAGCCTTTCGCTAAGACAGTTCTTGTGGAATAGGCAAAGTGATATTTGGAATCGCATAGAGGGCTATGGTGAAAAAGGAAATATCCTCAGATGAAATCTGGAAAGAAGCTTCGTGAGAAACTGCTTAGTGTTCTGTTAATTCATCTCACAGAGTTCCATGTGTATTTCGTGGATCTCTTTGCTAGCCTTATTTCTGTGGAATCTGAAAACAGATATTTCGGATCCCTTTGAAGACAATAGGGCAAAAGGAAATATCCTGATATAACAAAGAGAAAGAAGCTTTCTGAGAAACTTCTTTGTGTTCTGTGAAATCATCTCACAGAGTTACAGCTTTCCCCTCAAGAACCCTTTCGCTAAGACAGTTCTTGTGGAATTGGCAAAGTGATATTTGGAAGCCCATAGAGGGCAAAGGTGAAAAAGGAAATATCCATAGATGAAATCTGGAAAGAAGCTTCGTGAGAAACTGCTTAGTGTTCTGTTAATTCATCTCACAGAGTTACATGTGTATTTCGTGGATCTCTTTGCTAGCCTTATTTCTGTGGAATCTGAGATCAGATATTTCAGATCCCTTTGAAGACTATAGGGCCAAAGGAAATATCTTCCGATAACAAAGAGAAAGAAGCTTTCTGAGAAACTTCTTTGTGTTCTCTGAAATCATCTCACGGAGTTACAGCTTTCCCCTCAAGAAGCCTTTCGCTAAGACAGTTCTTGTGGAATAGGCAAAGTGATATTTGGAAGCCCATAGAGGGCTAAGGTGAAAAAGGAAATATCCTCAGATGAAATCTGGAAAGAAGCTTCGTGAGAAACTGCTTAGTGTTCTGTTAATTCATCTCACAGAGTTACATGTGTATTTCGTGGATCTCTTTGCTAGCCTTATTTCTGTGGAATCTGAGAACAGATATTTCGGTTCCGTTTGAAGTCTATAGGGCCAAAGGAAATATCCTCCGATAACAAAGAGAAAGAAGATTTCTGAGAAACTTCTTTGTGTTCTGTGAAATCATCTCACAGAGTTACAGCTTTCCCCTCAAGAAGCCTTTCGCTAAGACAATTCTTGTGGAATAGGCAAAGTGATATTTGGAAGCCCATAGAGGGCTATGGTGAAAAAGGAAATATCCTCAGATGAAATCTTGAAAGAAGCTTCGTGAGAAACTGCTTAGTGTTCTGTTAATTCATCTCACAGAGTTACATCTGTATTTCGTGGATCTCTTTGCTAGCCTTATTTCTGTGGAATCTGAGAACAGATATTTCGGATCCCATTGATGACTATAGGGCTAAAGGAAATATCCTCCGATAACAAAGAGAAAGAAGCTTTCTGAGAAACTTCCTTGTGTTCTGTGAAATCATCTCACAGAGTTACAGCTTTCCCCTCAAGAAGCCTTTCGCTAAGACAGTTCTTGTGGAATTGGCAAAGTGATATTTGGAAGCCCATAGAGGGCTACGGTGAAAAAGGAAATATCCTCCCAGGAAATCTGGAAAGAAGCTTTCTGAGAAACTGCTTAGTGTTCTGTTAATTCATCTCACAGAGTTGCATGTGTATTTCGCGGATCTCTTTGCTAGCCTTATTTCTGTGGAATCTGAGAACAGATATTTCGGATCCCTTTGAAGACTATAGGGCCGAAGGAAGTATCCTCCGATAACAAAGAGAAAGAAGCTTTCTGAGAAACTTCTTTGTGTTCTGCGAAATCATCTCACAGAGTTACAGCTTTCCCCTCAAGAAGCCTTTCGCTAAGACAGTTCTTGTGGAATTGGCAAAGTGATATTTGGAAGCCCATAGAGGGCTATTGTGAAAAAGGAAATATCCTCAGATGAAATCTTGAAAGAAGCTTCGTGAGAAACTGCTTAGTGTTCTGTTAATTCATCTCACAGAGTTACATGTATTTCGTGGATGTCTTTGCTAGCCTTATTTCTACGGAATCTGAGAACAGATATTTCGGATCCCATTGATGACTATAGGGCTAAAGGAAATATCTTCCAATAACAAAGAGAAAGAAGCTTTCTGAGAAACTTCCTTGTGTTCTGTGAAATCATCTCATAGAGTTACAGCTTTCCCCTCAAGAAGCCTTTCGCTAAGACAGTTCTTGTGGAATTGGCAAAGTGATATTTGGAAGCCCATAGAGGGATATGGTGAAAAAGGAAATATCCTCCCAGGAAATCTGGAAAGAAGCTTTCTGAGAAACTGCTTAGTGTTCTGTTAATTCATCTCACAGAGTTACATGTGTATTTCGCGGATCTCCTTGCTAGCCTTATTTCTGTGGAATCTGAGAACAGATATTTCGGATCCCTTTGAAGACTATAGGGCCGAAGGAAATATCCTCCGATAACAAAGAGAAAGAAGCTGAGAAACTTCTTTGTGTTCTGTGAAATGATCTCACAGAGTTACAGCTTTCCCCTCAAGAAGCCTTTCGCTAAGAGAGTTCTTGTGGAATAGGCAAAGTGATATTTGGAAGCCCATAGAGGGCTATGGTGAAAAAGGAAATATCCTCAGATGAAATCTGGAAAGAAGCTTTCTGAGAAACTGCTTAGTGTTCTGTTAATTCATCTCACAGAGTTACATCTGTATTTCGTGGATCTCTTTGCTAGCCTTATTTCTGTGGAATCTGAGTACAGATATTTCGGATCCCATTGAAGACAATAGGGCCAAAGGAAATATCCTCCGATAACAAAGAGAAAGAAGCTTTCTGAGAAACTTCTTTGTGTTCTGTGAAATCATCTCACAGAGTTACAGCTTTCCCCTCAAGAAACCTTTCGCTAAGACAGTTCTTGTGGAATTGGCAAAGTGATATTTGGAAGCCCATAGAGGGCTATGGTGAAAAAGGAAATATCCTTAGATGAAATCTGGAAAGAAGCTTTATGAGAAACTGCTTAGTGTTCTGTTAATTCATCTCACAGAGTTACATGTGTATTTCGCGGATCTCTTCGCTGGCCTTATTTCTGTGGAATCTGAGAACAGATATTTCGGATCCCTTTGAAGACTATAGCGCCAAAGGAAATATCCTCCGATAACAAAGAGAAAGAAGCTTTCTGAGAAACTTCTTTGTGTTCTGTGAAGTCATCTCACAGAGTTACAGCTTTCCCCTCAAGAAGCCTTTCGCTAAGACAATTCTTGTGGAATAGGCAAAGTGATATTTGGAAGCCCATAGAGGGCTATGGTGAAAAAGGAAATATCCTCAGATGAAATCTTGAAAGAAGCTTCGTGAGAAACTGCTTAGTGTTCTGTTAATTCATCTCACAGAGTTACATCTGTATTTCGTGGATCTCTTTGCTAGCCTTATTTCTGTGGAATCTGAGAACAGATATTTCGGATCCCATTGATGACTATAGGGCTAAAGGAAATATCCTCCGATAACAAAGAGAAAGAAGCTTTCTGAGAAACTTCCTTGTGTTCTGTGAAATCATCTCACAGAGTTACAGCTTTCCCCTCAAGAAGCCTTTCGCTAAGACAGTTCTTGTGGAATTGGCAAAGTGATATTTGGAAGCCCATAGAGGGCTACGGTGAAAAAGGAAATATCCTCCCAGGAAATCTGGAAAGAAGCTTTCTGAGAAACTGCTTAGTGTTCTGTTAATTCATCTCACAGAGTTGCATGTGTATTTCGCGGATCTCTTTGCTAGCCTTATTTCTGTGGAATCTGAGAACAGATATTTCGGATCCCTTTGAAGACTATAGGGCCTAAGGAAGTATCCTCCGATAACAAAGAGAAAGAAGCTTTCTGAGAAACTTCTTTGTGTTCTGCGAAATCATCTCACAGAGTTACAGCTTTCCCCTCAAGAAGCCTTTCGCTAAGACAGTTCTTGTGGAATTGGCAAAGTGATATTTGGAAGCCCATAGAGGGCTATTGTGAAAAAGGAAATATCCTCAGATGAAATCTTGAAAGAAGCTTCGTGAGAAACTGCTTAGTGTTCTGCTAATTCATCTCACAGAGTTACATGTGTATTTCGTGGATCTCTTTGCTAGCCTTATTTCTGTGGAATCTGAGAACAGATATTTCGTATCCCATTGATGACTATAGGGCTAAAGGAAATATCCTCCGATAACAAAGAGAAAGAAGCTTTCTGAGAAACTTCTTTGTGTTCTGTGAAATCATCTCACAGAGTTACAGCTTTCCCCACAAGAAGCCTTTCGCTAAGACAGTTCTTGTGGAATTGGCAAAGTGATATTTGGAAGTGCATAGAGGGCTATGGTGAAAAAGGAAATATCCTCAGATGAAATCTGGAAAGAAGCTTTCTGAGAAACTGCTTAGTGTTCTGTTAATTCATCTCACAGAGTTACATGTGTATTTCACGGATCTCTTTGCTAGCCTTATTTCTGTGGAATCTGGGAACAGATATTTCGGATCCCTTTGAAGACTATAGGGCCAAAGGAAATATCCTCCGATAACAAAGAGAAAGAAGCTTTCTGAGAAACTTCTTTGTGTTCTGTGAAATCATCTCACAGAGTTACAGCTTTCCCCGCAAGAACCCTTTCGCTAAGACAGTTCTAGTGGAATAGGCAAAATGATATTTGGAAGCCCACAGAGGGCTATGGTTAAAAAGGAAATATCCTCAGATGAAATCTGGAAAGAAGCTTTCTGAGAAACTGCTTAGTGTTCTGTTAATTCATCTCATAGAGTTACATGTGTATTTCGTGGATCTCTTTGCTAGCCTTATTTCTGTGGAATCTGAGTACAGATATTTCGGATCCCATTGAAGACAATAGGGCCAAAGGAAATAAACTCCTATAACAAAGAGAAAGAAGGTTTCTGAGAAACTTCTTTGTGTTCTGTGAAATCATCTCACAGAGTTACAGCTTTCCCCTCAAGAACCCTTTCGCTAAGACAGTTCTTGTGGAATTGGCAAAGTGATATTTGGAAGCCCATAGAGGGCTATGGTGAAAAAGGAAATATCCTCAGATGAAATCTGGAAAGAAGCTTCGTGAGAAACTGCTTAGTGTTCTGTTAATTCATCTCACAGAGTTCCATGTGTATTTCGTGGATCTCTTTGCTAGCCTTATTTCTGTGGAATCTGAAAACCGATATTTCGGATCCCTTTGAAGACAATAGGGCAAAAGGAAATATCCTGATATAACAAAGAGAAAGAAGCTTTCTGAGAAACTTCTTTGTGTTCTGTGAAATCAACTCACAGAGTTACAGCTTTCCCCTCAAGAACCCTTTCGCTAAGACAGTTCTTGTGGAATTGGCAAAGTGATATTTGGAAGCCCATAGAGGGCTATGGTGAAAAAGGAAATATCCATAGATGAAATCTGGAAAGAAGCTTCGTGAGAAACTGCTTAGTGTTTTGTTCATTCATCTCACAGAGTTACATGTGTATTTCGTGGATCTCTTTGCTAGCCTTATTTCTGTGGAATCTGAGATCAGAGATTTCAGATCCCTTTGAAGACTATAGGGCCAAAGGAAATATCCTCCGATAACAAAGAGAAAGAAGCTTTCTGAGAAACTTCTTTGTGTTCTCTGAAATCATCTCACAGAGTTACAGCTTTCCCCTCAAGAAACCTTTCGCTAAGACAGTTCTTGTGGAATTGGCAAAGTGACATTTGGAAGCCCATAGAGGGCTATTGTGAAAAAGGAAATATCCTCAGATGAAATCTTGAAAGAAGCTTCGTGAGAAACTGCTTAGTGTTCTGTTAATTCATCTCACAGAGTTACATGTGTATTTCGTGGATCTCTTTGCTGGCCTTATTTCTGTGGAATCTGAGATCAGATATTTCGTATCCCATTGATGACTATAGGGCTAAAGGAAATATCCTCCGATAACAAAGAGAAAGAAGCTTTCTGAGAAACTTCTTTGTGTTCTGTGAAATCATCTCACAGAGTTACAGCTTTCCCCACAAGAAGCCTTTCGCTAAGACAGTTCTTGTGGAATTGGCAAAGTGATATTTGGAAGCGCATAGAGGGCTATGGTGAAAAAGGAAATATCCTCAGATGAAATCTGGAAAGAAGCTTTCTGAGAAACTGCTTAGTGTTCTGTTAATTCATCTCACAGAGTTATATGTGTATTTCACGGATCTCTTTGCTAGCCTTATTTCTGTGGAATCTGGGAACAGATATTTCGGATCCCTTTGAAGACTATAGGGCCAAAGGAAATATCCTCCGATAACAAAGAGAAAGAAGCTTTCTGAGAAACTTCTTTGTGTTCTGTGAAATCATCTCACAGAGTTACAGCTTTCCCCGCAAGAACCCTTTCGCTAAGACAGTTCTAGTGGAATAGGCAAAATGATATTTGGAAGCCCACAGAGGGCTATGGTTAAAAAGGAAATATCCTCAGATGAAATCTGGAAAGAAGCTTTCTGAGAAACTGCTTAGTGTTCTGTTAATTCATCTCACAGAGTTACATGTGTATTTCGTGGATCTCTTTGCTAGCCTTATTTCTGTGGAATCTGAGTACAGATATTTCGGATCCCATTGAAGACAATAGGGCCAAAGGAAATAAACTCCTATAACAAAGAGAAAGAAGGTTTCTGAGAAACTTCTTTGTGTTCTGTGAAATCATCTCACAGAGTTACAGCTTTCCCCTCAAGAACCCTTTCGCTAAGACAGTTCTTGTGGAATTGGCAAAGTGATATTTGGAAGCCCATAGAGGGCTATGGTGAAAAAGGAAATATCCTTAGATGAAATCTGGAAAGAAGCTTTATGAGAAACTGCTTAGTGTTCTGTTAATTCATCTCACAGAGTTACATGTGTATTTCGCGGATCTCTTTGCTAGCTTTATTTCTGTGGAATCTGAGAACAGATATTTCGGATCCTTTGAAGACTATAGCGCCAAAGGAAATATCCTCCGATAACAAAGAGAAAGAAGCTTTCTGAGAAACTTCTTTGTGTTCTGTGAAATCATCTCACAGAGTTACAGCTTTACCCTCAAGAAGCCTTTCGCTAAGACAGTTCTTGTGGAATTGGAAAAGTGATATTTGGAAACCCATAGAGGGCTATGGTGAAAAAGGAAATATCCTCAGATGAAATCTGGAAAGAAGCTTTCTGAGAAACTGCTTAGTGTTCTGTTAATTCATCTCACAGAGTAACATGTGTATTTCGCGGATCTCTTTGCTAGCCTTATTTCTGTGGAATCCGAGAACAGATATTTCGGATCCCTTTGAAGACTATAGGCCCAAAGGAAATATCCTCCGATAACAAAGAGAAAGAAGCTTTCTGAGAAACTTCTTTGTGTTCTGTGAAATCATCTCACAGAGTTACAGCTTTCCCCTCAAGAAGCCTTTCGCTAAGACAGTTCTTGTGGAATTGGCAAAGTGATATTTGGAATCCCATAGAGGGCTATGGTGAAAAAGGAAATATCCTCAGATGAAATCTGGAAAGAAGCTTCGTGAGAAACTGCTTAGTGTTCTGTTAATTCATCTCCCAGAGTTCCATGTGTATTTCGTGGATCTCTTTGCTAGCCTTATTTCTGTGGAATCTGAAAACAGATATTTCGGATCCCTTTGAAGACAATAGGGCAAAAGGAAATATCCTGATATAACAAAGAGAAAGAAGCTTTCTGAGAAACTTCTTTGTGTTCTGTGAAATCATCTCACAGAGTTACAGCTTTCCCCTCAAGAACCCTTTCGCTAAGACAGTTCTTGTGGAATTGGCAAAGTGATATTTGGAAGCCCATAGAGGGCAATGGTGAAAAAGGAAATATCCATAGATGAAATCTGGAAAGAAGCTTCGTGAGAAACTGCTTAGTGTTCTGTTAATTCATCTCACAGAGTTACATGTGTATTTCGTGGATCTCTTTGCTAGCCTTATTTCTGTGGAATCTGAGATCAGATATTTCAGATCCCTTTGAAGACTATAGGGCCAAAGGAAATATCGTCCGATAACAAAGAGAAAGAAGATTTCTGAGAAACTTCTTTGTGTTCTGTGAAATCATCTCACAGAGTTACAGCTTTCCCCTCAAGAAGCCTTTCGCTAAGAGAATTCTTGTGGAATAGGCAAAGTGATATTTGGAAGCCCATAGAGGGCTATGGTGAAAAAGGAAATATCCTCAGATGAAATCTTGAAAGAAGCTTCGTGAGAAACTGCTTAGTGTTCTGTTAATTCATCTCACAGAGTTACATCTGTATTTCGTGGATCTCTTTGCTAGCCTTATTTCTGTGGAATCTGAGAACAGATATTTCGGATCCCATTGATGACTATAGGGCTAAAGGAAATATCCTCCGATAACAAAGAGAAAGAAGCTTTCTGAGAAACTTCCTTGTGTTCTGTGAAATCATCTCACAGAGTTACAGCTTTCCCCTCAAGAAGCCTTTCGCTAAGACAGTTCTTGTGGAATTGGCAAAGTGATATTTGGAAGCCCATAGAGGGCTACGGTGAAAAAGGAAATATCCTCCCAGGAAATCTGGAAAGAAGCTTTCTGAGAAACTGCTTAGTGTTCTGTTAATTCATCTCACAGAGTTGCATGTGTATTTCGCGGATCTCTTTGCTAGCCTTATTTCTGTGGAATCTGAGAACAGATATTTCGGATCCCTTTGAAGACTATAGGGCCGAAGGAAGTATCCTCCGATAACAAAGAGAAAGAAGCTTTCTGAGAAACTTCTTTGTGTTCTGCGAAATCATCTCACAGAGTTACAGCTTTCCCCTCAAGAAGCCTTTCGCTAAGACAGTTCTTGTGGAATTGGCAAAGTGATATTTGGAAGCCCATAGAGGGCTATGGTGAAAAAGGAAATATCCTCAGATGAAATCTGGAAAGAAGCTTCGTGAGAAACTGCTTAGTGTTCTGTTAATTCATCTCACAGAGTTACATGTGTATTTCGTGGATCTCTTTGCTAGCCTTATTTCTGTGGAATCTGAGAACAGATATTTCGGTTCCGTTTGAAGTCTATAGGGCCAAAGGAAATATCCTCCGATAACAAAGAGAAAGAAGATTTCTGAGAAACTTCTTTGTGTTCTGTGAAATCATCTCACAGAGTTACAGCTTTCCCCTCAAGAAGCCTTTCGCTAAGACAATTCTTGTGGAATAGGCAAAGTGATATTTGGAAGCCCATAGAGGGCTATGGTGAAAAAGGAAATATCCTCAGATGAAATCTTGAAAGAAGCTTCGTGAGAAACTGCTTAGTGTTCTGTTAATTCATCTCACAGAGTTACATCTGTATTTCGTGGATCTCTTTGCTAGCCTTATTTCTGTGGAATCTGAGAACAGATATTTCGGATCCCATTGATGACTATAGGGCTAAAGGAAATATCCTCCGATAACAAAGAGAAAGAAGCTTTCTGAGAAACTTCCTTGTGTTCTGTGAAATCATCTCACAGAGTTACAGCTTTCCCCTCAAGAAGCCTTTCGCTAAGACAGTTCTTGTGGAATTGGCAAAGTGATATTTGGAAGCCCATAGAGGGCTACGGTGAAAAAGGAAATATCCTCCCAGGAAATCTGGAAAGAAGCTTTCTGAGAAACTGCTTAGTGTTCTGTTAATTCATCTCACAGAGTTGCATGTGTATTTCGCGGATCTCTTTGCTAGCCTTATTTCTGTGGAATCTGAGAACAGATATTTCGGATCCCTTTGAAGACTATAGGGCCGAAGGAAGTATCCTCCGATAACAAAGAGAAAGAAGCTTTCTGAGAAACTTCTTTGTGTTCTGCGAAATCATCTCACAGAGTTACAGCTTTCCCCTCAAGAAGCCTTTCGCTAAGACAGTTCTTGTGGAATTGGCAAAGTGATATTTGGAAGCCCATAGAGGGCTATTGTGAAAAAGGAAATATCCTCAGATGAAATCTTGAAAGAAGCTTCGTGAGAAACTGCTTAGTGTTCTGTTAATTCATCTCACAGAGTTACATGTATTTCGTGGATGTCTTTGCTAGCCTTATTTCTACGGAATCTGAGAACAGATATTTCGGATCCCATTGATGACTATAGGGCTAAAGGAAATATCTTCCAATAACAAAGAGAAAGAAGCTTTCTGAGAAACTTCCTTGTGTTCTGTGAAATCATCTCATAGAGTTACAGCTTTCCCCTCAAGAAGCCTTTCGCTAAGACAGTTCTTGTGGAATTGGCAAAGTGATATTTGGAAGCCCATAGAGGGATATGGTGAAAAAGGAAATATCCTCCCAGGAAATCTGGAAAGAAGCTTTCTGAGAAACTGCTTAGTGTTCTGTTAATTCATCTCACAGAGTTACATGTGTATTTCGCGGATCTCTTTGCTAGCCTTATTTCCGTGGAATCTGAGAACAGATATTTCGGATCCCTTTGAAGACTATAGGGCCGAAGGAAATATCCTCCGATAACAAAGAGAAAGAAGCTTTCTGAGAAACTTCTTTGTGTTCTGTGAAATGATCTCACAGAGTTACAGCTTTCCCCTCAAGAAGCCTTTCGCTAAGAGAGTTCTTGTGGAATAGGCAAAGTGATATTTGGAAGCCCATAGAGGGCTATGGTGAAAAAGGAAATATCCTCAGATGAAATCTGGAAAGAAGCTTTCTGAGAAACTGCTTAGTGTTCTGTTAATTCATCTCACAGAGTTACATCTGTATTTCGTGGATCTCTTTGCTAGCCTTATTTCTGTGGAATCTGAGTACAGATATTTCGGATCCCATTGAAGACAATAGGGCCAAAGGAAATATCCTCCGATAACAAAGAGAAAGAAGCTTTCTGAGAAACTTCTTTGTGTTCTGTGAAATCATCTCACAGAGTTACAGCTTTCCCCTCAAGAAACCTTTCGCTAAGACAGTTCTTGTGGAATTGGCAAAGTGATATTTGGAAGCCCATAGAGGGCTATGGTGAAAAAGGAAATATCCTTAGATGAAATCTGGAAAGAAGCTTTATGAGAAACTGCTTAGTGTTCTGTTAATTCATCTCACAGAGTTACATGTGTATTTCGCGGATCTCTTCGCTGGCCTTATTTCTGTGGAATCTGAGAACAGATATTTCGGATCCCTTTGAAGACTATAGCGCCAAAGGAAATATCCTCCGATAACAAAGAGAAAGAAGCTTTCTGAGAAACTTCTTTGTGTTCTGTGAAGTCATCTCACAGAGTTACAGCTTTCCCCTCAAGAAGCCTTTCGCTAAGACAATTCTTGTGGAATAGGCAAAGTGATATTTGGAAGCCCATAGAGGGCTATGGTGAAAAAGGAAATATCCTCAGATGAAATCTTGAAAGAAGCTTCGTGAGAAACTGCTTAGTGTTCTGTTAATTCATCTCACAGAGTTACATCTGTATTTCGTGGATCTCTTTGCTAGCCTTATTTCTGTGGAATCTGAGAACAGATATTTCGGATCCCATTGATGACTATAGGGCTAAAGGAAATATCCTCCGATAACAAAGAGAAAGAAGCTTTCTGAGAAACTTCCTTGTGTTCTGTGAAATCATCTCACAGAGTTACAGCTTTCCCCTCAAGAAGCCTTTCGCTAAGACAGTTCTTGTGGAATTGGCAAAGTGATATTTGGAAGCCCATAGAGGGCTACGGTGAAAAAGGAAATATCCTGCCAGGAAATCTGGAAAGAAGCTTTCTGAGAAACTGCTTAGTGTTCTGTTAATTCATCTCACAGAGTTGCATGTGTATTTCGCGGATCTCTTTGCTAGCCTTATTTCTGTGGAATCTGAGAACAGATATTTCGGATCCCTTTGAAGACTATAGGGCCGAAGGAAGTATCCTCCGATAACAAAGAGAAAGAAGCTTTCTGAGAAACTTCTTTGTGTTCTGCGAAATCATCTCACAGAGTTACAGCTTTCCCCTCAAGAAGCCTTTCGCTAAGACAGTTCTTGTGGAATTGGCAAAGTGATATTTGGAAGCCCATAGAGGGCTATTGTGAAAAAGGAAATATCCTCAGATGAAATCTTGAAAGAAGCTTCGTGAGAAACTGCTTAGTGTTCTGCTAATTCATCTCACGGAGTTACATGTGTATTTCGTGGATCTCTTTGCTAGCCTTATTTCTGTGGAATCTGAGAACAGATATTTCGTATCCCATTGATGACTATAGGGCTAAAGGAAATATCCTCCGATAACAAAGAGAAAGAAGCTTTCTGAGAAACTTCTTTGTGTTCTGTGAAATCATCTCACAGAGTTACAGCTTTCCCCACAAGAAGCCTTTCGCTAAGACAGTTCTTGTGGAATTGGCAAAGTGATATTTGGAAGTGCATAGAGGGCTATGGTGAAAAAGGAAATATCCTCAGATGAAATCTGGAAAGAAGCTTTCTGAGAAACTGCTTAGTGTTCTGTTAATTCATCTCACAGAGTTACATGTGTATTTCACGGATCTCTTTGCTAGCCTTATTTCTGTGGAATCTGGGAACAGATATTTCGGATCCCTTTGAAGACTATAGGGCCAAAGGAAATATCCTCCGATAACAAAGAGAAAGAAGCTTTCTGAGAAACTTCTTTGTGTTCTGTGAAATCATCTCACAGAGTTACAGCTTTCCCCGCAAGAACCCTTTCGCTAAGACAGTTCTAGTGGAATAGGCAAAATGATATTTGGAAGCCCACAGAGGGCTATGGTTAAAAAGGAAATATCCTCAGATGAAATCTGGAAAGAAGCTTTCTGAGAAACTGCTTAGTGTTCTGTTAATTCATCTCACAGAGTTACATGTGTATTTCGTGGATCTCTTTGCTAGCCTTATTTCTGTGGAATCTGAGTACAGATATTTCGGATCCCATTGAAGACAATAGGGCCAAAGGAAATAAACTCCTATAACAAAGAGAAAGAAGGTTTCTGAGAAACTTCTTTGTGTTCTGTGAAATCATCTCACAGAGTTACAGCTTTCCCCTCAAGAACCCTTTCGCTAAGACAGTTCTTGTGGAATTGGCAAAGTGATATTTGGAAGCCCATAGAGGGCTATGGTGAAAAAGGAAATATCCTCAGATGAAATCTGGAAAGAAGCTTCGTGAGAAACTGCTTAGTGTTCTGTTAATTCATCTCACAGAGTTCCATGTGTATTTCGTGGATCTCTTTGCTAGCCTTATTTCTGTGGAATCTGAAAACCGATATTTCGGATCCCTTTGAAGACAATAGGGCAAAAGGAAATATCCTGATATAACAAAGAGAAAGAAGCTTTCTGAGAAACTTCTTTGTGTTCTGTGAAATCAACTCACAGAGTTACAGCTTTCCCCTCAAGAAACCTTTCGCTAAGACAGTTCTTGTGGAATTGGCAAAGTGACATTTGGAAGCCCATAGAGGGCTATTGTGAAAAAGGAAATATCCTCAGATGAAATCTTGAAAGAAGCTTCGTGAGAAACTGCTTAGTGTTCTGTTAATTCATCTCACAGAGTTACATGTGTATTTCGTGGATCTCTTTGCTGGCCTTATTTCTGTGGAATCTGAGATCAGATATTTCGTATCCCATTGATGACTATAGGGCTAAAGGAAATATCCTCCGATAACAAAGAGAAAGAAGCTTTCTGAGAAACTTCTTTGTGTTCTGTGAAATCATCTCACAGAGTTACAGCTTTCCCCACAAGAAGCCTTTCGCTAAGACAGTTCTTGTGGAATTGGCAAAGTGATATTTGGAAGCGCATAGAGGGCTATGGTGAAAAAGGAAATATCCTCAGATGAAATCTGGAAAGAAGCTTTCTGAGAAACTGCTTAGTGTTCTGTTAATTCATCTCACAGAGTTATATGTGTATTTCACGGATCTCTTTGCTAGCCTTATTTCTGTGGAATCTGGGAACAGATATTTCGGATCCCTTTGAAGACTATAGGGCCAAAGGAAATATCCTCCGATAACAAAGAGAAAGAAGCTTTCTGAGAAACTTCTTTGTGTTCTGTGAAATCATCTCACAGAGTTACAGCTTTCCCCGCAAGAACCCTTTCGCTAAGACAGTTCTAGTGGAATAGGCAAAATGATATTTGGAAGCCCACAGAGGGCTATGGTTAAAAAGGAAATATCCTCAGATGAAATCTGGAAAGAAGCTTTCTGAGAAACTGCTTAGTGTTCTGTTAATTCATCTCACAGAGTTACATGTGTATTTCGTGGATCTCTTTGCTAGCCTTATTTCTGTGGAATCTGAGTACAGATATTTCGGATCCCATTGAAGACAATAGGGCCAAAGGAAATAAACTTCTATAACAAAGAGAAAGAAGGTTTCTGAGAAACTTCTTTGTGTTCTGTGAAATCATCTCACAGAGTTACAGCTTTCCCCTCAAGAACCCTTTCGCTAAGACAGTTCTTGTGGAATTGGCAAAGTGATATTTGGAAGCCCATAGAGGGCTATGGTGAAAAAGGAAATATCCTTAGATGAAATCTGGAAAGAAGCTTTATGAGAAACTGCTTAGTGTTCTGTTAATTCATCTCACAGAGTTACATGTGTATTTCGCGGATCTCTTTGCTAGCTTTATTTCTGTGGAATCTGAGAACAGATATTTCGGATCCTTTGAAGACTATAGCGCCAAAGGAAATATCCTCCGATAACAAAGAGAAAGAAGCTTTCTGAGAAACTTCTTTGTGTTCTGTGAAATCATCTCACAGAGTTACAGCTTTACCCTCAAGAAGCCTTTCGCTAAGACAGTTCTTGTGGAATTGGAAAAGTGATATTTGGAAACCCATAGAGGGCTATGGTGAAAAAGGAAATATCCTCAGATGAAATCTGGAAAGAAGCTTTCTGAGAAACTGCTTAGTGTTCTGTTAATTCATCTCACAGAGTAACATGTGTATTTCGCGGATCTCTTTGCTAGCCTTATTTCTGTGGAATCCGAGAACAGATATTTCGGATCCCTTTGAAGACTATAGGCCCAAAGGAAATATCCTCCGATAACAAAGAGAAAGAAGCTTTCTGAGAAACTTCTTTGTGTTCTGTGAAATCATCTCACAGAGTTACAGCTTTCCCCTCAAGAAGCCTTTCGCTAAGACAGTTCTTGTGGAATTGGCAGAGTGATATTTGGAATCCCATAGAGGGCTATGGTGAAAAAGGAAATATCCTCAGATGAAATCTGGAAAGAAGCTTCGTGAGAAACTGCTTAGTGTTCTGTTAATTCATCTCACAGAGTTCCATGTGTATTTCGTGGATCTCTTTGCTAGCCTTATTTCTGTGGAATCTGAAAACAGATATTTCGGATCCCTTTGAAGACAATAGGGCAAAAGGAAATATCCTGATATAACAAAGAGAAAGAAGCTTTCTGAGAAACTTCTTTGTGTTCTGTGAAATCATCTCACAGAGTTACAGCTTTCCCCTCAAGAACCCTTTCGCTAAGACAGTTCTTGTGGAATTGGCAAAGTGATATTTGGAAGCCCATAGAGGGCAATGGTGAAAAAGGAAATATCCATAGATGAAATCTGGAAAGAAGCTTCGTGAGAAACTGCTTAGTGTTCTGTTAATTCATCTCACAGAGTTACATGTGTATTTCGTGGATCTCTTTGCTAGCCTTATTTCTGTGGAATCTGAGATCAGATATTTCAGATCCCTTTGAAGACTATAGGGCCAAAGGAAATATCTTCCGATAACAAAGAGAAAGAAGCTTTCTGAGAAACTTCTTTGTGTTCTCTGAAATCATCTCACAGAGTTACAGCTTTCCCCTCAAGAAGCCTTTCGCTAAGACAGTTCTTGTGGAATAGGCAAAGTGATATTTGGAAGCCCATAGAGGGCTATGGTGAAAAAGGAAATATCCTCAGATGAAATCTGGAAAGAAGCTTCGTGAGAAACTGCTTAGTGTTCTGTTAATTCATCTCACAGAGTTACATGTGTATTTCGTGGATCTCTTTGCTAGCCTTATTTCTGTGGAATCTGAGAACAGATATTTCGGTTCCGTTTGAAGTCTATAGGGCCAAAGGAAATATCGTCCGATAACAAAGAGAAAGAAGATTTCTGAGAAACTTCTTTGTGTTCTGTGAAATCATCTCACAGAGTTACAGCTTTCCCCTCAAGAAGCCTTTCGCTAAGAGAATTCTTGTGGAATAGGCAAAGTGATATTTGGAAGCCCATAGAGGGCTATGGTGAAAAAGGAAATATCCTCAGATGAAATCTTGAAAGAAGCTTCGTGAGAAACTGCTTAGTGTTCTGTTAATTCATCTCACAGAGTTACATCTGTATTTCGTGGATCTCTTTGCTAGCCTTATTTCTGTGGAATCTGAGAACAGATATTTCGGATCCCATTGATGACTATAGGGCTAAAGGAAATATCCTCCGATAACAAAGAGAAAGAAGCTTTCTGAGAAACTTCCTTGTGTTCTGTGAAATCATCTCACAGAGTTACAGCTTTCCCCTCAAGAAGCCTTTCGCTAAGACAGTTCTTGTGGAATTGGCAAAGTGATATTTGGAAGCCCATAGAGGGCTACGGTGAAAAAGGAAATATCCTCCCAGGAAATCTGGAAAGAAGCTTTCTGAGAAACTGCTTAGTGTTCTGTTAATTCATCTCACAGAGTTGCATGTGTATTTCGCGGATCTCTTTGCTAGCCTTATTTCTGTGGAATCTGAGAACAGATATTTCGGATCCCTTTGAAGACTATAGGGCCGAAGGAAGTATCCTCCGATAACAAAGAGAAAGAAGCTTTCTGAGAAACTTCTTTGTGTTCTGCGAAATCATCTCACAGAGTTACAGCTTTCCCCTCAAGAAGCCTTTCGCTAAGACAGTTCTTGTGGAATTGGCAAAGTGATATTTGGAAGCCCATAGAGGGCTATGGTGAAAAAGGAAATATCCTCAGATGAAATCTTGAAAGAAGCTTCGTGAGAAACTGCTTAGTGTTCTGTTAATTCATCTCACAGAGTTACATGTATTTCGTGGATGTCTTTGCTAGCCTTATTTCTACGGAATCTGAGAACAGATATTTCGGATCCCATTGATGACTATAGGGATAAAGGAAATATCCTCCAATAACAAAGAGAAAGAAGCTTTCTGAGAAACTTCCTTGTGTTCTGTGAAATCATCTCATAGAGTTACAGCTTTCCCCTCAAGAAGCCTTTCGCTAAGACAGTTCTTGTGGAATTGGCAAAGTGATATTTGGAAGCCCATAGAGGGATATGGTGAAAAAGGAAATAGCCTCCCAGGAAATCTGGAAAGAAGCTTTCTGAGAAACTGCTTAGTGTTCTGTTAATTCATCTCACAGAGTTACATGTGTATTTCGCGGATCTCTTTGCTAGCCTTATTTCTGTGGAATCCGAGAACAGATATTTCGGATCCCTTTGAAGACTATAGGCCCAAAGGAAATATCCTCCGATAACAAAGAGAAAGAAGCTTTCTGAGAAACTTCTTTGTGTTCTGTGAAATCATCTCACAGAGTTACAGCTTTCCCCTCAAGAAGCCTTTCGCTAAGACAGTTCTTGTGGAATAGGCAAAGTGATATTTGGAATCGCATAGAGGGCTATGGTGAAAAAGGAAATATCCTCAGATGAAATCTGGAAAGAAGCTTCGTGAGAAACTGCTTAGTGTTCTGTTAATTAATCTCACAGAGTTCCATGTGTATTTCGTGGATCTCTTTGCTAGCCTTATTTCTGTGGAATCTGAAAACAGATATTTCGGATCCCTTTGAAGACAATAGGGCAAAAGGAAATATCCTGATATAACAAAGAGAAAGAAGCTTTCTGAGAAACTTCTTTGTGTTCTGTGAAATCATCTCACAGAGTTACAGCTTTCCCCTCAAGAACCCTTTCGCTAAGACAGTTCTTGTGGAATTGGCAAAGTGATATTTGGAAGCCCATAGAGGGCAAAGGTGAAAAAGGAAATATCCATAGATGAAATCTGGAAAGAAGCTTCGTGAGAAACTGCTTAGTGTTCTGTTAATTCATCTCACAGAGTTACATGTGTATTTCGTGGATCTCTTTGCTAGCCTTATTTCTGTGGAATCTGAGATCAGATATTTCAGATCCCTTTGAAGACTATAGGGCCAAAGGAAATATCTTCCGATAACAAAGAGAAAGAAGCTTTCTGAGAAACTTCTTTGTGTTCTCTGAAATCATCTCACAGAGTTACAGCTTTCCCCTCAAGAAGCCTTTCGCTAAGACAGTTCTTGTGGAATAGGCAAAGTGATATTTGGAAGCCCATAGAGGGCTATGGTGAAAAAGGAAATATCCTCAGATGAAATCTGGAAAGAAGCTTCGTGAGAAACTGCTTAGTGTTCTGTTAATTCATCTCACAGAGTTACATGTGTATTTCGTGGATCTCTTTGCTAGCCTTATTTCTGTGGAATCTGAGAACAGATATTTCGGTTCCGTTTGAAGTCTATAGGGCCAAAGGAAATATCCTCCGATAACAAAGAGAAAGAAGATTTCTGAGAAACTTCTTTGTGTTCTGTGAAATCATCTCACAGAGTTACAGCTTTCCCCTCAAGAAGCCTTTCGCTAAGACAATTCTTGTGGAATAGGCAAAGTGATATTTGGAAGCCCATAGAGGGCTATGGTGAAAAAGGAAATATCCTCAGATGAAATCTTGAAAGAAGCTTCGTGAGAAACTGCTTAGTGTTCTGTTAATTCATCTCACAGAGTTACATCTGTATTTCGTGGATCTCTTTGCTAGCCTTATTTCTGTGGAATCTGAGAACAGATATTTCGGATCCCATTGATGACTATAGGGCTAAAGGAAATATCCTCCGATAACAAAGAGAAAGAAGCTTTCTGAGAAACTTCCTTGTGTTCTGTGAAATCATCTCACAGAGTTACAGCTTTCCCCTCAAGAAGCCTTTCGCTAAGACAGTTCTTGTGGAATTGGCAAAGTGATATTTGGAAGCCCATAGAGGGCTACGGTGAAAAAGGAAATATCCTCCCAGGAAATCTGGAAAGAAGCTTTCTGAGAAACTGCTTAGTGTTCTGTTAATTCATCTCACAGAGTTGCATGTGTATTTCGCGGATCTCTTTGCTAGCCTTATTTCTGTGGAATCTGAGAACAGATATTTCGGATCCCTTTGAAGACTATAGGGCCGAAGGAAGTATCCTCCGATAACAAAGAGAAAGAAGCTTTCTGAGAAACTTCTTTGTGTTCTGCGAAATCATCTCACAGAGTTACAGCTTTCCCCTCAAGAAGCCTTTCGCTAAGACAGTTCTTGTGGAATTGGCAAAGTGATATTTGGAAGCCCATAGAGGGCTATTGTGAAAAAGGAAATATCCTCAGATGAAATCTTGAAAGAAGCTTCGTGAGAAACTGCTTAGTGTTCTGTTAATTCATCTCACAGAGTTACATGTATTTCGTGGATGTCTTTGCTAGCCTTATTTCTACGGAATCTGAGAACAGATATTTCGGATCCCATTGATGACTATAGGGCTAAAGGAAATATCTTCCAATAACAAAGAGAAAGAAGCTTTCTGAGAAACTTCCTTGTGTTCTGTGAAATCATCTCATAGAGTTACAGCTTTCCCCTCAAGAAGCCTTTCGCTAAGACAGTTCTTGTGGAATTGGCAAAGTGATATTTGGAAGCCCATAGAGGGATATGGTGAAAAAGGAAATATCCTCCCAGGAAATCTGGAAAGAAGCTTTCTGAGAAACTGCTTAGTGTTCTGTTAATTCATCTCACAGAGTTACATGTGTATTTCGCGGATCTCTTTGCTAGCCTTATTTCCGTGGAATCTGAGAACAGATATTTCGGATCCCTTTGAAGACTATAGGGCCGAAGGAAATATCCTCTGATAACAAAGAGAAAGAAGCTTTCTGAGAAACTTCTTTGTGTTCTGTGAAATGATCTCACAGAGTTACAGCTTTCCCCTCAAGAAGCCTTTCGCTAAGAGAGTTCTTGTGGAATAGGCAAAGTGATATTTGGAAGCCCATAGAGGGCTATGGTTAAAAAGGAAATATCCTCAGATGAAATCTGGAAAGAAGCTTTCTGAGAAACTGCTTAGTGTTCTGTTAATTCATCTCACAGAGTTACATCTGTATTTCGTGGATCTCTTTGCTAGCCTTATTTCTGTGGAATCTGAGTACAGATATTTCGGATCCCATTGAAGACAATAGGGCCAAAGGAAATATCCTCCGATAACAAAGAGAAAGAAGCTTTCTGAGAAACTTCTTTGTGTTCTGTGAAATCATCTCACAGAGTTACAGCTTTCCCCTCAAGAAACCTTTCGCTAAGACAGTTCTTGTGGAATTGGCAAAGTGATATTTGGAAGCCCATAGAGGGCTATGGTGAAAAAGGAAATATCCTTAGATGAAATCTGGAAAGAAGCTTTATGAGAAACTGCTTAGTGTTCTGTTAATTCATCTCACAGAGTTACATGTGTATTTCGCGGATCTCTTCGCTGGCCTTATTTCTGTGGAATCTGAGAACAGATATTTCGGATCCCTTTGAAGACTATAGCGCCAAAGGAAATATCCTCCGATAACAAAGAGAAAGAAGCTTTCTGAGAAACTTCTTTGTGTTCTGTGAAGTCATCTCACAGAGTTACAGCTTTCCCCTCAAGAAGCCTTTCGCTAAGACAATTCTTGTGGAATAGGCAAAGTGATATTTGGAAGCCCATTGAGGGCTATGGTGAAAAAGGAAATATCCTCAGATGAAATCTTGAAAGAAGCTTCGTGAGAAACTGCTTAGTGTTCTGTTAATTCATCTCACAGAGTTACATCTGTATTTCGTGGATCTCTTTGCTAGCCTTATTTCTGTGGAATCTGAGAACAGATATTTCGGATCCCATTGATGACTATAGGGCTAAAGGAAATATCCTCCGATAACAAAGAGAAAGAAGCTTTCTGAGAAACTTCCTTGTGTTCTGTGAAATCATCTCACAGAGTTACAGCTTTCCCCTCAAGAAGCCTTTCGCTAAGACAGTTCTTGTGGAATTGGCAACGTGATATTTGGAAGCCCATAGAGGGCTACGGTGAAAAAGGAAATATCCTCCCAGGAAATCTGGAAAGAAGCTTTCTGAGAAACTGCTTAGTGTTCTGTTAATTCATCTCACAGAGTTGCATGTGTATTTCGCCGATCTCTTTGCTAGCCTTATTTCTGTGGAATCTGAGAACAGATATTTCGGATCCCTTTGAAGACTATAGGGCCGAAGGAAGTATCCTCCGATAACAAAGAGAAAGAAGCTTTCTGAGAAACTTCTTTGTGTTCTGCGAAATCATCTCACAGAGTTACAGCTTTCCCCTCAAGAAGCCTTTCGCTAAGACAGTTCTTGTGGAATTGGCAAAGTGATATTTGGAAGCCCATAGAGGGCTATTGTGAAAAAGGAAATATCCTCAGATGAAATCTTGAAAGAAGCTTCGTGAGAAACTGCTTAGTGTTCTGTTAATTCATCTCACAGAGTTACATGTATTTCGTGGATGTCTTTGCTAGCCTTATTTCTACGGAATCTGAGAACAGATATTTCGGATCCCATTGATGACAATAGGGCTAAAGGAAATATCTTCCAATAACAAAGAGAAAGAAGCTTTCTGAGAAACTTCCTTGTGTTCTGTGAAATCATCTCATAGAGTTACAGCTTTCCCCTCAAGAAGCCTTTCGCTAAGACAGTTCTTGTGGAATTGGCAAAGTGATATTTGGAAGCCCATAGAGGGATATGGTGAAAAAGGAAATATCCTCCCAGGAAATCTGGAAAGAAGCTTTCTGAGAAACTGCTTAGTGTTCTGTTAATTCATCTCACAGAGTTACATGTGTATTTCGCGGATCTCTTTGCTAGCCTTATTTCCGTGGAATCTGAGAACAGATATTTCGGATCCCTTTGAAGACTATAGGGCCGAAGGAAATATCCTCCGATAACAAAGAGAAAGAAGCTTTCTGAGAAACTTCTTTGTGTTCTGTGAAATGATCTCACAGAGTTACAGCTTTCCCCTCAAGAAGCCTTTCGCTAAGAGAGTTCTTGTGGAATAGGCAAAGTGATATTTGGAAGCCCATAGAGGGCTATGGTGAAAAAGGAAATATCCTCAGATGAAATCTGGAAAGAAGCTTTCTGAGAAACTGCTTAGTGTTCTGTTAATTCATCTCACAGAGTTACATCTGTATTTCGTGGATCTCTTTGCTAGCCTTATTTCTGTGGAATCTGAGTACAGATATTTCGGATCCCATTGAAGACAATAGGGCCAAAGGAAATATCCTCCGATAACAAAGAGAAAGAAGCTTTCTGAGAAACTTCTTTGTGTTCTGTGAAATCATCTCACAGAGTTACAGCTTTCCCCTCAAGAAACCTTTCGCTAAGACAGTTCTTGTGGAATTGGCAAAGTGATATTTGGAAGCCCATAGAGGGCTATGGTGAAAAAGGAAATATCCTTAGATGAAATCTGGAAAGAAGCTTTATGAGAAACTGCTTAGTGTTCTGTTAATTCATCTCACAGAGTTACATGTGTATTTCGCGGATCTCTTCGCTGGCCTTATTTCTGTGGAATCTGAGAACAGATATTTCGGATCCCTTTGAAGACTATAGCGCCAAAGGAAATATCCTCCGATAACAAAGAGAAAGAAGCTTTCTGAGAAACTTCTTTGTGTTCTGTGAAGTCATCTCACAGAGTTACAGATTTCCCCTCAAGAAGCCTTTTGCTAAGACAGTTCTTGTGGAATAGGCAAAGTGATATTTGGAAACCCATAGAGGGCTATGGTGAAAAAGGAAATATCCTCAGATGAAATCTGGAAAGAAGCTTTCTGAGAAAACTGCTTAGTATTCTGTTAATTCATCTCACAGAGTTACATCTGTATTTCGTGGATTTCTTTGCTAGCCTTATTTCTATGGAATCTGCGTACAGATATTTCGGATCCCATTGAAGACAATAGGGCCAAAGGAAATATCCTCCGATAACAAAGAGAAAGAAGCTTTCTGAGAAACTTCTTTGTGTTCTGTGAAATCATCTCACAGAGTTACAGATTTCCCCTCAAGAAGCCTTTCGCTAAGACAGTTCTTGTGGAATTGGCAAAGTGATATTTGGAAGCCCATAGAGGGCTATGGTGAAAAAGGAAATATCCTCAGATGAAATCTGGAAAGAAGCTTCGTGAGAAACTGCTTAGTGTTCTGTTAATTCATCTCACAGAGTTACATGTGTGTTTCTTGGATCTCTTTGCTAGCCTTATTTATGTGGAATCTGAGAACAGATATTTCGGATCCCATTAATATCTATAGGGCTAAAGGAAACATCCTCCGATAACAAAGAGAAAGAAGCTTTCTGAGAAACTTCCTTGTGTTCTGTGAAATCATCTCACAGAGTTACAGCTTTCCCCTCAAGAAACCTTTCGCTAAGACAGTTCTTGTGGAATTGGCAAAGTGATATTTGGAAGCCCATAGAGGGCTATGGTGCAAAAGGAAATATCCTCCCAGGAAATCTGGAAAGAAGCTTTCTGAGAAACTGCTTAGTGTTCTGTTAATTCATCTCACAGAGTAACATGTGTATTTCGTGGATCTCTTTGCTAGCCTTATTTCTGTGGAATCTGAGAACAGATATTTCGAATCCCTTTGAAGAGTATAGGGCCAAAGGAAATATCCTCCGATAACAAAGAGAAAGAAGCTTTCTGAGAAACTTCCTTGTGTTCTGTGAAATCATCTCACAGAGTTACAGCTTTCCCCTCAAGAACCCTTTCGCTAAGACAGTTCTAGTGGAATAGGCAAAGTGATATTTGGAAGCCCTTAGAGGGCTATGGTTAAAAAGGATATATCCTCAGATGAAATCTGGAAAGAAGCTTTCTGAGAAACTTCTTAGTGTTCTTTTAATTCACCTCACAGAGTTACATGTGTATTTCGCAGATCCCTTTGCTACCCTTATTTCTGTGGAATGTGAGAACAGATATTTCGGATCCTTTTGAAGACTATAGGGCCGAAGGAAATATCCTCCGATAACAAAGAGAAAGAAGCTTTCTGAGAAACTTCTTTGTGTTCTGTGAAATCATCTCACAGAGTTACAGCTTTCCCCTCAAGAAGCCTTTCGCTAAGACAGTTCTTGTGGAATTGTCAAAGTGATATTTGGAACCCCTAGAGGGCTATGGTGAAAAAGGAAATATCCTCAGATGAAATCTTGAAAGAAGCTTCGTGAGAAACTGCTTAGTGTTCTGTTAATTCATCTCACAGAGTTACATGTGTATTTCGTGGATCTCTTTGCTAGCCTTATATCTGTGGAATCTGAGAACAGATATTTCGTATCCCTTTGATGACTATAGGGCTAAAGGAAATATCCTCCGATAACAAAGAGAAAGAAGATTTCTGAGAAACTTCTTTGTGTTCTGTGAAATCATCTCACAGAGTTACAGCTTTCCCTTCAAGAAACCTTTCGCTAAGACAGTTCTTGTGGAATTGGCAAAGTGATATTTGGAAGCCCATAGAGGGCTATGTTGAAAAAGGAAATATCCTCAGATGAAATCTGGAAAGAAGCTTTCTGAGAAACTGCTTAGTGTTCTGTTAATTCATCTCACAGAGTTACATGTGTATTTCGTGGATCTCTTTGCTAGCCTTATTTCTGTGGAATCTGAGAACAGATATTTCGGATCCCTTTGAAGACTATAGGGCCAAAGGAAATATCCTCCGATAACAAAGAGAAAGAAGCTTTCTGAGAAACTTCCTTGTGTTCTGTGAAATCATCTCACAGAGTTACAGCTTTTCCCTCAAGAAGCCGTTCGCTAAGAAAGTTCTTGTGGAATAGGCAAAGTGATATTTGGAATCCCATAGAGGGTTATGGTGAAAAAGGAAATATCCTTAGATGAAATCTGGAAAGAAGCTTTATGAGAAAGTGCTTAGTGTTCTGTTAATTCATCTCACAGAGTTACATGTGTATTTCGCGGATCTCTTTGCTAGCTTTATTTCTGTGGAATCTGAGAACAGATATTTCGGATCCTTTGAAGACTATAGGGCCAAAGGAAATATCCTCCGATAACAAAGAGAAAGAAGCTTTCTGAGAAACTTCTTTGTGTTCTGTGAAATCATCTCACAGAGTTACAGCTTTCCCCGCAAGAAGCCTTTCGCTAAGACAGTTCTTGTGGAATTGGCAAAGTGATATTTGGAAGCCCATAGAGGGCTATGGTTAAAAAAGAAATATCCTCAGATGAAATCTGGAAAGAAGCTTCGTGAGAAACTGCTTAGTGTTCTGTTAATTCATCTCACAGAGTTACATGTGTATTTCGCGGATCTCTTTGCTAGCCTTATTTCTGTGGAATCTGAGAACAGATATTTCGGATCCCTTTGAAGACTATAGGGCCAAAGGAAATATCCTCCGATAACAAAGAGAAAGAAGCTTTCTGAGAAACTTCTTTGTGTTCTGTGAAATCATCTCACCGAGTTACAGCTTTCCCCTCAAGAAGCCTTTCGCTAAGACAGTTCTTGTGGAATAGGCAAAGTGATATTTGGAAGCCCATAGAGGGCTATGGTGAAAAAGGAAATATCCTCAGATGAAATCTGGAAAGAAGCTTTCTGAGAAACTGCTTAGTGTTCTGTTAATTCATCTCACAGAGTTACATGTGTATTTCGTGGATCTCTTTGCTAGCCTTATTTCTGTGGAATCTGAGTACAGATATTTCGGATCCCACTGAAGACAATAGGGCCAAAGGAAATATCCTGATATAACAAAGAGAAAGAAGCTTTCTGAGAAACTTCTTTGTGTTCTGTGAAATCATCTCACAGAGTTACAGCTTTCCCCTCAAGAAGCCTTTCGCTAAGACAGTTCTTGTGGAATTGGCAAAGTGATATTTGGAAGCCCATAGAGGGCTACGGTGAAAAAGGAAATATCCTCCCAGGAAATCTGGAAAGAAGCTTTCTGAGAAACTGCTTAGTGTTCTGTTAATTCATCTCACAGAGTTGCATGTGTATTTCGCGGATCTCTTTGCTAGCCTTATTTCTGTGGAATCTGAGAACAGATATTTCGGATCCCTTTGAAGACTATAGGGCCGAAGGAAATATCCTCCGATAACAAAGAGAAAGAAGCTTTCTGAGAAACTTCTTTGTGTTCTGCGAAATCATCTCACAGAGTTACAGCTTTCCCCTCAAGAAGCCTTTCGCTAAGACAGTTCTTGTGGAATTGGCAAAGTGATATTTGGAAGCCCATAGAGGGCTATGGTGAAAAAGGAAATATTCTCAGATGAAATCTTGAAAGAAGCTTCGTGAGAAACTGCTTAGTGTTCTGTTAATTCATCTCACAGAGTTACATGTGTATTTCGTGGATGTCTTTGCTAGCCTTATTTCTACGGAATCTGAGAACAGATATTTCGGATCCCATTGATGACTATAGGGCTAAAGGAAATATCCTCCGCTAACAAAGAGAAAGAAGCTTTCTGAGAAACTTCCTTGTGTTCTGTGAAATCATCTCATAGTTACAGCTTTCCCCTCAAGAAGCCTTTCGCTAAGACAGTTCTTGTGGAATTGGCAAAGTGATATTTGGAAGCCCATAGAGGGATATGGTGGAAAAGGAAATATCCTCCCAGGAAATCTGGAAAGAAGCTTTCTGAGAAACTGCTTAGTGTTCTGTTAATTCATCTCACAGAGTTACATGTGTATTTCGCGGATCTCTTTGCTAGCCTTATTTCTGTGGAATCTGAGAACAGATATTTCGGATCCCTTTGAAGACTATAGGGCCGAAGGAAATATCCTCCGATAACAAAGAGAAAGAAGCTTTCTGAGAAACTTCTTTGTGTTCTGTGAAATCATCTCACAGAGTTACAGCTTTCCCCTCAAGAAGCCTTTCGCTAAGAGAGTTCTTGTGGAATAGGCAAAGTGATATTTGGAAGCCCATAGAGGGCTATTGTGAAAAAGGAAATATCCTCAGATGAAATCTGGAAAGAAGCTTTCTGAGAAACTGCTTAGTGTTCTGTTAATTCATCTCACAGAGTTACATCTGTATTTCGTGGATCTCTTTGCTAGCCTTATTTCTGTGGAATCTGAGTACAGATATTTCGGATCCCATTGAAGACAATAGGGCCAAAGGAAATATCCTCCGATAACAAAGAGAAAGAAGCTTTCTGAGAAACTTCTTTGTGTTCTGTGAAACCATCTCACAGAGTTACAGCTTTCCCCTCAAGAACCCTTTCGCTAAGACAGTTCTTGTGGAATTGGTAAAGTGATATTTGGAAGCCCATAGAGGGCTATGGTGAAAAAGGAAATATCCTTAGATGAAATCTGGAAAGAAGCTTTATGAGAAGCTGCTTAGTGTTCTGTTAATTCATCTCACAGAGTTACATGCGTATTTCGCGGATCTCTTTGCTAGCCTTATTTCTGTGGAATCTGAGAACAGATATTTCGGATCCCTTTGAAGACCACTAGCGCCAAAGGAAATATCCTCCGATAACAAAGAGAAAGAAGCTTTCTGAGAAACTTCTTTGTGTTCTGTGAAGTCATCTCACAGAGTTACAGCTTTCCCCTCAAGAAGCCTTTTGCTAAGACAGTTCTTGTGGAATAGGCAAAGTGATATTTGGAAGCCCATAGAGGGCTATGGTGAAAAAGGAAATATCCTCAGATGAAATCTGGAAAGAAGCTTTCTGAGAAACTGCTTAGTATTCTGTTAATTCATCTCACAGAGTTACATCTGTATTTCGTGGATCTCTTTGCTAGCCTTATTTCTATGGAATCTGAGTACAGATATTTCGGATCCCTTTGAAGACAATAGGGCCAAAGGAAATATCCTCCGATAACAAAGAGAAAGAAGCTTTCTGAGAAACTTCTTTGTGTTCTGTGAAATCATCTCACAGAGTTACAGATTTCCCCTCAAGAAGCCTTTCGCTAAGACAGTTCTTGTGGAATTGGCAAAGTGATATTTGGAAGCCCATAGAGGGCTATGGTGAAAAAGGAAATATCCTCAGATGAAATCTGGAAAGAAGCTTCGTGAGAAACTACTTAGTGTTCTGTTAATTCATCTCACAGAGTTACATGTGTGTTTCTTGGATCTCTTTGCTAGCCTTATTTATGTGGAATATGAGAACAGATATTTCGGATCCCTTTGATATCTATAGGGCTAAAGGAAATATCCTCCGATAACAAAGAGAAAGAAGCTTTCTGAGAAACTTCCTTGTGTTCTGTGAAATCATCTCACAGAGTTACAGCTTTCCCCTCAAGAAGCCTTTCGCTAAGGCAGTTCTTGTGGAATTGGAAAAGTGATATTTGGAAGCCCATAGAGGGCTATGGTGAAAAAGGAAATATCCTCCCAGGAAATCTGGAAAGAAGTTTTCTGAGAAACTGCTTGGTGTTCTGTTAATTCATCTCACAGAGTTACATGTGTATTTCGCGGATATCTTTGCTAGCCTTATTTCTGTGGAATCTGAGAACAGATATTTCGGATCCCTTTGAAGACTATAGGGCCGAAGGAAATATCCTCTGATATCAAAGAGAAAGAAGCTTTCTGAGAAACTTCTTTGTGTTCTGTGAAATCATCTCACAGAGTTACAGCTTTCCCCTCAAGAAGCCTTTCGCTAAGACAGTTCTTGTGGAATAGGCAAAGTGATATTTGGAAGACCATAGAGGGCTATGGTGAAAAAGGAAATATCCTCCCAGGAAATCTGGAAAGAAGCTTTCTGAGAAACTGCTTAGTGTTCTGTTAATTCATCTCACAGAGTTACATGTGTATTTCGTGGATCTCTTTGCTAGCCTTATTTCTGTGGAATCTGAGAACAGATATTTCGGATCCCTTTGAAAACTATAGGGCCAAAGGAAATATCCTCCGATAACAGAGAGAAAGAAGGTTTCTGAGAAACTTCTTTGTGTTCTGTGAAATCATCTCACAGAGTTACAGCTTTCCCCTCAAGAAGCCTTTCGCTAAGACAGTTCTTGTGGAATAGACAAAGTGATATTTGGAAGCCCATAGAGGGCTATGGTGAAAAAGGAAATATCCTCAGATGAAATCTGGAAAGAAGCTTTCTGAGAAACTGATTAGTGTTCTGTTAATTCATCTCACAGAGTTACATGTGTATTTCGTGGATCTCTTTGCTAGCCTCTTTTCTATGGAATCTGAGAACAGATATTTCGGATCCCTTTGAAGACTATAGGGCCAAAGGAAATATCCTCCTATAACAAAGAGAAAGAAGCTTTCTTAGAAACGTCTTTGTGTTCTGTGAAATCATCTCACAGAGTTACAGATTTCCCATCAAGAAACCTTTCGCTAAGACAGTTCTTGTGGAATTGGCAAAGTGACATTTGGAAGCCCATAGAGGGCTATTGTGAAAAAAGAAATATCCTCAGATGAAATCTTGAAAGAAGCTTCGTGAGAAACTGCTTAGTGTTCTGTTAATTCATCTCACAGAGTTACATGTGTATTTCGTGGATCTCTTTGCTAGCCTTATTTCTATGGAATCTGAGAACAGATATTTCGTATCCCATTGATGACTATAGGGCTAAAGGAAATATCCTCCGATAACAAAGAGAAAGAAGCTTTCTGAGAAACTTCTTTGTGTTCTGTGAAATCATCTCACAGACTTACAGCTTTCCCCACAAGAAGCCTTTCGCTAAGACAGTTCTTGTGGAATTGGCAAAGTGATATTTGGAAGCGCATAGAGGGCTATGGTGAAAAAGGAAATATCCTCAGATGAAATCTGGAAAGAAGCTTTCTGAGAAACTGCTTAGTGTTCTGTTAATTCATCTCACAGAGTTACATGTGTATTTCACGGATCTCTTTGCTAGCCTTATTTCTGTGGAATCTGGGAACAGATATTTCGGATCCCTTTGAAGACTATAGGGCCAAAGGAAATATCCTCCGATAACAAAGAGAAAGAAGCTTTCTGAGAAACTTCTTTGTGTTCTGTGAAATCATCTCACAGAGTTACAGCTTTCCCCTCAAGAAGCCTTTCGCTAAGACAGTTCTTGTGGAATAGGCAACATGATATTTGGAAGCCCACAGAGGGCTATGGTGAAAAAGGAAATATCCTCAGATGAAATCTGGAAAGAAGCTTCGTGAGAAACTGCTTAGTGTTCTGTTAACTCATCTTACAGAGTTCCATGTGTATTTCGTGGATCTCTTTGCTAGCCTTATTTCTGTGGAATCTGAAAACAGATATTTCGGATCCCATTGAAGACAATAGGGCAAAAGGAAATATCCTGATATAACAAAGAGAAAGAAGCTTTCTGAGAAACTTCTTTGTGTTTTGTGAAATCATCTCACAGAGTTACAGCTTTCCCCTCAAGAACCCTTTCGCTAAGACAGTTCTTGTGGAATTGGCAAAGTGATATTTGGAAGCCCATAGAGGGCTATGGTGAAAAAGGAAATATCCATAGATGAAATCTGGAAAGAAGCTTCGTGAGAAACTGCTTAGTGTTCTGTTAATTCATCTCACAGAGTTACATGTGTATTTCGTGGATCTCTTTGCTAGCCTTATTTCTGTGGAATCTGAGATCAGATATTTCGGATCCCTTTGAAGACTATAGGGCCAAAGGAAATATCCTCCGATAACAAAGAGAAAGAAGCTTTGTGAGAAACTTCTTTGTGTTCTCTGAAATCATCTCACAGAGTTACAGCTTTCCCTTCAAGAAGCCTTTCGCTAAGACAGTTCTTGTGGAATAGGCAAAGTGATATTTGGAAGCCCATAGAGGGCTATGGTGAAAAAGGAAATATCCTCAGATGAAATCTGGAAAGAAGCTTCGTGAGAAACTGCTTAGTGTTCTGTTAATTCATCTCACAGAGTTACATGTGTATTTCGTGGATCTCTTTGCTAGCCTTATTTCTGTGGAATCTGAGAACAGATATTTCGGTTCCGTTTGAAGTCTATAGGGCCAAAGGAAATATCCTCCGATAACAAAGAGAAAGAAGATTTCTGAGAAACTTCTTTGTGTTCTGTGATCATCTCACAGAGTTACAGCTTTCCCCTCAAGAAGCCTTTCGCTAAGACAATTCTTGTGGAATAGGCAAAGTGATGTTTGGAAGCCCATAGAGGGCTATGGTGAAAAAGGAAATATCCTCAGATGAAATCGTGAAAGAAGATTCATGAGAAACTGCTTAGTGTTCTGTTAATTCATCTCACAGAGTTACATGTGTATTTCGTGGATCTCTTTGCTAGCCTTATTTCTGTGGAATCTGAGAACAGATATTTCGGATCCCATTGATGACTATAGCGCCAAAGGAAATATCCTCCGATAACAAAGAGAAAAAAGCTTTCTGAGAAACTTCCTTGTGTTCTGTGAAATCATCTCACAGAGTTACAGCTTTCCCCTCAAGAAGCCTTTCGCTAAGACAGTTCTTGTGGAATTGGCAAAGTGATATTTGGAAGCCCATAGAGGGTTACGGTGAAAAAGGAAATATCCTTAGATGAAATCTGGAAAGAAGCTTTATGAGAAACTGCTTAGTGTTCTGTTAATTCATCTCACAGAGTTACATGTGTATTTCGCGGATCTCTTTGCTATCCTTATTTCTGTGGAATCTGAGAACAGATATTTCGGATCCCTTTGAAGACTATAGGGCCGAAGGAAATATACTCCGATAACAAAGAGAAAGAAGCTTTCTGAGAAACTTCTTTGTGTTCTGTGAAATCATCTCACAGAGTTACAGCTTTCCCCTCAAGAAGCCTTTCGCTAAGACAGTTCTTGTGGAATTGGCAAAGTGATATTTGGAAGCCCATAGAGGGCTATGGTGAAAAAGGAAATATCCTCAGATGAAATCTTGAAAGAAGATTCGTGAGAAACTGCTTAGTGTTCTGTTAATTCATCTCACAGAGTTACATGTGTATTTCGTGGATGTCTTTGCTAGCCTTATTTCTACGGAATCTGAGAACAGATATTTCGGATCCCATTGATGACTATAGGGCTAAAGGAAATATCCTCCGATAACAAAGAGAAAGAAGCTTTCTGAGAAACTTCCTTGTGTTCTGTGAAATCATCTCATAGAGTTACAGCTTTCCCCTCAAGAAGCCTTTCGCTAAGACAGTTCTTGTGGAATTGGCAAAGTGATATTTGGAAGCCCATAGAGGGCTATTGTGAAAAAGGAAATATCTTCAGATGAAATCTTGAAAGAAGCTTCGTGAGAAACTGCTTAGTGTTCTGTTAATTCATCTCACAGAGTTACATGTGTATTTCGTGGATCTCTTTGCTAGCCTTATTTCTGTGGAATCTGAGAACAGATATTTCGTATCCCATTGATGACTATTGGGCTAAAGGAAATATCCTCCGATAACAAAGAGAAAGAAGCTTTCTGAGAAACTTCTTTGTGTTCTGTGAAATCATCTCACAGAGTTACAGCTTTCCCCAAAAGAAGCCTTTCGCTAAGACAGTTCTTGTGGAATTGGCAAAGTGATATTTGGAAGCCCATAGAGGGCTATGGTGAAAAAGGAAATATCCTCAGATGAAATCTGGAAAGAAGCTTTCTGAGAAACTGCTTAGTGTTCTGTTAATTCATCTCACAGAGTTACATGTTTATTTCACGGATCTCTTTGCTAGCCTTATTTCTGTGGAATCTGGGAACAGATATTTCGGATCCCTTTGAAGACTATATGGCCAAAGGAAATATCCTCCGATAACAAAGAGAAAGAAGCTTTCTGAGAAACTTCTTTGTGTTCTGTGAAATCATCTCACAGAGTTACAGCTTTTCCCGCAAGAACCCTTTCGCTAAGACAGTTCTAGTGGAATTGGCAAAATGATATTTGGAAGCCCACAGAGGGCTATGGTTAAAAAGGAAATATCCTCAGATGAAATCTGGAAAGAAGCTTTCTGAGAAACTGCTTAGTGTTCTGTTAATTCATCTCACAGAGTTACATCTGTATTTCGTGGATCTCTTTGCTAGCCTTATTTCTGTGGAATCTGAGTACAGATATTTCGGATCCCATTGAAGACAATAGGGCCAAAGGAAATAAACTCCTATAACAAAGAGGAAGAAGGTTTCTGAGAAACTTCTTTGTGTTCTGTGAAATCATCTCACAGAGTTACAGCTTTCCCCTCAAGAACCCTTTCGCTAAGACAGTTCTTGTGGAATTGGCAAAGTGATATTTGGAAGCCCATAGAGGGCTATGGTGAAAAAGGAAATATCCTCCGATGAAATCTTGAAAGAAGCTCTCCGAGAAACTGCTTAGTGTTCTGTTAATTCATCTCACAGATTTACATATGTATTTCGTGGATCTCTTTGCTAGCCTTATTTCTGTGGAATCTGAAAACAGATATTTCGGATCCCATTGATGACTATAGGGCTATTGGAAATATCCTCCGATAACAAAGAGAAAGAAGCTTTCTGAGAAACTTCTTTGTGTTCTGTGAAATCATCTCACAGAGTTACAGCTTTCCCCTCAAGAAGCCTTTCGCTAAGACAGTTCTTGTGGAATTGGCAAAGTGATATTTGGAGACCCATAGAGGGCTATGGTGAAAAAGGAAATATCCTCAGATGAAATCTGGAAAGAAGCTTTCTGAGAAACTGCTTAGTGTGCTGTTAATTCATCTCACAGAGTTACATGTGTATTTCGGGGATCTCTTTGCTAGCCTTATTTCTGTGGAATCTGAGAACAGATGTTTCGGATCCCTTTGAAGACTATAGGCCCAAAGGAAATATCCTCCGATAACAAAGAGAAAGAAGCTTTCTGAGAAACTTCTTTGTGTTCTGTGAAATCATCTCACAGAGTTACAGCTTTCCCCTCAAGAAGCCTTTCGCTAAGACAGTTCTTGTGGAATAGGCAAAGTGATATTTGGAATCCCATAGAGGGCTATGGTGAAAAAGGAAATATCCTCAGATGAAATCTGGAAAGAAGCTTCGTGAGAAACTGCTTAGTGTTCTGTTAATTCATCTCACAGAGTTCCATGTGTATTTCGTGGATCTCTTTGCTAGCATTATTTCTGTGGAATCTGAGAACAGATATTTCGGATCCGTTTGAAGACTACAGGGCCAAATGAAATATCATGCCAAAAAAAAGAGAAAGAAGCTTTCTGAGAAACTTCTTTGTGTTCTGTGAAATCATCTCACAGAGTTACAGCTTTCCCCTCAAGAAGCCTTTCGCTAAGACAGTTCTTGTGGAATTGGCAAAGTCATATTTGGCAGCCCATAGAGGGCTATGGTGAAAAAGGAAATATCCTCAGATGAAATCTGGAAAGAAGCTTTCTGAGAAACTGCTTAGTGTTCTGTTAATTCATCTCACAGAGTTACATGTGTATTTCGTGGATCTCTTTGCTAGCCTTATTTCTGTGGAATCTGAGAACAGATATTTCGGATCCCATTGATGACTATAGGGCTAAAGGAAATATCCTCCGATAACAAAGAGAAAGAAGCTTTCTGAGAAACTTCCTTGTGTTCTGTGAAATCATCTCACAGAGTTACAGCTTTCCCCTCAAGAAGCCTTTCGCTAAGACAGTTCTTGTGGAATTGGCAAAGTGATATTTGGAAGCCCATAGAGGGCTATGGTGCAAAAGGAAATATCCTCCCAGGAAATCTGGAAAGAAGCTTTCTGAGAAACTGCTTAGTGTTCTGTTAATTCATCTCACAGAGTTACATGTGTATTTCGTGGATCTCTTTGCTAGCCTTATTTCTGTGGAATCTGAGAACACATATTTCGAATCCCTTTGAAGAGTATAGGGCCAAAGGAAATATCCTCCGATAACAAAGAGAAAGATGCTTTCTGAGAAACTTCCTTGTGTTCTGTGAAATCATCTCACAGAGTTACAGCTTTCCCCTCAAGAACCCTTTCACTAAGACAGTTCTAGTGGAATAGGCAAAGTGATATTTGGAAGCCCTTAGAGGGCTATGGTTAAAAAGGAAATATCCTCAGATGAAATCTGGAAAGAAGCTTTCTGAGAAACTTCTTAGTGTTCTGTTAATTCACCTCACAGAGTTACATGTGTATTTCGTGGATCCCTTTGCTAGCCTTATTTCTGTGGAATCTGAGAACAGATATTTCGGATCCTTTTGAAGACTATACGGCCGAAGGAAATATCCTCCGATAACAAAGAGAAAGAAGCTTTCTGAGAAACTTCTTTGTGTTCTGTGAAATCATCTCACAGAGTTACAGCTTTCCCCTCAAGAAGCCTTTCGCTAAGACAGTTCTTGTGGAATTGGCAAAGTCATATTTGGAAGCCCATAGAGGGCTATGGTGAAAAAGGAAATATCCTCAGATGAAATCTGGAAAGAAGCTTCGTGAGAAACTGCTTAGTGTTCTGTTAATTCATCTCACAGAGTTACATGTGTATTTCGTGGATCTCTTTGCTAGCCTTATTTCTGTGGAATCTGAGATCAGATATTTCGGATCCCTTTGATGACTATAGGGCTAAAGGAAATATCCTCCGATAACAAAGAGAAAGAAGCTTTCTGAGAAACTTCTTTGTGTTCTGTGAAATCATCTCACAGAGTTACAGCTTTCCCCTCAAGAAGCCTTTCGCTAAGACAGTTCTTGTGGAATTGTCAAAGTGATATTTGGAACCCCTAGAGGGCTATGGTGAAAAAGGAAATATCCTCAGATGAAATCTTGAAAGAAGCTTCGTGAGAAACTGCTTAGTGTTCTGTTAATTCATCTCACAGAGTTACATGTGTATTTCGTGGATCTCTTTGCTAGCCTTATATCTGTGGAATCTGAGAACAGATATTTCGTATCCCATTGATGACTATAGGGCTAAAGGAAATATCCTCCGATAACAAAGAGAAAGAAGATTTCTGAGAAACTTCTTTGTGTTCTGTGAAATCATCTCACAGAGTTACAGCTTTCCCCTCAAGAAAACTTTCGCTAAGACAGTTCTTGTGGAATTGGCAAAGTGATATTTGGAAGCCCATAGAGGGCTATGGTGAAAAAGGAAATATCCTCAGATGAAATCTGGAAAGAAGCTTTCTGAGAAACTGCTTAGTGTTCTGTTAATTCATCTCACAGAGTTACATGTGTATATCACGGATCTCTTTGCTAGCCTTATTTCTGTGGAATCTGAGAACAGATATTTCGGATCCCTTTGAAGACTATAGGGCCAAAGGAAATATCCTCCGATAACAAAGAGAAAGAAGCTTTCTGAGAAACTTCTTTGTGTTCTGTGAAATCATCTCACAGAGTTACAGCTTTTCCCACAAGAAGCCTTTCGCTAAGACAGTTCTTGTGGAATAGGCAAAGTGATATTTGGAATCCCATAGAGGGTTATGGTGAAAAAGGAAATATCCTTAGATGAAATCTGGAAAGAAGCTTTATGAGAAACTGCTTAGTGTTCTGTTAATTCATCTCACAGAGTTACATGTGTATTTCGCGGATCTCTTTGCTAGCTTTATTTCTGTGGAATCTGAGAACAGATATTTCGGATCCCTTTGAAAACTATAGCGCCAAAGGAAATATCCTCCGATAACAAAGAGAAAGAAGCTTTCTGAGAAACTTCTTTGTGTTCTGTGAAATCATCTCACAGAGTTACAGCTTTCACCTCCAGAAGCCTTTCGCTAAGACAGTTCTTGTGGAATTGGCAAAGTGATATTTGGAAGCCCATAGAGGGCTATGGTTAAAAAAGAAATATCCTCAGATGAAATCTGGAAAGAAGTTTCGTGAGAAACGGCTTAGTGTTCTGTTAATTCATCTCACAGAGTTACATGTGTATTTCGCGGATCTCTTTGCTAGCCTTATTTCTATGGAATCTGAGTACAGATATTTCGGATCCCATTGAAGACAATAGGGCCAAAGGAAATATCCTGATATAACAAAGAGAAAGACGCTTTCTGAGAAACTTCTTTGTGTTCTGTGAAATCATCTCACAGAGTTACAGCTTTCCACTCAAGAAGCCTTTCGCTAAGACAGTTCTTGTGGAATAGGCAAAGTGATATTTGGAAGCCCATAGAGGGCTATTGTGAAAAAGGAAATATCCTCAGATGAAATCTGGAAAGAAGCTTTCTGAGAAACTGCTTAGTGTTCTGTTAATTCATCTCACAGAGTTACATGTGTATTTCGTGGATCTCTTTGCTAGCCTCTTTTCTGTGGAATCTGAGAACAGATATTTCGGATCCCTTTGAAGACTATAGGGCCAAAGGAAATATCCTCCTATAACAAAGAGAAAGAAGCTTTCTTAGAAACTTCTTTGTGTTCTGTGAAATCATCTCACAGAGTTACAGCTTTCCCCTCAAGAATCCTTTCGCTAAGACAGTTCTTGAGGAATTGGCAAAGTGACATTTGGAAGCCCATAGAGGGCTATTTTGAAAAAGGAAATATCTTCAGATGAAATCTTGAAAGAAGCTTCGTGAGAAACTGCTTAGTGTTCTGTTAATTCATCTCACAGAGTTACATGTGTATTTCGTGGATCTCTTTGCTAGCCTTATTTCTGTGGAATCTGAGAACAGATATTTCGTATCCCGTTGATGACAATAGGGCTAAAGGAAATATCCTTCGATAACAAAGAGAAAGAAGCTTTCTGAGAAACTTCTTTGTGTTCTGTGAAATCATCTCACAGAGTTACAGCTTTCCCCAAAAGAAGCCTTTCGCTAAGACAGTTCTTGTGGAATTGGCAAAGTGATATTTGGAAGCCCATAGAGGGCTATGGTGAAAAAGGAAATATCCTCAGATGAAATCTGGAAAGAAGCTTTCTGAGAAACTGCTTAGTGTTCTGTTAATTCAACTCACAGAGTTACATGTGTATTTCACGGATCTCTTTGCTAGCCTTATTTCTGTGGAATCTGAGAACAGATATTTCGGATCCCTCTGAAGACTATATGGCCAAAGGAAATATCCTCCGATAACAAAGAGAAAGAAGCTTTCTGAGAAACTTCTTTGTGTTCTGTGAAATCATCTCACAGAGTTACAGCTTTCCCTGCAAGAACCCTTTCGCTAAGACAGTTCTAGTGGAATTGGCAAAATGATATTTGGAAGCCCACAGAGGGCTATGGTTAAAAAGGAAATATGCTCAGATGAAATTTGGAAAGAAGCTTTCTGAGAAACTGCTTAGTGTTCTGTTAATTCATCTCACAGAGTTACATCTGTATTTCGTGGATCTCTTTGCTAGCCTTATTTCTGTGGAATCTGAGTACAGATATTTCGGATCCCATTGAAGACAATAGGGCCAAAGGAAATAAACTCCTATAACAAAGAGAAAGAAGGTTTCTGAGAAACTTCTTTGTGTTCTGTGAAATCATCTCACAGAGTTACAGCTTTCCCCTCAAGAACCCTTTCGCTAAGACAGTTCTTGTGGAATTGGCAAAGTGATATTTGGAAGCCCATAGAGGGCTATGGTGAAAAAGGAAATATCCTCCGATGAAATCTTGAAAGAAGCTCTCCGAGAAACTGCTTAGTGTTCTGTTAATTCATCTCACAGATTTACATATGTTTTTCGTGGATCTCTTTGCTAGCCTTCTTTCTGTGGAATCTGAAAACAGATATTTCGGATCCCATTGATGACTATAGGGCTATTGGAAATATCCTCCGATAACAAAGAGAAAGAAGCTTTCTGAGAAACTTCTTTGTGTTCTGTGAAATCATCTCACAGAGTTACAGCTTTCTCCTCAAGAAGCCTTTCGCTAAGACAGTTCTTGTGGAATTGGCAAAGTGATATTTGGAAACCCATAGAGGGCTATGGTGAAAAAGGAAATATCCTCAGATGAAATCTGGAAAGAAGCTTTCTGAGAAACTGCTTAGTGTGCTGTTAATTCATCTCACAGAGTTACATGTGTATTTCGGGGATCTCTTTGCTAGCCTTATTTCTGTGGAATCTGAGAACAGATATTTCGGATCCCTTTGAAGACTATAGGCCCAAAGGAAATATCCTCCGATAACAAAGAGAAAGAAGCTTTCTGAGAAACTTCTTTGTGTTCTGTGAAATCATCTCACAGAGTTACAGCTTTCCCCTCAAGAAGCCTTTCGCTAAGACAGTTCTTGTGGAATAGGCAAAGTGATATTTGGAAGCCCATAGAGGGCTATGGTGAAAAAGGAAATATCCTCACAGGAAATCTGGAAAGAAGCTTCGTGAGAAACTGCTTAGTGTTCTGTTAATTCATCTCTCAGAGTTCCATGTGTATTTCGTGGATCTCTTTGCTAGCCTTATTTCTGTGGAATCTGAGAACAGATATTTCGGATCCGTTTGAAGACTATAGGGCCAAAGGAAATATCCTCCGATAACAAAGAGGAAGAAGGTTTCTGAGAAACTTCTTTGTGTTCTGTGAAATCATCTCACAGAGTTACAGCTTTCCCCTCAAGAAGCCTTTCGCTAAGACAGTTCTTGTGGAATTGGCAAAGTCATATTTGGAAGCCCATAGAGGGCTATGGTGAAAAAGGAAATATCCTCAGATGAAATCTGGAAAGAAGCTTCGTGAGAAACTGCTTAGTGTTCTGTTAATTCATCTCACAGAGTTACATGTGTATTTCGTGGATCTCTTTGCTAGCCTTATTTCTGTGGAATCTGAGAACAGATATTTCGGATCCCATTGATGACTATAGGGCTAAAGGAAATATCCTCCTATAACAAAGAGAAAGAAGGTTTCTGAGAAACTTCTTTGTGTTCTGTGAAATCATCTCACAGAGTTACAGCTTTCCCCTCAAGAAGCCTTTCGCTAAGACAGTTCTTGTGGAATAGGCAAAGTGATATTTGGAAGCCCGTAGAGGGCTATGGTGAAAAAGGAAATATCCTCAGATGAAATCTGGAAAGAAGCTTTCTGAGAAACTGCTTAGTGTTCTGTTAATTCATCTCACAGAGTTACATGTGTATTTCATGGATCTCTTTGCTAGCCTTATTTCTGTGGAATCTGAGAACAGATATTTCGAATCCCTTTGAAGAGTATAGGGCCAAAGGAAATATCCTCCGATAACAAAGAGAAAGAAGCTTTCTGAGAAACTTCCTTGTGTTCTGTGAAATCAACTCATAGAGTTACAGCTTTCCCCTCAAGAACCCTTTCGCTAAGACAGTTCTAGTGGAATAGGCAAAGTGATATTTGGAAGCCCTTAGAGGGCTATGGTTAAAAAGGAAATATCCTCAGATGAAATCTGGAAAGAAGCTTTCTGAGAAACTACTTAGTGTTCAGTTAATTCACCTCACAGAGTTACATGTGTATTTCGCGGATCCCTTTGCTAGCCTTATTTCTGTGGAATCTGAGAACAGATATTTCGGATCCCTTTGAAGACTATAGGGCCGAAGGAAATATCCTCCGATAACAAAGAGAAAGAAGCTTTCTGAGAAACTTCTTTGTGTTCTGTGAAATCATCTCACAGAGTTACAGCTTTCCCCTCAAGAAGCCTGTCGCTAAGACAGTTCTTGTGGAATTGGCAAAGTCATATTTGGAAGCCCATAGAGGGCTATGGTGAAAAAGGAAATATCCTCAGATGAAATCTGGAAAGAAGCTTCGTGAGAAACTGCTTAGTGTTCTGTTAATTCATCTCACAGAGTTACATGTGTATTTCGTGGATCTCTTTGCTAGCCTTATTTCTGTGGAATCTGAGAACAGATATTTCGGATCCCATTGATGACTATAGGGCTAAAGGAAATATCCTCCTATAACAAAGAGAAAGAAGGTTTCTGAGAAACTTCTTTGTGTTCTGTGAAATCATCTCACAGAGTTACAGCTTTCCCCTCAAGAAGCCTTTCGCTAAGACAGTTCTTGTGGAATTGGCAAAGTGATATTTGGAAGCCCGTAGAGGGCTATGGTGAAAAAGGAAATATCCTCAGATGAAATCTGGAAAGAAGCTTTCTGAGAAACTGCTTAGTGTTCTGTTAATTCATCTCACAGAGTTACATGTGTATTTCGTGGATCTCTTTGCTAGCCTTATTTCTGTGGAATCTGAGAACAGATATTTCGAATCCCTTTGAAGAGTATAGGGCCAAAGGAAATATCCTCCGATAACAAAGAGAAAGAAGCTTTCTGAGAAACTTCCTTGTGTTCTGTGAAATCAACTCACAGAGTTACAGCTTTCCCCTCAAGAACCCTTTCGCTAAGACAGTTCTAGTGGAATAGGCAAAGTGATATTTGGAAGCCCTTAGAGGGCTATGGTTAAAAAGGAAATATCCTCAGATGAAATCTGGAAAGAAGCTTTCTGAGAAACTACTTAGTGTTCTGTTAATTCACCTCACAGTGTTACATGTGTATTTCGCGGATCCCTTTGCTAGCCTTATTTCTGTGGAATCTGAGAACAGATATTTCGGATCCCTTTGAAGACTATAGGGCCGAAGGAAATATCCTCCGATAACAAAGAGAAAGAAGCTTTCTGAGAAACTTCTTTGTGTTCTGTGAAATCATCTCAAAGAGTTACAGCTTTCCCCTCAAGAAGCCTTTCGCTAAGACAGTTCTTGTGGAATTGGCAAAGTGATATTTGGAAGCCCATAGAGGGCTATGGTTAAAAAGGAAATATCCTCAGATGAAATCTGGAAAGAAGCTTCGTGAGAAACTGCTTAGTGTTCTGTTAATTAATCTCACAGAGTTACATGTGTATTTCGCGGATCTCTTTGCTAGCCTTATTTCTGTGGAATCTGAGAACAGATATTTCGGATCCCTTTGAAGACTATAGGGACAAAGGAAATATCCTCCGATAAAAAAGAGAAAGAAGCTTTCTGAGAAACTTCTTTGTGTTCTGTGAAATCATCTCACTGAGTTACAACTTTCCCCTCAAGAAGCCTTTCGCTAAGACAGTTCTTGTGGAATAGGCAAAGTGATATTTGGAAGCCCATAGAGGGCTATGGTGAAAAAGGAAATATCCTCAGATGAAATCTGGAAAGAAGCTTTCTGAGAAACTGCTTGGTGTTCTGTTAATTCAACTCACAGAGTTACATGTGTATTTCGTGGATCTCTTTGCTAGCCTTATTTCTGTGGAATCTGAGTACAGATATTTCGGATCCCATTGAAGACAATGGGGCCAAAGGAAATATCCTGATATAACAAAGAAAAAGAAGCTTTCTGAGAAACTTCTTTGTGTTCTGTGAAATCATCTCGCAGAGTTACAGCTTTCCACTCAAGAAGCCTTTCGCTAAGACAGTTCTTGTGGAATTGGCAAAGTGATATTTGGAGTCCCATAGAGGGCTATGGTGAAAAAGGAAATATCCATAGATGAAATCTGGAAAGAAGCTTCGTAAGAAACTGCTTAGTGTTCTGTTAATTCATCTCACAGAGTTACATCTCTATTTCGTGGATCTCTTTGCTAGCCTTATTTCTGTGGAATCTGAGAACAGATATTTCGGATCCCTTTGAAGACTATAGGGCCAAAGGAAATATCCTCCGATAACAAAGAGAAAGAAGCTTTCTGAGAAACTTCTTTGTGTTCTGTGAAATCATCTCACAGAGTTACAGCTTTCCCCTCAAGAACCCTTTCGCTAAGACAGTTCTTGTGGAATTGACAAAGTGATATTTGGAAGCCCATAGAGGGCTATGGTGAAAAAGGAAATATCCTTAGATGAAATCTGGAAAGAAGATTTATGAGAAACTGCTTAGTGTTCTGTTAATTCATCTCACAGAGTTACATGTGTATTTCGCGGATCTCTTTGCTAGCCTTCTTTCTTTGGAATCTGAGAACAGATATTTCGGATCCCTTTGAAGACTATAGGGCCAAAGGAAATATCCTCCGATAACAAAGAGGAAGAAGCTTTCTGAGAAACTTCTTTGTGTTCTGTGAAATCATCTCACAGAGTTACAGCTTTCCCCTCAAGAAGCCTTTCGCTAAGACAGTTCTTGTGGAATAGGCAAAGTGATATTTGGAAGCCCATAGAGTGCTATGGTGAAAAAGGAAATATCCTCAGATGAAATCTGGAAAGAAGCTTCGTGAGAAACTGCTTAGTGTTCTGTTAATTCATCTCACAGAGTTACATGTGTATTTCGTGGATCTCTTTGCTAGCCTTATTTCTGTGGAATCTGAGAACAGATATTTCGGATCCCTTTGAAGACTATAGGGCCAAAGGAAATATCCTCCGATAACAAAGAGAAAGAAGCTTTCTGAGAAACTTCTTTGTGTTATTTGAAATCATCTCACAGAGTTACAGCTTTCCTCTCAAGAACCCTTTCGCTAAGACAGTTCTTGTGGAATTGACAAAGTGATATTTGGAAGCCCATAGAGGGCTATGGTGAAAAAGGAAATATCCTCAGATGAAATCTGGAAAGAAGATTTAGGAGAAACTGCTTAGTGTTCTGTTAATTCATCTCACAGAGTTACATGTGTATTTCGCGGATCTCTTTGCTAGCCTTATTTCTGTGGAATCTGAGAACAGATATTTCGGATCCCTTTGAAGACTATAGGGCCAAAGGAAATATCCTCCGATAACAAAGAGAAAGAAGCTTTCTGAGAAACTTCTTTGTGTTCTGTGAAATCATCTCACAGAGTTACAGCTTTCCCCTAAAGAAGCCTTTCGCTAAGACAGTTCTTGTGGAATTGGCAAAGTCATATTTGGAAGCCCATAGAGGGCTATGGTGAAAAAGGAAATATCCTCACAGGAAATCTGGAAAGAAGCTTTCTGAGAAACTGCTTAGTGTTCTGTTAATTCATCTCACAGAGTTACATGTGTATTTCACGGATCTCTTTGCTAGCCTTATTTCTGTGGAATCTGAGAACAGATATTTCGGATCCCTTTGAAGACTATAGGGCCAAAGGAAATATCCTCCGATAACAAAGAGAAAGAAGCTTTCTGAGAAACTTCTTTGTGTTCTGTGAAATCATCTCACAGAGTTACAGCTTTTCCCTCAAGAAGCCTTTCGCTAAGACAGTTCTTGTGGAATAGGCAAAGTGATATTTGGAATCCCATAGAGGGTTATGGTGAAAAAGGAAATATCCTTAGATGAAATCTGGAAAGAAGCTTTATGAGAAACTGCTTAGTGTTCTGTCAATTCATCTCACAGAGTTACATGTGTATTTCGCGGAACTCTTTGCTAGCTTTATTTCTGTGGAATCTGAGAACAGATATTTCGGATCCCTTTGAAGACTATAGCGCCAAAGGAAATATCGTCCGATAACAAAGAGAAAGAAGCTTTCTGAGAAACTTCTTTGTGTTCTGTGAAATCATCTCAAAGAGTTACAGCTTTCCCCTCAAGAAGCCTTTCGCTAAGACAGTTCTTGTGGAATTGGCAAAGTGATATTTGGAAGCCCATAGAGGGCTATGGTTGAAACGGAAATATCCTCAGATGAAATCTGGAAAGAAGCTTCGTGAGAAACTGCTTAGTGTTCTGTTAATTCATCTCACAGAGTTACATGTGTATTTCGCGGATCTCTTTGCTAGCCTTATTTCTGTGGAATCTGAGAACAGATATTTCGGATCCCTTTGAAGACTATAGGGCCAAAGGAAATATCCTCCGATAACAAAGAGAAAGAAGCTTTCTGAGAAACTTCTTTGTGTTCTTTGAAATCATCTCACAGAGTTACAGCTTTCCTCTCAAGAACCCTTTCGCTAAGACAGTTCTTGTGGAATTGACAAAGTGATATTTGGAAGCCCATAGAGGGCTATGGTAAAAAAGGAAATATCCTTAGATGAAATCTGGAAAGAAGATTTATGAGAAACTGCTTAGTGTTCTGTTAATTCATCTCACAGAGTTACATGTGTATTTCGCGGATCTCTTTGCTAGCCTTATTTCTGTGGAATCTGAGAACAGATATTTCGGATCCCTTTGAAGACTATAGGGCCAAAGGAAATATCCTCCGATAACAAAGAGAAAGAAGCTTTCTGAGAAACTTCTTTGTGTTCTGTGAAATCATCTCACAGAGTTACAGCTTTCCCCTCAAGAAGCCTTTCGCTAAGACAGTTCTTGTGGAATTGGCAAAGTGATATTTGGAAGCCCATAGAGGGCTATGGTGAAAAAGGAAATATCCTCAGATGAAAATTTGAAAGAAGCTTCGTGAGAAACTGCTTAGTGTTCTGTTAATTCATCTCACAGAGTTACATGTGTATTTCGTGGATCTCTTTGCTAGCCTTATTTCTGTGGAGTCTGAGAACAGATATTTCGGATCCCATTGATGACTATAGGGCTAAAGGAAATATCCTCCGATAACAAAGAGAAAGAAGCTTTCTGAGAAACTTCCTTGTGTTCTGTGAAATCATCTCACAGAGTTACAGCTTTCCCCTCAAGAATCCTTTCGCTAAGACAGTTCTTGTGGAATTGGCAAAGTGATATTTGGAAGCCCATAGAGGGCTATGGTGAAAAAGGAAATATCCTCACAGGAAATCTGGAAAGAAGCTTTCTGAGAAACTGCTTAGTGTTCTGTTAATTCATCTCACAGAGTTACATCTGTATTTCGTGGATCTCTTTGCTAGCCTTATTTCTATGGAATCTGAGTACAGATATTTCGGATCCCATTGAAGACAATAGGGCCAAAGGAAATATCCTCCGATAACAAAGAGAAAGAAGCTTTCTGAGAAACTTCTTTGTGTTCTGTGAAATCATCTCACAGAGTTACAGATTTCCCCTCAAGAAGCCTTTCGCTAAGACAGTTCTTGTGGAATTGGCAAAGTGATATTTGGAAGCCCGTAGAGGGCTATGGTGAAAAAGGAAATATCCTCAGATGAAATCTGGAAAGAAGCTTCGTGAGTAACTGCTTAGTGTTCTGTTAATTCATCTCACAGAGTTACATGTGTGTTTCTTGGATCTCTTTGCTAGCCTTATTTATGTGGAATATGAGAACAGATATTTCGGATCCCTTTGGTATCTATAGGGCTAAAGAAAATATCCTCCGATAACATAGAGAAAGAAGCTTTCTGAGAAACTTCCTTGTGTTCTGTGAAATCATCTCACAGAGTTACAGCTTTCCCCTCAAGAAGCGTTTCGCTAAGACAGTTCTTGTGGAATTGGCAAAGTGATATTTGGAAGCCCATAGAGGGCTATGGTGAAAAAGGAAATATCCTCCCAGGAAATCTGGAAAGAAGCTTTCTGAGAAACTGCTTAGTGTTCTGTTAATTCATCTCACAGAGTTACATGTGTATTTCGCGGATATCTTTGCTAGCCTTATTTCTGTGGAATCCGAGAACAGATATTTCGGATCCCTTTGAAGACTATAGGGCCGAAGGAAATATCCTCTGATGTCAAAGAGAAAGAAGCTTTCTGAGAAACTTCTTTGTGTTCTGTGAAATCATCTCACAGAGTTACAGCTTTCCCCTCAAGAAGCCCTTCGCTAAGACAGTTCTTGTGGAATAGGCAAAGTGATATTTGGAAGCCCATAGAGGGCTATGGTGAAAAAGGAAATATCCTTATATGAAATCTGGAAAGAAGCTTTCTGAGAAACTGCTTAGTGTTCTGTTAATTAATCTCACAGAGTTACATGTGTATTTCGTGGATCTCTTTGCTAGCCTTATTTCTGTGGAATCTGAGAACAGATATTTCGGATCCCTTTGAAAACTATAGGGCCAAAGGAAATATCCTCCGATAACAGAGAGAAAGAAGGTTTCTGAGAAACTTCTTTGTGTTCTGTGAAATCATCTCACAGAGTTACAGCTTTCCCCTCAAGAAGCCTTTCGCTAAGACAGTTCTTGTGGAATAGGCAAAGTGATATTTGGAAGCCCATAGAGGGCTATTGTGAAAAAGGAAATATCCTCAGATGAAATCTGGAAAGAAGCTTTCTGAGAAACTGCTTAGTGTTCTGTTAATTCATCTCACAGAGTTACATGTGTATTTCGTGGATCTCTTTGCTAGCCTCTTTTCTGTGGAATCTGAGAACAGATATTTCGGATCCCTTTGAAGACTATAGGGCCAAAGGAAATATCCTCCTATAACAAAGAGAAAGAAGCTTTCTGAGAAACGTCTTTGTGTTCTGTGAAATCATCTCACAGAGTTACAGCTTTCCCCTCAAGAAGCCTTTCGCTAAGACAGTTCTTGTGGAATTGGCAAAGTGACATTTGGAAGCCCATAGAGGGCTATGGTGAAAAAGGAAATATCCTCAGATGAAATCTTGAAAGAAGCTTCGTGAGATACTGCTTAGTGTTCTGTTAATTCATCTCACAGAGTTACATGTGTATTTCGTGGATCTCTTTGCTAGCCTTATTTCTGTGGAATCTGAGAACAGATATTTCGTATCCCATTGATGACTATAGGGCTAAAGGAAATATCCTCCGATAACAAAGAGAAAGAAGCTTTCTGAGAAACTTCTTTGTGTTCTGTGAAATCATCTCACAGAGTTACAGCTTTCCCCACAAGAAGCCTTTCGCTAAGACAGTTCTTGTGGAATTGGCAAAGTGATATTTGGAAGCCCATAGAGGGCTATGGTGAAAAAGGAAATATCCTCAGATGAAATCTGGAAAGAAGCTTTCTGAGAAACTGCTTAGTGTTCTGTTAATTCATCTCACAGAGTTACATGTGTATTTCACGGATCTCTTTGCTAGCCTTATTTCTGTGGAATGTGAGAACAGATATTTCGGATCCCTTTGAAGACTATAGGGCCAAAGGAAATATCCTCCGATAACAAAGAGAAAGAAGCTTTCTGAGAAACTTCTTTGTGTTCTGTGAAATCATCTCACAGAGTTACAGCTTTCCCCGCAAGAACCCTTTCGCTAAGACAGTTCTAGTGGAATAGGCAAAATGATATTTGGAAGCCCACAGAGGGCTATGGTTAAAAAGGAAATATCCTCAGATGAAATCTGGAAAGAAGCTTTCTGAGAAACTGCTTAGTGTTCTGTTAATTCATCTCACAGAGTTACATCTGTATTTCGTGGATCTCTTTGCTAGCCTTATTTCTGTGGAATCTGAGTACAGATATTTCGGATCCCATTGAAGACAATAGGGCCAAAGGAAATAAACTCCTATAACAAAGAGAAAGAAGGTTTCTGAGAAACTTCTTTGTGTTCTGTGAAATCATCTCACAGAGTTACAGCTTTCCCCTCAAGAACCCTTTCGCTAAGACAGTTCTTGTGGAATTGGCAATGTGATATTTGGAAGCCCATAGAGAGCTATGGTGAAAAAGGAAATATCCTCAGATGAAATCTTGAAAGAAGCTCTCCGAGAAACTGCTTAGTGTTCTGTTAATTCATCTCACAGATTTACATATGTATTTCGTGGATCTCTTTGCTAGCCTTATTTCTGTGGAATCTGAAAACAGATATTTCGGATCCCATTGATGACTATAGGGCTATTGGAAATATCCTCCGATAACAAAGAGAAAGAAGCTTTCTGAGAAACTTCTTTGTGTTCTGTGAAATCATCTCACAGAGTTACAGCTTTCCCCTCAAGAAGCCTTTCGCTAAGACAGTTCTTGTGGAATTGGCAAAGTGATATTTGGAAACCCATAGAGGGCTATGGTGAAAAAGGAAATATCCTCAGATGAAATCTGGAAAGAAGCTTTCTGAGAAACTGCTTAGTGTTCTGTTAATTCATCTCACAGAGTTACATGTGTATTTCGGGGATCTCTTTGCTAGCCTTATTTCTGTGGAATCTGAGAACAGATATTTCGGATCCCTTTGAAGACTATAGGCCCAAAGGAAATATCCTCCGATAACAAAGAGAAAGAAGCTTTCTGAGAAACTTCTTTGTGTTCTGTGAAATCATCTCACAGAGTTACAGCTTTCCCCTCAAGAAGCCTTTCGCTAAGACAGTTCTAGTGGAATAGGCAAAGTGATATTTGGAATCCCATAGAGGGCTATGGTGAAAAAGGAAATATCCTCAGATGAAATCTGGAAAGAAGCTTCGTGAGAAACTGCTTAGTGTTCTGTTAATTCATCTCACAGAGTTCCATGTGTATTTCGTGGATCTCTTTGCTAGCCTTATTTCTGTGGAATCTGAGAACAGATATTTCGGATCCCTTTGAAGACTATAGGGCCAAAGGAAATATCCTCCGATAACAAAGAGGAAGAAGCTTTCTGAGAAACTTCTTTGTGTTCTGTGAAATCATCTCACAGAGTTACAGCTTTCCCCTCAATAAGCCTTTCGCTAAGACAGTTCTTGTGGAATTGGCAAAGTCATATTTGAAAGCCCATAGAGGGCTATGGTGAGAAAGGAAATATCCTCAGATGAAATCTGGAAAGAAGCTTCGTGAGAAACTGCTTAGTGTTCTGTTAATTCATCTCACAGAGTTACATGTGTATTTCGTGGATCTCTTTGCTAGCCTTATTTCTGTGGAATCTGAGAACAGATATTTCGGATCCCATTGATGACTATAGGGCTAAAGGAAATATCCTCCTATAACAAAGAGAAAGAAGGTTTCTGAGAAACTTCTTTGTGTTCTGTGAAATCATCTCACAGAGGTACAGCTTTCCCCTCAAGAAGCCTTTCGCTAAGACAGTTCTTGTGGAATAGGCAAAGTGATATTTGGAAGCCCGTAGAGGGCTATGGTGAAAAAGGAAATATCCTCAGATGAAATCTGGAAAGAAGCTTTCTGAGAAACTGCTTAGTGTTCTGTTAATTCATCTCACAGAGTTACATGTGTATTTCGTGGATCTCTTTGCTAGCCTTATTTCTGTGGAATCTGAGAACAGATATTTCGAATCCCTTTGAAGAGTATAGGGCCAGAGGAAATATCCTCCGATAACAAAGAGAAAGAAGCTTTCGGAGAAACTTCCTTGTGTTCTGTGAAATCATCTCACAGAGTTACAGCTTTCCCCTCAGGAACCCTTTCGCTAAGACAGTTCTAGTGGAATAGGCAAAGTGATATTTGGAAGCCCTTAGAGGGCTATGGTTAAAAAGGAAATATCCTCAGATGAAATCTGGAAAGAAGCTTTCTGAGAAACTTCTTAGTGTTCTGTTAATTCACCTCCAGAGTTACATGTGTATTTCGCGGATCCCTTTGCTAGCCTTATTTCTGTGGAAACTGAGAACAGATATTTCGGATCCCTTTGAAGACTATAGGGCCGAAGGAAATTTCCTCCGATAACAAAGAGAAAGAAGCTTTCTGAGAAACTTCTTTGTGTTCTGTGAAATCATCTCACAGAGTTACAGCTTTCCCCTCAAGAAGCCTTTCGCTAAGACAGTTCTTGTGGAATTGGCAAAGTCATATTTGGAAGCCTATAGAGGGCTATGGTGAAAAAGGAAATATCCTCAGATGAAATCTGGAGAGAAGCTTCGTGAGAAACTGCTTAGTGTTCTGTTAATTCATCTCACAGAGTTACATGTGTATTTCGTGTATCTCTTTGCTAGCCTTATTTCTGTGGAATCTGAGAACAGATATTTCGGATCCCTTTGATGACTATAGGGCTAAAGGAAATATCCTCCGAAAACAAAGAGAAAGAAGCTTTCTGAGAAACTTCTTTGTGTTCTGTGATATCATCTCAGAGACTTACAGCTTTCCCTTCAAGAACCCTTTCGCTAAGACAGTTCTAGTGGAATAGGGAAAGTGATATTTGGCAGCCCATAGAGGGCTATGGTTAAAAAGGAAATATCCACAGATGAAATCTGGAAAGAAGCTTTCTGAGAAACTGCTTAGTGTTCTGTTAATTCATCTCACAGAGTTACACATGTATTTCGTGGATCTCTTTGCTAGCCTTATTTCTGTGGAATCTTTGTACAGATATTACGGATCCCATTGAAGACAATAGGGCCAAAGGAAATATCCTCCTATAACAAAGAGAAAGAAACTTTCTGAGAAACTTCTTTGTGTTCTGTGAAATCATCTCACAGAGTTACAGCTTTCCCCTCAAGAACCCTTTCGCTAAGACAGTTCTTTTGGAATTGGCAAAGTGATATTTGGAAGCCCATAGAGGGCTATGGTGAAAAAGGAAATATCCTCAGATGAAATCTGGAAAGAAGCTTTCTGAGAAACTGCTTAGTGTTCTGTTAATTCATCTCACAGAGTTACATCTGTATTTCGTGGATCTCTTTGCTAGCCTTATTTCTGTGGAATCTGAGTACAGATATTTCGAATCCCATTGAAGACAATAGGGCCAAAGGATATATCCTCCTATAACAAAGAGAAAGAAGCTTTCTGAGAAACTTCTTGGTGTTCTGTGAAATCATCTCACAGAGTTACAGCTTTCCCCTCCAGAACACTTTCGCTAAGACACTTCTTGTGGAATTGACAAAGTGATATTTGGAATCCCACAGAGGGCTATGGTGAAAAAGGAAATATCCTTAGATGAAATCTGGAAAGATGCTTTATGAGAAACTGCTTAGTGTTCTGTTAATTCATCTCACAGAGTTACATGTGTATTTCGCGGATCTCTTTGCTAGCCTTATTTCTGTGGAATCTGAGAACAGATATTTCGGATCCCTTTGAAGACTATAGGGCCAAAGGAAATATCCTCCGAAAACAAAGAGAAAGAAGCTTTCTGAGAAACTTCTTTGTGGTCTGTGAAATCATCTCACAGAGTTACAGCTTTCCCCTCAAGAAGCCTTTCGCTAAGACAGTTCTTGTGGAATAGGCAAAGTGATAATTGGAAGCCCATAGAGGGCTATGTTGAAAAAGGAAATATCCTCAGATGAAATCTGGAAAGAAGCTTCGTGAGAAACTGCTTAGTGTTCTGTTAATTCATTTGACAGAGTTACATCTGTATTTCGTGGATCTCTTTGCTAGCCTTATTTCTGTGGAATCTGAGTACAGATATTTCGGATCCCATTGAAGACAATAGGGCCAAAGGATATATCCTCCTATAACAAAGAGAAAGAAGCTTTCTGAGAAACTTCCTTGTGTTCTGTGAAATCATCTCACAGAGTTACAGCTTTCCCCTCAAGAACACTTTCGCTAAGACAGTTCTTGTGGAATTGACAAAGTGATATGTGGAATCCCATAGAAGGCTATGGTGAAAAAGGAATTATCCTTAGATGAAATCTGGAAAGAAGCTTTATGAGAAACTGCTTAGTGTTCTGTTAATTCATCTCACAGAGTTACATGTGTATTTCGCGGATCTCTTTGATAGCCTTATTTCTGTGGAATCTGAGAACAGATATTTCGGATCCCTTTGAAGACTATAGGGCCAAAGGAAATATCCTCCGATAACAGAGAGAAAGAAGCTTTCTGAGAAACTTCTTTGTGTTCTGTGAAATCATCTCACAGAGTTACAGCTTTCCCCTCAAGAACCCTTTCGCTAACACAGTTCTTGTGGAATAGGCAAAGTGATATCTGGAAGCCCATAGAGGGCTATGGTGAAAAAGGAAATATCCTCAGAAGAAATCTGGAAAGAAGCTTCGTGAGAAACTGCTTGGTGTTCTGTTAATTCATCTCACAGAGTTACATGTGTATTTCGTGGATCTCTTTGCTAGCCTTATTTCTGTGGAATCTGAGAACAGATATTTCGGATACCTTTGAAGACTAGAGCGCCAAAGGAAATATCCTCCGATAACAAAGAGAAAGAAGGTTTCTGAGAAACTTCTTTGTGTTCTGTGAAATCATCTCACAGAGTTACAGCTTTCCCCTCAAGAAGCCTTTCGCTAAGACAGTTCTTGTGGAATTGGCAAAGTGATATTTGGAAGCCCATAGAGGGCTATGGTGAAAAAGGAAATATCCTCAGATGAAATCTGGAAAGAAGCTTCGTGAGAAACTGCTTAGTGTTCTCTTAATTCATCTCACAGAGTTACATGTGTATTTCGCGGATCTCTTTGCTAGCCTTATTTCTGTGGAATCTGAGAACAGATATTTCGGATCCCTTTGAAGACTATAGGGCCAAAGTAAATATCCTCCCATAACAAAGAGAAAGAAGCTTTCTGAGAAACTTCTTTGTGTTCTGTGAAATCATCTCACAGAGTTTCAGCTTTCCCCTCAAGAAGCCTTTCGCTAAGACAGTTCTTGTGGAATAGGCAAAGTGATATTTGGAAGCCCTTAGAGGGCTATGGTGAAAAAGGAAATATCCTCAGATGAAATCTGGAAAGAAGCTTTCTGAGAAACTGCTTAGTGTTCTGTTAATTCATCACACAGAGTTACATGGGTATTTCGTGGATCTCTTTGCTAGCCTTATTTCTGTGGAATCTGAGAACAGATATTTCGGATCCCATTGATGACTATAGGGCTAAAGGAAATATCCTCCTATAACAAAGAGAAAGAAGGTTTCTGAGAAACTTCTTTGTGTTCTGTGAAATCATCTCACAGAGGTACAGCTTTCCCCTCAAGAAGCCTTTCGCTAAGACAGTTCTTGTGGAATAGGCAAAGTGATATTTGGAAGCCCGTAGAGGGCTATGGTGAAAAAGGAAATATCCTCAGATGAAATCTGGAAAGAAGCTTTCTGAGAAACTGCTTAGTGTTCTGTTAATTCATCTCACAGAGTTACATGTGTATTTCGTGGATCTCTTTGCGAGCCTTATTTCTGTGGAATCTGAGAACAGATATTTCGAATCCCTTTGAAGAGTATAGGGCCAGAGGAAATATCCTCCGATAACAAAGAGAAAGAAGCTTTCGGAGAAACTTCCTTGTGTTCTGTGAAATCATCTCACAGAGTTACAGCTTTCCCCTCAAGAACACTTTCGCTAAGACAGTTCTAGTGGAATAGGCAAAGTGATATTTGGAAGCCCTTAGAGAGCTATGGTTAAAAAGGAAATATCCTCAGATGAAATCTGGAAAGAAGCTTTCTGAGAATCTTCTTAGTGTTCTGTTAATTCACCTCACAGAGTTACATGTGTATTTCGCGGATCCCTTTGCTAGCCTTATTTCTGTGGAATCTGAGAACAGATATTTCGGATCCCTTTGAAGACTATAGGGCCGAAGGAAATATCCTCCGATAACAAAGAGAAAGAAGCTTTCTGAGAAACTTCTTTGTGTTCTGTGAAATCATCTCACAGAGTTACAGCTTTCCCCTCAAGAAGCCTTTCGCTAAGACAGTTCTTGTGGAATTGGCAAAGTCATATTTGGAAGCCTATAGAGGGCTATGGTGAAAAAGGAAATATCCTCAGATGAAATCTGGAGAGAAGCTTCGTGAGAAACTGCTTAGTGTTCTGTTAATTCATCTCACAGAGTTACATGTGTATTTCGTGGATCTCTTTGCTAGCCTTATTTCTGTGGAATCTGAGAACAGATGTTTCGGATCCCTTTGATGACTATAGGGCTAAAGGAAATATCCTCCGAAAACAAAGAGAAAGAAGCTTTCTGAGAAACTTCTTTGTGTTCTGTGAAATCATCTCAGAGAGTTACAGCTTTCCCCTCAAGAACCCTTTCGCTAAGACAGTTCTAGTGGAATAGGCAAAGTGATATTTGGCAGCCCATAGAGGGCTATGGTTAAAAAGGAAATATCCTCAGATGAAATCTGGAAAGAAGCTTTCTGAGAAACTGCTTAGTGTTCTGTTAATTCATCTCACAGAGTTACACATGTATTTCGTGGATCTCTTTGCTAGCCTTATTTCTGTGGAATCTTTGTACAGATATTACGGATCCCATTGAAGACAATAGGGCCAAAGGAAATATCCTCCTATAACAAAGAGAAAGAAACTTTCTGAGAAACTTCTTTGTGTTCTGTGAAATCATCTCACAGAGTTACAGCTTTCCCCTCAAGAACCCTTTCGCTAAGACAGTTCTTTTGGAATTGGCAAAGTGATATTTGGAAGCCCATAGAGGGCTATGGTGAAAAAGGAAATATCCTCAGATGAAATCTGGAAAGAAGCTTTCTGAGAAACTGCTTAGTGTTCTGTTAATTCATCTCACAGAGTTACATCTGTATTTCGTGGATCTCTTTGCTAGCCTTATTTCTGTGGAATCTGAGAACAGATATTTCGGATCCCTTTGAAGACTATAGGGCCAAAGGAAATATCCTCCGATAACAAAGAGAAAGAAGCTTTCTGAGAAACTTCTTTGTGTTCTGTGAAATCATCTCACAGAGTTACAGCTGTCCCCTCAAGAAGCCTTTCGCTAAGACAGTTCTTGTGGAATTGGCAAAGTGATATTTGGAAGCCCATAGAGGGCTATGGTGAAAAAGGAAATATCGTCAGATGAAATCTGGAAAGAAGCTTTCTGAGAAACTGCTTAGTGTTCTGTTAATTCATCTCACAGAGTTACATCTGTATTTCGTGGATCTCTTTGCTAGCCTTATTTCTGTGGAATCTGAGTACAGATATTTCGAATCCCATTGAAGACAATAGGGCCAAAGGATATATCCTCCTATAACAAAGAGAAAGAAGCTTTCTGAGAAACTTCTTTGTGTTCTGTGAAATCACCTCACAGAGTTACAGCTTTCCCCTCCAGAACACTTTGCTAAGACACTTCTTGTGGAATTGACAAAGTGATATTTGGAATCCCATAGAGGGCTATGGTGAAAAAGGAAATATCCTCAGAAGAAATCTGGAAAGAAGCTTCGTGAGAAACTGCTTGGTGTTCTGTTAATTCATCTCACAGAGTTACATGTGTATTTCGTGGATCTCTTTGCTAGCCTTATTTCTGTGGAATCTGAGAACAGATATTTTGGATACCTTTGAAGACTAGAGCGCCAAAGGAAATATCCTCCGATAACAAAGAGAAAGAAGCTTTCTGAGAAACTTCTTTGTGTTCTGTGAAATCATTTCACAGAGTTACAGCTTTCCCCTCAAGAAGCCTTTCTCTAAGACAGTTCTTGTGGAATTGGCAAAGTGATATTTGGAAGCCCATAGAGGGCTATGGTGAAAAAGGAAATATCCTGAGATGAAATCTGGAAAGAAGCTTCGTGAGAAACTGCTTAGTGTTCTGTTAATTCATCTCACAGAGTTACATGTGTATTTCGCGGATCTCTTTGCTAGCCTTATTTCTGTGGAATCTGAGAACAGATATTTCGGATCCCTTTGAAGACTATAGGGCCAAAGGAAATATCCTCCCATAACAAAGAGAAAGAAGCTTTCTAAGAAACTTCTTTGTGTTCTGTGAAATCATCTCACAGAGTTTCAGCTTTCCCCTCTAGAAGCCTTTCGCTAAGCCAGTTCTTGTGGAATAGGCAAAGTGATATTTGGAAGCCCATAGAGGGCTATGGTGAAAAAGTAATTATCCTCAGATGAAATCTGGAAAGAAGCTTTCTGAGAAACTGCTTAGTGTTCTGTTAATTCATCACACAGAGTTACATGTGTATTTCGTGGATCTCTTTGCTAGCCTTATTTCTGTGGAATCTGAGTACAGATATTTCGGATCCCATTGAAGACAATAGGGCAAAAGGAAATATCCTGATATAACAAAGAGGAAGAAGCTTTCTGAGAAACTTCTTTGTGTTCTGTGAAATCATCTCACAGAGTTACAGCTTTCCGTTCAAGAACCCTTTCGCAAAGACAGTTCTTGTGGAATTGGCAAAGTGATATTTGGAAGCCCGTAGAGGGCTATGGTGAAAAAGGAAATATCCATAGATGAAATCTGGAAAGATGCTTCGTGAGAAACTGCTTAGTGTTCTGTTAATTCATCTCACAGAGTTACATGTGTATTTCGTGGATCTCTTTGCCAGCCTTATTTCTGTGGAATCTGAGATCAGATATTTCGGATCCCTTTGAAGACTATAGGGCCAAAGGAAATATCCTCCGATAACAAAGAGAAAGAAGCTTTCTGAGAAACTTCTTTGTGTTCTGTGATATCATCTCACAGAGTTACAGCTTTCCTCTCAAGAAGCCTTTCGCTAAGACAATTCTTGTGGAATAGGCAAAGTGATATTTGGAAGCCCATAGAGGACTATGGTGAAAAAGGAAATATCCTCAGATGAAATCTGGAAAGAAGCTTCGTGAGAAACTGCTTAGTATTCTGTTAATTCATCTCACAGAGTTACATCTGTATTTCGTGGATCTCTTTGCTAGCCTTATTTCTGTGGAAACTGAGTACAGATATTTCGGATCCCATTGAAGACAATAGGGCCAAAGGAAATATCCTCCGATAACAAAGAGAAAGAAGCTTTCTGAGAAACTTCTTTGTGTTCTGTGAAATCATCTCACAGAGTTACAGATTTCCCCTCAAGAAGCCTTTCGCTAAGACAGTTCTTGTGGAATTGGCAAAGTGATATTTGGAAGCCCATAGAGGGCTATGGTGAAAAAGGAAATATCCTCAGATGAAATCTGGAAAGAAGCTTCGTGAGAAACTGCTTAGTGTTCTGTTAATTCATCTCACAGAGTTACATGTGTGTTTCTTGGATCTCTTTGCTAGCCCTATTTATGTGGAATCCGAGAACAGATATTTCGGATCCCATTGATATCTATAGGGCTAAAGGAAATATCCTCCGATAACAAAGAGAAAGAAGCTTTCTGAGAAACTTCCTTGGGTTCTGTGAAATCATCTCACAGAGTTACAGCTTTACCCTCAAGAGGCCTTTCGCTAAGACAGTTCTTGTGGAATTGGCAAAGTGATATTTGGAACCCCCAAAGGGCTATGGTGAATAAGGAAATATCCTCCCAGGAAATCTGGAAAGAAGCTTTCTGAGAAACTGCTTAGTGTTCTGTTAATTCATCTCACAGAGTTACATGTGTATTTCGCGGATATCTTTGCTAGCCTTATTTCTGTGGAATCTGAGAACAGATATTTCGGATCCCTTTGAAGACTATAGGGCCGAAGGAAATATCCTCCGATAACAAAGAGAAAGAAGCTTTCTGAGAAACTTCTTTGTGTTCTGTGAAATCATCTCACAGAGTTACAGCTTTCCCCTCAAGAAGCCTTTCGCTAAGACAGTTCTTGTGGAATAGGCAAAGTGATATTTGGAAGCCCATAGAGGGCTATGGTGAAAAAGGAAATATCCTTAGATGAAATCTGGAAAGAAGCTTTCTGAGAAACTGCTTAGTGTTCTGTTAATTCATCTCACAGAGTTACATGTGTATTTCGTGGATCTCTTTGCTAGCCTTATTTCTGTGAAATCTGAGAACAGATATTTCGGATCCCTTTGAAAACTATAGGGCCAAAGGAAATATCCTCCGATAACAAAGAGAAAGAAGGTTTCTGAGAAACTTCTTTGTGTTCTGTGAAATCATCTCACAGAGTTACAGCTTACCCCTCAAGAAGCCTTTCGCTAAGACAGTTCTTGTGGAATAGGCAAAGAGATATTTGGAAGCCCATAGAGGGCTATGGTGAAAAAGGAAATATCCTCAGATGAAATCTGGAAAGAAGCTTTCTGAGAAACTGCTTAGTGTTCTGTTAATTCATCTCACAGAGTTACATGTGTATTTCGTGGATCTCTTTGCTAGCCTCTTTTCTGTGGAATCTGAGAAGGGATATTTCGGATCCCTTTGAAGACTATAGGGCCAAAGGAAATATCCTCCTATAACAAAGAGAAAGAAGCTTTCTTAGAAATTTCTTTGTGTTCTGTGAAATCATCTCACAGAGTTACAGCTTTCCCCTCGAGAAGCCTTTCGCTAAGACAGTTCTTGTGGAATTGGCAAAGTGACATTTGGAAGCCCATAGAGGGCTATGGTGAAAAAGGAAATATCCTCAGATGAAATCTTGAAAGAAGCTTCGTGAGAAACTGCTTAGTGTTCTGTTAATTCATCTCACAGAGTTACATGTGTATTTCGTGGATCTCTTTGCTAGCCTTATTTCTGTGGAATCTGAGAACATATATTTCGTATCCCATTGATGACTATAGGGCTAAAGGAAATATCCTCCGATAACAAAGAGAAAGAAGCTTTCTGAGAAACTTCTTTGTGTTCTGTGAAATCATCTCACAGAGTTACAGCATTCCCCTCAAGAAGCCTTTCGCTAAGACAGTTCTTTTGGAATTGGCAAAGTGACATTTGGAAGCCCATAGAGGGCTATGGTGAAAAAGGAAATATCCTCAGATGAAATCTTGAAAGAAGCTTCGTGAGAAACTGCTTAGTGTTCTGTTAATTCATCTCACAGAGTTACATGTGTATTTCGTGGATCTCTTTGCTAGCCTTATTTCTGTGGAATCTGAGTACAGATATTTCGGATCCCATTGAAGACAATAGGGCAAAAGGAAATATCCTGATATAACAAAGAGAAAGAAGCTTTCTGAGAAACTTCTTTGTGTTCTGTGAAATCGTCTCACAGAGTTACAGCTTTCCGTTCAAGAACCCTTTCGCTAAGACAGTTCTTGTGGAATTGGCAAAGTGATATTTGGAAGCCCGTAGAGGGCTATGGTGAAAAAGGAAATATCCATAGATGAAATCTGGAAAGATGCTTCGTGAGAAACTGCTTAGTGTTCTGTTAATTCATCTCACAGAGTTACATGTGTATTTCGTGGATCTCTTTGCCAGCCTTATTTCTGTGGAATCTGAGATCAGATATTTCGGATCCCTTTGAAGACTATAGGGCCAAAGGAAATATCCTCCGATAACAAAGAGAAAGAAGCTTTCTGAGAAACTTCTTTGTGTTCTGTGATATCATCTCACAGAGTTACAGCTTTCCCCTCAAGAAGCCTTTCGCTAAGACAATTCTTGTGGAATAGGCAAAGTGATATTTGGAAGCCCATAGAGGGCTATGGTGAAAAAGGAAATATCCTCAGATGAAATCTTGAAAGAAGCTTCGTGAGAAACTGCTTAGTGTTCTGTTAATTCATCTCACAGAGTTACATCTGTATTTCGTGGATCTCTTTGCTAGCCTTATTTCTGTGGAAACTGAGTACAGATATTTCGGATCCCATTGAAGACAATAGGGCCAAAGGAAATATCCTCCCATAACAAAGAGAAAGAAGCTTTCTGAGAAACTTCTTTGTGTTCTGTGAAATCATCTCACAGAGTTACAGATTTCCCCTCAAGAAGCCTTTCGCTAAGACAGTTCTTGTGGAATTGGCAAAGTGATATTTGGAAGCCCATAGAGGGCTATGGTGAAAAAGGAAATATCCTCAGATGAAATCTGGAAAGAAGCTTCGTGAGAAACTGCTTAGTGTTCTGTTAATTCATCTCACAGAGTTACATGTGTGTTTCTTGGATCTCTTTGCTAGCCCTATTTATGTGGAATCTGAGAACAGATATTTCGGATCCCATTGATATCTACAGGGCTAAAGGAAATATCCTCCGATAACAAAGAGAAAGAAGCTTTCTGAGAAACTTCCTTGGGTTCTGTGAAATCATCTCACAGAGTTACAGCTTTACCCTCAAGAGGCCTTTCGCTAAGACAGTTCTTGTGGAATTGGCAAAGTGATATTTGGAAGCCCATAGAGGGCTATGGTGAATAAGGAAATATCCTCCCAGGAAATCTGGAAAGAAGCTTTCTGAGAAACTGCTTAGTGTTCTGTTAATTCATCTCACAGAGTTACATGTGTATTTCGCGGATATCTTTGCTAGCCTTATTTCTGTGGAATCTGAGAACAGATATTTCGGATCCCTTTGAAGACTATAAGGCCGAAGGAAATATCCTCCGATAACAAAGAGAAAGAAGCTTTCTGAGAAACTTCTTTGTGTTCTGTGAAATCATCTCACAGAGTTACAGCTTTCCCCTCAAGAAGCCTTTCGCTAAGACAGTTCTTGTGGAATAGGCAAAGTGATATTTGGAAGCACATAGAGGGCTGTGGTGAAAAAGGAAATATCCTTAGATGAAATCTGGAAAGAAGCTTTCTGAGAAACTGCTTAGTGTTCTGTTAATTCATCTCACAGAGTTACATGTGTATTTCGTGGATCTCTTTGCTAGCCTTATTTCTGTGGAATCTGAGAACAGATATTTCGGATCCCTTTGAAAACTATAGGGCCAAAGGAAATATCCTCCGATAACAAAGAGAAAGAAGGTTTCTGAGAAACTTCTTTGTGTTCTGTGAAATCATCTCACAGAGTTACAGCTTTCCCCTCAAGAAGCCTTTCGCTAAGACAGTTCTTGTGGAATAGGCAAAGTGATATTTGGAAGCCCATAGAGGGCTATGGTGAAAAAGGAAATATCCTCAGATGAAATCTGGAAAGAAGCTTTCTGAGAAACTGCTTAGTGTTCTGTTAATTCATCTCACAGAGTTACATGTGTATTTCGTGGATCTCTTTGCTAGCCTCTTTTCTGTGGAATCTGAGAAGGGATATTTCGGATCCCTTTGAAGACTATAGGGCCAAAGGAAATATCCTCCTATAACAAAGAGAAAGAAGCTTTCTTAGAAATTTCTTTGTGTTCTGTGAAATCATCTCACAGAGTTACAGCTTTCCCCTCGAGAAGCCTTTCGCTAAGACAGTTCTTGTGGAATTGGCAAAGTGACATTTGGAAGCCCATAGAGGGCTATGGTGAAAAAGGAAATATCCTCAGATGAAATCTTGAAAGAAGCTTCGTGAGAAACTGCTTAGTGTTCTGTTAATTCATCTCACAGAGTTACATGTGTATTTCGTGGATCTCTTTGCTAGCCTTATTTCTGTGGAATCTGAGAACATATATTTCGTATCCCATTGATGACTATAGGGCTAAAGGAAATATCCTCCGATAACAAAGAGAAAGAAGCTTTCTGAGAAACTTCTTTGTGTTCTGTGAAATCATCTCACAGAGTTACAGCATTCCCCTCAAGAAGCCTTTCGCTAAGACAGTTCTTGTGGAATAGGCAAAGTGATATTTGGAAGCCCATAGAGGGCTATGGTGAAAAAGGAAATATCCTCAGATGAAATCTTGAAAGAAGCTTCGTGAGAAACTGCTTAGTGTTCTGTTAATTCATCTCACAGAGTTACATCTGTATTTCGTGGATCTCTTTGCTAGCCTTATTTCTGTGGAAACTGAGTACAGATATTTCGGATCCCATTGAAGACAATAGGGCCAAAGGAAATATCCTCCGATAACAAAGAGAAAGAAGCTTTCTGAGAAACTTCTTTGTGTTCTGTGAAATCATCTCACAGAGTTACAGCTTTCCCCGCAAGAACCCTTTCGCTAAGACAGTTCTTGTGGAATTGGCAAAGTGATATTTGGAAGCCCATAGAGGGCTATGGTGAAAAAGGAAATATCCTCAGATGAAATCTTGAAAGAAGCTCTCCGAGAAACTGCTTAGTGTTCTGTTAATTCATCTCACAGAGTTACATGTGTATTTCGTGGATCTCTTTGCTAGCCTTATTTCTGTGGAATCTGAGAACAGATATTTCGGATCCCATTGATGACTATAGGGCTAAAGGAAATATCCTCCGATAACAAAGAGAAAGAAGCTTTCTGAGAAACTTCTTTGTGTTCTGTGAAATCATCTCACAGAGTTACAGCTTTCCCCTCAAGAAGCCTTTCGCTAAGACACTTCTTGTGGAATTGGCAAAGTGATATTTGGAAACCCATAGAGGGCTATGTTGAAAAGGGAAATATCCTCAGATGAAATCTGGAAAGAAGCTTTCTGAGAAACTGCTTAGTGTTCTGTTAATTCATCTCACAGAGTTACATGTGTATTTCGTGTATCTCTTTGCTAGCCTTATTTCTGTGGAATCTGAGAACAGATATTTCGGATCCCTTTGAAGACTATAAGGCCAAAGGAAATATCCTCCGATAACGAAGAGAAAGAAGCTTTCTGAGAAACTTCTTTGTGTTCTGTGAAATCATCTCACAGAGTTACAGCTTTCCCCTCAAGAAGCCTTTCGCTAAGACAGTTCTTGTGGAATAGGCAAAGTGATATTTGGAAGCCCATAGTGGCTATGGTGAAAAAGGAAATATCCTCAGATGAAATCTGGAAAGAAGCTTCGTGAGAAACTGCTTAGTGTTCTGTTAATTCATCTCACAGAGTTCCATGTGTATTTCGTGGATCTCTTTGCTAGCCTTATTTCTGTGGAAACTGAGAACAGATATTTCGGATCCCTTTGAAGACTATAGGGCCAAAGGAAATATCCTCCGATAACAAAGAGGAACAAGCTTTCTGAGAAACTTCTTTGTGTTCTGTGAAATCATCTCACAGAGTTACAGCTTTCCCCTCAAGAAACCTTTCGCTAAGACAGTTCTTGTGGAATTGGCAAAGTGATATTTGGAAGCCCATAGAGGGCTATGGTGAAAAAGGAAATATCCTCAGATGAAATCTGGAAAGAAGCTTCGTGAGAAACTGCTTAGTGTTCTGTTAATTCATCTCACTGAGTTACATGTGTATTTCGTGGATCTCTTTGCTAGCCTTATTTCTGTGGAATCTGAGAACAGATATTTCGGATCCCATTGATGACTATAGGGCTAAAGGAAATATCCTCCTATAACAAAGAGAAAGAAGGTTTCTGAGAAACTTCTTTGTGTTCTGTGAAATCATCTCACAGAGTTACAGCTTTCCCCTCAAGAAGCCTTTCGCTAAGACAGTTCTTGTGGAATAGGCAAAGTGATATTTGGAAGCCCATAGAGGGCTATGGTGAAAAAGGAAATATCCTTAGATGAAATCTGGAAAGAAGCTTTCTGAGAAACTGCTTAGTGTTCTGTTAATTCATCTCACAGAGTTACATGTGTATTTCGTGGATCTCTTTGCTAGCCTTATTTCTGTGGAATCTGAGAACAGATATTTCGGATCCCTTTGAAAACTATAGGGCCAAAGGAAATATCCTCCGATAACAAAGAGAAAGAAGGTTTCTGAGAAACTTCTTTGTGTTCTGTGAAATCACCTCACAGAGTTACAGCTTACCCCTCAAGAAGCCTTTCGCTAAGACAGTTCTTGTGGAATAGGCAAAGAGATATTTGGAAGCCCATAGAGGGCTATGGTGAAAAAGGAAATATCCTCAGATGAAATCTGGAAAGAAGCTTTCTGAGAAACTGCTTAGTGTTCTGTTAATTCATCTCACAGAGTTACATGTGTATTTCGTGGATCTCTTTGCTAGCCTCTTTTCTGTGGAATCTGAGAAGGGATATTTCGGATCCCTTTGAAGACTATAGGGCCAAAGGAAATATCCTCCTATAACAAAGAGAAAGAAGCTTTCTTAGAAATTTCTTTGTGTTCTGTGAAATCATCTCACAGAGTTACAGCTTTCCCCTCGAGAAGCCTTTCGCTAAGACAGTTCTTGTGGAATTGGCAAAGTGACATTTGGAAGCCCATAGAGGGCTATGGTAAAAAAGGAAATATCCTCAGATGAAATCTTGAAAGAAGCTTCGTGAGAAACTGCTTAGTGTTCTGTTAATTCATCTCACAGAGTTACATGTGTATTTCGTGGATCTCTTTGCTAGCCTTATTTCTGTGGAATCTGAGAACATATATTTCGTATCCCATTGATGACTATAGGGCTAAAGGAAATATCCTCCGATAACAAAGAGAAAGAAGCTTTCTGAGAAACTTCTTTGTGTTCTGTGAAATCATCTCACAGAGTTACAGCATTCCCCTCAAGAAGGCTTTCGCTAAGACAGTTCTTGTGGAATTGGCAAAGTGACATTTGGAAGCCCATAGAGGGCTATGGTGAAAAAGGAAATATCCTCAGATGAAATCTTGAAAGAAGCTTCGTGAGAAACTGCTTAGTGTTCTGTTAATTCATCTCACAGAGTTACATGTGTATTTCGTGGATCTCTTTGCTAGCCTTATTTCTGTGGAATCTGAGTACAGATATTTCGGATCCCATTGAAGACAATAGGGCAAAAGGAAATATCCTGATATAACAAAGAGAAAGAAGCTTTCTGAGAAACTTCTTTGTGTTCTGTGAAATCATCTCACAGAGTTACAGCTTTCCGTTCAAGAACCCTTTCGCTAAGACAGTTCTTGTGGAATTGGCAAAGTGATATTTGGAAGCCCGTAGAGGGCTATGGTGAAAAAGGAAATATCCATAGATGAAATCTGGAAAGATGCTTCGTGAGAAACTGCTTAGTGTTCTGTTAATTCATCTCACAGAGTTACATGTGTATTTCGTGGATCTCTTTGCCAGCCTTATTTCTGTGGAATCTGAGATCAGATATTTCGGATCCCTTTGAAGACTATAGGGCCAAAGGAAATATCCTCCGATAACAAAGAGAAAGAAGCTTTCTGAGAAACTTCTTTGTGTTCTGTGATATCATCTCACAGAGTTACAGCTTTCCCCTCAAGAAGCCTTTCGCTAAGACAATTCTTGTGGAATAGGCAAAGTGATATTTGGAAGCCCATAGAGGGCTATGGTGAAAAAGGAAATATCCTCAGATGAAATCTTGAAAGAAGCTTCGTGAGAAACTGCTTAGTGTTCTGTTAATTCATCTCACAGAGTTACATCTGTATTTCGTGGATCTCTTTGCTAGCCTTATTTCTGTGGAAACTGAGTACAGATATTTCGGATCCCATTGAAGACAATAGGGCCAAAGGAAATATCCTCCGATAACAAAGAGAAAGAAGCTTTCTGAGAAACTTCTTTGTGTTCTGTGAAATCATCTCACAGAGTTACAGATTTCCCCTCAAGAAGCCTTTCGCTAAGACAGTTCTTGTGGAATTGGCAAAGTGATATTTGGAAGCCCATAGAGGGCTATGGTGAAAAAGGAAATATCCTCAGATGAAATCTGGAAAGAAGCTTCGTGAGAAACTGCTTAGTGTTCTGTTAATTCATCTCACAGAGTTACATGTGTGTTTCTTGGATCTCTTTGCTAGCCCTATTTATGTGGAATCTGAGAACAGATATTTCGGATCCCATTGATATCTATAGGGCTAAAGGAAATATCCTCCGATAACAAAGAGAAAGAAGCTTTCTGAGAAACTTCCTTGGGTTCTGTGAAATCATCTCACAGAGTTACAGCTTTACCCTCAAGAGGCCTTTCGCTAAGACAGTTCTTGTGGAATTGGCAAAGTGATATTTGGAAGCCCATAGAGGGCTATGGTGAATAAGGAAATATCCTCCCAGGAAATCTGGAAAGAAGCTTTCTGAGAAACTGCTTAGTGTTCTGTTAATTCATCTCACAGAGTTACATGTGTATTTCGTGGATCTCTTTGCTAGCCTTATTTCTGTGGAATCTGAGAACAGATATTTCGGATCCCTTTGAAAACTATAGGGCCAAAGGAAATATCCTCCGATAACAAAGAGAAAGAAGGTTTGTGAGAAACTTCTTTGTGTTCTGTGAAATCATCTCACAGAGTTACAGCTTTCCCCTCAAGAAGCCTTTCGCTAAGACAGTTCTTGTGGAATAGGCAAAGAGATATTTGGAAGCCCATAGAGGGCTATGGTGAAAAAGGAAATATCCTCAGATGAAATCTGGAAAGAAGCTTTCTGAGAAACTGCTTAGTGTTCTGTTAATTCATCTCACAGAGTTACATGTGTATTTCGTGGATCTCTTTGCTAGCCTCTTTTCTGTGGAATCTGAGAAGGGATATTTCGGATCCCTTTGAAGACTATAGGGCCAAAGGAAATATCCTCCTATAACAAAGAGAAAGAAGCTTTCTTAGAAATTTCTTTGTGTTCTGTGAAATCATCTCACAGAGTTACAGCTTTCCCCTCGAGAAGCCTTTCGCTAAGACAGTTCTTGTGGAATTGGCAAAGTGACATTTGGAAGCCCATAGAGGGCTGTGGTGAAAAAGGAAATATCCTCAGATGAAATCTTGAAAGAAGCTTCGTGAGAAACTGCTTAGTGTTCTGTTAATTCATCTCACAGAGTTACATGTGTATTTCGTGGATCTCTTTGCTAGCCTTATTTCTGTGGAATCTGAGAACATATATTTCGTATCCCATTGATGACTATAGGGCTAAAGGAAATATCCTCCGATAACAAAGAGAAAGAAGCTTTCTGAGAAACTTCTTTGTGTTCTGTGAAATCATCTCACAGAGTTACAGCATTCCCCTCAAGAAGCCTTTCGCTAAGACAGTTCTTGTGGAATAGGCAAAGTGATATTTGGAAGCCCATAGAGGGCTATGGTGAAAAAGGAAATATCCTCAGATGAAATCTTGAAAGAAGCTTCGTGAGAAACTGCTTAGTGTTCTGTTAATTCATCTCACAGAGTTACATCTGTATTTCGTGGATCTCTTTGCTAGCCTTATTTCTGTGGAAACTGAGTACAGATATTTCGGATCCCATTGAAGACAATAGGGCCAAAGGAAATATCCTCCGATAACAAAGAGAAAGAAGCTTTCTGAGAAACTTCTTTGTGTTCTGTGAAATCATCTCACAGAGTTACAGCTTTCCCCGCAAGAACCCTTTCGCTAAGACAGTTCTTGTGGAATTGGCAAAGTGATATTTGGAAGCCCATAGAGGGCTATGGTGAAAAAGGAAATATCCTCAGATGAAATCTTGAAAGAAGCTCTCCGAGAATCTGCTTAGTGTTCTGTTAATTCATCTCACAGAGTTACATATGTATTTCGTGGATCTCTTTGCTAGCCTTATTTCTGTGGAATCTGAGAACAGATATTTCGGATCCCATTGATGACTATAGGGCTAAAGGAAATATCCTCCGATAACAAAGAGAAAGAAGCTTTCTGAGAAACTTCTTTGTGTTCTGTGAAATCATCTCACAGAGTTACAGCTTTCCCCTCAAGAAGCCTTTCGCTAAGACAGTTCTTGTGGAATTGGCAAAGTGATATTTGGAAACCCATAGAGGGCTATGTTGAAAAGGGAAATATCCTCAGATGAAATCTGGAAAGAAGCTTTCTGAGAAACTGCTTAGTGTTCTGTTAATTCATCTCACAGAGTTACATGTGTATTTCGTGTATCTCTTTGCTAGCCTTATTTCTGTGGAATCTGAGAACAGATATTTCGGATCCCTTTGAAGACTATAAGGCCAAAGGAAATATCCTCCGATAACGAAGAGAAAGAAGCTTTCTGAGAAACTTCTTTGTGTTCTGTGAAATCATCTCACAGAGTTACAGCTTTCCCCTCAAGAAGCCTTTCGCTAAGACAGTTCTTGTGGAATAGGCAAAGTGATATTTGGAAGCCCATAGAGGGCTATGGTGAAAAAGGAAATATCCTCAGATGAAATCTGGAAAGAAGCTTCGTGAGAAACTGCTTAGTGTTCTGTTAATTCATCTCACAGAGTTCCATGTGTATTTCGTGGATCTCTTTGCTAGCCTTATTTCTGTGGAAACTGAGAACAGATATTTCGGATCCCTTTGAAGACTATAGGGCCAAAGGAAATATCCTCCGATAACAAAGAGAAAGAAGCTTTCTGAGAAACTTCTTTGTGTTCTGTGAAATCATCTCACAGAGTTACAGCTTTCCTCTCAAGAAGCCTTTCGCTAAGACAGTTCTTGTGGAATTGGCAAAGTGATATTTGGAAGCCCATAGAGGGCTATGGTGTAAAAGGAAATATCCTCAGATGAAATCTGGAAAGAAGCTTTCTGAGAAACTGCTTAGTGTTCTGTTAATTCATCTCACAGAGTTACATCTGTATTTCGTGGATCTCTTTGCTAGCCTTATTTCTGTGGAATCTGAGTACAGATATTTCGAATCCCATTGAAGACAATAGGGCCAAAGGATATATCCTCCTATAACAAAGAGAAAGAAGCTTTCTGAGAAACTTCTTTGTGTTCTGTGAAATCATCTCACAGAGTTACAGCTTTCCCCTCAAGAACACTTTCACTAAGACACTTCTTGTGGAATTGACAAAGTGATATTTGGAATCCCATAGAGCGCTATGGTGAAAAAGGAAATATCCTTAGATGAAATCTGGAAAGAAGCTTTATGAGAAACTGCTTAGTGTTCTGTTAATTCATCTCACAGAGTTACATGTGTATTTCGCGGATCTCTTTGCTAGCCTTATTTCTGTGGAATCTGAGAAGAGATATTTCGGATCCCTTTGAAGACTATAGGGCCAAAGGAAATATCCTCCGAAAACAAAGAGAAAGAAGCTTTCTGAGAAACTTCTTTGTGGTCTGTGAAATCATCTCACAGAGTTACAGCTTTCCCCTCAAGAAGCCTTTCGCTAAGACAGTTCTTGTGGAATAGGCAAAGTGATAATTGGAAGCCCAGAGAGGGCTATGTTGAAAAAGGAAATATCCTCAGATGAAATCTTGAAAGAAGCTTCGTGAGAAACTGCTTAGTGTTCTGTTAATTCATCTCACAGAGTTACATGTGTATTTCGTGGATGTCTTTGCTAGCCTTATTTCTGTGGAATCTGAGTACAGATAATTCGGATCCCTTTGAAGACAATAGGGCCAAAGGAAATATCCTTCGATAACAAAGAGAAAGAAGCTTTCTGAGAAACTTCTTTGTGTTCTGTGAATTCATCTCACAGAGTTACAGCTTTCCCCTCAAGAAGCCTTTTGCTAAGACAGTTCTTGGGGAATAGGCAAAGTGATATTTGGAAGCCCATAGAGGGCTATGGTGAAAAAGGAAATATCCTCAGATGAAATCTTGAAAGAAGCTTTCTGAGAAACTGCTTAGTGTTCTGTTAATTCATCTCACAGAGTTACATCTGTATTTCGTGGATCTCATTGCTAGCCTTATTTCTGTGGAATCTGAGTACAGATATTTCGGATCCCATTGAAGACAATAGGGCCAAAGGAAATATCCTCCGATAACAAAGAGAAAGAAGCTTTCTGAGAAACTTCTTTGTGTTCTGTGAAATCATCTCACAGAGTTACAGATTTCCCCTCAAGAAGCCTTTCGCTAAGACAGTTCTTGTGGAATTGGCAAAGTGATATTTGGAAGCCCTTAGAGGGCTATGGTGAAAAAGGAAATATCCTCAGATGAAATCTGGAAAGAAGCTTCGTGAGAAACTGCTTAGTGTTCTGTTAATTCATCTCACAGAGTTACATGTGTGTTTCTTGGATCTCTTTGCTAGCCCTATTTATGTGGAATCTGAGAACAGATATTTCGGATCCCATTGATATCTACAAGGGTAAAGGAAATATCCTCCGATAACAAAGAGAAAGAAGCTTTCTGAGAAACTTCCTTGGGTTCTGTGAAATCATCTCACAGAGTTACAGCTTTCCCCTCAAGAGGCCTTTCGCTAAGACAGTTCTTGTGGAATTGACAAAGTGATATTTGGAAGCCCATAGAGGGCTATGGTGAATAAGGAAATATCCTCCCAGGAAATCTGGAAAGAAGCTTTCTCAGAAACTGCTTAGTGTTCTGTTAATTCATCTCACCGAGTTACATGTGTATTTCGCGGATATCTTTGCTAGCCTTATTTCTGTGGAATCTGAGAACAGATATTTCGGATCCCTTTGAAGACTATAGGGCCGAAGGAAATATCCTCCGATAACAAAGAGAAAGAAGCTTTCTGAGAAACTTCTTTGTGTTCTGTGAAATCATCTCACAGAGTTACAGCTTTCCCCTCAAGAAGCCTTTCGCTAAGACAGTTCTTGTGGAATAGGCAAAGTGATATTTGGAAGCCCATAGAGGGCTATGGTGAAAAATTAAATATCCTTAGATGAAATCTGGAAAGAAGCTTTCTGAGAAACTGCTTAGTGTTCTGTTAATTCATCTCACAGAGTTACATGTGTATTTCGTGGATCTCTTTGCTAGCCTTATTTCTGTGGAATCTGAGAACAGATATTTCGGATCCCTTTGAAAACTATTGGGCCAAAGGAAATATCCTCCGATAACAAAGAGAAAGAAGCTTTCTGAGAAACTTCTTTGTGTTCTGTGAAATCATCTCACAGAGTTACAGCTTTCCCCTCAAGAAGCCTTTCGCTAAGACACTTCTTGTGGAATTGGCAAAGTGTTATTTGGAAACCCATAGAGGGCTATGTTGAAAAGGGAAATATCCTCAGATGAAATCTGGAAAGAAGCTTTCTGAGAAACTGCTTAGTGTTCTGTTAATTCATCTCACAGAGTTACATGTGTATTTCGCGGATCTCTTTGCTAGCCTTATTTCTGTGGAATCTGAGAACAGATATTTCGGATCCCTTTGAAGACTATAGGGCCAAAGGAAATATCCTCCGATAACGAAGAGAAAGAAGCTTTCTGAGAAACTTCTTTGTGTTCTGTGAAATCATCTCACAGAATTACAGCTTTCCCCTCTAGAAGCCTTTCGCTAAGACAGTTCTTGTGGAATAGGCAAAGTGATATTTGGAAGCCCATAGAGGGCTATGGTGAAAAAGGAAATATCCTCAGATGAAATCTGGAAAGAAGCTTCGTGAGAAACTGCTTAGTGTTCTGTTAATTCATCTCACAGAGTTCCATGTGTATTTCGTGGATCTCTTTGCTAGCCTTATTTCTGTGGAAACTGAGAACAGATATTTCGGATCCCTTTGAAGACTATAGGGCCAAAGGAAATATCCTCCGATAACAAAGAGGAAGAAGCTTTCTGAGAAACTTCTTTGTGTTCTGTGAAATCATCTCACAGAGTTACAGCTTTCCCCTCAAGAAGCCTTTCGCTAAGACAGTTCTTGTGGAATTGGCAAAGTCATATTTGGAAGCCCATAGAGGGCTATGGTGAAAAAGGAAATATCCTCAGATGAAATCTGGAAAGAAGCTTCGTGAGAAACTGCTTAGTGTTCTGTTAATTCATCTCACTGAGTTACATGTGTATTTCGTGGATCTCTTTGCTAGCCTTATTTCTGTGGAATCTGAGAACAGATATTTCGGATCCCATTGATGACTATATGGCTAAAGGAAATATCCTCCTATAACAAAGAGAAAGAAGGTTTCTGAGAAACTTCTTTGTGTTCTGTGAAATCATCTCACAGAGTTACAGCTTTCTCCTCAAGAAGCCTTTCGCTAAGACAGTTCTTGTGGAATAGGCAAAGTGATAATTGGAAGCCCGTAGAGGGCAATGGTGAAAAAGGAAATATCCTCAGATGAAATCTGGAAAGAAGCTTTCTGAGAAACTGCTTAGTGTTCTGTTAATTCATCTCACAGAGTTACATGTGTATTTCGTGGATCTCTTTGCTAGCCTTATTTCTGTGGAATCTGAGAACAGATATTTCGAATCCCTTTGAAGACTATAGGGCCAAAGGAAATATCCTCCGATAACAAAGAGAAAGAAGCTTTCTGAGAAACTTCCTTGTGTTCTGTGAAATCATCTCACAGAGTTACAGCTTTCCCCTCAAGAACCCTTTCGCTAAGACAGTTCTAGTGGAATAGGCAAAGTGATATTTGGAAGCCCATAGAGGGCTATGGTTAAAAAGGAAATATCCTCAGATGAAATCTGGAAAGAAGCTTTCTGAGAAACTTCTTAGTGTTCTGTTAATTCACCTCACAGAGTTACATGTGTATTTCGCGGATCCCTTTGCTAGCCTTATTTCTGTGAAATCTGAGAACAGATATTTCGGATCCCTTTGAAGACTATAGGGCCCAAGGAAATATCCTCCGATAACAAAGAGAAAGAAGCTTTCTGAGAAACTTCTTTGTGTTCTGTGAAATCATCTCACAGAGTTACAGCTTTCCCCTCAAGAAGCCTTTCGCTAAGACAGTTCTTGTGTAATTGGCAAAGTCATATTTGGAAGCCCATAGAGGGCTATGGTGAAAAAGGAAATATCCTCAGATGAAATCTGGAAAGAAGCTTCGTGAGAAACTGCTTAGTGTTCTGTTAATTCATCTCACAGAGTTACATGTGTATTTCGTGGATCTCTTTGCTAGCCTTATTTCTGTGGAATCTGAGAACAGATATTTCGGATCCCTTTGATGACTATAGGGCTAAAGGAAATATCCTCCGATAACAAAGAGAAAGAAGATTTCTGAGAAACTTCCTTGTGTTCTGTGAAATCATCTCACAGAGTTACAGCTTTCCCCTCAAGAAGCCTTTCGCTAAGACAGTTCTTGTGGAATTGGCAAAGTGATATTTGGAAGCCCATAGAGGGCTATGGTGAAAAAGGAAATATCCTCAGATGAAATTTGGAAAGAAGCTTTCTGAGAAACTGCTTAGTGTTCTGTTAATTCATCTCACAGAGTTACATGTGTATTTCGCGGATCTCTTTGCTAGCCTTATTTCTGTGGAATCTGAGAACAGATATTTCGGATCCCTTTGAAGACTATAGGGCCAAAGGAAATATCCTCCGATAACAAAGAGAAAGAAGCTTTCTGAGAAACTTCTTTGTGTTCTGTGAAATCATCTCAGAGAGTTACAGCTTTCCCCTCAAGAACCCTTTCGCTAAGACAGTTCTAGTGGAATAGGCAAAGTGATATTTGGCAGCCCATAGAGGGCTATGGTGAAAAAGGAAATATCCTCAGATGAAATCTGGAAAGAAGCTTTCTGAGAAACTGCTTAGTGTTCTGTTAATTCATCTCACAGAGTTACAGATTTCCCCTCAAGAAGCCTTTCGCTAAGACAGTTCTTGTGGAATTGGCAAAGTGATATTTGGAAGCCCATAGAGGGCTATGGTGAAAAAGGAAATATCCTCCCAGGAAATCTGGAAAGAAGCTTTCTGAGAAACTGCTTAGTGTTCTGTTAATTCATCTCACAGAGTTACATGTGTATTTCGCGGATATCTTTGCTAGCCTTATTTCTGTGGAATCTGAGAACAGATATTTCGGATCCCTTTGAAGACTATAGGGCCGAAGGAAATATCCTCCGATAACAAAGAGAAAGAAGCTTTCTGAGAAACTTCTTTGTGTTCTGTGAAATCATCTCACAGAGTTACAGCTTTCCCCTCAAAAAGCCTTTCGCTAAGACAGTTCTTGTGGAATAGGCAAAGTGATATTTGGAAGCCCATAGAGGGCTATGGTGAAAAAGGAAATATCCTTAGATGAAATCTGGAAAGAAGCTTTCTGAGAAACTGCTTAGTGTTCTGTTAATTCATCTCACAGAGTTACATGTGTATTTCGTGGATCTCTTTGCTAGCCTTATTTCTGTGGAATCTGAGAACAGATATTTCGGATCCCTTTGAAAACTATAGGGCCAAAGGAAATATCCTCCGATAACAAAGAGAAAGAAGATTTCTGAGAAACTTCTTTGTGTTCTGTGAAATCATCTCACAGAGTTACAGCTTTCCCCTCAAGAAGTCTTTCGCTAAGACAGTTCTTGTGGAATAGGCAAAGTGATATTTGGAAGCCCATAGAGGGCTATGGTGAAAAAGGAAATATCCTCAGATGAAATCTGGAAAGAAGCTTTCTGAGAAACTGCTTAGTGTTCTGTTAATTCATCGCACAGAGTTACATGTGTATTTCATGGATCTCTTTGCTAGCCTCTTTTCTGTGGAATCTGAGAACGGATATTTCGGATCCCTTTGAAGACTATAGGGCCAAAGGAAATATCCTCCTATAACAAAGAGAAAGAAGCTTTCTTAGAAACTTCTTTGTGTTCTGTGAAATCATCTCACAGAGTTACAGCTTTCCCCTCAAGAAGCCTTTCGCTAAGACAGTTCTTGTGGAATTGGCAAAGTGACTTTTGGAAGCCCATAGAGGGCTATGGTGAAAAAGGAAATATCCTCAGATGAAATCTTGAAAGAAGCTTCGTGAGAAACTGCTTAGTGTTCTGTTAATTCATCTCACAGAGTTACATGTGTATTTCGTGGATCTCTTTGCTAGCCTTATATCTGTGGAATCTGAGAACAGATATTTCGTATCCCATTGATGACTGTAGGGCTAAAGGAAATATCCTCCGATAACAAAGAGAAAGAAGCTTTCTGAGAAACTTCTTTGTGTTCTGTGAAATCATCTCACAGAGTTACAGCTTTCCCCGCAAGAACCCTTTCGCTAAGACAGTTCTTGTGGAATAGGCAAATGATATTTGGAAGCCCATAGAGGGCTATGGTTAAAAAGGAAATATCCTCAGATGAAATCTGCAGAGAAGCTTTCTGAGAAACTGCTTAGTGTTCTGTTAATTCATCTCACAGAGTTACATCTGTATTTCGTGGATCTCTTCGCTAGCCTTATTTCTGTGGAATCTGAGTAGAGATATTTCGGATCCCATTGAAGACAATAGGGCCAAAGGAAATAAACTCCTATAACAAAGAGAAAGAAGGTTTCTGAGAAACTTCTTTGTGTTCTGTGAAATCATCTCACAGAGTTACAGCTTTCCCCTCAAGAACGCTTTCCCTAAGACAGTTCTTGTGGAATTGGCAAAGTGATATTTGGAAGCCCATAGAGGGCTATGGTGAAAAAGGAAATATCCTCAGATGAAATTTGGAAAGAAGCTTTCTGAGAAACTGCTTAGTGTTCTGTTAATTCATCTCACAGAGTTACATGTGTATTTCGCGGATCTCTTTGCTAGCCTTATTTCTGTGGAATCTGAGAACAGATATTTCGGATCCCTTTGAAGACTACAGGGCCAAAGGAAATATCCTCCGATAACAAAGAGAAAGAAGCTTTCTGAGAAACTTCTTTGTGTTCTGTGAAATCATCTCAGAGAGTTACAGCTTTCCCCTCAAGAACCCTTTCGCTAAGACAGTTCTAGTGGAATAGGCAAAGTGATATTTGGCAGCCCATAGAGGGCTATGGTGAAAAAGGAAATATCCTCAGATGAAATCTGGAAAGAAGCTTTCTGAGAAACTGCTTAGTGTTCTGTTAATTCATCTCACAGAGTTACAGATTTCCCCTCAAGAAGCCTTTCGCTAAGACAGTTCTTGTGGAATTGGCAAAGTGATATTTGGAAGCCCATAGAGGGCTATGGTGAAAAAGGAAATATCCTCCCAGGAAATCTGGAAAGAAGCTTTCTGAGAAACTGCTTAGTGTTCTGTTAATTCATCTCACAGAGTTACATGTGTATTTCGCGGATATCTTTGCTAGCCTTATTTCTGTGGAATCTGAGAACAGATATTTCGGATCCCTTTGAAGACTATAGGGCCGAAGGAAATATCCTCCGATAACAAAGAGAAAGAAGCTTTCTGAGAAACTTCTTTGTGTTCTGTGAAATCATCTCACAGAGTTACAGCTTTCCCCTCAAAAAGCCTTTCGCTAAGACAGTTCTTGTGGAATAGGCAAAGTGATATTTGGAAGCCCATAGAGGGCTATGGTGAAAAAGGAAATATCCTTAGATGAAATCTGGAAAGAAGCTTTCTGAGAAACTGCTTAGTGTTCTGTTAATTCATCTCACAGAGTTACATGTGTATTTCGTGGATCTCTTTGCTAGCCTTATTTCTGTGGAATCTGAGAACAGATATTTCGGATCCCTTTGAAAACTATAGGGCCAAAGGAAATATCCTCCGATAACAAAGAGAAAGAAGATTTCTGAGAAACTTCTTTGTGTTCTGTGAAATCATCTCACAGAGTTACAGCTTTCCCCTCAAGAAGTCTTTCGCTAAGACAGTTCTTGTGGAATAGGCAAAGTGATATTTGGAAGCCCATAGAGGGCTATGGTGAAAAAGGAAATATCCTCAGATGAAATCTGGAAAGAAGCTTTCTGAGAAACTGCTTAGTGTTCTGTTAATTCATCGCACAGAGTTACATGTGTATTTCATGGATCTCTTTGCTAGCCTCTTTTCTGTGGAATCTGAGAACGGATATTTCGGATCCCTTTGAAGACTATAGGGCCAAAGGAAATATCCTCCTATAACAAAGAGAAAGAAGCTTTCTTAGAAACTTCTTTGTGTTCTGTGAAATCATCTCACAGAGTTACAGCTTTCCCCTCAAGAAGCCTTTCGCTAAGACAGTTCTTGTGGAATTGGCAAAGTGACTTTTGGAAGCCCATAGAGGGCTATGGTGAAAAAGGAAATATCCTCAGATGAAATCTTGAAAGAAGCTTCGTGAGAAACTGCTTAGTGTTCTGTTAATTCATCTCACAGAGTTACATGTGTATTTCGTGGATCTCTTTGCTAGCCTTATATCTGTGGAATCTGAGAACAGATATTTCGTATCCCATTGATGACTGTAGGGCTAAAGGAAATATCCTCCGATAACAAAGAGAAAGAAGCTTTCTGAGAAACTTCTTTGTGTTCTGTGAAATCATCTCACAGAGTTACAGCTTTCCCCTCAAGAAGCCTTTCGCTAAGACAGTTCTTGTGGAATTGGCAAAGTGATATTTGGAAGCCCATAGAGGGCTATGGTGAAAAAGGAAATATCCTCAGATGAAATCTGGAAAGAAGCTTTCTGAGAAACTGCTTAGTGTTCTGTTAATTCATCTCACAGGGTTACATGTGTATTTCACGGATCTCTTTGCTAGCCTTATTTCTGTTGAATCTGAGAACAGATATTTCGGATCCCTTTGAAGACTATTGGGCCAAAGGAAATATCCTCCGATAACAAAGAGAAAGAAGCTTTCTGAGAAACTTCTTTGTGTTCTGTGAAATCATCTCACAGAGTTACAGCTTTCCCCGCAAGAACCCTTTCGCTAAGACAGTTCTTGTGGAATAGGCAAAATGATATTTGGAAGCCCATAGAGGGCTATGGTTAAAAAGGAAATATCCTCAGATGAAATCTGCAGAGAAGCTTTCTGAGAAACTGCTTAGTGTTCTGTTAATTCATCTCACAGAGTTACATCTGTATTTCGTGGATCTCTTCGCTAGCCTTATTTCTGTGGAATCTGAGTACAGATATTTCGGATCCCATTGAAGACAATAGGGCCAAAGGAAATAAACTCCTATAACAAAGAGAAAGAAGGTTTCTGAGAAACTTCTTTGTGTTCTGTGAAATCATCTCACAGAGTTACAGCTTTCCCCTCAAGAACGCTTTCCCTAAGACAGTTCTTGTGGAATTGGCAAAGTGATATTTGGAAGCCCATAGAGGGCTATGGTGAAAAAGGAAATATCCTCAGATGAAATCTTGAAAGAAGCTCTCCGAGAAACTGCTTAGTGTTCTGTTAATTCATCTCACAGAGTTACATATGTATTTCGTGGATCTCTTTGCTAGCCTTATTTCTGTGGAATCTGCGAACAGATATTTCGGATCCCTTTGATGACTATAGGGCTATTGGAAATATCCTCCGATAACAAAGAGAAAGAAGCTTTCTGAGAAACTTCTTTGTGTTCTGTGTAATCATCTCACAGAGTTACAGCTTTCCCCTCAAGAAGCCTTACGCTAAGACAGTTCTTGTGGAATTGGCAAAGTGATATTTGGAAACCCATAGAGGGCTATGGTGAAAAAGGAAATATCCTCAGATGAAATCTGGAAAGAAGCTTTCTGAGAAACTGCTTAGTGTTCTGTTAATTCATCTCACAGAGTTACATGTGTATTTCGCGGATCTCTTTGCTAGCCTTATTTCTGTGGAATCTGAGAAGAGATATTTCGGATCCCTTTGAAGACTATAGGGCCAAAGGAAATATCCTCCGATAACAAAGAGAAAGAAGCTTTCTGAGAAACTTCTTTGTGTTCTGTGAAATCATCTCACAGAGTTACAGCTTTCCCCTCAAGAAGCCTTTCGCTAAGACAGTTCTTGTGGAATTGGCAAAGTGATATTTGGAAGCCCATAGAGGGCTATGGTGAAAAAGGAAATATCCTCAGATGAAATCTGGAAAGAAGCTTCGTGAGAAACTGCTTAGTGTTCTGTTAATTCATCTCACAGAGTTCCATGTGTATTTCGTGGATCTCTTTGCTAGCCTTATTTCTGTGGAATCTGAGAACAGATATTTCGGATCCCTTTGAAGACTATAGGGCCAAAGGAAATATCCTCCGATAATAAAGAGGAAGAAGCTTTCTGAGAAACTTCTTTGTGTTCTGTGAAATCATCTCACAGAGTTACAGCTTTCCCCTCAAGAAGCCTTTCGCTAAGACAGTTCTTGTGGAATTGGCAAAGTCATATTTGGAAGCCCATAGAGGGCTATGGTGAAAAAGGAAATATCCTCAGATGAAATCTGGAAAGAAGCTTCGTGAGAAACTGCTTAGTGTTCTGTTAATTCATCTCACTGAGTTACATGTGTATTTCGTGGATCTCTTTGCTAGCCTTATTTCTGTGGAATCTGAAAACAGATATTTCGAATCCCTTTGAAGACTATAGGGCCAAAGGAAGTATCCTTCGATAACAAAGAGAAAGAAGCTTTCTGAGAAACTTCTTTGTGTTCTGTGACATCATCTCACAGAGTTACAGCTTTCCTCTCAAGAAGCCTTTCGCTAAGACAGTTCTTGTGGAATAGGCAAAGTGATATTTGGAAGCCCATAGAGGGCTATGGTGAAAAAGAAAATATCCTCAGATGAAATCTGGAAAGAAGCTTTCTGAGAAACTGCTTAGTGTTCTGTTAATTCATCTCACAGAGTTACATATGTATTTCGTGGATCTCTTTGCTAGCCTTATTTCTGTGGAATCTGAGAACAGATATTTCGGATCCCTTTGAAGACTATAGGGCCAAAGGAAATATCCTCTGATAACAAAGAGAAAGAAGCTTTCTTAGAAACTTCTTTGTGTTCTGTGAAATCATCTCACAGAGTTACAGCTTTCCCCTCAAGAAGCCTTTCGCCAAGACAGTTCTTGTGGAATTGGCAAAGTGATATTTGGAAGCCCTTAGAGGGCTATGGTGAAAAAGGAAATATCCTCACAGGAAATCTGGAAAGAAGCTTTCTGAGAAACTGCTTAGTGTTCTGTTAATTCATCTCACAGAGTTACATCTATATTTCGTGGATCTCTTTGCTAGCCTTATTTCTGTGGAATCTGAGAACAGATATTTCGGATCCCTTTGAAGACTATAGGGCCAAAGGAAATATCCTCCGATAACAAAGAGAAAGAAGCTTTCTGAGAAACTTCTTTGTGTTCTGTGAAATCATCTCACAGAGTTACAGCTTTCCCCTCAAGAAACCTTTCGCTAAGACAGTTCTTGTGGAATTGGCAAAGTGATATTTGGAAGCCCATAGAGGGAAATTTTGAAAAAGGAAATATCCTCAGATGAAATCTTGAAAGAAGCTTCGTGAGAAACTGCTTAGTGTTCTGTTAATTCATCTCACAGAGTTACATGTGTATTTCGTGGATCTCTTTGCTAGCCTTATTTCTGTGGAAGCTGAGAACAGATATTTCGGATCCCATTGATGACTATAGGGCTAAAGGAAATATCCTCCGATAACAAAGAGAAAGAAGCTTTCTGAGAAACTTCCTTGTGTTCTGTGAAATCATCTCACAGAGTTACAGCTTTCCCCTCAAGAAGCCTTTCGCTAAGACAGTTCTTGTGGAATTGGCAAAGTGATATTTGGAAGCCCATAGAGGGCTATGGTGAAAAAGGAAATATCCTCAGATGAAATCTGGAAAGAAGCGTTCTGAGAAACTGCTTAGTGTTCTGTTAATACATCTCACAGAGTTACATCTGTATTTCGTTCATCTCTTTGCTAGCCTTATTTCTGTGGAATCTGAGTACAGATATTTCGGATCCCATTGAAGACAAGAGGGCCAAAGGAAATATCCTCCTATAACAAAGAGAAAGAAGCTTTCTGAGAAACTCCTTTGTGTTCTGTGTAATCATCTCACAGAGTTACAGCTTTCCCCTCAAGAAGCCTTTCGCTAAGACAGTTCTTGTGGAATAGGCAAAGTGATATTTGGAAGCCCGTAGAGGGCTATGGTGAAAAAGGAAATATCCTCAGATGAAATCTGGAAAGAAGCTTTCTGAGAAACTGCTTAGTGTTCTGTTAATTCATCTCACAGAGTTACATGTGTATTTCGTGGATCTCTTTGCTAGCCTTATTTCTGTGGAATCTGAGAACAGATATTTCGAATCCCTTTGAAGACTATAGGGCCAAAGGAAATATCCTCCGATAACAAAGAGAAAGAAGCTTTCTGAGAAACTTCCTTGTGTTCGGTGAAATCATCTCACAGAGTTACAGCTTTCCCCTCAAGAACCCTTTCGCTAAGACAGTTCTAGTGGAATAGGCAAGGTGATATTTGGAAGCCCTTAAAGGGCTATGATTAAAAAGGAAATATCCTCAGATGAAATCTGGAAAGAAGCTTTCTGAGAAACTTCTTAGTGTTCTGTTAATTCACCTCACAGAGTTACATGTGTATTTCGCGGATCCCTTTGCTAGCCTTATTTCTGTGGAATCTGAGAACAGATATTTCGGATCCCGTTGAAGACTATAGGGCCAAAGGAAATATCCTCCGATAACAAAGAGAAAGAAGCTTTCTGAGAAACTTCTTTGTGTTCTGTGAAATCATCTCAGAGAGTTACAGCTTTCCCTTCAATAACCCTTTCGCTAAGACAGTTCTAGTGGAATAGGCAAAGTGATATTTGGCAGCCCATAGAGGGCTATGGTTAAAAAGGAAATATCCTCAGATGAAATCTGGAAAGAAGCTCTCTGAGAAACTGCTTAGTGTTCTGTTAATTCATCTCACCGAGTTACATCTGTATTTCGTGGATCTCTTTGCTAGCCTTATTTCTGTGGAATCTTTGTACAGATATTTCGGATCCCATTGAAGACAATAGGGCCAAAGGAAATATCCTCCTATAACAAAGAGAAAGAAACTTTCTGAGAAACTTCTTTGTGTTCTGTGATATCATCTCACAGAGTTACAGCTTTCCCCTCAAGAACCCTTTCGCTAAGACAGTTCTTTTGGAATTGGCAAAGTGATATTTGGAAGCCCATAGAGGGCTATGGTTAAAAAGGAAATATCCTCAGATGAAATCTGGAAAGAAGCTTTCTGAGAAACTGCTTAGTGTTCTGTTAATTCATCTCACAGAGTTACATCTGTATTTCGTGGATCTCTTTGCTAGCCTTATTTCTGTGGAATCTGAGAACAGATATTTCGGATCCCTTTGAAGACTATAGGGCCAAAGGAAATATCCTCCGATAACAAAGAGAAAGAAGCTTTCTGAGAAACTTCTTTGTGTTCTGTGAAATCATCTCACAGAGTTACAGATTTCCCCTCAAGAACCCTTTCGCTAAGACAGTTCTTGTGGAATTGGCAAAGTGATATTTGGAAGCCCATAGAGGGCTATGGTGAAAAAGGAAATATCCTCAGATGAAATCTGGAAAGAAGCTTTCTGAGAAACTGCTTAGTGTTCTGTTAATTCATCTCACAGAGTTACATGTGTATTTCGTGGATCTCTTTGCTAGCCTTATTTCTGTGGAATCTGAGTACAGATATTTCGGATCCCATTGAAGACAATAGGGCCAAAGGAAATATCCTCCTATAACAAAGAGAAAGAAGCTTTCTGAGAAACTTCTTTGTGTTCTGTGAAATCATCTCACAGAGTTACAGCTTTCCCCTCAAGAAGCCTTTCGCTAAGACAGTTCTTGTGGAATAGGCAAAGTGATATTTGGAAGCCCATAGAGGGCTATGGTGAAAAAGGAAATATCCTCAGATGAAATCTGGAAAGAAGCTTTCTGGGAAACTGCTTAGTGTTCTGTTAATTCATCTCACAGAGTTACATCTGTATTTCGTGGATCTCTTTGCTAGCCTCTTTTCTGTGGAATCTGAGTACAGATATTTCGGATCCCATTGAAGACAATAGGGCCAAAGGAAATATCCTCCTATAACAAAGAGAAAGAAGCTTTCTGAGAAACTTCTTTGTGTTCTGTGAAATCATCTCACAGAGTTACAGCTTTCCCCTCAAGAACCCTTTCGCTAAGACATTTCTTTTGGAATTGGCAAAGTGATATTTGGAAGCCCATGGAGGTCTACGGTGAAAAAGGAAATATCCTCAGATGAAATCTGGAAAAAAGCTTTCTGAGAAACTGCTTAGTGTTCTGTTAATTCATCTCACAGAGTTACATGTGTATTTCGTGGATCTCGTTGCTAGCCTTATTTCTGTGGAATCTGAGAACAGATATTTCGGATTCCTTTGAAAACTATAGGGCCAAAGGAAGTATCCTTCGATAACAAAGAGAAAGAAGCTTTCTGAGAAACTTCTTTGTGTTCTTTGACATCATCTCACAGAGTTACAGCTTTCCCCTCAAGAAGCCTTTCGCTAAGACAGTTCTTGTGGAATAGGCAAAGTGATATTTGGAAGCCCATAGAGGGCTATGGTGAAAAAGGAAATATCCTCAGATGAAATCTGGAAAGAAGCTTTCTGAGAAACTGCTTAGTGTTCTGTTAATTCATCTCACAGAGTTACATGTGTATTTCGTGGATCTCTTTGCTAGCCTTATTTCTGTGGAATCTTCGAACAGATATTTCGGATCCCTTTGAAGACTATAGGGCCAAAGGAAATATCCTCCGATAACAAAGAGAAAGAAGCTTTCTGAGAAACTTCTTTGTGTTCTGTGAAATCATCTCACAGAGTTACAGCTTTCCCCTCAAGAAGCCTTTCGCTAAGAGAGTTCTTGTGGAATTGGCAAAGTGATATTTGGAAGCCCATAGAGGGCTATGGTGAAACAGGAAATATCCTCAGATGAAATCTGGAAAGAAGCTTTCTGAGAAACTGCTTAGTGTTCTGTTAATTCATCTCACAGAGTTACATGTGTATTTCGTGGATCTCTTTGCTAGCCTTATTTCTGTGAAATCTGAGAACCGATATTTCGGAACCCTTTGAAGCCTATAGGGCCAAAGGAAATATCATGCCAAAGTAAAGAGAAAGAAGCTTTCTGAGAAACTTCTTTGTGTTCTGTGAAATCATCTCACAGAGTTACAGCTTTCCTCTCAAGAAGCCTTTCGCTAAGACAGTTCTTGTGGAATTGGCAAAGTGATATTTGGAAGCCCATAGAGGGCTATGGTGAAAAAGGAAATATCCTCAGATGAAATCTGGAAAGAAGCTTTCTGAGAAACTGCTTAGTGTTCTGTTAATTCATCTCACAGAGTTACATGTGTATTTCGTGGATCTCTTTGCTAGCCTTATTTCTGTGGAATCTGCGAACAGATATTTCGGATCCCTTTGAAGACTATAGGGCCAAAGGAAATATCCTCCGATAACAAAGAGAAAGAAGCTTTCTGAGAAACTTCTTTGTGTTCTGTGAAATCATCTCACAGAGTTACAGCTTTCCCCTCAAGAACCCTTTCGCTAAGACAGTTCTTTTGGAATTGGCAAAGTGATATTTGGAAGCCCTTAGAGGTCTATGGTGAAAAAGGAAATATCCTCAGATGAAATCTGGAAAGAAGCTTTCTGAGAAACTGCTTAGTGTTCTGTTAATTCATCTCACAGTTACATGTGTATTTCGTGGATCTCTTTGCTAGCCTTATGTCTGTGGAATCTGAGAACAGATATTTCGGATCCCTTTGAAAACTATAGGGCCAAAGGAAGTATCCTTCGATAACAAAGAGAAAGAAGCTTTCTGAGAAACTTCTTTGTGTTCTGTGAAATCGTCTCATAGAGTTACAGCTTTCCCCTCAAGAAGCCTTTCGCTAAGACAGTTCTTGTGGAATAGGCAATGTGATATTTGGAAGCCCGTAGAGGGCTATGGTGAAAAAGGAAATATCCTCAGATGAAATCTGGAAAGAAGCTTTCTGAGAAACTGCTTAGTGTTCTGTTCATTCATCTCACAGAGTTACATGTGTATTTCGTGGATCTCTTTGCTGGCCTTATTTCTGTGGAATCTGAGAACAGATATTTCGGATCCCTTTGAAGACTATAGGGCCAAAGGAAATATCCTCTGATAACAAAGAGAAAGAAGCTTTCTTAGAAACTTCTTTGTGTTCTGTGAAATCATCTCACAGAGTTACAGCTTTCCCCTCAAGAAGCCTTTCGCCAAGACAGTTCTTGTGGAATTGGCAAAGTGATATTTGGAAGCCCTTAGAGGGCTATGGTGAAAAAGGAAATATCCTCACAGGAAATCTGGAAAGAAGCTTTCTGAGAAACTGCTTAGTGTTCTGTTAATTCATCTCACAGAGTTACATGTGTATTTCGTGGATCTGTTTGCTAGCCTTATTTCTGTGGAATCTGCGAACAGATATTTCGGATCCCTTTGAAGACTATAGGGCCAAAGGAAATATCCTCCGATAACAAAGAGAAAGAAGCTTTCTGAGAAACTTCTTTGTGTTCTGTGAAATCATCTCACAGAGTTACAGCTGTCCCCTCAAGAAGCCTTTCGCTAAGACAGTTCTTGTGGAATTGGCAAAGTGATATTTGGAAGCCCATAGAGGGCTATGGTGAAAAAGGAAATATCCTCAGAAGAAATCTGGAAAGAAGCTTTCTGAGAAACTGCTTAGTGTTCTGTTAATTCATCTCACAGAGTTACATCTGTATTTCGTGTATCTCTTTGCTAGCCTTATTTCTGTGGAATCTGAGAACAGATATTTGGGATCCCTTTGAAGACTATAGGGCCAAAGGAAATATCCTCCGATAACAAAGAGAAAGAAGCTTTCTGAGAAACTTCTTTGTGTTCTGTGAAATCATCTCACAGAGTTACAGCTTTCCCCTCAAGAAACCTTTCGCTAAGACAGTTCTTGTGGAATTGGCAAAGTGATATTTGGAAGCCCATAGAGGGCTATTTTGAAAAAGGAAATATCCTCAGATGGAATCTTGAAAGAATCTTCGTGAGAAACTGCTTAGTGTTCTGTTAATTCATCTCACAGAGGTACATGTGTATTTCGTGGATCTCTTTGCTAGCCTTATTTCTGTGGAATCTGAGAACAGATATTTCGGATCCCATTGATGACTATAGGGCTAAAGGAAATATCCTCCGATAACAAAGAGAAAGAAGCTTTCTGAGAAACTTCCTTGTGTTCTGTGAAATCATCTCACAGAGTTACTGCTTTCCCCTCAAGATGCCTTTCGCTAAGACAGTTCTTGTGGAATTGGCAAAGTGATATTTGGAAGCCCATAGAGGGCTATGGTGAAAAAGGAAATATCCTCAGATGAAATCTGGAAAGAAGCTTTCTGAGAAAATGCTTAGTGTTCTGTTAATTCATCTCACAGAGTTACATGTGTATTTCGCGGATCTCTTTGCTAGCCTTATTTCTGTGGAATCTGAGTACAGATATTTCGGATCCCTTTGAAGACTATAGGGCCAAAGGAAATATCCTCCGATAACAAAGAGAAAGAAGCTTTCTGAGAAACTTCTTTGTGTTCTGTGAAATCATCTCACAGAGTTACAGCTTTCCCCTCAAGAAGCCTTTCGCTAAGACAGTTCTTGTGGAATAGGCAAAGTGATATTTGGAAGCCCATAGTGGGCTATGGTGAAAAAGGAAATATCCTCAGATGAAATCTGGAAAGACGCTTTCTGAGAAACTGCTTAGTGTTCTGTTAATTCATCTCACAGAGTTACATGTGTATTTCGTGGATCTCTTTGCTAGCCTTATTTCTGTGGAATCTGAGTACAGATATTTCGGATCCCATTGAAGACAATAGGGCCAAAGGAAATATCCTACGATAAGAAAGATAAAGAAGCTTTCTGAGAAACTACTTTGTATTCTGTGAAATCATCTCACAGAGTTACAGCTTTCCCCTCAAGAAGCCTTTCGCTAAGACAGTTATTGTGGAATAGGCAAAGTGATATTTGGAAGCCCATAGAGGTCTATGGTGAAAAAGGAAATATCCTAAGATGAAATCTGGAAAGAAGCTTTCTGAGAAACTGCTTAGTGTTCTGTTAATTCATCTCACAGAGTTACATGTGTATTTCGTGGATCTCTTTGCTAGCCTCTTTTCTGTGGAATCTGAGAACAGATATTTCGGATCCCATTGAAGACAATAGGGCCAAAGGAAATATCCTCCTATAACAAAGAGAAAGAAACTTTCTGAGAAACTTCTTTGTGTTCTGTGATATCATCTCACAGAGTTACAGCTTTCCCCTCAAGAACCCTTTCGCTAAGACAGTTCTTTTGGAATTGGCAAAGTGATATTTGGAAGCCCATAGAGGGCTATGGTTAAAAAGGAAATATCCTCAGATGAAATCTGGAAAGAAGCTTTCTGAGAAACTGCTTAATGTTCTGTTAATTCATCTCACAGAGTTACATCTGTATTTCGTGGATCTCTTTGCTAGCCTTATTTCTGTGGAATCTGAGAACAGATATTTCGGATCCCTTTGAAGACTATAGGGCCAAAGGAAATATCCTCCGATAACAAAGAGAAAGAAGCTTTCTGAGAAACTTCTTTGTGTTCTGTGAAATCATCTCACAGAGTTACAGCTTTCCCCTCAAGAAGCCTTTCGCTAAGACAGTTCTTGTGGAATTGGCAAAGTGATATTTGGAAGCCCATAGAGGGCTATGGTGAAAAAGGAAATATCCTCAGATGAAATCTGGAAAGAAGCTTTCTGAGAAACTGCTTAGTGTTCTGTTAATTCATCTCACAGAGTTACATGTGTATTTCGTGGATCTCTTTGCTAGCCTTATTTCTGTGGAATCTGAGTACAGATATTTCGGATCCCATTGAAGACAATAGGGCCAAAGGAAATATCCTCCTATAACAAAGAGAAAGAAGCTTTCTGAGAAACTTCTTTGTGTTCTGTGAAATCATCTCACAGAGTTACAGCTTTCCCCTCAAGAAGCCTTTCGCTAAGACAGTTCTTGTGGAATAGGCAAAGTGATATTTGGAAGCCCATAGAGGGCTATGGTGAAAAAGGAAATATCCTCAGATGAAATCTGGAAAGAAGCTTTCTGAGAAACTGCTTAGTGTTCTGTTAATTCATCTCACAGAGTTACATCTGTATTTCGTGGAACCCTTTGCTAGCCTTATTTCTGTGGAATCTGAGTACAGATATTTCGGATCCCATTGAAGACAATAGGGCCAAAGGAAATATCCTCCTATAACAAAGAGAAAGAAGCTTTCTGAGAAACTTCTTTGTGTTCTGTGAAATCATCTCACAGAGTTACAGCTTTCCCCTCAAGAACCCTTTCGCTAAGACAGTTCTTTTGGAATTGGCAAAGTGATATTTGGAAGCCCATGGAGGTCTACGGTGAAAAAGGAAATATCCTCAGATGAAATCTGGAAAGAAGCTTTCTGAGAGACTGCTTAGTGTTCTGTTAATTCATCTCACAGAGTTACATGTGTATTTCGTGGATCTCGTTGCTAGCCTTATTTCTGTGGAATCTGAGAACAGATATTTCGGATTCCTTTGAAAACTATAGGGCCAAAGGAAGTATCCTTCGATAACAAAGAGAAAGAAGCTTTCTGAGAAACTTCTTTGTGTTCTGTGACATCATCTCACAGAGTTACAGCTTTCCCCTCAAGAAGCCTTTCGCTAAGACAGTTCTTGTGGAATAGGCAAAGTGATATTTGGAAGCCCATAGAGGGCTACGGTGAAAAAGGAAATATCCTCAGATGAAATCTGGAAAGAAGCTTTCTGAGAAACTGCTTAGTGTTCTGTTAATTCATCTCACTGAGTTACATGTGTATTTCGTGGATCTCTTTGCTAGACTTATTTCTGTGGAATCTGAGGACAGATATTTCGGATCCCTTTGAAGACTATAGGGTCAAAGGAAATATCCTCTGATAACAAAGAGAAAGAAGCTTTCTTAGAAACTTCTTTGTGTTCTGTGAAATCATCTCACAGAGTTACAGCTTTCCCCTCAAGAAGCCTTTCGCCAAGACAGTTCTTGTGGAATTGGCAAAGTGATATTTGGAAGCCCATAGAGGGCTACGGTGAAAAAGGAAATATCCTCAGATGAAATCTGGAGAGAAGCTTTCTGAGAAACTGCTTAGTGTTCTGTTAATTCATCTCACAGAGTTACATGTGTATTTCGTGGATCTCTTTGCTAGCCTTATTTCTGTGGAATCTGAGAACAGATATTTCTAATCCCATTGATGACTACAGGGACAAAGGAAATATCCTCCGATAACAAAGAGAAAGAAGCTTTCTGAGAAACTTCTTAGTGTTCTGTGAAATCATCTCACAGAGTTACAGCTTTCCCCTCAAGAAGCCTTTCGCTAAGACAGTTCTTGTGGAATTGGTAAAGTGATATTTAGAAGCCCATAGAGGCCTATGGTGAAAAAGGAAATATCCTCAGATGAAATCTGGAAAGAAGCTTTCTGAGAAACTGCTTAGTGTTCTGTTAATTCATCTCACAGATTTACATGTGTATTTCGTGGATCTCTTTGCTAGCCTTATTTCTGTGGAATCTGAGAACAGATATTTCGGATCCCTTTGAAGACTATAGGGCCGAAGGAAATATCCTCCGATAACAAAGAGAAAGAAGCTTTCTGAGAAACTTCTTTGTGTTCTGTGAAATCATCTCACAGAGTTACAGCTTTCGCCTCAAGAAGCCTTTCGCTAAGACAGTTCTTGTGGAATAGGCAAAGTGATATTTGGAAGCCCATAGAGGGCTATGTTGAAAAAGGAAATATCCTCAGATGAAATCTGGAAAGAAGCTTTCTGAGAAACTGCTTAGTGTTCTGTTAATTCATCTCACAGAGTTACATGTGTATTTCGTGGATCTCCTTGCTAGCCTTTTTTCTGTGGAATCTCAGTGCAGATATTTCGGATCCCTTTGAAGACAATAGGGCCAAAGGAAATATCCTCCTATAACAAAGAGAAAGAAGCGTTCTGAGAAACTTCTTTGTGTTCTGTGACATCATCTCACAGAATTACAGCTTTCCCTTCAAGAAGCCTTTCGCTAAGAGTGTTCTTGTGGAATTGGCAAGGTGATATTTGGAAGCCCATAGAGGGCTATGGTGAAAAAGGAAATATCCTCAGATGAAATCTGGAAAGAAGCTTTCTGAGAAACTGCTTTGTGTTCTGTTAATTCATCTCACAGAGTTACATGTGTGTTTCGTGGATCTCTTTGGTAGCCTTATTTCTGTGGAATCTGAGAACAGATATTTCGGATACCTTTGAAAACTATAGGGCCAAAGGAAATATCCTCCGATAACAAAGACAAAGAAGGTTTCTGAGAAACTTCTTTGTGTTCTGTGAAATCATCTCACAGAGTTACAGCTTTCCCCTCAAGAAGACTTTCGCTAAGACAGTTCTTGTGGAATAGGCAAAGTGATATTTGGAAGCCCATAGAGGGCTACGGTGAAAAAGGAAATATCCTCAGATGAAATCTGGAAAGAAGCTTTCTGAGAAACTGCTTAGTGTTCTGTAAACTCATTTCACAGAGTTACATCTGTATTTCGTGGATCTCTTTGCTAGCCTTATTTCTGTGGAATCTGAGAACAGATATTTCGGATCCCTTTGAAGACTATAGGGCCAAAGGAAATATCCTCTGATAACAAAGAGAAAGAAGCTTTCTGAGAAACTTCTTGGTGTTCTGTGAAATCATCTTACAGAGTTACAGCTTTCCCCTCAAGAAGCCTTTCACTAAGACAGTTCTTGTGGAATTGGCAAAGTGATATTTGGAAGCCCGTAGAGGACTATGGTGAAAAAGGAAATATCCTCCGATGAAATCTGGAAAGAAGCTTTCTGAGAAACTGCTTAGTGTTCTGTTAATTCATCTCACAGAGTTACATGTGTATTTCGTGGATCTCTTTGCTAGCCTTATTTCTGTGGAATCTGAGAACAGATATTTCGGATCCCTTTGAAGACTATAGGGCCAAAGGAAATATCCTCCGATAACAAAGAGAAAGAAGCTTTCTGAGAAACTTCTTGGTGTTCTGTGAAATCATCTCACAGAGTTACAGCTTTCCCCTAAAGAAGCCTTTCGTTAAGACAGTTCTTGTGGAATTGGCAAAGTGATATTTGGAAGCACATAGAGGGCTGTGGTGGAAAAGGAAATATCCTCAGATGAAATCTGGAAAGAAGCTTTCTGAGAAACTGCTTAGTGTTCTGTAAACTCATTTCACAGAGTTACATCTGTATTTCGTGGATCTCTTTGCTAGCCTTATTTCTGTGGAATCTGAGAACAGATATTTCGGATCCCTTTGAAGACTATAGGGCCAAAGGAAATATCCTCCGATAACAAAGAGAAAGAAGCTTTCTGAGAAACTTCCTTGTGTTCTGTGAAATCATCTCACAGAGTTACAGCTTTCCCCTCAAGAAGCCTTTCGCTAAGACAGTTCTTCTGGAATTGGCAAAGTGATATTTGGAAGCCCATAGAGGGCTATGGTGAAAAAGGAAATATCCTCAGATGAAATCTGGAAAGAAGCTTTCTGAGAAACTGCTTAGTGTTCTGTTAATTCATCTCACAGAGTTACATGTGTTTTTCGTGGATCTCTTTGCTAGCCTTATTTCGGTGGCATCTGAGAACCGATATTTCGGATCCTTTTGAAGACTATAGGGCCAAAGGAAATATCCTCCCAAAACAAAGAGAAAGAAGCGTTCTGAGAAACTTCTTTGTGTTCTGTGAAATCATCTCACAGAGTTACAGCATTCCCCTCAAGAAGCCTTTCGCTAAGACAGTTCTTGTGGAATTGGCAAAGTGATATTTGGAAGCCCATAGGGGGCTACGGTGAAAAAGGAAATATCCTCAGGTGAAATCTGGAAAGAAGCTTTCTGAGAAACTGCTTAGTGTTCTGTTAATTCATCTCACAGAGTTACATGTGTATTTCGCGGATCTCTTTGCTAGCCTATTTCTGTGGAATCTGAGAACAGATATTTCGGATCCCTTTGAAGACTATAGGGCCAAAGGAAATATCCTCCGATAACAAAGAGAAAGAAGCTTTCTGAGAAACTTCTTTGTGTTCTGTGAAATCATCTCAAGGAGTTACAGCTTCCCCTCAAGAAGCCTTTCGCTAGGACAGTTCTTGTGGAATTGGCAAAGAGATATTTGGAAGCCCATAGAGGGCTATGGTGAAAAAGGAAATATCCTCCGATGAAATCTGGAAAGAAGCTTTCTGAGAAACTACTTAGTGTTCTGTTAATTCATCTCACAGAGTTACATGTGTATTTCGTGTATCTCTTTCCTAGCCTTATTTCTGTGGAATCTGAGAACAGATATTTCGGAACCCTTTGAAGACTATAGGGCCAAAGGAAATATCCTCCGATAACAAAGAGAAAAAAGCTTTCTGAGAAACTACTTTGTGTTCTGTGAAATCATCTCACAGAGTTACAGCTTTCCCCTCAAGAAGCCTTTCGCTAAGACAGTTCTTGTGGAATTGGCAAAGTGATATTTAGAAGCCCATAGAGGGCTATGGTGAAAAAGGAAATATCCTCAGATGAAATCTGGAAAGAAGCTTTCTGAGAAACTGCTTAGTGATCTGTTAATTCATCTCACAGTGTTACATGTGTATTTCGCGGATCTTTTTGCTAGCCTTATTTCTGTGGAATCTGAGAACAGATATTTCGGATCCCATTGAAGACAATAGGACCAAAGGAAATATCCTCCTATAACAAAGAGAAAGAAGCTTTCTGAGAAACTTCTTTGTGTTCTGTGAAATCATCTCACAGAGTTACAGCTTTCCCCTCAAGAAGTCTTTCGCTAAGACAGTTCTTCTGGAATTGGCAAAGTGATATTTGGAAGCCCATAGAGAGCTATGGTGGAAAAGGAAATATCCTCAGATGAAATCTGGAAAGAAGCTTTCTTAGAAACTCCTTAGTGTTCTGTTAATTCATCTCACAGAGTTACATGTGTATTTCGCGGATCTCTTTGCTAGCCTTATTTCTGTGGTATCTGAGAACAGATATTTCGCATCCCTTTGAAGACTATAGGGCCAAAGGAAATATCCTCCGATAACAAAGAGAAAGAAGCTTTCTGAGAAACTTCTTTGTGTTATGTGAAATCATCTCAAGGAGTTACAGCTTCCCCTCAAGAAGCCTTTCGCTAGGACAGTTCTTGTGGAATTGGCAAAGTGATATTTGGAAGCCCATAGAGGGCTATGGTGAAAAAGGAAATATCCTCAGGTGAAATCTGGAAAGAAGCTTTCTGAGAAACTGCTTAGTGTTCTGTTAATTCATCTCACAGAGTGACATGTGTATTTCGTGGATCTCTTTGCTAGCCTTATTTCTGTGGAATCTGAGAACAGATATTTCGGATCCCTTTGAAGACTATAGGGCGAAGGCAATATCCTCCGATAACAAAGAAAAAAGAAGCTTTCTGAGAAACTTTTTTGTGTTCTGTGAAATCATCTCACAGAGTTACAGCTTTCCCCTCAAGAAGCCTTTCGCTAGGACAGTTCTTCTGGAATTGGCAAAGTGATATTTGGAAGCCCATAGAGGGCTATGGTGAAAAAGGAAATATCCTCAGATGAAATCTGGAAAGAAGCTTTCTGAGAAACTGCTTAGTGTTCTGTTAATTCATCTCACAGAGTTAATGTGTATTTCGTGGATCTCTTTGCTAGCCTTATTTCTGCGGAATCTGAGAACAGATATTTCGGATCCCTTTGAAGACTATAGGGTCAAAGGAAATATCCTCCGATAACAAAGAGAAAGAAACTTTTTGAGAAACTTCTTTGTGTTCTGTGAAATCATCTCACAGAGTTACAGCTTTCCCCTAAACAAGCCTTTCGCTAAGACAGTTCTTGTGGAAGTGGCAAAGTGATATTTGGAAGCCCATAGAGGGCTATGGTGAAAAAGGAAATATCCTCAGATGAAATCTGGAAAGAAGCTTCGTGAAAAACTGCTTGGTGTTCTGTCAATTCATCTCACAGAGTTACATGTGTATTTCGTGGATCTCTTAGCTCGCCTTATTTCTGTGGAATCTGAGAACAGATATTTCGGATCCCATTGATGACTATAGGGCTAAAGGTAGTATCCTCCGATAACAAAGAGAAAGAAGCTTTCTGAGAAACTTCTTTGTGTTCTGTGAAATCATCTCACAGAGTTCCAGCTTTCCCCTCAAGAAGCCTTCGCTAAGACAGTTCTTGTGGAATTGGCAAAGTGATATTTGGAAGCCCATAGAGGGCTATGGTGAAAAAGGAAATATCCTCAGATGAAATCTGGAAAGAAGCTTTCTAAGAAACTGCTTAGTGTTCTGTTAATTCATCTCACAGAGTTACATGTGTATTTCGTGGATCTCTTTGCTAGCCTTATTTCTGTGGAATCTGAGAACAGATATTTCGGATCCCTTTGAAGACTATAGGGCCAAAGGCAATATCCTCCGATAACAAAGAGAAAGAAGCTTTCTGAGAAACTTCTTTGTGTTCTGTGAAATCATCTCACAGAGTTACAGCTTTCCCCTCAAGAACCCTTTCGCTAAGACAGTTCTTTTGGAATTGGCAAAGTGATATTTGGAAGCCCATGGAGGTCTACGGTGAAAAAGGAAATATCCTCAGATGAAATCTGGAAAGAAGCTTTCTGAGAGACTGCTTAGTGTTCTGTTAATTCATCTCACAGAGTTACATGTGTATTTCGTGGATCTCGTTGCTAGCCTTATTTCTGTGGAATCTGAGAACAGATATTTCGGATTCCTTTGAAAACTATAGGGCCAAAGGAAGTATCCTTCGATAACAAAGAGAAAGAAGCTTTCTGAGAAACTTCTTTGTGTTCTGTGACATCATCTCACAGAGTTACAGCTTTCCCCTCAAGAAGCCTTTCGCTAAGACAGTTCTTGTGGAATAGGCAAAGTGATATTTGGAAGCCCATAGAGGGCTACGGTGAAAAAGGAAATATCCTCAGATGAAATCTGGAAAGAAGCTTTCTGAGAAACTGCTTAGTGTTCTGTTAATTCATCTCACTGAGTTACATGTGTATTTCGTGGATCTCTTTGCTAGACTTATTTCTGTGGAATCTGAGGACAGATATTTCGGATCCCTTTGAAGACTATAGGGTCAAAGGAAATATCCTCTGATAACAAAGAGAAAGAAGCTTTCTTAGAAACTTCTTTGTGTTCTGTGAAATCATCTCACAGAGTTACAGCTTTCCCCTCAAGAAGCCTTTCGCCAAGACAGTTCTTGTGGAATTGGCAAAGTGATATTTGGAAGCCCTTAGAGGGCTATGGTGAAAAAGGAAATATCCTCACAGGAAATCTGGAAAGAAGCTTTCTGAGAAACTGCTTAGTGTTCTGTTAATTCATCTCACAGAGTTACATGTGTATTTCGTGGATCTCTTTGCTAGCCTTATTTCTGTGGAATCTGCGAACAGATATTTCGGATCCCTTTGAAGACTATAGGGCCAAAGGAAATATCCTCCGATAACAAAGAGAAAGAAGCTTTCTGAGAAACTTCTTTGTGTTCTGTGAAATCATCTCACAGAGTTACAGCTTTCCCCTCAAGAAGCCTTTCGCTAAGAGAGTTCTTGTGGAATTGGCAAAGTGATATTTGGAAGCCCATAGAGGGCTACGGTGAAAAAGGAAATATCCTCAGATGAAATCTGGAGAGAAGCTTTCTGAGAAACTGCTTAGTGTTCTGTTAATTCATCTCACAGAGTTACATGTGTATTTCGTGGATCTCTTTGCTAGCCTTATTTCTGTGGAATCTGAGAACAGATATTTCTAATCCCATTGATGACTACAGGGACAAAGGAAATATCCTCCGATAACAAAGAGAAAGAAGCTTTCTGAGAAACTTCTTAGTGTTCTGTGAAATCATCTCACAGAGTTACAGCTTTCCCCTCAAGAAGCCTTTCGCTAAGACAGTTCTTGTGGAATTGGTAAAGTGATATTTAGAAGCCCATAGAGGCCTATGGTGAAAAAGGAAATATCCTCAGATGAAATCTGGAAAGAAGCTTTCTGAGAAACTGCTTAGTGTTCTGTTAATTCATCTCACAGATTTACATGTGTATTTCGTGGATCTCTTTGCTAGCCTTATTTCTGTGGAATCTGAGAACAGATATTTCGGATCCCTTTGAAGACTATAGGGCCGAAGGAAATATCCTCCGATAACAAAGAGAAAGAAGCTTTCTGAGAAACTTCTTTGTGTTCTGTGAAATCATCTCACAGAGTTACAGCTTTCGCCTCAAGAAGCCTTTCGCTAAGACAGTTCTTGTGGAATAGGCAAAGTGATATTTGGAAGCCCATAGAGGGCTATGTTGAAAAAGGAAATATCCTCAGATGAAATCTGGAAAGAAGCTTTCTGAGAAACTGCTTAGTGTTCTGTTAATTCATCTCACAGAGTTACATGTGTATTTCGTGGATCTCCTTGCTAGCCTTTTTTCTGTGGAATCTCAGTGCAGATATTTCGGATCCCTTTGAAGACAATAGGGCCAAAGGAAATATCCTCCTATAACAAAGAGAAAGAAGCGTTCTGAGAAACTTCTTTGTGTTCTGTGACATCATCTCACAGAATTACAGCTTTCCCTTCAAGAAGCCTTTCGCTAAGAGTGTTCTTGTGGAATTGGCAAGGTGATATTTGGAAGCCCATAGAGGGCTATGGTGAAAAAGGAAATATCCTCAGATGAAATCTGGAAAGAAGCTTTCTGAGAAACTGCTTTGTGTTCTGTTAATTCATCTCACAGAGTTACATGTGTGTTTCGTGGATCTCTTTGGTAGCCTTATTTCTGTGGAATCTGAGAACAGATATTTCGGATACCTTTGAAAACTATAGGGCCAAAGGAAATATCCTCCGATAACAAAGACAAAGAAGGTTTCTGAGAAACTTCTTTGTGTTCTGTGAAATCATCTCACAGAGTTACAGCTTTCCCCTCAAGAAGACTTTCGCTAAGACAGTTCTTGTGGAATAGGCAAAGTGATATTTGGAAGCCCATAGAGGGCTACGGTGAAAAAGGAAATATCCTCAGATGAAATCTGGAAAGAAGCTTTCTGAGAAACTGCTTAGTGTTCTGTAAACTCATTTCACAGAGTTACATCTGTATTTCGTGGATCTCTTTGCTAGCCTTATTTCTGTGGAATCTGAGAACAGATATTTCGGATCCCTTTGAAGACTATAGGGCCAAAGGAAATATCCTCTGATAACAAAGAGAAAGAAGCTTTCTGAGAAACTTCTTGGTGTTCTGTGAAATCATCTTACAGAGTTACAGCTTTCCCCTCAAGAAGCCTTTCACTAAGACAGTTCTTGTGGAATTGGCAAAGTGATATTTGGAAGCCCGTAGAGGACTATGGTGAAAAAGGAAATATCCTCCGATGAAATCTGGAAAGAAGCTTTCTGAGAAACTGCTTAGTGTTCTGTTAATTCATCTCACAGAGTTACATGTGTATTTCGTGGATCTCTTTGCTAGCCTTATTTCTGTGGAATCTGAGAACAGATATTTCGGATCCCTTTGAAGACTATAGGGCCAAAGGAAATATCCTCCGATAACAAAGAGAAAGAAGCTTTCTGAGAAACTTCTTGGTGTTCTGTGAAATCATCTCACAGAGTTACAGCTTTCCCCTAAAGAAGCCTTTCGTTAAGACAGTTCTTGTGGAATTGGCAAAGTGATATTTGGAAGCACATAGAGGGCTGTGGTGGAAAAGGAAATATCCTCAGATGAAATCTGGAAAGAAGCTTTCTGAGAAACTGCTTAGTGTTCTGTAAACTCATTTCACAGAGTTACATCTGTATTTCGTGGATCTCTTTGCTAGCCTTATTTCTGTGGAATCTGAGAACAGATATTTCGGATCCCTTTGAAGACTATAGGGCCAAAGGAAATATCCTCCGATAACAAAGAGAAAGAAGCTTTCTGAGAAACTTCCTTGTGTTCTGTGAAATCATCTCACAGAGTTACAGCTTTCCCCTCAAGAAGCCTTTCGCTAAGACAGTTCTTCTGGAATTGGCAAAGTGATATTTGGAAGCCCATAGAGGGCTATGGTGAAAAAGGAAATATCCTCAGATGAAATCTGGAAAGAAGCTTTCTGAGAAACTGCTTAGTGTTCTGTTAATTCATCTCACAGAGTTACATGTGTTTTTCGTGGATCTCTTTGCTAGCCTTATTTCGGTGGCATCTGAGAACCGATATTTCGGATCCTTTTGAAGACTATAGGGCCAAAGGAAATATCCTCCCAAAACAAAGAGAAAGAAGCGTTCTGAGAAACTTCTTTGTGTTCTGTGAAATCATCTCACAGAGTTACAGCATTCCCCTCAAGAAGCCTTTCGCTAAGACAGTTCTTGTGGAATTGGCAAAGTGATATTTGGAAGCCCATAGGGGGCTACGGTGAAAAAGGAAATATCCTCAGGTGAAATCTGGAAAGAAGCTTTCTGAGAAACTGCTTAGTGTTCTGTTAATTCATCTCACAGAGTTACATGTGTATTTCGCGGATCTCTTTGCTAGCCTATTTCTGTGGAATCTGAGAACAGATATTTCGGATCCCTTTGAAGACTATAGGGCCAAAGGAAATATCCTCCGATAACAAAGAGAAAGAAGCTTTCTGAGAAACTTCTTTGTGTTCTGTGAAATCATCTCAAGGAGTTACAGCTTCCCCTCAAGAAGCCTTTCGCTAGGACAGTTCTTGTGGAATTGGCAAAGAGATATTTGGAAGCCCATAGAGGGCTATGGTGAAAAAGGAAATATCCTCCGATGAAATCTGGAAAGAAGCTTTCTGAGAAACTACTTAGTGTTCTGTTAATTCATCTCACAGAGTTACATGTGTATTTCGTGTATCTCTTTCCTAGCCTTATTTCTGTGGAATCTGAGAACAGATATTTCGGAACCCTTTGAAGACTATAGGGCCAAAGGAAATATCCTCCGATAACAAAGAGAAAAAAGCTTTCTGAGAAACTACTTTGTGTTCTGTGAAATCATCTCACAGAGTTACAGCTTTCCCCTCAAGAAGCCTTTCGCTAAGACAGTTCTTGTGGAATTGGCAAAGTGATATTTAGAAGCCCATAGAGGGCTATGGTGAAAAAGGAAATATCCTCAGATGAAATCTGGAAAGAAGCTTTCTGAGAAACTGCTTAGTGATCTGTTAATTCATCTCACAGAGTTACATGTGTATTTCGCGGATCTTTTTGCTAGCCTTATTTCTGTGGAATCTGAGAACAGATATTTCGGATCCCATTGAAGACAATAGGACCAAAGGAAATATCCTCCTATAACAAAGAGAAAGAAGCTTTCTGAGAAACTTCTTTGTGTTCTGTGAAATCATCTCACAGAGTTACAGCTTTCCCCTCAAGAAGTCTTTCGCTAAGACAGTTCTTCTGGAATTGGCAAAGTGATATTTGGAAGCCCATAGAGAGCTATGGTGGAAAAGGAAATATCCTCAGATGAAATCTGGAAAGAAGCTTTCTTAGAAACTCCTTAGTGTTCTGTTAATTCATCTCACAGAGTTACATGTGTATTTCGCGGATCTCTTTGCTAGCCTTATTTCTGTGGTATCTGAGAACAGATATTTCGCATCCCTTTGAAGACTATAGGGCCAAAGGAAATATCCTCCGATAACAAAGAGAAAGAAGCTTTCTGAGAAACTTCTTTGTGTTCTGTGAAATCATCTCAAGGAGTTACAGCTTCCCCTCAAGAAGCCTTTCGCTAGGACAGTTCTTGTGGAATTGGCAAAGTGATATTTGGAAGCCCATAGAGGGCTATGGTGAAAAAGGAAATATCCTCAGGTGAAATCTGGAAAGAAGCTTTCTGAGAAACTGCTTAGTGTTCTGTTAATTCATCTCACAGAGTGACATGTGTATTTCGTGGATCTCTTTGCTAGCCTTATTTCTGTGGAATCTGAGAACAGATATTTCGGATCCCTTTGAAGACTATAGGGCGAAGGCAATATCCTCCGATAACAAAGAAAAAAGAAGCTTTCTGAGAAACTTTTTTGTGTTCTGTGAAATCATCTCACAGAGTTACAGCTTTCCCCTCAAGAAGCCTTTCGCTAGGACAGTTCTTCTGGAATTGGCAAAGTGATATTTGGAAGCCCATAGAGGGCTATGGTGAAAAAGGAAATATCCTCAGATGAAATCTGGAAAGAAGCTTTCTGAGAAACTGCTTAGTGTTCTGTTAATTCATCTCACAGAGTTAATGTGTATTTCGTGGATCTCTTTGCTAGCCTTATTTCTGCGGAATCTGAGAACAGATATTTCGGATCCCTTTGAAGACTATAGGGCCAATGGAAATATCCTCCGATAACAAAGAGAAAGAAGCTTTCTGAGAAACTTCTTTGTGTTCTGTGAAATCATCTCACAGAGTTACAGATTCCCCTCAAGAAGCCTTTCGCTACGACAGTTCTTGTGGAATTGGAAAAGTGATATTTGGAAGTCAATAGAGGGCTATGGTGAAAAAGGAAATATCCTCCGATGAAATCTGGAAAGAAGCTTTCTGAGAAACTGCTTAGTGTTCTGTTAATTCATCTCACAGAGTTACATGTGTATTTCGTGTATCTCTTTCCTAGTCTTATTTCTGTGGAATCTGAGAACAGATATTTCGGAACCCTTTGAAGACTATAGGGCCAAAGGAAATATCATGCCAAAACAAAGAGAAAGAAGCTTTCTGAGAAACTTCTTTGTGTTCTCTTAAATCATCTCACAGAGTTACAGCTTTCCCCTCAAGAAGCCTTTCGCTAAGACAGTTCTTGTGGAATTGGCAAAGTGATATTTGGAAGTCCATAGAGGGCTATGGTGAAAAAGGAAATATCCTCCGATGAAATCTGGAAAGAAGCTTTCTGAGAAACTGCTTAGTGTTCTGTTAATTCATCTCACAGAGTTACATGTGTATTTCGTGGATCTCTTTGCTAGCCTTATTTCTGTGGAATCTGAGAACCGATATTTCGGAACCCTTTGAAGACTATAGGGCTAAAGGAAATATCATGACAAACAAAGAGAAAGAAGCTTTCTGAGAAACTTCTTTGTGTTCTGTGAAATCATCTCACAGAGGTACAGCTTTCGCCTCAAGAAGCCTTTCCCTAAGACAGTTCTTGTGGAATAGGCAAAGTGATATTTGGAAGCCCATAGAGGGCTATGGTGAAAAGGAAATATCCTCAGATGAAATCTGGAAAGAAGCTTTCTGAGAAACTGCTTAGTGTTCTGTTAATTCATCTCACAGAGTTACATCTGTATTTCGTGGATCTCTTTGCTAGCCTTATTTCTGTGGAATCTGAGAACAGATATTTCGGATCCCTTTGATATCTATAGGGCTAAAGGAAATATCCTCCGATAACAAAGAGAAAGAAGCTTTCTGAGAAACTTCCTTGTGTTCTGTGAAATCATCTCACAGAGTTACAGCTTTCCCCTCAAGAAGCCTTTCGCTAAGACAGTTCTTGTGGAATTGGCAAAGTGATATTTGGAAGCCCATAGAGGGCTATGGTGAAAAAGGAAATATCCTCCCAGGAAATCTGGAAAGAAGCTTTCTGAGAAACTGCTTATTGTTCTGTTAATTCATCTCACAGAGTTACATGTGTATTTCGTGGATCTCTTTGCTAGCCTTATTTCTGTGGAATCTGAGAACAGATATTTCAGATCCCTTTGAAAACTATAGGGCCAAATAAATATCCTCCGATAACAAAGAGAAAGAAGGTTTCTGAGAAACTTCTTTGTGTTCTGTGAAATCATCTTACAGAGTTACAGCTTTCCCCTCAAGAAGCCTTTCACTAAGACAGTTCTTGTGGAATTGGCAAAGTGATATTTGGAAGCCCATAGAGGACTATGGTGAAAAAGGAAATATCCTCCGATGAAATCTGGAAAGAAGCTTTCTGAGAAACTGCTTAGTGTTCTGTTAATTCATCTCACAGAATTACATGTGTATTTCGTGGATCTCTTTGCTAGCCTTATTTCTGTGGAATCTGAGAACAGATATTTCGGATCCCTTTGAAGTCTATAGGGCCAAAGGAAATATCCTCCGATAACAAAGAGAAAGAAGCTTTCTGAGAAACTTCTTTGTGTTCTGTGAAATCATCTCACAGAGTTACAGCTTTCCCCTCAAGAAGCCTTTCGCTAAGACAGTTCTTGTGGAATTGGCAAAGTGATATTTGGAAGACCATAGAGGGCTATGTTGGAAAAGGAAATATCCTCAGATGAAATCTGGAAAGAAGCTTTCTGAGAAACTGCTTAGTGTTCTGTTAATTCATCTCACAGAGTTACATGTGTATTTCACGGATCTCCTTGCTAGCCTTATTTCTGTGGAATCTGAGAACAGATATTTCGGATCCCTTTGAAGACTATAGGGCCAAAGGAAATATCCTCCGATAACAAAGAGAAAGAAGCTTTCTGAGAAACTTCTTTGTGTTCTGTGAAATCATCTCACAGAGTTACAGCTTTCCCCTCAAGAAGCCTTTCGCTAAGACAGTTCTTGTGGAATTGGCAAAGTGATATTTGGAAGCCCATAGAGGGCTATGTTGAAAAAGGAAATATCCTCATATGAAATCTGGAAAGAAGTTTTCTGAGAAACTGCTTAGTGTTCTGTAAAATCATCTCACAGAGTTACATGTGTATTTCGTGGATCTCTTTGCTAGCCTTATTTCTGTGGAATCTGAGAACAGATATTTCGGATCCCTTTGAAGACTATAGGGCCAAAGGAAATATCCTCCGATAACAAAGAGAAAGAAGCTTTTTGAGAAACTTCTTTGTGTTCTGTGAAATCATCTCACAGAGTTACAGCTTTCCCCTAAATAAGCCTTTCGCTAAGACAGTTCTTGTGGAATTGGCAAAGTGATATTTGGAAGCCCATAGGGGGCTATGTTGAAAAAGGAAATATCCTCAGATGAAATCTGGAAAGAAGCTTCGTGAGAAACTGCTTGGTGTTCTGTTAATTCATCTCACAGATTTACATGTGTATTTCGTGGATCTCTTTGCTAGCCTTATTTCTGTGGAATCTGAGAACAGATATTTCGGATCCCATTGATGACTATAGGGCCAAAGGAAGTATCCTCCGATAACAAAGAGAAAGAAGCTTTCTGAGAAACTTCTTTGTGTTCTGTGAAATCATCTCACAGAGTTACAGCTTTCCCCTCAAGAAGCCTTTCGCTAAGACAGTTCTTGTGGAATAGGCAAAGTGATATTTGGAAGCCCATAGAGGGCTTTGGTGAAAAAGGAAATATCCTCCGATGAAATCTGGAAAGAAGCTTTCTGAGAAACTGCTTAGTGTTCTGTTAATTCATCTCACAGAATTACATTTGTATTTCGCGGATCTCTTTGCTAGCCTTATTTCTGTGGAATCTGAGAACAGATATTTCGGATCCCTTTGAAGACTATAGGGTCAAAGGAAATATCCTCCGATAACAAAGAGAAAGAAGCTTTCTGAGAAACTTCTTTGTGTTCTGTGAAATCATCTCAAGGAGTTACAGCTTCCCTTCAAGAAGCCTTTCGCTAGGACAGTTCTTGTGGAATTGGCAAAGTGATATTTGGAAGCCCATAGAGGGCTATGGTGGAAAAGGAAATATCCTCAGATGAAATCTGGAAAGAAGCTTTCTGAGAAACTGCTTAGTGTTCTGTTAATTCATCTCACAGAGTTACATGTGTATTTCACGGATCTCCTTGCTAGTCTTATTTCTGTGGAGTCTGAGAACAGATATTTCGGATCCCTTTGAAAACTATTGGGCCAAAGCAATATCCTCCAATAACAAAGAGAAAGAAGTTTTCTGAGAAACTTCTTTGTGTTCTGTGAAATTATCTCACAGAGTTACAGCTTTCCCCTCAAGAACCCTTTCGCTAAGACAGTTGTTGTGGAACTGGCAAAGTGATATTTGGAAGCCCTTAGAGGGCTATGGTGAAAAAGGAAATATCCTCCGATGAAATCTGGAAAGAACCTTTCTGAGAAACTGCTTAGTGTTCTGTTAATTCATCTCACAGAGGTACATGGGTATTTCGTGGATCTCTTTGCTAGCCTTATTTCTGTGGAATCTGAGAACAGATATTTCGGATCCCTTTGAAGACTATAGGGCCAAAGGAAATATCCTCGGATAACAAAGAGAAAGAAGCTTTCTGACAAACTTCTTTGTGTTCTGTGAAATCATCTCAAGGAGTTAGAGCTTCCCCTCCAGAAGCCTTTCGCTAAGACAGTTCTTGTGGAATTGGCAAAGTGATATTTGGAAGCCCATAGAGGGCTATGGTGAAAAAGGAAATATCCTCCGATGAAATCTGGAAAGAAGATTTCTGAGAAACTGCTTAGTGTTGTGTTAATTCATCTCACAGAGTTACATATGTATTTCGTGTATCCCTTTCCTAGCCTTATTTCTGTGGAATCTGAGAAGAGATATTTCGGAACCCTTTGAAGACTATAGGGCCAAATGAAATATCATGCCAAAACAAAGAGAAAGAAGCTTTCTGAGAAACTTCTTTGTGTTCTGTGAAATCATCTCACAGAGTTACAGCTTTCCCCTCAAGAACCCTTTCGCTAAGGCAGTTCTTGTGGAATTGGCAAAGTGATATTTGGAAGCCCATATGGGGCTATGGTGAAAAAGGAAATATCCTTAGATGAAATCTGGAAAGAAGCTTTATGAGAAGCTGCTTAGTGTTCTGTTAATTCATCCCACGGAGTTACATGTGTATTTCGTGGATCTCTTTGCTAGCCTTATTTCTGTGGAATCTGAGAACAGATATTTCGGATCCCTTTGAAAACTATAGGGCCAAAGGAAATATCCTCCGATAACAAAGAGAAAGAAGGTTTCTGAGAAACTTCTTTGTGTTCTGTGAAATCATCTCACAGAGTTACAGCTTTCCCCTCAAGAATCCTTTCGCTAAGACAGTTCTTGTGGAATTGGCAAAGTGATATTTGGAAGCCCATAGAGGGTTGGTGAAAAAGGAAATATCTTCAGATGAAATCTGGAAAGAAGCTTTCTGAGAAACTGCTTAGTGTTCTGTTAATTCATCTCACAGAGTTACATGTGTATTTCGTGGATCTCTTTGCTAGCCTTACTTCTGTGGAATCTGAGAACAGATATTTCGGATCCCTTTGAAGACTATAGGGCCAAAGGAAATATCCTCCGATAACAAAGAGAAAGAAGCTTTCTGAGAAACATCTTTGTGTTCTGTCAAATCATCTCACAGAGTTACAGCTTTCCCCTCAAGAAGCCTTTCGCTAAGACAGTTCTTGTGGAATAGGCAAAGTGATATTTGGAAGCCCATAGAGGGCTATGGTGAAAAAGGAAATATCCTCAGATGAAATCTGGAAAGAAGCTTTCTGAGAAACTGCTTAGTGTTCTGTTAATTCATCTCACAGAGTTAATGTGTATTTCGTGGATCTCTTTGCTAGCCTTATTTCTGCGGAATCTGAGAACAGATATTTCGGATCCCTTTGAAGACTATAGGGCCAATGGAAATATCCTCCGATAACAAAGAGAAAGAAGCTTTCTGAGAAACTTCTTTGTGTTCTGTGAAATCATCTCACAGAGTTACAGATTCCCCTCAAGAAGCCTTTCGCTACGACAGTTCTTGTGGAATTGGAAAAGTGATATTTGGAAGTCAATAGAGGGCTATGGTGAAAAAGGAAATATCCTCCGATGAAATCTGGAAAGAAGCTTTCTGAGAAACTGCTTAGTGTTCTGTTAATTCATCTCACAGAGTTACATGTGTATTTCGTGTATCTCTTTCCTAGTCTTATTTCTGTGGAATCTGAGAACAGATATTTCGGAACCCTTTGAAGACTATAGGGCCAAAGGAAATATCATGCCAAAACAAAGAGAAAGAAGCTTTCTGAGAAACTTCTTTGTGTTCTCTTAAATCATCTCACAGAGTTACAGCTTTCCCCTCAAGAAGCCTTTCGCTAAGACAGTTCTTGTGGAATTGGCAAAGTGATATTTGGAAGTCCATAGAGGGCTATGGTGAAAAAGGAAATATCCTCCGATGAAATCTGGAAAGAAGCTTTCTGAGAAACTGCTTAGTGTTCTGTTAATTCATCTCACAGAGTTACATGTGTATTTCGTGGATCTCTTTGCTAGCCTTATTTCTGTGGAATCTGAGAACCGATATTTCGGAACCCTTTGAAGACTATAGGGCTAAAGGAAATATCATGACAAACAAAGAGAAAGAAGCTTTCTGAGAAACTTCTTTGTGTTCTGTGAAATCATCTCACAGAGGTACAGCTTTCGCCTCAAGAAGCCTTTCGCTAAGACAGTTCTTGTGGAATAGGCAAAGTGATATTTGGAAGCCCATAGAGGGCTATGGTGAAAAGGAAATATCCTCAGATGAAATCTGGAAAGAAGCTTTCTGAGAAACTGCTTAGTGTTCTGTTAATTCATCTCACAGAGTTACATCTGTATTTCGTGGATCTCTTTGCTAGCCTTATTTCTGTGGAATCTGAGAACAGATATTTCGGATCCCTTTGATATCTATAGGGCTAAAGGAAATATCCTCCGATAACAAAGAGAAAGAAGCTTTCTGAGAAACTTCCTTGTGTTCTGTGAAATCATCTCACAGAGTTACAGCTTTCCCCTCAAGAAGCCTTTCGCTAAGACAGTTCTTGTGGAATTGGCAAAGTGATATTTGGAAGCCCATAGAGGGCTATGGTGAAAAAGGAAATATCCTCCCAGGAAATCTGGAAAGAAGCTTTCTGAGAAACTGCTTATTGTTCTGTTAATTCATCTCACAGAGTTACATGTGTATTTCGTGGATCTCTTTGCTAGCCTTATTTCTGTGGAATCTGAGAACAGATATTTCAGATCCCTTTGAAAACTATAGGGCCAAATAAATATCCTCCGATAACAAAGAGAAAGAAGGTTTCTGAGAAACTTCTTTGTGTTCTGTGAAATCATCTTACAGAGTTACAGCTTTCCCCTCAAGAAGCCTTTCACTAAGACAGTTCTTGTGGAATTGGCAAAGTGATATTTGGAAGCCCATAGAGGACTATGGTGAAAAAGGAAATATCCTCCGATGAAATCTGGAAAGAAGCTTTCTGAGAAACTGCTTAGTGTTCTGTTAATTCATCTCACAGAATTACATGTGTATTTCGTGGATCTCTTTGCTAGCCTTATTTCTGTGGAATCTGAGAACAGATATTTCGGATCCCTTTGAAGTCTATAGGGCCAAAGGAAATATCCTCCGATAACAAAGAGAAAGAAGCTTTCTGAGAAACTTCTTTGTGTTCTGTGAAATCATCTCACAGAGTTACAGCTTTCCCCTCAAGAAGCCTTTCGCTAAGACAGTTCTTGTGGAATTGGCAAAGTGATATTTGGAAGACCATAGAGGGCTATGTTGGAAAAGGAAATATCCTCAGATGAAATCTGGAAAGAAGCTTTCTGAGAAACTGCTTAGTGTTCTGTTAATTCATCTCACAGAGTTACATGTGTATTTCACGGATCTCCTTGCTAGCCTTATTTCTGTGGAATCTGAGAACAGATATTTCGGATCCCTTTGAAGACTATAGGGCCAAAGGAAATATCCTCCGATAACAAAGAGAAAGAAGCTTTCTGAGAAACTTCTTTGTGTTCTGTGAAATCATCTCACAGAGTTACAGCTTTCCCCTCAAGAAGCCTTTCGCTAAGACAGTTCTTGTGGAATTGGCAAAGTGATATTTGGAAGCCCATAGAGGGCTATGTTGAAAAAGGAAATATCCTCATATGAAATCTGGAAAGAAGTTTTCTGAGAAACTGCTTAGTGTTCTGTAAAATCATCTCACAGAGTTACATGTGTATTTCGTGGATCTCTTTGCTAGCCTTATTTCTGTGGAATCTGAGAACAGATATTTCGGATCCCTTTGAAGACTATAGGGCCAAAGGAAATATCCTCCGATAACAAAGAGAAAGAAGCTTTTTGAGAAACTTCTTTGTGTTCTGTGAAATCATCTCACAGAGTTACAGCTTTCCCCTAAATAAGCCTTTCGCTAAGACAGTTCTTGTGGAATTGGCAAAGTGATATTTGGAAGCCCATAGGGGGCTATGTTGAAAAAGGAAATATCCTCAGATGAAATCTGGAAAGAAGCTTCGTGAGAAACTGCTTGGTGTTCTGTTAATTCATCTCACAGATTTACATGTGTATTTCGTGGATCTCTTTGCTAGCCTTATTTCTGTGGAATCTGAGAACAGATATTTCGGATCCCATTGATGACTATAGGGCCAAAGGAAGTATCCTCCGATAACAAAGAGAAAGAAGCTTTCTGAGAAACTTCTTTGTGTTCTGTGAAATCATCTCACAGAGTTACAGCTTTCCCCTCAAGAAGCCTTTCGCTAAGACAGTTCTTGTGGAATAGGCAAAGTGATATTTGGAAGCCCATAGAGGGCTTTGGTGAAAAAGGAAATATCCTCCGATGAAATCTGGAAAGAAGCTTTCTGAGAAACTGCTTAGTGTTCTGTTAATTCATCTCACAGAATTACATTTGTATTTCGCGGATCTCTTTGCTAGCCTTATTTCTGTGGAATCTGAGAACAGATATTTCGGATCCCTTTGAAGACTATAGGGTCAAAGGAAATATCCTCCGATAACAAAGAGAAAGAAGCTTTCTGAGAAACTTCTTTGTGTTCTGTGAAATCATCTCAAGGAGTTACAGCTTCCCTTCAAGAAGCCTTTCGCTAGGACAGTTCTTGTGGAATTGGCAAAGTGATATTTGGAAGCCCATAGAGGGCTATGGTGGAAAAGGAAATATCCTCAGATGAAATCTGGAAAGAAGCTTTCTGAGAAACTGCTTAGTGTTCTGTTAATTCATCTCACAGAGTTACATGTGTATTTCACGGATCTCCTTGCTAGTCTTATTTCTGTGGAGTCTGAGAACAGATATTTCGGATCCCTTTGAAAACTATTGGGCCAAAGCAATATCCTCCAATAACAAAGAGAAAGAAGTTTTCTGAGAAACTTCTTTGTGTTCTGTGAAATTATCTCACAGAGTTACAGCTTTCCCCTCAAGAACCCTTTCGCTAAGACAGTTGTTGTGGAACTGGCAAAGTGATATTTGGAAGCCCTTAGAGGGCTATGGTGAAAAAGGAAATATCCTCCGATGAAATCTGGAAAGAACCTTTCTGAGAAACTGCTTAGTGTTCTGTTAATTCATCTCACAGAGGTACATGGGTATTTCGTGGATCTCTTTGCTAGCCTTATTTCTGTGGAATCTGAGAACAGATATTTCGGATCCCTTTGAAGACTATAGGGCCAAAGGAAATATCCTCGGATAACAAAGAGAAAGAAGCTTTCTGACAAACTTCTTTGTGTTCTGTGAAATCATCTCAAGGAGTTAGAGCTTCCCCTCCAGAAGCCTTTCGCTAAGACAGTTCTTGTGGAATTGGCAAAGTGATATTTGGAAGCCCATAGAGGGCTATGGTGAAAAAGGAAATATCCTCCGATGAAATCTGGAAAGAAGATTTCTGAGAAACTGCTTAGTGTTGTGTTAATTCATCTCACAGAGTTACATATGTATTTCGTGTATCCCTTTCCTAGCCTTATTTCTGTGGAATCTGAGAAGAGATATTTCGGAACCCTTTGAAGACTATAGGGCCAAATGAAATATCATGCCAAAACAAAGAGAAAGAAGCTTTCTGAGAAACTTCTTTGTGTTCTGTGAAATCATCTCACAGAGTTACAGCTTTCCCCTCAAGAACCCTTTCGCTAAGGCAGTTCTTGTGGAATTGGCAAAGTGATATTTGGAAGCCCATATGGGGCTATGGTGAAAAAGGAAATATCCTTAGATGAAATCTGGAAAGAAGCTTTATGAGAAGCTGCTTAGTGTTCTGTTAATTCATCCCACGGAGTTACATGTGTATTTCGTGGATCTCTTTGCTAGCCTTATTTCTGTGGAATCTGAGAACAGATATTTCGGATCCCTTTGAAAACTATAGGGCCAAAGGAAATATCCTCCGATAACAAAGAGAAAGAAGGTTTCTGAGAAACTTCTTTGTGTTCTGTGAAATCATCTCACAGAGTTACAGCTTTCCCCTCAAGAATCCTTTCGCTAAGACAGTTCTTGTGGAATTGGCAAAGTGATATTTGGAAGCCCATAGAGGGTTGGTGAAAAAGGAAATATCTTCAGATGAAATCTGGAAAGAAGCTTTCTGAGAAACTGCTTAGTGTTCTGTTAATTCATCTCACAGAGTTACATGTGTATTTCGTGGATCTCTTTGCTAGCCTTACTTCTGTGGAATCTGAGAACAGATATTTCGGATCCCTTTGAAGACTATAGGGCCAAAGGAAATATCCTCCGATAACAAAGAGAAAGAAGCTTTCTGAGAAACATCTTTGTGTTCTGTCAAATCATCTCACAGAGTTACAGCTTTCCCCTCAAGAAGCCTTTCGCTAAGACAGTTCTTGTGGAATTGGCAAAGTGATATTTGGAAGCCCATAGAGGGCTATGGTGAAAAAGGAAATATCCTCATATGAAATCAGGAAAGAAGCTTTCTGAGAAACTGCTCAGTGTTCTGTTGATTCATCTCACAGTGTTACATGTGTATTTCGTTATCTCTTTCCTAGCCTTATTTCTGTGGAATCTGAGAACAGATATTTCGGAACCCTTTGAAGACAAAAGGGCCAAAGGAAATATCCTCCCATAACAAAGAGAAAGAAGCTTTCTGAGAAACTTCTTTGTGTTCTGTGAAATCATCTCACAGAGTTACAGCTTTCCCCTCAAGAAGCCTTTCGCTAAGACAGTTCTTGTGGAATTGGCAAAGTGATATTTGGAAGCCCATAGAGGGCTATGGTGAAAAAGGAAATATCCTCATATGAAATCAGGAAAGAAGCTTTCTGAGAAACTGCTCAGTGTTCTGTTGATTCATCTCACAGTGTTACATGTGTATTTCGTGTATCTCTTTCCTAGCCTTATTTCTGTGGAATCTGAGAACAGATATTTCGGAACCCTTTGAAGACTATAGGGCCAAAGGAAATATCCTCCTATAACAAAGAGAAAGAAGCTTTCTGAGAAACTTCTTTGTTTTCTGTGAAATCATCTCACAGAGTTACAGCTTTCCCCTCAAGAAGCCTTTCGCTAAGACAGTTCTTGTGGAATTGGCAAAGTGATATTTGGAATCCCATAGAGGGCTATGGTGAAAAAGGAAATATCCTCAGATGAAATCTGGAAAGAAGCTTTATGAGAAACTGCTTAGTGTTCTGTTAATTCATCTCACAGAGTTACATGTGTATTTCGTGGATCTCTTTGCTAGCCTTATTTCTGTGGCATCTGAGAACAGATATTTCGGATCCCTTGGAAGACTATAGGGTCAAAGGAAATATCCTCGTATAACAAAGAGAAGGAAACTTTTTGAGAAACTTCTTTGTGTTCTGTGAAATCATCTCACAGAGTTATAGCTTTCCCCTAAACAAGCCTTTCGCTAAGACAGTTCTTGTGGAATTGGCAAAGTGATATTTGGAAGCCCATAGAGTGCTATGGTGAAAAAGGAAATATCCTCAGATGAAATCTGGAAAGAAGCTTCGTGAAAAACTGCTTGGTGTTCTGTTAATTCATCTCACAGAGTTACATGTGTATTTCGTGGATCTCTTAGCTCGCCTTATTTCTGTGGAATCTGAGAACAGATATTTCGGATCCCATTGATGACTATAGGGCTAAAGGTAGTATCCTGCGATAACAAAGAGAAAGAAGCTTTCTGAGAAACTTCTTTGTGTTCTGTGAAATCATCTCACAGAGTTACAGCTTTCCCCTCAAGAAGCCTTTCGCTAAGACAGTTCTTGTGGAATAGGCAAAGTGATATTTGGAAGCCCATAGAAGGCTATGGTGAAAAAGGAAATATCCTCCCAGGATATCTGGAAAGAAGATTTCTGAGAAACTGCTTAGTGTTCTGTTAATTCATCTCACAGAGTTACATGTGTATTTCGCGGATCTCTTTGCTAGCCTTATTTCTGTGGAATCTGAGAACAGATATTTCGGATCCCTTTGAAGACTATAGGGCCAAAGGAAATATCCTCCGATAACAAAGAGAAAGAAGCTTTCTGAGAAACTTCTTTGTGTTCTGTGAAATCATCTCACAGAGTTCCAGCTTTCCCCTCAAGAAGCCTTCGCTAAGACAGTTCTTTTGGAATTGGCAAAGTGATATTTGGAAGCCCATAGAGGGCTATGGTGAAAAAGGAAATATCCTGCGATGAAATCTGGAAAGCTTTCTGAGAAACTGCTTAGTGTTCTGTTAATTCATCTCACAGAGTTACATGTGTATTTCGCGGATCTCTTTGCTAGCCTTATTTCTGTGGAATCTGAGAACAGATATTTCGGATCCCTTTGAAGACTATACGGCCAAAGGAAATATCCTCCGATAACAAAGAGAAAGAAGCTTTCTGAGAAACTTCTTTGTGTTCTGTGAAATCATCTCACAGAGTTACAGCTTTCCCCTCAAGAAGCCTTTCGCTAAGACAGTTCTTGTGGAATAGGCAAAGTGATATTTGGAAGCCCATAGAGGGCTATGGTGAAAAAGGAAATATCCTCCCAGGATATCTGGAAAGAAGATTTCTGAGAAACTGCTTAGTGTTCTGTTAATTCATCTCACAGAGTTACATATGTATTTCGTGTATCTCTTTCCGAGCCTTATTTCTGTGGAATCTGAGAACAGATATTTCGGAACCCTTTGAAGACTATAGGGCCAAAGGAAATATCATGCCAAAACAAAGAGAAAGAAGCTTTCTGAGAAACTTCTTTGTGTTCTCTTAAATCATCTCACAGAGTTACAGCTTTCCCCTCAAGAAGCCTTTCGCTAAGACAGTTCTTGTGGAATTGGCAAAGTGATATTTGGAAGTCCATAGAGGGCTATGGTGAAAAAGGAAATATCCTCCGATGAAATCTGGAAAGAAGCTTTCTGAGAAACTGCTTAGTGTTCTGTTAATTCATCTCACAGAGTTACATGTGTATTTCGTGGATCTCTTTGCTAGCCTTATTTCTGTGGAATCTGAGAACCGATATTTCGGAACCCTTTGAAGACTATAGGGCTAAAGGAAATATCATGCCAAACAAAGAGAAAGAAGCTTTCTGAGAAACTTCTTTGTGTTCTGTGAAATCATCTCACAGAGGTACAGCTTTCGCCTCAAGAAGCCTTTCGCTAAGACAGTTCTTGTGTTATAGGCAAAGTGATATTTGGAAGCCCATAGAGGGCTACGGTGAAAAAGGAAATATCCTCAGATGAAATCTGGAAAGAAGCTTTCTGAGAAACTGCTTAGTGTTCTGTTAATTCATCTCACAGAGTTACATCTGTATTCCGTGGATCTCTTTGCTAGCCTTATTTCTGTGGAATCTGAGTACAGATATTTCGGATCCCATTGAAGACAATAGGGTCAAAGGAAATATCATCCTATAACAAAGAGAAAGAAGCTTTCTGAGAAACTTCTTTGTGTTCTGTGAAATCATCTCACAGAGTTACAGCTTTCCCCTCAAGAAGCCTTTCGCTAAGTCAGTTCTTGTGGAATTGGCAAAGTGATATTTGGAAGCCCATAGAGGGCTATGGTGGAAAAGGAAATATCCTCAGATGAAATCTGGAAAGAAGCTTTCTGAGAAACTGCTTAGTGTTCTGTTAATTCATCTCACAGAGTTACATGTGTATTTCACGGATCTCCTTGCTAGCCTTATTTCTGTGGAATCTGAGAACAGATATTTCGGATCCCTTTGAAGACTATAGGGCCAAAGGAAATATCCTCCGATAACAAAGAGAAAGAAGCTTTCTGAGAAACTTCTTTGTGTTCTGTGAAATCATCTCACAGAGTTACAGCTTTCCCCTCAAGAAGCCTTTCGCTAAGACAGTTCTTGTGGAATTGGCAAAGTGATATTTGGAAGCCCATAGAGGGCTATGTTGAAAAAGGAAATATCCTCAGATGAAATCTGGAAAGAAGTTTTCTGAGAAACTGCTTAGTGTTCTGTAAAATCATCTCACAGAGTTACATGTGTATTTCGTGGATCTCTTTGCTAGCCTTATTTCTGTGGAATCTGAGAACAGATATTTCGGATCCCTTTGAAGACTCTAGGGCCAAAGGAAATATCCTCCGATAACAAAGAGAAAGAAGCTTTTTGAGAAACTTCTTTGTGTTCTGTGAAATCATCTCACAGAGTTACAGCTTTCCCCTAAATAAGCCTTTCGCTAAGACAGTTCTTATGGAATTGGCAAAGTGATATTTGGAAGCCCATAAAGGGCTATGTTGAAAAAGGAAATATCCTCAGATGAAATCTGGAAAGAAGCTTTGTGAGAAACTGCTTGGTGTTCTGTTAATTCATCTCACAGAGTTACATCTGTATTTCGTGGATCTCTTTGCTAGCCTTATTTCTGTGGAATCTGAGAACAGATATTTCGGATCCCATTGATGACTATAGGGCCAAAGGAAGTATCCTCCGATAACAAAGAGAAAGAAGCTTTCTGAGAAACTTCTTTGTGTTCTGTGAAATCATCTCACAGAGTTACAGCTTTCCCCTCAAGAAGCCTTTCGCTAAGACAGTTCTTGTGGAACAGGCAAAGTGATATTTGGAAGCCCATAGAGGGCCTTGGTGAAAAAGGAAATATCCTCCGATGAAATCTGGAAAGAAGCTTTCTGAGAAACTGTTTAGTGTTTTGTTAATTCATCTCACAGAATTACATTTGTATTTCGCGGATCTATTTGCTAGCCTTATTTCTGTGGAATCTGAGACCAAATATTTCGGATCCCTTTGAAGACTATAGGGCCAAAGGAAATATCCTCCGATAACAAAGAGAAAGAAGCTTTCTGAGAAACTTCTTTGTGTTCTGTGAAATCATCTCAAGGAGTTACAGCTTCCCTTCAAGAAGCCTTTCGCTAGGACAGTTCTTGTGGAATTGGCAAAGTGATATTTGGAAGCCCATAGAGGGCTATGGTGGAAAAGGAAATATCCTCAGATGAAATCTGGAAAGAAGCTTTCTGAGAAACTGCTTAGTGTTCTGTTAATTCATCTCACAGAGTTACATGTGTATTTCACGGATCTCCTTGCTAGTCTTATTTCTGTGGAGTCTGAGAACAGATATTTCGGATCCCTTTGAAAACTATTGGGACAAAGCAATATCCTCCAATAACAAAGAGAAAGAAGTTTTCTGAGAAACTTCTTTGTGTTCTGTGAAATCATCTCACAGAGTTACAGCTTTCCCCTCAAGAACCCTTTCGCTAAGACAGTTGTTGTGGAACTGGCAAAGTGATATTTGGAAGCCCTTAGAGGGCTATGGTGAAAAAGGAAATATCCTCCGATGAAATCTGGAAAGAACCTTTCTGAGAAACTGCTTAGTGTTCTGTTAATTCATGTCACAGAGGTACATGGGTATTTCGTGGATCTCTTTGCTAGCCTTATTTCTGTGGAATCTGAGAACAGATATTTCGGATCCCTTTGAAGACTATAGGGCCAAAGGAAATATCCTCCCATAACAAAGAGAAAGAAGCTTTCTGACAAACTTCTTTGTGTTCTGTGAAATCATCTCAAGGAGTTAGAGCTTCCCCTCCAGAAGCCTTTCGCTAAGACAGTTCTTGTGGAATTGGCAAAGTGATATTTGGAAGCCCATAGAGGGCTATGGTGAAAAAGGAAATATCCTCCGATGAAATCTGGAAAGAAGATTTCTGAGAAACTGCTTAGTGTTGTGTTAATTCATCTCTCAGAGTTACATATGTATTTCGTGTATCCCTTTCCTAACCTTATTTCTGTGGAATCTGAGAACAGATATTTCGGAACCCTTTGAAGACTATAGGGCCAAATGAAATATCATGCCAAAACAAAGAGAAAGAAGCTTTCTGAGAAACTTCTTTGTGTTCTGTGAAATCATCTCACAGAGTTACAGCTTTCCCCTCAAGAACCCTTTCGCTAAGGCAGTTCTTGTGGAATTGGCAAAGTGATATTTGGAAGCCCATATGGGGCTATGGTGAAAAAGGAAATATCCTTAGATGAAATCTGGAAAGAAGCTTTATGAGAAGCTGCTTAGTGTTCTGTTAATTCATCCCACGGAGTTACATGTGTATTTCGTGGATCTCTTTGCTAGCCTTATTTCTGTGGAATCTGAGAACAGATATTTCGGATCCCTTTGAAAACTATAGGGCCAAAGGAAATATCCTCCGATAACAAAGAGAAAGAAGGTTTCTGAGAAACTTCTTTGTGTTCTGTGAAATCATCTCACAGAGTTACAGCTTTCCCCTCAAGAATCCTTTCGCTAAGACAGTTCTTGTGGAATTGGCAAAGTGATATTTGGAAGCCCATAGAGGGTTGGTGAAAAAGGAAATATCTTCAGATGAAATCTGGAAAGAAGCTTTCTGAGAAACTGCTTAGTGTTCTGTTAATTCATCTCACAGAGTTACATGTGTATTTCGTGGATCTCTTTGCTAGCCTTACTTCTGTGGAATCTGAGAACAGATATTTCGGATCCCTTTGAAGACTATAGGGCCAAAGGAAATATCCTCCGATAACAAAGAGAAAGAAGCTTTCTGAGAAACATCTTTGTGTTCTGTCAAATCATCTCACAGAGTTACAGCTTTCCCCTCAAGAAGCCTTTCGCTAAGACAGTTCTTGTGGAATTGGCAAAGTGATATTTGGAAGCCCATAGAGGGCTATGGTGAAAAAGGAAATATCCTCATATGAAATCAGGAAAGAAGCTTTCTGAGAAACTGCTCAGTGTTCTGTTGATTCATCTCACAGTGTTACATGTGTATTTCGTTATCTCTTTCCTAGCCTTATTTCTGTGGAATCTGAGAACAGATATTTCGGAACCCTTTGAAGACAATAGGGCCAAAGGAAATATCCTCCCATAACAAAGAGAAAGAAGCTTTCTGAGAAACTTCTTTGTGTTCTGTGAAATCATCTCACAGAGTTACAGCTTTCCCCTCAAGAAGCCTTTCGCTAAGACAGTTCTTGTGGAATTGGCAAAGTGATATTTGGAAGCCCATAGAGGGCTATGGTGAAAAAGGAAATATCCTCATATGAAATCAGGAAAGAAGCTTTCTGAGAAACTGCTCAGTGTTCTGTTGATTGATCTCACAGTGTTACATGTGTATTTCGTGTATCTCTTTCCTAGCCTTATTTCTGTGGAATCTGAGAACAGATATTTCGGAACCCTTTGAAGACTATAGGGCCAAAGGAAATATCCTCCCATAACAAAGAGAAAGAAGCTTTCTGAGAAACTTCTTTGTGTTCTGTGAAATCATCTCACAGAGTTACAGCTTTCCCCTCAAGAAGCCTTTCGCTAAGACAGTTCTTGTGGAATTGGCAAAGTGATATTTGGAATCCCATAGAGGGCTATGGTGAAAAAGGAAATATCCTCAGATGAAATCTGGAAAGAAGCTTTATGAGAAACTGCTTAGTGTTCTGTTAATTCATCTCACAGAGTTACATGTGTATTTCGTGGATCTCTTTGCTAGCCTTATTTCTGTGGCATCTGAGAACAGATATTTCGGATCCCTTGGAAGACTATAGGGTCAAAGGAAATATCCTCGTATAACAAAGAGAAGGAAACTTTTTGAGAAACTTCTTTGTGTTCTGTGAAATCATCTCACAGAGTTATAGCTTTCCCCTAAACAAGCCTTTCGCTAAGACAGTTCTTGTGGAATTGGCAAAGTGATATTTGGAAGCCCATAGAGTGCTATGGTGAAAAAGGAAATATCCTCAGATGAAATCTGGAAAGAAGCTTCGTGAAAAACTGCTTGGTGTTCTGTTAATTCATCTCACAGAGTTACATGTGTATTTCGTGGATCTCTTAGCTCGCCTTATTTCTGTGGAATCTGAGAACAGATATTTCGGATCCCTTTGAAAAGTATTGGGCCAAAGCAATATCCTCCAATAACAAAGAGAAAGAAGTTTTCTGAGAAACTTCTTTGTGTTCTGTGAAATCATCTCACAGAGTTACAGCTTTCCCCTCAAGAACCCTTTCGCTAAGAGAGTTGTTGTGGAACTGGCAAAGTGATATTTGGAAGCCCTTAGAGGGCTATGGTGAAAAAGGAAATATCCTCCGATGAAATCTGGAAAGAACCTTTCTGAGAAACTGCTTAGTGTTCTGTTAATTCATCTCACAGAGGTACATGGGTATTTCGTGGATCTCTTTGCTAGCCTTATTTCTGTGGAATCTGAGAACAGATATTTCGGATCCCTTTGAAGACTATAGGGCCAAAGGAAATATCCTCCCATAACAAAGAGAAAGAAGCTTTCTGACAAACTTCTTTGTGTTCTGTGAAATCATCTCAAGGAGTTAGAGCTTCCCCTCCAGAAGCCTTTCGCTAAGACAGTTCTTGTGGAATTGGCAAAGTGATATTTGGAAGCCCATAGAGGGCTATGGTGAAAAAGGAAATATCCTCCGATGAAATCTGGAAAGAAGATTTCTGAGAAACTGCTTAGTGTTCTTTTAATTCATCTCACAGAGTTACATATGTATTTCGTGTATCTCTTTCCTAGCCTTATTTCTGTGGAATCTGAGAACAGATATTTCGGAACCCTTTGAAGACTATAGGGCCAAAGGAAATATCATGCCAAAACAAAGAGAAAGAAGCTTTCTGAGAAACTTCTTTGTGTTCTCTTAAATCATCTCACAGAGTTACAGCTTTCCCCTCAAGAAGCCTTTCGCTAAGACAGTTCTTGTGGAATTGGCAAAGTGATATTTGGAAGTCCATAGAGGGCTATGGTGAAAAAGGAAATATCCTCCGATGAAATCTGGAAAGAAGCTTTCTGAGAAACTGCTTAGTGTTCTGTTAATTCATCTCACAGAGTTACATGTGTATTTCGTGGATCTCTTTGCTAGCCTTATTTCTGTGGAATCTGAGAACCGATATTTCGGAACCCTTTGAAGACTATAGGGCTAAAGGAAATATCATGCCAAACAAAGAGAAAGAAGCTTTCTGAGAAACTTCTTTGTGTTCTGTGAAATCATCTCACAGAGGTACAGCTTTCGCCTCAAGAAGCCTTTCGCTAAGACAGTTCTTGTGGAATAGGCAAAGTGATATTTGGAAGCCCATAGAGGGCTATGGTGAAAAAGGAAATATCCTCAGATGAAATCTGGAAAGAAGCTTTCTGAGAAACTGCTTAGTGTTCTGTTAATTCATCTCACAGAGTTACATCTGTATTCCGTGGATCTCTTTGCTGGCCTTATTTCTGTGGAATCTGAGTACAGATATTTCGGATCCCATTGAAGACAATAGGGCCAAAGAAAATATCATCCTATAACAAAGAGAAAGAAGCTTTCTGAGAAACTTCTTTGTGTTCTGTGAAATCATCTCACAGAATTACAGCTTTCCCCTCAAGAATCCTTTCGCTAAGACAGTTCTTTTGGAATTGGCAAAGTGATATTTGGAAGCCCATAGAGGGCTATTGAGAAAAAGGAAATATCCTCAGATGAAATCTGGAAAGAAGCTTTCTGAGAAACTGCTTAGTGTTCTGTTAATTCATCTCACAGAGTTACATGTGTATTTCGTGGATCTCTTTGCTAGCCTTATTTCTGTGGAATCTGAGAACAGATATTTCGGATCCCTTTGAAAACTATAGGGCCAAATAAATATCCTCCGATAACAAAGAGAAAGAAGGTTTCTGAGAAACTTCTTTGTGTTCTGTGAAATCATCTTACAGAGTTACAGCTTTCCCCTCAAGAAGCCTTTCACTAAGAAAGTTCTTGTGGAATTGGCAAAGTGATATTTGGAAGCCCATAGAGGACTATGGTGAAAAAGGAAATATCCTCCGATGAAATCTGGAAAGAAGCTTTCTGAGAAACTGCTTAGTGTTCTGTTAATTCATCTCACAGAATTACATGTGTATTTCGTGGATCTCTTTGCTAGCCTTATTTCTGTGGAATCTGAGAACAGATATTTCGGATCCCTTTGAAGACTATAGGGCCAAAGGAAATATCCTCCGATAACAAAGAGAAAGAAGCTTTCTGAGAAACTTCTTTGTGTTCTGTGAAATCATCTCACAGAGTTACAGCTTTCCCCTCAAGAAGCCTTTCGCTAAGACAGTTCTTGTGGAATTGGCAAAGTGATATTTGGAATCCCATAGAAGGCTAGGGTGGAAAAGGAAATATCCTCAGATGAAATCTGGAAAGAAGCTTTCTGAGAAACTGCTTAGTGTTCTGTTAATTCATCTCACAGAGTTACATGTGTATTTCACGGATCTCCTTGCTAGCCTTATTTCTGTGGAATCTGAGAACAGATATTTCGGATCCCTTTGAAAAGTATTGGGCCAAAGCAATATCCTCCAATAACAAAGAGAAAGAAGTTTTCTGAGAAACTTCTTTGTGTTCTGTGAAATCATCTCACAGAGTTACAGCTTTCCCCTCAAGAACCCTTTCGCTAAGAGAGTTGTTGTGGAACTGGCAAAGTGATATTTGGAAGCCCTTAGAGGGCTATGGTGAAAAAGGAAATATCCTCCGATGAAATCTGGAAAGAACCTTTCTGAGAAACTGCTTAGTGTTCTGTTAATTCATCTCACAGAGGTACATGGGTATTTCGTGGATCTCTTTGCTAGCCTTATTTCTGTGGAATCTGAGAACAGATATTTCGGATCCCTTTGAAGACTATAGGGCCAAAGGAAATATCCTCCCATAACAAAGAGAAAGAAGCTTTCTGACAAACTTCTTTGTGTTCTGTGAAATCATCTCAAGGAGTTAGAGCTTCCCCTCCAGAAGCCTTTCGCTAAGACAGTTCTTGTGGAATTGGCAAAGTGATATTTGGAAGCCCATAGAGGGCTATGGTGAAAAAGGAAATATCCTCCGATGAAATCTGGAAAGAAGATTTCTGAGAAACTGCTTAGTGTTCTTTTAATTCATCTCACAGAGTTACATATGTATTTCGTGTATCTCTTTCCTAGCCTTATTTCTGTGGAATCTGAGAACAGATATTTCGGAACCCTTTGAAGACTATAGGGCCAAATGAAATATCATGCCAAAACAAAGAGAAAGAAGCTTTCTGAAAAACTTCTTTGTGTTCTGTGAAATCATCTCACAGAGTTACAGCTTTCCCCTCAAGAACCCTTTCGCTAAGGCAGTTCTTGTGGAATTGGCAAAGTGATATTTGGAAGCCCATATGGGGCTATGGTGAAAAAGGAAATATCCTTAGATGAAATCTGGAAAGAAGCTTTATGAGAAACTGCTTAGTGTTCTGTTAATTCATCCCACGGAGTTACATGTGTATTTCGTGGATCTCTTTGCTAGCCTTATTTCTGTGGAATCTGAGAACAGATATTTCGGATCCCTTTGAAAACTATAGGGCCAAAGGAAATACTTCCGATAACAAAGAGAAAGAAGGTTTCTGAGAAACTTCTTTGTGTTCTGTGAAATCATCTCACAGAGTTTCAGCTTTCCCCTCAAGAAGCCTTTCGCTAAGTCAGTTCTTGTGGAATTGGCAAAGTGATATTTGGAAGCCCATAGAGGGCTATGGTGGAAAAGGAAATATCCTCAGATGAAATCTGGAAAGAAGCTTTCTGAGAAACTGCTTAGTGTTCTGTTAATTCATCTCACAGAGTTACATGTGTATTTCACGGATCTCCTTGCTAGCCTTATTTCTGTGGAATCTGAGAACAGATATTTCGGATCCCTTTGAAGACTATAGGGCCAAAGGAAATATCCTCCGATAACAAAGAGAAAGAAGCTTTCTGAGAAACTTCTTTGTGTTCTGTGAAATCATCTCACAGAGTTACAGCTTTCCCCTCAAGAAGCCTTTCGCTAAGACAGTTCTTGTGGAATTGGCAAAGTGATATTTGGAAGTCCATAGAGGGCTATGGTGAAAAAGGAAATATCCTCCGATGAAATCTGGAAAGAAGCTTTCTGAGAAACTGCTTAGTGTTCTGTTAATTCATCTCACAGAGTTACATGTGTATTTCGTGGATCTCTTTGCTAGCCTTATTTCTGTGGAATCTGAGAACCGATATTTCGGAACCCTTTGAAGACTATAGGGCTAAAGGAAATATCATGCCAAACAAAGAGAAAGAAGCTTTCTGAGAAACTTCTTTGTGTTCTGTGAAATCATCTCACAGAGGTACAGCTTTCGCCTCAAGAAGCCTTTCGCTAAGACAGTTCTTGTGGAATAGGCAAAGTGATATTTGGAAGCCCATAGAGGGCTATGGTGAAAAAGGAAATATCCTCAGATGAAATCTGGAAAGAAGCTTTCTGAGAAACTGCTTAGTGTTCTGTTAATTCATCTCACAGAGTTACATCTGTATTCCGTGGATCTCTTTGCTGGCCTTATTTCTGTGGAATCTGAGTACAGATATTTCGGATCCCATTGAAGACAATAGGGCCAAAGAAAATATCATCCTATAACAAAGAGAAAGAAGCTTTCTGAGAAACTTCTTTGTGTTCTGTGAAATCATCTCACAGAATTACAGCTTTCCCCTCAAGAATCCTTTCGCTAAGACAGTTCTTTTGGAATTGGCAAAGTGATATTTGGAAGCCCATAGAGGGCTATTGAGAAAAAGGAAATATCCTCAGATGAAATCTGGAAAGAAGCTTTCTGAGAAACTGCTTAGTGTTCTGTTAATTCATCTCACAGAGTTACATGTGTATTTCGTGGATCTCTTTGCTAGCCTTATTTCTGTGGAATCTGAGAACAGATATTTCGGATCCCTTTGAAAACTATAGGGCCAAATAAATATCCTCCGATAACAAAGAGAAAGAAGGTTTCTGAGAAACTTCTTTGTGTTCTGTGAAATCATCTTACAGAGTTACAGCTTTCCCCTCAAGAAGCCTTTCACTAAGAAAGTTCTTGTGGAATTGGCAAAGTGATATTTGGAAGCCCATAGAGGACTATGGTGAAAAAGGAAATATCCTCCGATGAAATCTGGAAAGAAGCTTTCTGAGAAACTGCTTAGTGTTCTGTTAATTCATCTCACAGAATTACATGTGTATTTCGTGGATCTCTTTGCTAGCCTTATTTCTGTGGAATCTGAGAACAGATATTTCGGATCCCTTTGAAGACTATAGGGCCAAAGGAAATATCCTCCGATAACAAAGAGAAAGAAGCTTTCTGAGAAACTTCTTTGTGTTCTGTGAAATCATCTCACAGAGTTACAGCTTTCCCCTCAAGAAGCCTTTCGCTAAGACAGTTCTTGTGGAATTGGCAAAGTGATATTTGGAATCCCATAGAAGGCTAGGGTGGAAAAGGAAATATCCTCAGATGAAATCTGGAAAGAAGCTTTCTGAGAAACTGCTTAGTGTTCTGTTAATTCATCTCACAGAGTTACATGTGTATTTCACGGATCTCCTTGCTAGCCTTATTTCTGTGGAATCTGAGAACAGATATTTCGGATCCCTTTGAAAAGTATTGGGCCAAAGCAATATCCTCCAATAACAAAGAGAAAGAAGTTTTCTGAGAAACTTCTTTGTGTTCTGTGAAATCATCTCACAGAGTTACAGCTTTCCCCTCAAGAACCCTTTCGCTAAGAGAGTTGTTGTGGAACTGGCAAAGTGATATTTGGAAGCCCTTAGAGGGCTATGGTGAAAAAGGAAATATCCTCCGATGAAATCTGGAAAGAACCTTTCTGAGAAACTGCTTAGTGTTCTGTTAATTCATCTCACAGAGGTACATGGGTATTTCGTGGATCTCTTTGCTAGCCTTATTTCTGTGGAATCTGAGAACAGATATTTCGGATCCCTTTGAAGACTATAGGGCCAAAGGAAATATCCTCCCATAACAAAGAGAAAGAAGCTTTCTGACAAACTTCTTTGTGTTCTGTGAAATCATCTCAAGGAGTTAGAGCTTCCCCTCCAGAAGCCTTTCGCTAAGACAGTTCTTGTGGAATTGGCAAAGTGATATTTGGAAGCCCATAGAGGGCTATGGTGAAAAAGGAAATATCCTCCGATGAAATCTGGAAAGAAGATTTCTGAGAAACTGCTTAGTGTTCTTTTAATTCATCTCACAGAGTTACATATGTATTTCGTGTATCTCTTTCCTAGCCTTATTTCTGTGGAATCTGAGAACAGATATTTCGGAACCCTTTGAAGACTATAGGGCCAAATGAAATATCATGCCAAAACAAAGAGAAAGAAGCTTTCTGAAAAACTTCTTTGTGTTCTGTGAAATCATCTCACAGAGTTACAGCTTTCCCCTCAAGAACCCTTTCGCTAAGGCAGTTCTTGTGGAATTGGCAAAGTGATATTTGGAAGCCCATATGGGGCTATGGTGAAAAAGGAAATATCCTTAGATGAAATCTGGAAAGAAGCTTTATGAGAAACTGCTTAGTGTTCTGTTAATTCATCCCACGGAGTTACATGTGTATTTCGTGGATCTCTTTGCTAGCCTTATTTCTGTGGAATCTGAGAACAGATATTTCGGATCCCTTTGAAAACTATAGGGCCAAAGGAAATACTTCCGATAACAAAGAGAAAGAAGGTTTCTGAGAAACTTCTTTGTGTTCTGTGAAATCATCTCACAGAGTTTCAGCTTTCCCCTCAAGAAGCCTTTCGCTAAGTCAGTTCTTGTGGAATTGGCAAAGTGATATTTGGAAGCCCATAGAGGGCTATGGTGGAAAAGGAAATATCCTCAGATGAAATCTGGAAAGAAGCTTTCTGAGAAACTGCTTAGTGTTCTGTTAATTCATCTCACAGAGTTACATGTGTATTTCACGGATCTCCTTGCTAGCCTTATTTCTGTGGAATCTGAGAACAGATATTTCGGATCCCTTTGAAGACTATAGGGCCAAAGGAAATATCCTCCGATAACAAAGAGAAAGAAGCTTTCTGAGAAACTTCTTTGTGTTCTGTGAAATCATCTCACAGAGTTACAGCTTTCCCCTCAAGAAGCCTTTCGCTAAGACAGTTCTTGTGGAATTGGCAAAGTGATATTTGGAAGCCCATAGAGGGCTATGTTGAAAAAGGAAATATCCTCAGATGAAATCTGGAAAGAAGTTTTCTGAGAAACTGCTTAGTGTTCTGTAAAATCATCTCACAGAGTTACATGTGTATTTCGTGGATCTCTATGCTACCCTTATTTCTGTGGAATCTGAGAACAGATATTTCGGATCCCTTTGAAGACTCTAGGGCCAAAGGAAATATCCTCCGATAACAAAGAGAAAGAAGCTTTTTGAGAAACTTCTGTGTGTTCTGTGAAATCATCTCACAGAGTTACAGCTTTCCCCTAAATAAGCCTTTCGCTAAGACAGTTCTTATGGAATTGGCAAAGTGATATTTGGAAGCCCATAGAGGGCTATGTTGAAAAAGGAAATATCCTCAGATGAAATCTGGAAAGAAGCTTCGTGAGAAACTGCTTGGTGTTCTGTTAATTCATCTCACAGAGTTACATCTGTATTTCGTGGATCTCTTTGCTAGCCTTATTTCTGTGGAATCTGAGAACAGATATTTCGGATCCCATTGATGACTATAGGGCCAAAGGAAGTATCCTCCGATAACAAAGAGAAAGAAGCTTTCTGAGAAACTTCTTTGTGTTCTGTGAAATCATCTCACAGAGTTACAGCTTTCCCCTCAAGAAGCCTTTCGCTAAGACAGTTCTTGTGGAATAGGCAAAGTGATATTTGGAAGCCCATAGAGGGCTTTGGTGAAAAAGGAAATATCCTCCGATGAAATCTGGAAAGAAGCTTTCTGAGAAACTGCTTAGTGTTCTGTTAATTCATCTCACAGAATTACATTTGTATTTCGCGGATCTATTCGCTAGCCTTATTTCTGTGGAATCTGAGACCAAATATTTCGGATCCCTTTGAAGACTATAGGGCCAAAGGAAATATCCTCCGATAACAAAGAGAAAGAAGCTTTCTGAGAAACTTCTTTGTGTTCTGTGAAATCATCTCAAGGAGTTACAGCTTCCCTTCAAGAAGCCTTTCGCTAGGACAGTTCTTGTGGAATTGGAAAAGTGATATTTGGAAGCCCATAGAGGGCTATAGTGGAAAAGGAAATATCCTCCGATGAAATCTGGAAAGAAGCTTTCTGAGAAACTGCTTAGTGTTCTGTTAATTCATCTCACAGAGTTACATGTGTATTTCACGGATCTCCTTGCTAGCCTTATTTCTGTGGAATCTGAGAACAGATATTTCGGATCCCTTTGAAAAGTATTGGGCCAAAGCAATATCCTCCAATAACAAAGAGAAAGAAGTTTTCTGAGAAACTTCTTTGTGTTCTGTGAAATCATCTCACAGAGTTACAGCTTTCCCCTCAAGAACCCTTTCGCTAAGAGAGTTGTTGTGGAACTGGCAAAGTGATATTTGGAAGCCCTTAGAGGGCTATGGTGAAAAAGGAAATATCCTCCGATGAAATCTCGAAAGAACCTTTCTGAGAAACTGCTTAGTGTTCTGTTAATTCATCTCACAGAGGTACATGGGTATTTCGTGGATCTCTTTGCTAGCCTTATTTCTGTGGAATCTGAGAACAGATATTTCGGATCCCTTTGAAGACTATAGGGCCAAAGGAAATATCCTCCCATAACAAAGAGAAAGAAGCTTTCTGACAAACTTCTTTGTGTTCTGTGAAATCATCTCAAGGAGTTAGAGCTTCCCCTCCAGAAGCCTTTCGCTAAGACAGTTCTTGTGGAATTGGCAAAGTGATATTTGGAAGCCCATAGAGGGCTATGGTGAAAAAGGAAATATCCTCCGATGAAATCTGGAAAGAAGATTTCTGAGAAACTGCTTAGTGTTCTTTTAATTCATCTCACAGAGTTACATATGTATTTCGTGTATCTCTTTCCTAGCCTTATTTCTGTGGAATCTGAGAACAGATATTTCGGAACCCTTTGAAGACTATAGGGCCAAAGGAAATATCATGCCAAAACAAAGAGAAAGAAGCTTTCTGAGAAACTTCTTTGTGTTCTCTTAAATCATCTCACAGAGTTACAGCTTTCCCCTCAAGAAGCCTTTCGCTAAGACAGTTCTTGTGGAATTGGCAAAGTGATATTTGGAAGCCCATAGAGGGCTATGGTGGAAAAGGAAATATCCTCAGATGAAATCTGGAAAGAAGCTTTCTGAGAAACTGCTTAGTGTTCTGTTAATTCATCTCACAGAGTTACATGTGTATTTCACGGATCTCCTTGCTAGCCTTATTTCTGTGGAATCTGAGAACAGATATTTCGGATCCCTTTGAAGACTATAGGGCCAAAGGAAATATCCTCCGATAACAAAGAGAAAGAAGCTTTCTGAGAAACTTCTTTGTGTTCTGTGAAATCATCTCACAGAGTTACAGCTTTCCCCTCAAGAAGCCTTTCGCTAAGACAGTTCTTGTGGAATTGGCAAAGTGATATTTGGAAGCCCATAGAGGGCTATGTTGAAAAAGGAAATATCCTCAGATGAAATCTGGAAAGAAGTTTTCTGAGAAACTGCTTAGTGTTCTGTAAAATCATCTCACAGAGTTACATGTGTATTTCGTGGATCTCTTTGCTAGCCTTATTTCTGTGGAATCTGAGAACAGATATTTCGGATCCCTTTGAAGACTCTAGGGCCAAAGGAAATATCCTCCGATAACAAAGAGAAAGAAGCTTTTTGAGAAACTTCTTTGTTTTCTGTGAAATCATCTCACAGAGTTACAGCTTTCCCCTAAATAAGCCTTTCGCTAAGACAGTTCTTATGGAATTGGCAAAGTGATATTTGGAAGCCCATAGAGGGCTATGTTGAAAAAGGAAATATCCTCAGATGAAATCTGGAAAGAAGCTTCGTGAGAAACTGCTTGGTGTTCTGTTAATTCATCTCACAGAGTTACATCTGTATTTCGTGGATCTCTTTGCTAGCCTTATTTCTGTGGAATCTCAGAACAGATATTTCGGATCCCATTGATGACTATAGGGCCAAAGGAAGTATCCTCCGATAACAAAGAGAAAGAAGCTTTCTGAGAAACTTCTTTGTGTTCTGTGAAATCATCTCACAGAGTTACAGCTTTCCCCTCAAGAAGCCTTTCGCTAAGACAGTTCTTGTGGAATAGGCAAAGTGATATTTGGAAGCCCATAGAGGGCTTTGGTGAAAAAGGAAATATCCTCCGATGAAATCTGGAAAGAAGCTTTCTGAGAAACTGCTTAGTGTTCTGTTAATTCATCTCACAGAATTACATTTGTATTTCGCGGATCTATTTGCTAGCCTTATTTCTGTGGAATCTGAGACCAAATATTTCGGATCCCTTTGAAGACTATAGGGCCAAAGGAAATATCCTCCGATAACAAAGAGAAAGAAGCTTTCTGAGAAACTTCTTTGTGTTCTGTGAAATCATCTCAAGGAGTTACAGCTTCCCTTCAAGAAGCCTTTCGCTAGGACAGTTCTTGTGGAATTGGAAAAGTGATATTTGGAAGCCCATAGAGGGCTATAGTGGAAAAGGAAATATCCTCCGATGAAATCTGGAAAGAAGCTTTCTGAGAAACTGCTTAGTGTTCTGTTAATTCATCTCACAGAGTTACATGTGTATTTCACGGATCTCCTTGCTAGCCTTATTTCTGTGGTATCTGAGAACAGATATTTCGGATCCCTTTGAAAAGTATTGGGCCAAAGCAATATCCTCCAATAACAAAGGGAAAGAAGTTTTCTGAGAAACTTCTTTGTGTTCTGTGAAATCATCTCACAGAGTTACAGCTTTCCCCTCAAGAACCCTTTCGCTAAGAGAGTTGTTGTGGAACTGGCAAAGTGATATTTGGAAGCCCTTAGAGGGCTATGGTGAAAAAGGAAATATCCTCCGATGAAATCTGGAAAGAACCTTTCTGAGAAACTGCTTAGTGTTCTGTTAATTCATCTCACAGAGGTACATGGGTATTTCGTGGATCTCTTTGCTAGCCTTATTTCTGTGGAATCTGAGAACAGATATTTCGGATCCCTTTGAAGACTATAGGGCCAAAGGAAATATCCTCCCATAACAAAGAGAAAGAAGCTTTCTGACAAACTTCTTTGTGTTCTGTGAAATCATCTCAAGGAGTTAGAGCTTCCCCTCCAGAAGCCTTTCGCTAAGACAGTTCTTGTGGAATTGGCAAAGTGATATTTGGAAGCCCATAGAGGGCTATGGTGAAAAAGGAAATATCCTCCGATGAAATCTGGAAAGAAGATTTCTGAGAAACTGCTTAGTGTTCTTTTAATTCATCTCACAGAGTTACATATGTATTTCGTGTATCTCTTTCCTAGCCTTATTTCTGTGGAATCTGAGAACAGATATTTCGGAACCCTTTGAAGACTATAGGGCCAAAGGAAATATCATGCCAAAACAAAGAGAAAGAAGCTTTCTGAGAAACTTCTTTGTGTTCTCTTAAATCATCTCACATAGTTACAGCTTTCCCCTCAAGAAGCCTTTCGCTAAGACAGTTCTTGTGGAATTGGCAAAGTGATATTTGGAAGCCCATAGAGGGCTATGGTGGAAAAGGAAATATCCTCAGATGAAATCTGGAAAGAAGCTTTCTGAGAAACTGCTTAGTGTTCTGTTAATTCATCTCACAGAGTTACATGTGTATTTCACGGATCTCCTTGCTAGCCTTATTTCTGTGGAATCTGAGAACAGATATTTCGGATCCCTTTGAAGACTATAGGGCCAAAGGAAATATCCTCCGATAACAAAGAGAAAGAAGCTTTCTGAGAAACTTCTTTGTGTTCTGTGAAATCATCTCACAGAGTTACAGCTTTCCCCTCAAGAAGCCTTTCGCTAAGACAGTTCTTGTGGAATTGGCAAAGTGATATTTGGAAGCCCATAGAGGGCTATGTTGAAAAAGGAAATATCCTCAGATGAAATCTGGAAAGAAGTTTTCTGAGAAACTGCTTAGTGTTCTGTAAAATCATCTCACAGAGTTACATGTGTATTTCGTGGATCTCTTTGCTAGCCTTATTTCTGTGGAATCTGAGAACAGATATTTCGGATCCCTTTGAAGACTCTAGGGCCAAAGGAAATATCCTCCGATAACAAAGAGAAAGAAGCTTTTTGAGAAACTTCTTTGTGTTCTGTGAAATCATCTCACAGAGTTACAGCTTTCCCCTAAATAAGCCTTTCGCTAAGACAGTTCTTATGGAATTGGCAAAGTGATATTTGGAAGCCCATAGAGGGCTATGTTGAAAAAGGAAATATCCTCAGATGAAATCTGGAAAGAAGCTTCGTGAGAAACTGCTTGGTGTTCTGTTAATTCATCTCACAGAGTTACATCTGTATTTCGTGGATCTCTTTGCTAGCCTTATTTCTGTGGAATCTCAGAACAGATATTTCGGATCCCATTGATGACTATAGGGCCAAAGGAAGTATCCTCCGATAACAAAGAGAAAGAAGCTTTCTGAGAAACTTCTTTGTGTTCTGTGAAATCATCTCACAGAGTTACAGCTTTCCCCTCAAGAAGCCTTTCGCTAAGACAGTTCTTGTGGAATAGGCAAAGTGATATTTGGAAGCCCATAGAGGGCTTTGGTGAAAAAGGAAATATCCTCCGATGAAATCTGGAAAGAAGCTTTCTGAGAAACTGCTTAGTGTTCTGTTAATTCATCTCACAGAATTACATTTGTATTTCGCGGATCTATTTGCTAGCCTTATTTCTGTGGAATCTGAGACCAAATATTTCGGATCCCTTTGAAGACTATAGGGCCAAAGGAAATATCCTCCGATAACAAAGAGAAAGAAGCTTTCTGAGAAACTTCTTTGTGTTCTGTGAAATCATCTCAAGGAGTTACAGCTTTCCTTCAAGAAGCCTTTCGCTAGGACAGTTCTTGTGGAATTGGAAAAGTGATATTTGGAAGCCCATAGAGGGCTATAGTGGAAAAGGAAATATCCTCCGATGAAATCTGGAAAGAAGCTTTCTGAGAAACTGCTTAGTGTTCTGTTAATTCATCTCACAGAGTTACATGTGTATTTCACGGATCTCCTTGCTAGCCTTATTTCTGTGGAATCTGAGAACAGATATTTCGGATCCCTTTGAAAAGTATTGGGCCAAAGCAATATCCTCCAATAACAAAGAGAAAGAAGTTTTCTGAGAAACTTCTTTGTGTTCTGTGAAATCATCTCACAGAGTTACAGCTTTCCCCTCAAGAACCCTTTCGCTAAGAGAGTTGTTGTGGAACTGGCAAAGTGATATTTGGAAGCCCTTAGAGGGCTATGGTGAAAAAGGAAATATCCTCCGATGAAATCTGGAAAGAACCTTTCTGAGAAACTGCTTAGTGTTCTGTTAATTCATCTCACAGAGGTACATGGGTATTTCGTGGATCTCTTTGCTAGCCGTATTTCTGTGGAATCTGAGAACAGATATTTCGGATCCCTTTGAAGACTATAGGGCCAAAGGAAATATCCTCCCATAACAAAGAGAAAGAAGCTTTCTGACAAACTTCTTTGTGTTCTGTGAAATCATCTCAAGGAGTTAGAGCTTCCCCTCCAGAAGCCTTTCGCTAAGACAGTTCTTGTGGAATTGGCAAAGTGATATTTGGAAGCCCATAGAGGGCTATGGTGAAAAAGGAAATATCCTCCGATGAAATCTGGAAAGAAGATTTCTGAGAAACTGCTTAGTGTTCTTTTAATTCATCTCACAGAGTTACATATGTATTTCGTGTATCTCTTTCCTAGCCTTATTTCTGTGGAATCTGAGAACAGATATTTCGGAACCCTTTGAAGACTATAGGGCCAAAGGAAATATCATGCCAAAACAAAGAGAAAGAAGCTTTCTGAGAAACTTCTTTGTGTTCTCTTAAATCATCTCACAGAGTTACAGCTTTCCCCTCAAGAAGCCTTTCGCTAAGACAGTTCTTGTGGAATTGGCAAAGTGATATTTGGAAGCCCATAGAGGGCTATGGTGGAAAAGGAAATATCCTCAGATGAAATCTGGAAAGAAGCTTTCTGAGAAACTGCTTAGTGTTCTGTTAATTCATCTCACAGAGTTACATGTGTATTTCACGGATCTCCTTGCTAGCCTTATTTCTGTGGAATCTGAGAACAGATATTTCGGATCCCTTTGAAGACTATAGGGCCAAAGGAAATATCCTCCGATAACAAAGAGAAAGAAGCTTTCTGAGAAACTTCTTTGTGTTCTGTGAAATCATCTCACAGAGTTACAGCTTTCCCCTCAAGAAGCCTTTCGCTAAGACAGTTCTTGTGGAATTGGCAAAGTGATATTTGGAAGCCCATAGAGGGCTATGTTGAAAAGGAAATATCCTCAGATGAAATCTGGAAAGAAGTTTTCTGAGAAACTGCTTAGTGTTCTGTAAAATCATCTCACAGAGTTACATGTGTATTTCGTGGATCTCTTTGCTAGCCTTATTTCTGTGGAATCTGAGAACAGATATTTCGGATCCCTTTGAAGACTCTAGGGCCAAAGGAAATATCCTCCGATAACAAAGAGAAAGAAGCTTTTTGAGAAACTTCTTTGTGTTCTGTGAAATCATCTCACAGAGTTACAGCTTTCCCCTAAATAAGCCTTTCGCTAAGACAGTTCTTATGGAATTGGCAAAGTGATATTTGGAAGCCCATAGAGGGCTATGTTGAAAAAGGAAATATCCTCAGATGAAATCTGGAAAGAAGCTTCGTGAGAAACTGCTTGGTGTTCTGTTAATTCATATCACAGAGTTACATCTGTATTTCGTGGATCTCTTTGCTAGCCTTATTTCTGTGGAATCTCAGAACAGATATTTCGGATCCCATTGATGACTATAGGGCCAAAGGAAGTATCCTCCGATAACAAAGAGAAAGAAGCTTTCTGAGAAACTTCTTTGTGTTCTGTGAAATCATCTCACAGAGTTACAGCTTTCCCCTCAAGAAGCCTTTCGCTAAGACAGTTCTTGTGGAATAGGCAAAGTGATATTTGGAAGCCCATAGAGGGCTTTGGTGAAAAAGGAAATATCCTCCGATGAAATCTGGAAAGAAGCTTTCTGAGAAACTGCTTAGTGTTCTGTTAATTCATCTCACAGAATTACATTTGTATTTCGCGGATCTATTCGCTAGCCTTATTTCTGTGGAATCTGAGACCAAATATTTCGGATCCCTTTGAAGACTATAGGGCCAAAGGAAATATCCTCCGATAACAAAGAGAAAGAATCTTTCTGAGAAACTTCTTTGTGTTCTGTGAAATCATCTCAAGGAGTTACAGCTTCCCTTCAAGAAGCCTTTCGCTAGGACAGTTCTTGTGGAATTGGAAAAGTGATATTTGGAAGCCCATAGAGGGCTATAGTGGAAAAGGAAATATCCTCCGATGAAATCTGGAAAGAAGCTTTCTGAGAAACTGCTTAGTGTTCTGTTAATTCATCTCACAGAGTTACATGTGTATTTCACGGATCTCCTTGCTAGCCTTATTTGTGTGGCATCTGAGAACAGATATTTCGGATCCATTTGAAAAGTATTGGGCCAAAGCAATATCCTCCAATAACAAAGAGAAAGAAGTTTTCTGAGAAACTTCTTTGTGTTCTGTGAAATCATCTCACAGAGTTACAGCTTTCCCCTCAAGAACCCTTTCGCTAAGACAGTTGTTGTGGAACTGGCAAAGTGATATTTGGAAGCCCTTAGAGGGCTATGGTGAAAAAGGAAATATCCTCCGATGAAATCTGGAAAGAACCTTTCTGAGAAACTGCTTAGTGTTCTGTTAATTCATCTCACAGAGGTACATGGGTATTTCGTGGATCTCTTTGCTAGCCTTATTTCTGTGGAATCTGAGAACAGATATTTCAGATCCCTTTGAAGACTATAGGGCCAAAGGAAATATCCTCCCATAACAAAGAGAAAGAAGCTTTCTGACAAACTTCTTTGTGTTCTGTGAAATCATCTCAAGGAGTTAGAGCTTCCCCTCCAGAAGCCTTTCGCTAAGACAGTTCTTGTGGAATTGGCAAAGTGATATTTGGAAGCCCATAGAGGGCTATGGTGAAAAAGGAAATATCCTCCGATGAAATCTGGAAAGAAGATTTCTGAGAAACTGCTTAGTGTTCTTTTAATTCATCTCACAGAGTTACATATGTATTTCGTGTATCTCTTTCCTAGCCTTATTTCTGTGGAATCTGAGAACAGATATTTCGGGACCCTTTGAAGACTATAGGGCCAAAGGAAATATCATGCCAAAACAAAGAGAAAGAAGCTTTCTGAGAAACTTCTTTGTGTTCTCTTAAATCATCTCACAGAGTTACAGCTTTCCCCTCAAGAAGCCTTTCGCTAAGACAGTTCTTGTGGAATTGGCAAAGTGATATTTGGAAGTCCAGAGAGGGCTATGGTGAAAAAGGAAATATCCTCCGATGAAATCTGGAAAGAAGCTTTCTGAGAAACTGCTTAGTGTTCTGTTAATTCATCTCACAGAGTTACATGTGTATTTCGTGGATCTCTTTGCTAGCCTTATTTCTGTGGAATCTGAGAACCGATATTTCGGAACCCTTTGAAGACTATAGGGCTAAAGGAAATATCATGCCAAACAAAGAGAAAGAAGCTTTCTGAGAAACTTCTTTGTGTTCTGTGAAATCATCTCACAGAGTTACAGCTTTCCCCTCAAGAAGCCTTTCGCTAAGACAGTTCTTGTGGAATAGGCAAAGTGATATTTGGAAGCCCATAGAGGGCTATGGTGAAAAAGGAAATATCCTCAGATGAAATCTGGAAAGAAGCTTTCTGAGAAACTGCTTAGTGTTCTGTTAATTCATCTCACAGAGTTACATCTGTATTCCGTGGATCTCTTTGCTAGCCTTATTTCTGTGGAATCTGAGTACAGATATTTCGGATCCCATTGAAGACAATAGGGCCAAAGAAAATATCATCCTATAACAAAGAGAAAGAAGCTTTCTGAGAAACTTCTTTGTGTTCTGTGAAATCATCTCACAGAATTACAGCTTTCCCCTCAAGAATCCTTTCGCTAAGACAGTTCTTTTGGAATTGGCAAAGTGATATTTGGAAGCCCATAGAGGGCTATTGAGAAAAAGGAAATATCCTCAGATGAAATCTAGAAAGAAGCTTTCTGAGAAACTGCTTAGTGTTCTGTTAATTCATCTCACAGAGTTACATGTGTATTTCGTGGATCTCTTTGCTAGCCTTATTTCTGTGGAATCTGAGAACAGATATTTCGGATCCCTTTGAAAACTATAGGGCCAAATAAATATCCTCCGATAACAAAGAGAAAGAAGGTTTCTGAGAAACTTCTTTGTGTTCTGTGAAATCATCTTACAGAGTTACAGCTTTCCCCTCAAGAAGCCTTTCACTAAGAAAGTTCTTGTGGAATTGGCAAAGTGATATTTGGAAGCCCTTAGAGGACTATGGTGAAAAAGGAAATATCCTCCGATGAAATCTGGAAAGAAGCTTTCTGAGAAACTGCTTAGTGTTCTGTTAATTCATCTCACAGAATTACATGTGTATTTCGTGGATCTCTTTGCTAGCCTTATTTCTGTGGAATCTGAGAACAGATATTTCGGATCCCTTTGAAGACTATAGGGCCAAAGGAAATATCCTCCGATAACAAAGAGAAAGAAGCTTTCTGAGAAACTTTTTTGTGTTCTGTGAAATCATCTCACAGAGTTACAGCTTTCCCCTCACGAAGCCTTTCGCTAAGACAGTTCTTGTGGAATTGGCAAAGTGATATTTGGAAGCCCATAGAGGGCTAGGGTGGAAAAGGAAATATCCTCAGATGAAATCTGGAAAGAAGCTTTCTGAGAAACTGCTTAGTGTTCTGTTAATTCATCTCACAGAGTTACATGTGTATTTCACGGATCTCCTTGCTAGCCTTATTTCTGTGGAATCTGAGAACAGATATTTCGGATCCCTTTGAAAAGTATTGGGCCAAAGCAATATCCTCCAATAACAAAGAGAAAGAAGTTTTCTGAGAAACTTCTTTGTGTTCTGTGAAATCATCTCACAGAGTTACAGCTTTCCCCTCAAGAACCCTTTCGCTAAGAGAGTTGTTGTGGAACTGGCAAAGTGATATTTGGTAGCCCTTAGAGGGCTATGGTGAAAAAGGAAATATCCTCCGATGAAATCTGGAAAGAACCTTTCTGAGAAACTGCTTAGTGTTCTGTTAATTCATCTCACAGAGGGACATGGGTATTTCGTGGATCTCTTTGCTAGCCTTATTTCTGTGGAATCTGAGAACAGATATTTCGGATCCCTTTGAAGACTATAGGGCCAAAGGAAATATCCTCCCATAACAAAGAGAAAGAAGCTTTCTGACAAAATTCTTTGTGTTCTGTGAAATCATCTCAAGGAGTTAGAGCTTCCCCTCCAGAAGCCTTTCGCTAAGACAGTTCTTGTGGAATTGGCAAAGTGATATTTGGAAGCCCATAGAGGGCTATGGTGAAAAAGGAAATATCCTCCGATGAAATCTGGAAAGAAGATTTCTGAGAAACTGCTTAGTGTTCTTTTAATTCATCTCACAGAGTTACATATGTATTTCGTGTATCTCTTTCCTAGCCTTATTTCTGTGGAATCTGAGAACAGATATTTCGGAACCCTTTGAAGACTACAGGGCCAAATGAAATATCATGCCAAAACAAAGAGAAAGAAGCTTTCTGAAAAACTTCTTTGTGTTCTGTGAAATCATCTCACAGAGTTACAGCTTTCCCCTCAAGAACCCTTTCGCTAAGGCAGTTCTTGTGGAATTGGCAAAGTGATATTTGGAAGCCCATATGGGGCTATGGTGAAAAAGGAAATATCCTTAGATGAAATCTGGAAAGAAGCTTTATGAGAAACTGCTTAGTGTTCTGTTAATTCATCCCACGGAGTTACATGTGTATTTCGTGGATCTCTTTGCTAGCCTTATTTCAGTGGAATCTGAGAACAGATATTTCGGATCCCTTTGAAAACTATAGGGCCAAAGGAAATATCCTCCGATAACAAAGAGAAAGAAGGTTTCTGAGAAACTTCTTGGTGTTCTGTGAAATCATCTCACAGAGTTACAGCTTTCCCATCAAGAAGCCTTTCGCTAAGTCAGTTCTTGTGGAATTGGCAAAGTGATATTTGGAAGCCCATAGAGGGCTATGGTGGAAAAGGAAATATCCTCAGATGAAATCTGGAAAGAAGCTTTCTGAGAAACTGCTTAGTGTTCTGTTAATTCATCTCACAGAGTTACATGTGTATTTCACGGATCTCCTTGCTAGCCTTATTTCTGTGGAATCTGAGAACAGATATTTCGGATCCCTTTGAAGACTATAGGGCCAAAGGAAATATCCTCCGATAACAAAGAGAAAGAAGCTTTCTGAGAAACTTCTTTGTGTTCTGTGAAATCATCTCACAGAGTTACAGCTTTTCCCTAAATAAGCCTTTCGCTAAGACAGTTCTTATGGAATTGGCAAAGTGATATTTGGAAGCCCATAGAGGGCTATGTTGAAAAAGGAAATATCCTCAGATGAAATCTGGAAAGAAGCTTCGTGAGAAACTGCTTGGTGTTCTGTTAATTCATCTCACAGAGTTACATCTGTATTTCGTGGATCTCTTTGCTAGCCTTATTTCTGTGGAATCTGAGAACAGATATTTCGGATCCCATTGATGACTATAGGGCCAAAGGAAGTATCCTCCGATAACAAAGAGAAAGAAGCTTTCTGAGAAACTTCTTTGTGTTCTGTGAAATCATCTCACAGAGTTACAGCTTTCCCCTCAAGAAGCCTTTCGCTAAGACAGTTCTTGTGGAATAGGCAAAGTGATATTTGGAAGCCCATAGAGGGCTTTGGTGAAAAAGGAAATATCCTCCGATGAAATCTGGAAAGAAGCTTTCTGAGAAACTGCTTAGTGTTCTGTTAATTCATCTCACAGAATTACATTTGTATTTCGCGGATCTATTTGCTAGCCTTATTTCTGTGGAATCTGAGACCAAATATTTCGGATCCCTTTGAAGACTATAGGGCCAAAGGAAATATCCTCCGATAACAAAGAGAAAGAAGCTTTCTGAGAAACTTCTTTGTGTTCTGTGAAATCATCTCAAGGAGTTACAGCTTCCCTTCAAGAAGCCTTTCGCTAGGACAGTTCTTGTGGAATTGGAAAAGTGATATTTGGAAGCCCATAGAGGGCTATAGTGGAAAAGGAAATATCCTCCGATGAAATCTGGAAAGAAGCTTTCTGAGAAACTGCTTAGTGTTCTGTTAATTCATCTCACAGAGTTACATGTGTATTTCACGGATCTCCTTGCTAGCCTTATTTCTGTGGAATCTGAGAACAGATATTTCGGATCCCTTTGAAAAGTATTGGGCCAAAGCAATATCCTCCAATAACAAAGAGAAAGAAGTTTTCTGAGAAACTTCTTTTTGTTCTGTGAAATCATCTCACAGAGTTACAGCTTTCCCCTCAAGAACCCTTTCGCTAAGACAGTTGTTGTGGAACTGGCAAAGTGATATTTGGAAGCCCTTAGAGGGCTATGGTGAAAAAGGAAATATCCTCCGATGAAATCTCGAAAGAACCTTTCTGAGAAACTGCTTAGTGTTCTGTTAATTCATCTCACAGAGGTACATGGGTATTTCGTGGATCTCTTTGCTAGCCTTATTTCTGTGGAATCTGAGAACAGATATTTCGGATCCCTTTGAAGACTATAGGGCCAAAGGAATTATCCTCCCATAACAAAGAGAAAGAAGCTTTCTGACAAACTTCTTTGTGTTCTGTGAAATCATCTCAAGGAGTTAGAGCTTCCCCTCCAGAAGCCTTTCGCTAAGACAGTTCTTGTGGAATTGGCAAAGTGATATTTGGAAGCCCATAGAGGGCTATGGTGAAAAAGGAAATATCCTCCGATGAAATCTGGAAAGATTTCTGAGAAACTGCTTAGTGTTCTTTTAATTCATCTCACAGAGTTACATATGTATTTCGTGTATCTCTTTCCTAGCCTTATTTCTGTGGAATCTGAGAACAGATATTTCGGAACCCTTTGAAGACTATAGGGCCAAAGGAAATATCATGCCAAAACAAAGAGAAAGAAGCTTTCTGAGAAACTTCTTTGTGTTCTCTTAAATCATCTCACAGAGTTACAGCTTTCCCCTCAAGAAGCCTTTCGCTAAGACAGTTCTTGTGGAATTGGCAAAGTGATATTTGGAAGTCCATAGAGGGCTATGGTGAAAAAGGAAATATCCTCCGATGAAATCTGGAAAGAAGCTTTCTGAGAAACTGCTTAGTGTTCTGTTAATTCATCTCACAGAGTTACATGTGTATTTCGTGGATCTCTTTGCTAGCCTTATTTCTGTGGAATCTGAGAACCGATATTTCGGAACCCTTTGAAGACTATAGGGCTAAAGGAAATATCATGCCAAACAAAGAGAAAGAAGCTTTCTGAGAAACTTCTTTGTGTTCTGTGAAATCATCTCACAGAGGTACAGCTTTCGCCTCAAGAAGCCTTTCGCTAAGACAGTTCTTGTGGAATAGGCAAAGTGATATTTGGAAGCCCATAGAGGGCTATGGTGAAAAAGGAAATATCCTCAGATGAAATCTGGAAAGAAGCTTTCTGAGAAACTGCTTAGTGTTCTGTTAATTCATCTCACAGAGTTACATCTGTATTCCGTGGATCTCTTTGCTAGCCTTATTTCTGTGGAATCTGAGTACAGATATTTCGGATCCCATTGAAGACAATAGGGCCAAAGAAAATATCATCCTATAACAAAGAGAAAGAAGCTTTCTGAGAAACTTCTTTGTGTTCTGTGAAATCATCTCACAGAATTACAGCTTTCCCCTCAAGAATCCTTTCGCTAAGACAGTTCTTTTGGAATTGGCAAAGTGATAGTTGGAAGCCCATAGAGGGCTATTGAGAAAAAGGAAATATCCTCAGATGAAACCTGGAAAGAAGCTTTCTGAGGAACTGCTTAGTGTTCTGTTAATTCATCTCACAGAGTTACATGTGTATTTCGTGGATCTCTTTGCTAGCCTTATTTCTGTGGAATCTGAGAACAGATATTTCGGATCCCTTTGAAAACTATAGGGCCAAATAAATATCCTCCGATAACAAAGAGAAAGAAGGTTTCTGAGAAACTTCTTTGTGTTCTGTGAAATCATCTTACAGAGTTACAGCTTTCCCCTCAAGAAGCCTTTCACTAAGAAAGTTCTTGTGGAATTGGCAAAGTGATATTTGGAAGCCCATAGAGGACTATGGTGAAAAAGGAAATATCCTCAGATGAAATCTGGAAAGAAGCTTTCTGAGAAACTGCTTAGTGTTCTGTTAATTCATCTCACAGAATTACATGTGTATTTCGTGGATCTCTTTGCTAGCCTTATTTCTGTGGAATCTGAGAACAGATATTTCGGATCCCTTTGAAGACTATAGGGCCAAAGGAAATATCCTCCGATAACAAAGAGAAAGAAGCTTTCTGAGAAACTTCTTTGTGTTCTGTGAAATCATCTCACAGAGTTACAGCTTTCCCCTCAAGAAGACTTTCGCTAAGACAGTTCTTGTGGAATTGGCAAAGTGATATTTGGAAGCCCATAGAGGGATAGGGTGGAAAAGGAAATATCCTCAGATGAAATCTGGAAAGAAGCTTTCTGAGAAACTGCTTAGTGTTCTGTTAATTCATCTCACTGAGTTACATGTGTATTTCACGGATCTCCTTGCTAGCCTTATTTCTGTGGAATCTGAGAACAGATATTTCGGATCCCTTTGAAAAGTATTGGGCCAAAGCAATATCCTCCAATAACAAAGAGAAAGAAGTTTTCTGAGAAACTTCTTTGTGTTCTGTGAAATCATCTCACAGAGTTACAGCTTTCCCCTCAAGAACCCTTTCGCTAAGAGAGTTGTTGTGGAACTGGCAAAGTGATATTTGGAAGCCCTTAGAGGGCTATGGTGAAAAAGGAAATATCCTCCGATGAAATCTGGAAAGAACCTTTCTGAGAAACTGCTTAGTGTTCTGTTAATTCATCTCACAGAGGTACATGGGTATTTCGTGGATCTCTTTGCTAGCCTTATTTCTGTGGAATCTGAGAACAGATATTTCGGATCCCTTTGAAGACTATAGGGCCAAAGGAAATATCCTCCCATAACAAAGAGAAAGAAGCTTTCTGACAAACTTCTTTGTGTTCTGTGAAATCATCTCAAGGAGTTAGAGCTTCCCCTCCAGAAGCCTTTCGCTAAGACAGTTCTTGTGGAATTGGCAAAGTGATATTTGGAAGCCCATAGAGGGCTATGGTGAAAAAGGAAATATCCTCCGATGAAATCTGGAAAGAAGATTTCTGAGAAACTGCTTAGTGTTCTTTTAATTCATCTCACAGAGTTACATATGTATTTCGTGTATCTCTTTCCTAGCCTTATTTCTGTGGAATCTGAGAACAGATATTTCGGAACCCTTTGAAGACTATAGGGCCAAATGAAATATCATGCCAAAACAAAGAGAAAGAAGCTTTCTGAAAAACTTCTTTGTGTTCTGTGAAATCATCTCACAGAGTTACAGCTTTCCCCTCAAGAACCCTTTCGCTAAGGCAGTTCTTGTGGAATTGGCAAAGTGATATTTGGAAGCCCATATGGGGCTATGGTGAAAAAGGAAATATCCTTAGATGAAATCTGGAAAGAAGCTTTATGAGAAACTGCTTAGTGTTCTGTTAATTCATCCCACGGAGTTACATGTGTATTTCGTGGATCTCTTTGCTAGCCTTATTTCTGTGGAATCTGAGAACAGATATTTCGGATCCCTTTGAAAACTATAGGGCCAAAGGAAATATCCTCCGATAACAAAGAGAAAGAAGGTTTCTGAGAAACTTCTTTGTGTTCTGTGAAATCATCTCACAGAGTTACAGCTTTCCCCTCAAGAACCCTTTCGCTAAGACAGTTCTTGTGGAATTGGCAAAGTGATATTTGGAAGCCCATAGAGGGTTTGGTGAAAAAGGAAATATCTTCAGATGAAATCTGGAAAGAAGCTTTCTGAGAAACTGCTTAGTGTTCTGTTAATAAATCTCACAGAGTTACATGTGTATTTCGTGGATCTCTTTGCTAGCCTTACTTCTGTGGAATCTGAGAACAGATATTTCGGGTCCCTTTGAAGACTATAGGGCCAAAGGAAATATCCTCCGATAACAAAGAGAAAGAAGCTTTCTGAGAAACTTCTTTGTGTTCTGTCAAATCATCTCACAGAGTTACAGCTTTCCCCTCAAGAAGCCTTTCGCTAAGACAGTTCTTGTGGAATTGGCAAAGTGATATTTGGAAGCCCCTAGAGGGCTAGGGTGAAAAAGGAAATATCCTCATATGAAATCAGGAAAGAAGCTTTCTGAGAAACTGCTCAGTGTTCTGTTGATTCATCTCACAGTGTTACATGTGTATTTCGTGTATCTCTTTCCTAGCCTTATTTCTGTGGAATCTGAGAACAGATATTTCGGATCCCTTTGAAGACTATAGGGCCAAAGGAAATATCCTCGCATAACAAAGAGAAAGAAGCTTTCTGAGAAACTTCTTTGTGTTCTGTGAAATTATCTCACCGAGTTACAGCTTTCCCCTTAAGAAGCCTTTCGCTAAGACAGTTCTTGTGGAATTGGCAAAGTGATATTTGGAAGCCCATAGAAGGCTATGGTGAAAAAAAATATCCTCAGATGAAATCTGGAAAGAAGCTTTCTGAGAAACTGCTTAGTGTTCTGTTAATTCATCTCACAGAGTTACATGTGTATTTCGCGGATCTCTTTGCTAGCCTTATTTCTGTGGAATCTGAGAACAGATATTTCGGATCCCTTTGAAGACTATAGGGCCAATGGAAATATCCTCCGATAACAAAGAGAAAGAAACTTTCTGAGAAACTTCTTTGTGTTCTGTGAAATCATCTCACAGAGTTACAGCTTTCCCCTCAAGAAGCCTTTCGCTAAGACAGTTCTTGTGGAATAGGCAAAGTGACATTTGGAAGCCCATAGAGGGCTATGGTGAAAAAGGAAATATCCTCAGATGGAATCTGGAAAGAAGATCTCTGAGAAACTGCTTAGTGTTCTGTTAATTCAGCTCACAGAGTTACATCTCTATTTCGTGGATCTCTTTGCTTGCCTTATTTCTGTGGAATCTGAGAACAGATATTTCGGATCCCTTTGAAGACTATAGGGCCAAAGGAAATATCCTCCGATAACAAAGAGAAAGAAGCTGTCTGAGAAACTTCTTTGTGTTCTGTGAAATCATCTCTCAGAGTTACAGCTTTCGCCTCAAGAAGCCTTTCGCTAAGACAGTTCTTGTGGAATAGGCAAAGTGATATTTGGAAGCCCATAGAGTGCTATGGTTAAAAAGGAAATATCCTCAGATGAAATCTGGAAAGAAGCTCTCTGAGAAACTGCTTAGTGTTCTGTTAATTCATCTCACAGAGTTACATGTGTATTTCGTGGATCTCTTTGCTAGCCTTATTTCTGTGGAATCTGAGAACAGATATTTCGGATCCCTTTGAAGACTATAGGGCCAAAGGAAATATCCTCCCATAACAAAGAGAAAGAAGCTTTCTGACAAACTTCTTTGTGTTCTGTGAAATCATCTCAAGGAGTTAGAGCTTCCCCTCCAGAAGCCTTTCGCTAAGACAGTTCTTGTGGAATTGGCAAAGTGATATTTGGAAGCCCATAGAGGGCTATGGTGAAAAAGGAAATATCCTCCGATGAAATCTGGAAAGAAGATTTCTGAGAAAATGCTTAGTGTTCTGTTAATTCATCTCACAGAGTTACATGTGTATTTCGTGTATCTCTTTCTAGCCTTATTTCTGTGGAATCTGAGAACAGATATTTCGGAACCCTTTGAAGACTATAGGGCCAAATGAAATATCATGCGAAAACAAAGAGAAAGAAGCTTTCTGAGAAACTTCTTTGTGTTCTGTGAAATCATCTCACAGAGTTACAGCTTTCCCCTCAAGAAGCCTTTCGCTAAGACAGTTCTTGTGGAATTGGAAAAGTGATATTTGGACGCCCATAGGGGGCTATGGTGAAAAAGGAAATATCCTCAGATGAAATCTGGAAAGAAGCTTTCTGAGAAACTGCTTAGTGTTCTGTTAATTCATCTCACAGAGTTACATGTGTATTTCGTGGATCTCTTTGCTAGCCTTATTTCTGTGGAATCTGAGAACCGATATTTCGGATCCCTTTGAAGACTACAGGGCCAAAGGAAATATCCTCCGATAACAAAGAGAAAGAAGGTTTCTGAGAAACTTCTTTGTGTTCTGTGAAATCATCTCACAGAGTTACAGCTTTCCCCTCATGAATCCTTTCGCTAAGACAGTTCTTGTGGAATAGGCAAAGTGATATTTGGAAGCCCCTAGAGGGCTACGGTGAAAAAGGAAATATCCTCAGATGAAATCTGGAAAGAAGCTTTCTGAGAAACTGCTTAGTGTTCTGTTTATTCATCTCACAGAGTTACATGTGTATTTCGTGGATCTCTTTGTTAGCGTTATTTCTGTGGAATCTGAGAACAGATATTTCGGATCCCTTTGAAGACTATAGGGCCAAAGGAAATATCCTCCGATTACAAAGAGAAAGAAGCTTTCTGAGAAACTTCTTTATGTTCTGTGAAATCATCTCACAGAGTTACAGATTTCGCCTCAAGAAGCCTTTCGCTAAGACAGTTGTTGTGGAATTGGCAAAGTGATATTTGGAAGCCCATAGAGGGCTATGGTGAAAAAGGAAATATCCTCAGATGAAATCTGGAAAGAAGCTTTCTGAGAAACTGCTTAGTGTTCTGTTAATTCATCTCACAGAGTTACATGTGTATTTCGTGGATCTCTTTGCTAGCCTTATTTCTGTGGAATCTGAGAACAGATATTTCGGATCCCTTTGAAGACTATAGGGCCAAAGGAAATATCCTCCGATAACAAAGAGAAAGAAGCTTTCTGAGAAACTTCTTTGTGTTCTGTGAAATCATCTCACAGAGTTTCAGCTTTCCCCTCAAGAAGCCTTTCGCTAAGACATTTCTTGTGGGATAGGCAAAGTGATATTTGGAAGCCCATAGAGGGCTATGGTGAAAAAGGAAATATCCTCCGATGAAATATGGAAAGAAGCTTTCTGAGAAACTGCTTAGTGTTCTGTTAATTCATCTCACAGAGTTACATGTGTATTTCGTGGATCTCTTTGCTAGCCTTATTTCTGTGGAATCTGAGAACTGATATTTCGGATCCCATTGAAGACAATAGGGCCAAAGGAAATATCCTCCTTTAACAAAGACAAAGAAGCTTTCTGAGAAACTTCTTTGTGTTCTGTGAAATCATCTCACAGAGTTACAGCTTTCCCCTCAAGAACCCTTTCGCTAAGACAGTTCTTGTGGAATTGGCAAAGTGATATTTGGAAGCCCATAGAGGGCTATGGTGAAATAGGAAATATCCTTAGATGAAATCTGGAAAGAAGCTTTATGAGAAACTGCTTAGTGTTCTGTTAATTCATCTCACAGAGTTACATGTGTATTTCTTGGATCTCTTTGCTAGCCTTATTTCTGTGGAATCTGAGAACAGATATTTCGGATCCCTTTGAAGACTATAGGGCCAAAGGAAATATCCTCCGATTACAAAGAGAAAGAAGCTTTCTGAGAAACTTCTTTGTTTTCTGTGAAATCATCTCACAGAGTTACAGCTTTCCCCTCAAGAAGCCTTTCGCTAAGACAGTTCTTGTGGAACAGGCAAAGTGATAATTGGAAGCCCATAGAGGGCTATGGTGAAAAAGGAAATATCCTCATATGAAATCAGGAAAGAAGCTTTCTGAGAAACTGCTCAGTGTTCTGTTGATTCATCTCACAGTGTTACATGTGTATTTCGTGTATCTCTTTCCTAGCCTTATTTCTGTGGAATCTGAGAACAGATATTTCGTAACCCTTTGAAGACTATAGGGCCAAAGGAAATATCCTCGCATAACAAAGAGAAAGAAGCTTTCTGAGAAACTTCTTTGTGTTCTGTGAAATCATCTCACCGAGTTACAGCTTTCCCCTTAAGAAGCCTTTCGCTAAGACAGTTCTTGTGGAATTGGCAAAGTGATATTTGGAAGCCCATAGAAGGCTATGGTGAAAAAAAATATCCTCAGATGAAATCTGGAAAGAAGCTTTCTGAGAAACTGCTTAGTGTTCTGTTAATTCATCTCACAGAGTTACATGTGTATTTCGCGGATCTCTTTGCTAGCCTTATTTCTGTGGAATCTGAGAACAGATATTTCGGATCCCTTTGAAGACTATAGGGCCAATGGAAATATCCTCCGATAACAAAGAGAAAGAAACTTTCTGAGAAACTTCTTTGTGTTCTGTGAAATCATCTCACAGAGTTACAGCTTTCCCCTCAAGAAGCCTTTCGCTAAGACAGTTCTTGTGGAATAGGCAAAGTGACATTTGGAAGCCCATAGAGGGCTATGGTGAAAAAGGAAATATCCTCAGATGGAATCTGGAAAGAAGATCTCTGAGAAACTGCTTAGTGTTCTGTTAATTCAGCTCACAGAGTTACATCTCTATTTCGTGGATCTCTTTGCTTGCCTTATTTCTGTGGAATCTGAGAACAGATATTTCGGATCCCTTTGAAGACTATAGGGCCAAAGGAAATATCCTCCGATAACAAAGAGAAAGAAGCTTTCTGAGAAACTTCTTTGTGTTCTGTGAAATCATCTCTCAGAGTTACAGCTTTCGCCTCAAGAAGCCTTTCGCTAAGACAGTTCTTGTGGAATAGGCAAAGTGATATTTGGAAGCCCATAGAGTGCTATGGTTAAAAAGGAAATATCCTCAGATGAAATCTGGAAAGAAGCTCTCTGAGAAACTGCTTAGTGTTCTGTTAATTCATCTCACTGAGTTACATGTGTATTTCGTGGATCTCTTTGCTAGCCTTATTTCTGTGGAATCTGAGAACAGATATTTCGGATCCCTTTGAAGACTATAGGGCCAAAGGAAATATCCTCCCATAACAAAGAGAAAGAAGCTTTCTGACAAACTTCTTTGTGTTCTGTGAAATCATCTCAAGGAGTTAGAGCTTCCCCTCCAGAAGCCTTTCGCTAAGACAGTTCTTGTGGAATTGGCAAAGTGATATTTGGAAGCCCATAGAGGGCTATGGTGAAAAAGGAAATATCCTCCGATGAAATCTGGAAAGAAGATTTCTGAGAAAATGCTTAGTGTTCTGTTAATTCATCTCACAGAGTTACATGTGTATTTCGTGTATCTCTTTCTAGCCTTATTTCTGTGGAATCTGAGAACAGATATTTCGGAACCCTTTGAAGACTATAGGGCCAAATGAAATATCATGCCAAAACAAAGAGAAAGAAGCTTTCTGAGAAACTTCTTTGTGTTCTGTGAAATCATCTCACAGAGTTACAGCTTTCCCCTCAAGAAGCCTTTCGCTAAGACAGTTCTTGTGGAATTGGCAAAGTGATATTTGGACGCCCATAGGGGGCTATGGTGAAAAAGGAAATATCCTCAGATGAAATCTGGAAAGAAGCTTTCTGAGAAACTGCTTAGTGTTCTGTTAATTCATCTCACAGAGTTACATGTGTATTTCGTGGATCTCTTTGCTAGCCTTATTTCTGTGGAATCTGAGAACCGATATTTCGGATCCCTTTGAAGACTACAGGGCCAAAGGAAATATCCTCCGATAACAAAGAGAAAGAAGGTTTCTGAGAAACTTCTTTGTGTTCTGTGAAATCATCTCACAGAGTTACAGCTTTCCCCTCATGAATCCTTTCGCTAAGACAGTTCTTGTGGAATAGGCAAAGTGATATTTGGAAGCCCCTAGAGGGCTACGGTGAAAAAGGAAATATCCTCAGATGAAATCTGGAAAGAAGCTTTCTGAGAAACTGCTTAGTGTTCTGTTTATTCATCTCACAGAGTTACATGTGTATTTCGTGGATCTCTTTGTTAGCGTTATTTCTGTGGAATCTGAGAACAGATATTTCGGATCCCTTTGAAGACTATAGGGCCAAAGGAAATATCCTCCGATTACAAAGAGAAAGAAGCTTTCTGAGAAACTTCTTTATGTTCTGTGAAATCATCTCACAGAGTTACAGATTTCGCCTCAAGAAGCCTTTCGCTAAGACAGTTGTTGTGGAATTGGCAAAGTGATATTTGGAAGCCCATAGAGGGCTATGGTGAAAAAGGAAATATCCTCAGATGAAATCTGGAAAGAAGTTTTCTGAGAAACTGCTTAGTGTTCTGTTAATTCATCTCACAGAGTTACATGTGTATTTCGTGGATCTCTTTGCTAGCCTTATTTCTGTGGAATCTGAGAACAGATATTTCGGATCCCTTTGAAGACTATAGGGCCAAAGGAAATATCCTCCGATAACAAAGAGAAAGAAGCTTTCTGAGAAACTTCTTTGTGTTCTGTGAAATCATCTCACAGAGTTTCAGCTTTCCCCTCAAGAAGCCTTTCGCTAAGACATTTCTTGTGGGATAGGCAAAGTGATATTTGGAAGCCCATAGAGGGCTATGGTGAAAAAGGAAATATCCTCCGATGAAATCTGGAAAGAAGCTTTCTGAGAAACTGCTTAGTGTTCTGTTAATTCTCCTCACAGAGTTACATGTCTATTTCGTGGATCTCTTTGCTAGCCTTATTTCTGTGGAATCTGAGAACTGATATTTCGGATCCCATTGAAGACAATAGGGCCAAAGGAAATATCCTCCTTTAACAAAGACAAAGAAGCTTTCTGAGAAACTTCTTTGTGTTCTGTGAAATCATCTCACAGAGTTACAGCTTTCCCCTCAAGAAACCTTTCGCTAAGACAGTTCTTGTGGAATTGGCAAAGTGATATTTGGAAGCCCATAGAGGGCTATGGTGAAATAGGAAATATCCTCAGATGAAATCTGGAAAGAAGCTTTCTGAGAAACTGCTTAGTGTTCTGTTAATTCATCTCACAGAGTTACATGTGTATTTCGCGGATCTCTTTGCTAGCCTTATTTCTGTGGAATCTGAGAACAGATATTTCGGATCCCTTTGAAGACTATAGGGCCAAAGGAAATATCCTCTGATAACAAAGAGAAAGAAGCTTTCTGAGAAACTTCTTTGTGTTCTGTGAAATCATCTCACAGAGTTACAGCTTTCCTCTCAAGAAGCCTTACGCTAAGACAGTTCTTGTGGAATAGGCAAAGTGATATTTGGAAGCCCTTAGAGGGCTATGGTGAAAAAGGAAATATCCTCAGATGAAATCTGGAAAGAAGCTTTCTGAGAAACTGCTTAGTGTTCTGTTAATTCATCTCACAGAGTTACATCTGTATTTCGTGGGTCTCTTTGCTTGCCTTTTTTCTGTGGAATCTGAGAACAGATATTTCGGATCCCTTTGAAGACTATAGGGCCAAAGGAAATATCCTCCGATAACAAAGAGAAAGAAGATTTCTGAGAAACTTCTTTGTGTTCTGTGAAATCATCTCACAGAGTCACAGCTTTCGCCTCAAGAAGACTTTCGCTAAGACTGTTCTTGTGGAATAGGCAAAGTGATATTTGGAAGCCCATAGAGGGCTATGGTTAAAAAGGAAATATCCTCAGATGAAATCTGGAAAGAAGCTTTCTGAGAAACTGCTTAGTGTTCTGTTAATTCATCTCACAGAGTTACATGTGTATTTCGTGGATGTCTTTGCTAGCCTTATTTCTGTGGAATCTGAGAACAGATATTTCGGATCCCTTTGAAAACTATAGGGCCAAAGAGATATCCTCCGATAACAAAGAGAAAGAAGGTTTCTGAGAAACCTCTTTGAGTTCTGTGAAATCATCTCACAGAGTTACAGCTTTCTACTCAAGAAGCCTTTCGCTAAGACAGTTCTTGTGGAATAGGCAAAGTGATATTTGGAAGCCCATAGAGGGCTATGGTGAAAAAGGAAATATCCTAAGATGAAATCTGGAAAGAAGCTTTCTGAGAAACTTCTTAGTGTTCTGTTAATTCATCTCACAGAGTTACATGTGTATTTCGTGGATCTCTTTGCTAGCCTTATTTCTGTGGAATCTGAGAACAGATATTTCGGATCCCTTTGAAAACTATAGGTCCAAAGGAAATATCCTCCGATAACGAAGAGAAAGAAGCTTTCTGAGAAACTTCTTTGTGTTCTGTGAAATCATCTCACAGAGTTACAGCTTTCTCCTCAAGAACCCTTTCGCTAAGACAGTTGTTGTGAATTGGCAAAGTGATATTTGGAAGCCCTTAGAGGGCTATGGTGAAAAAGGAAATATCTTCAGATGAAATCTGGAAAGAAGCTTTCTGAGAAACTGCTTAGTGTTCTGTTAATTCATCTCACAGAGTTACATGTGTATTTCGTGGATCTCTTTGCTAGCCTTATTTCTGTGGAATCTGAGAACAGATGTTTCGGATCCCTCTGAAGACTATAGGGCCAAAGGAAATATCCTCCCATAACAAAGAGAAAGAAGCTTTCTGACAAACTTCTTTGTGTTCTGTGAAATCATCTCAAGGAGTTAGAGCTTCCCCTCCAGAAGCCTTTCGCAAAGACAGTTCTTGTGGAATTGGCAAAGTGATATTTGGAAGCCCATAGAGGGCTATGGTGAAAAAGGAAATATCCTCCGATGAAATCTGGAAAGAAGATTTCTGAGAAACTGCTTAGTGTTCTGTTAATTCATCTCACAGAGTTACATGTGTATTTCGTGTATCTCTTTCCTAGCCTTATTTCTGTGGAATCTGAGAACAGATATTTCGGAACCCTTTGAAGACTACAGGGCCAAATGAAATATCATGCCAAAAAAAAGAGAAAGAAGCTTTCTGAGAAACTTCTTTGTGTTCTGTGAAATCATCTCACAGAGTTACAGCTTTCACCTCAAGAAGCCTTTCGCTAAGACAGTTCTTCTGGAATTGGCAAAGTGATATTTGGACGCCCATAGGGGGCTATGGTGAAAAAGGAAATATCCTCAGATGAAATCTGGAAAGAAGGTTTCTGAGAAACTACTTAGTGTTCTGTTAATTCATCTCACAGAGTTACATCTGTATTTCGTGGATCTCTTTTCTAGCCTTATTTCTGTGGGATCTGAGAACCGATATTTCGGATCCCTTTGAAGACTATAGGGCCAAAGGAAATATCCTCCGATAACAAAGAGAAAGAAGGTTTCTGAGAAACTTCTTTGTGTTCTGTGAAATCATCTCACAGAGTTACAGCTTTCCCCTCATGAAGCCTTTCGCTAAGACAGTTCTTGTGGAATAGGCAAAGTGATATTTGGAAGCCCATAGAGGGCTATGGTGAAATAGGAAATATCCTCAGATGAAATCTGGAAAGAAGCTTTCTGAGAAACTGCTTAGTGTTCTGTTAATTCATCTCACAGAGTTACATGTGTATTTCGCGGATCTCTTTGCTAGCCTTATTTCTGTGGAATCTGAGAACAGATATTTCGGATCACTTTGAAGACTATAGGGCCAAAGGAAATATCCTCTGATAACAAAGAGAAAGAAGCTTTCTGAGAAACTTCTTTGTGTTCTGTGAAATCATCTCACAGAGTTACAGCTTTCCCCTCAAGAAGCCTTGCGCTAAGACAGTTCTTGTGGAATAGGCAAAGTGATATTTGGAAGCCCTTAGAGGGCTATGGTGAAAAAGGAAATATCCTCAGATGAAATCTGGAAAGAAGCTTTCTGAGAAACTGCTTAGTGTTCTGTTAATTCATCTCACAGAGTTACATCTGTATTTCGTGGGTCTCTTTGCTTGCCTTATTTCTGTGGAATCTGAGAACAGATATTTCGGATCCCTTTGAAGACTATAGGGCCAAAGGAAATATCCTCCGATAACAAAGAGAAAGAAGATTTCTGAGAAACTTCTTTGTGTTCTGTGAAATCATCTCACAGAGTCACAGCTTTCGCCTCAAGAAGACTTTCGCTAAGACTGTTCTTGTGGAATAGGCAAAGTGATATTTGGAAGCCCATAGAGGGCTATGGTTAAAAAGGAAATATCCTCAGATGAAATCTGGAAAGAAGCTTTCTGAGAAACTGCTTAGTGTTCTGTTAATTCATCTCACAGAGTTACATGTGTATTTCGTGGATGTCTTTGCTAGCCTTATTTCTGTGGAATCTGAGAACAGATATTTCGGATCCCTTTGAAAACTATAGGGCCAAAGAGATATCCTCCGATAACAAAGAGAAAGAAGGTTTCTGAGAAACCTCTTTGAGTTCTGTGAAATCATCTCACAGAGTTACAGCTTTCTACTCAAGAAGCCTTTCGCTAAGACAGTTCTTGTGGAATAGGCAAAGTGATATTTGGAAGCCCATAGAGGGTTTGGTGAAAAAGGAAATATCCTCAGATGAAATATGGAAAGAAGCTTTCTGAGAAACTGCTTAGTGTTCTGTTAATTCATCTCACAGAGTTACATGTGTATTTCGTGTATCTCTTTCCTAGCCTTATTTCTGTGGAATCTGAGAACAGATATTTCGGAACCCTTTGAAGACTATAGGGCCAAGGGAAATGTCATGCCAAAACAAAGAGAAAGAAGTTTTCTGAGAAACTTCTTTGTGTTCTGTGAAATCATCTCACAGAGTTACAGCTTTCCTCTCAAGAAGCCTTTCGCTAAGACAGTTCTTGTGGAATTGGCAAAGTGATATTTGGACGCCCATAGGGGGCTATGGTGAAAAAGGAAATATCCTCAGACGAAATCTGGAAAGAAGCTTTCTGAGAAACTGCTTAGTGTTCTGTTAATTCATCTCACAGAGTTACATGTGTATTTCGTGGATCTCTTTGCTAGCCTTATTTCTGTGGAATCTGAGAACCGATATTTCGGATCCCTTTGAAGACTATAGGGCCAAAGGAAATATCCTCCGATAACAAAGAGAAAGAAGGTTTCTGAGAAACTTCTTTGTGTTCTGTGAAATCATCTCACAGAGTTACAGCTTTCCTCTCAAGATGCCTTTCGCTAAAACAGTTCTTGTGGAATAGGCAAAGTGATATTTGGAAGCCCCTAGAGGGCTATGGTGAAAAAGGAAATATCATCAGATGAAATCTGGAAAGAAGCTTTCTGAGAAACTGCTTAGTGTTCTGTTAATTCATCTCACAGAGTTACATATGTATTTCGTGGATCTCTTTGCTAGCCTTATTTCTGTGGAATCTGAGAACAGATATTTCGGATCCCTTTGAAGACTATAGGGCCAAAGGAAATATCCTCCGATAACAAAGAGAAAGAAGCTTTCTGACAAACTACTCTGTGTTCTGTGAAATCATCTCACAGAGTTACAGCTTTCCTCTCAAGAAGCCTTTCGCTAAAACAGTTCTTGTGGAATAGGCAAAGTGATATTTGGAAGCCCATAGAGGGCTATGGTGAAAAAGGAAATATCATCAGATGAAATCTGGAAAGAAGCTTTCTGAGAAACTGCTTAGTGTTCTGTTAATTCATCTCACAGAGTCACATGTGTATTTCGTGGATCTCTTTGCTAGTCTTATTTCTGTGGAATCTGAGAACAGATATTTCGGATCCCTTTGAAGACTATCGGGCCAAAGGAAATATCCTCCGATTACAAAGAGAAAGAAGGTTTCTGAGAAACTTCTTAGTTTTCTGTGAAATCATCTCACAGAGTTACAGCTTTCCCCTCAAGAAGCCTTTTGCTAAGACAGTTCTTGTGGAATAGGCAAAGTAATATTTTGAAGCCCACCGAGGGTTTGGTGAAAAAGGAAATATCCTCAGATGAAATCTGGAAAGAAGCTTTCTGAGAAACTGCTTAGTGTTCTGTTAATTCATCTCACAGAGTTACATGTGTATTTTGTGGATCTCTTTGCTAGCCTTATTTCTGTGGAATCTGAGAACAGATATTTCGGATCCCTTTGAAGACTATAGGGCCAAAGGAAATATCCTCCGATAACAAAGAGAGAGAAGCTTTCTGAGAAACTTCTTTGTGTTCTGTGAAATCATCTCACAGAGTTACAGCTTTCGCCTCAAGAAGACTTTCGCTAAGACTGTTCTTGTGGAATAGGCAAAGTGATATTTGGAAGCCCATAGAGGGCTATGGTTAAAAAGGAAATATCCTCAGATGAAATCTGGAAAGAAGCTTTCTGAGAAACTGCTTAGTGTTCTGTTAATTCATCTCACAGAGTTACATGTGTATTTCGTGGATCTCTTTGCTAGCCTTATTTCTGTGGAATCTGAGAACAGATATTTCGGATCCCTTTGAAAACTATAGGGCCAAAGAGATATCCTCCGATAACAAAGAGAAAGAAGGTTTCTGAGAAACTTCTTTGTGTTCTGTGAAATCATCTCACACAGTTACAGCTTTCTACTCAAGAAGCCTTTCGCTAAGACAGTTCTTGTGGAATAGGCAAAGTGATATTTGGAAGCCCATAGAGGGTTTGGTGAAAAAGGAAATATCCTCAGATGAAATATGGAAAGAAGCTTTCTGAGAAACTGCTTAGTGTTCTGTTAATTCATCTCACAGAGTTACATGTGTATTTCGTGGATCTCTTTGCTAGCCTTATTTCTGTGGAATCTGAGAACAGATATTTCGGAACCCTTTGAAGACTATAGGGTCAAGGGAAATGTCATGCCAAAACAAAGAGAAAGAAGTTTTCTGGGAAACTTCTTCGTGTTCTGTGAAATCATCTCACAGAGTTACAGCTTTCCCCTCAAGAAGCCTTTCGCTAAGACATTTCTTGTGGAATTGGCAAAGTGATATTTGGACGCCCATAGGGGGCTATGGTGAAAAAGGAAATATCCTCAGATGAAATCTGGAAAGAAGCTTTCTGAGAAAATGCTTAGTGTTCTGTTAATTCATCTCACCGAGTTACATGTGTATTTCGTGGATCTCTTTGCTAGCCTTATTTCTGTGGAATCTGAGAACCGATATTTCGGATCCCTTTGAAGACTATAGGGCCAAAGGAAATATCCTCCGATAACAAAGAGAAAGAAGCTTTCTGACAAACTTCTTTGTGTTCTGTGAAATCATCTCATGGAGTTAGAGCTTCCCCTCTAGAAGCGTTTCGCTAAGAAAGTTCTTGTGGAATTGGCAAAGTGATATTTTGAAGCCCATAGAGGCCTATGTTGAAAAAGGAAATATCCTCCGATGAAATCTGGAAAGAAGCTTTCTGAGAAACTGCTTAGTGTTCTGTTAATTCAACTCACAGAGTTACATGTGTATTTCGTGGATCTCTTTGCTAGCCTTATTTCTGTGGAATCTGAGAACAGATATTTCGGATCCCTTTGAAAACTTTAGGGCCAAAGAAATACCCTCCAATAACAAAGAGAAAGAAGGTTTCTGAGAAACTTCTTTGTGTTCTGTGAAATCATCTCACAGAGATACAGCTTTCCCCTCAAGAAGCCTTTCGCTAAGACAGTTCTTGTGGAATAGGCAAAGTGATATTTGGAAGCCCATAGAGGGCTATGGTGAAAAAGGAAATATCCTCAGATGAAACCTGGAAAGAAGCTTACTGAGAAACTTCTTAGTGTTCTGTTAATTCATCTCACAGAGTTACATGTGTATTTCGTGGATCTCTTTGCTAGCCTTATTTCTGTGGAATCTGAGAACAGATATTTCGGAACCCTTTGAAGACTACAGGGCCAAATGAAATATCATGCCAAAACAAAGAGAAAGAAGCTTTCTGAGAAACTTCTTTGTGTTCTGTGAAATCATCTCACAGAGTTACAGCTTTCCCCTCAAGAAGCCTTTCGCTAAGACAGTTCTTGTGGAATTGGCAAAGTGATATTTGGACGCCCATAGGGGTCTATGGTGAAAAAGGAAATATCCTCAGATGAAATCTGGAAAGAAGGTTTCTGAGAAACTGCTACGTGTTCTGTTAATTCATCTCACAGAGTTACATCTGTATTTCGTGGATCTCTTTGCTAGCCTTATTTCTGTGGAATCTGAGAACCGATATTTCGGATCCCTTTGAAGACTATAGGGCCAAAGGAAATATCCTCCGATAAAAAAGAGAAAGAAGGTTCCTCAGAAACTTCTTTGTGTTCTGTGAAATCATCTCACAGAGTTACAGCTTTCCCCTCAAGAAGCCTTTCGCTAAGACAGTTCTTTTGGAATTGGCAAAGTGATATTTGGAAGCCCATAGAGGGCTATGGTGAAAAAGGAAATATCCTCAGATGAAATCTGGAAAGAATCTTTCTGAGAAACTGCTTAGTGTTCTGTTAATTCATCTCACAGAGTTAGATGTGTATTTCGTGGATCTCTTTGCTAGCCTTATTTCTGTGGAATCTGAGAACAGATATTTCGGATCCCTTTGAAGACTATAGGGCCAAAGGAAATATCCTCCGATAACAAAGAGAAAGAAGCTTTCTGAGAAACTTCTTTGTGTTCTGTGAAATCATCTCACAGAGTTACATCTTTCCCCTCAAGAAGCCTTTCGCTAAGACAGTTCTTGTGGAATTGGCAAAGTGATATTTGGAAGCCCATAGAGGGATTTGGTTAAAAAGGAAATATCCTCAGATGAAATCTGGAAAGAAGCTTTCTGAGAAACGGCTTAGTGTTCTGTTGATTCATCTCACAGAGTTACATGTGTATTTCGTGGATCTCTTTGCTAGCCTTATTTCTGTGGAAACTGAGAACAGATATTTCGGATCCCTTTGAAAACTTTAGGGCCAAAGAAATATCCTCCAATAACAAAGAGAAAGAAGGTTTCTGAGAAACTTCTTTGTGTTCTGTGAAATCATCTCACAGAGATACAGCTTTCCCCTCAAGAAGCCTTTCGCTAAGACAGTTCTTGTGGAATAGGCAAAGTGATATTTGGAAGCCCATAGAGGGCTATGGTGAAAAAGGAAATATCCTAAGATGAAATCTGGAAAGAAGCTTTCTGAGAAACTTCTTAGAGTTCTGTTAATTCATCTCACAGAGTTACATGTGTATTTCGTGGATCTCTTTGCTAGCCTTATTTCTGTGGAATCTGAGAACAGATATTTCGGAACCCTTTGAAGACTACAGGGCCAAATGAAATATCATGCCAAAAAAAAGAGAAAGAAGCTTTCTGAGAAACTTCTTTGTGTTCTGTGAAATCATCTCACAGAGTTACAGCTTTCCCCTCAAGAAGCCTTTCGCTAAGACAGTTCTTGTGGAATTGGCAAAGTGATATTTGGACGCCCATAGGGGGCTATGGTGAAAAAGGAAATATCCTCAGATGAAATCTGGAAAGAAGGTTTCGCCTTATTTCTGTGGGATCTGAGAACCGATATTTCGGATCCCTTTGAAGACTATAGGGCCAAAGGAAATATCCTCCGATAACAAAGAGAAAGAAGCTTTCTGAGAAACTTCTTTGTGTTCTGTGAAATCATCTCACAGAGTTACAGCTTTCCCCTCATGAAGCCTTTCGCTAAGACAGTTCTTGTGGAATAGGCAAAGTGATATTTGGAAGCCCTTAGAGGGCTATGGTGAAAAAGGATATATCCTCAGATGAAATCTGGAAAGAAGCTTTCTGAGAAACTGCTTAGTGTTCTGTTAATTCATCTCACAGAGTTACATCTGTATTTCGTGGGTCTCTTTGCTTGCCTTATTTCTGTGGAATCTGAGAACAGATATTTCGGATCCCTTTGAAGACTATAGGGCCAAAGGAAATATCCTCCGATAACAAAGAGAAAGAAGCTTTCTGAGAAACTTCTTTGTGTTCTGTGAAATCATCTCACAGAGTTACAGCTTTCCCCTCAAGAACCCTTTCGCTAAGACAGTTCTTTTGGAATTGGCAAAGTGATATTTGGAAGCCCATGGAGGTCTACGGTGAAAAAGGAAATATCCTCAGATGAAATCTGGAAAGAAGCTTTCTGAGAAACTGCTTAGTGTTCTGTTAATTCATCTCACAGAGTTACATGTGTATTTCGTGGATCTCTTTCCTAGCCTTATTTCTCTGGAATCTGAGAACAGATATTTCGGAACCCTTTGAAGACTAAAGGGCCAAAGGAAATATCATGCCAAAACAAAGAGAAAGAAGCTTTCTGAGAAACTTCTTTGTGTTCTGTGAAATCATCTCACAGAGTTACAGCTTTCCCCTCAAGAAGCCTTTCGCTAAGACAGTTCTTGTGGAATTGGCAAACTGATATTTGGAAGCACATAGAGGGCTATGGTGAAAAAGGAAATATCCTCACTGGAAATCTGGAAAGAAGCTCTCTGATAAACTGCTTAGTGTTCTGTTAATTCAACTCACAGTGTTACATGTGTATATCGTGGATCTCTTTGCTAGCCTTATTTCTGTGGAATCTGAGAACAGATATTTCGGATCCCATTGAAGACAATAGGGCCAAAGGAAATATCCTCCGATAACAAAGAGAAAGAAGCTTTCTGACAAACTTCTTTGTGTTCTGTGAAATCATCTCACAGAGTTACAGCTTTCCCCTCAAGAAGCCTTTCGCTAAGACAGTTCTTGTGGAATAGGCAAAGTGATATTAGGAAGCCCATAGAGGGCTATGTTGAAAAAGGAAATATCCTCAGATGAAATCTGGAAAGAAGCTTTCTGAGAAACTGCTTAGTGTTCTGTTAATTCATCTCACAGAGTTACATGTGTATTTCGTGGATCTCTTTGCTAGCCTTATTTCTGTGGAATCTGAGAATAGATATTTCGGATCCCTTTGAAGACTATAGGGGCAAAGGTAATATCCTCCCATAAAAAAGAGAAAGAAGCGCTATGACAAACTTCTTTGTGTTCTGTGAAATCATCTCAAGGAGTTACAGCTTCACCTCCAGAAGCCTATCGCTAAGACAGTTCTTGTGGAATTGGCAAAGTGATATTTGCAAGCCCATAGAGGGCTATGGTGAAAAAGGAAATATCCTCAGATGAAATCTGGAAAGAAGCTTTCTGAGAAACTGCTTAGTGTTCTGTTAATTCATCTCACAGAGTTACATGTGTATTTCGTGGATTTCTTTGCTAGCCTTATTTCTGTGGAATCTGAGAACAGATAATTCGGATCCCTTTGTAAACTATAGGGCCTAAGGAAATATCCTCCGATAACAAAGAGAAATAAGGTTTCTGAGAAACTTCCCTGTGTTCTGTGAAATCATCTCACAGAGTTACAGCTTTCTCCTCAAGAACCCTTTCGCTAAGACAGTTGTTGTGGAATTGGCAAAGTGATATTTGGAAGCCCTTAGAGGGCTATTGTGAAAAAGGAAATATCCTCCGATGAAATCTGGAAAGAAGCTTTCTGAGAAACTGCTTAGTGTTCTGTTAATTCATCTATCAGAGTTACATGTGTATTTCGTGGATCTCTTTGCTAGCCTTATTTCTGTGGAATCTGAGAACAGATATTTCGGATCCCTTTGAAGACTATAGGGCCAAAGGAAATATCCTCCCATAACAAAGAGAAAGAAGCTTTCTGACAAACTTCTTTGTGTTCTGTGAAATCATCTTATGGAGTTAGAGCTTACCCTCCAGAAGCCTTTCGCTAAGACAGTTCTTGTGGAATTTGCAAAGTGATATTTGGAAGCCCATAGAGGGCTATGGTGAAAAAGGAAATATCCTCCGATGAAATCTGGAAAGAAGATTTCTGAGAAACTGCTTAGTGTTCTGTTAATTCATCTCACAGAGTTACATGTGTATTTCGTGGATCTCTTTGCTAGCCTTATTTCTGTGGAATCTGAGAACAGATATTTCGGATCCCTTTGAAGACTATATGGCCAAAGGAAATATCCTCCGATAACAAAGAGAAAGAAGCTTTCTGAGAAACTTCTTTGTTTTCTGTGAAATCATCTGACAGAGTTACAGCTTTCCCCTCAAGAAGCCTTTCGCTAAGACATTTCTTGTGGGATAGGCAAAGTGATATTTGGAAGCCCATAGAGGGCTATGGTGAAAAAGGAAATATCCTCCGATGAAATCTGGAAAGAAGCTTTCTGAGAAACTGCTTAGTGTTCTGTTAATTCTCCTCACAGAGTTACATGTGTATTTCGTGGATCTCTTTGCTGGCCTTATTTCTGTGGAATCTGAGAACAGATATTTCGGATCCCATTGAAGACAATAGGGCCAAAGGAAATATCCTCCGATAACAAAGAGAAAGAAGGTTTCTGAGAAACTTCTTTGTGTTCTGTGAAATCATCTCACAGAGTTACAGCTTTCCTCTCAAGAAGCCTTTCGCTAAAACAGTTCTTGTGGAATAGGCAAAGTGATATTTGGAAGCCCATAGAGGGCTATGGTGAAAAAGGAAATATCATCAGATGAAATCTGGAAAGAAGCTTTCTGAGAAACTGCTTAGTGTTCTGTTAATTCATCTCACAGAGTTACATGTGTATTTCGCGGATCTCTTTGCTAGCCTTATTTCTGTGGAATCTGAGAACAGATATTTCGGATCCCATTGAAGACAATAGGGCCAAAGGAAATATCCTCCGATAACAAAGAGAAAGAAGGTTTCTGAGAAACTTCTTTGTGTTCTGTGAAATCATCTCACAGAGTTACAGCTTTCCTCTCAAGAAGCCTTTCGCTAAAACAGTTCTTGTGGAATAGGCAAAGTGATATTTGGAAGCCCATAGAGGGCTATGGTGAAAAAGGAAATATCATCAGATGAAATCTGGAAAGAAGCTTTCTGAGAAACTGCTTAGTGTTCTGTTAATTCATCTCACAGAGTTACATGTGTATTTCGTGGATCTCTTTGCTAGTCTTATTTCTGTGGAATCTGAGAACAGATATTTCGGATCCCTTTGAAGACTATAGGGCCAAAGGAAAAATCCTCCGATTACAAAGAGAAAGAAGCTTTCTGAGAAACTTCTTAGTTTTCTGTGAAATCATCTCACAGAGTTACAGCTTTCCCCTCAAGAAGCCTTTCGCTAAGACAGTTCTTGTGGAATAGGCAAAGTAATATTTGGAATCCCACCGAGGGTTTGGTGAAAAAGGAAATATCCTCAGATGAAATCTGGAAAGAAGCTTTCTGAGAAACTGCTTAGTGTTCTGTTAATTCATCTCACAGAGTTACATGTGTATTTTGTGGATCTCTTTGCTAGCCTTATTTCTGTGGAATCTGAGAACAGATATTTCGGATCCCTTTGAAGACTATAGGGCCAAAGGAAATATCCTCCGATAACAAAGGGAAAGAAGCTTTCTGAGAAACTTCTTTGTGTTCTGTGAAATCATCTCACAGAGTTACAGCTTTCGCCTCAAGAAGACTTTCGCTAAGACTGTTCTTGTGGAATAGGCAAAGTGATATTTGGAAGCCCATAGAGGGCTATGGTTAAAAAGGAAATATCCTCAGATGAAATCTGGAAAGAAGCTTTCTGAGAAACTGCTTAGTGTTCTGTTAATTCATCTCACAGAGTTACATGTGTATTTCGTGGATCTCTTTGCTAGCCTTATTTCTGTGGAATCTGAGAACAGATATTTCGGATCCCTTTGAAAACTATAGGGCCAAAGAGATATCCTCCGATAACAAAGAGAAAGAAGGTTTCTGAGAAACTTCTTTGTGTTCTGTGAAATCATCTCACAGAGTTACAGCTTTCCCCTCAAGAAGCCTTTCGCTAAGACAGTTCTTGTGGAATTGGCAAAGTGATATTTGGACGCCCATAGGGGGCTATAGTGAAAAAGGAAATATCCTCAGATGAAATCTGGAAAGAAGCTTTCTGAGAAAATGCTTAGTGTTCTGTTAATTCATCTCACAGAGTTACATGTGTATTTCGTGGATCTCTTTGCTAGCCTTATTTCTGTGGAATCTGAGAACCGATATTTCGGATCCCTTTGAAGACTATAGGGCCAAAGGAAATATCCTCCGATAACAAAGAGAAAGAAACTTTCTGACAAACTTCTTTGTGTTCTGTGAAATCATCTCATGGAGTTAGAGCTTCCCCTCTAGAAGCCTTTCGCTAAGAAAGTTCTTGTGGAATTGGCAAAGTGATATTTTGAAGCCCATAGAGGCCTATGTTGAAAAAGGAAATATCCTCCGATGAAATCTGGAAAGAAGCTTTCTGAGAAACTGCTTAGTGTTCTGTTAATTCATCTCACAGAGTTACATGTGTATTTCGTGGATCTCTTTGCTAGCCTTATTTCTGTGGAATCTGAGAACAGATATTTCGGATCCCATTGATGACTATAGGGCCAAAGGAAATATCCTCCGATAACAAAGAGAAAGAAGGTTTCTGAGAAACTTCTTTGTGTTCTGTGAAATCATCTCACAGAGTTACAGCTTTCCCCTCAAGAAGCCTTTCGCTAAGACAGTTCTTGTGGAATAGGCAAAGTGATATTAGGAAGCCCATAGAGGGCTATGGTGAAAAAGGAAATATCCTCAGATGAAATCTGGAAAGAAGCTTTCTGAGAAACTGCTTAGTGTTCTGTTAATTCATCTCACAGAGTTACATGTGTATTTCGTGGATCTCTTTGCTAGCCTTATTTCTGTGGAATCTGAGAACAGATATTTCGGATCCCATTGATGACTATAGGGCCAAAGGAAATATCCTCCCATAAAAAAGAGAAAGAAGCGCTCTGACAAACTTCTTTGTGTTCTGTGAAATCATCTCAAGGAGTTACAGCTTCACCTCCAGAAGCCTTTCGCTAAGACAGTTCTTGTGGAATTGGCAAAGTAATATTTGGACGACCATGGGGGCTATGGTGAAAAAGGAAATATCCTCAGATGAAATCTGGAAAGAAGCTTTCTGAGAAACTGCTTAGTGTTCTGTTAATTCATCTCACAGAGTTACATGTGTATTTCGTGGATCTCTTTGCTAGCCTTATTTCTGTGGAATCTGAGAACCGATATTTCCGATCCCTTTGAAGACTATAGGGCCAAAGGAAATATCCTCCGATAACAAAGAGAAAGAAGGTTTCTGAGAAACTTCTTTGTGTTCTGTGAAATCATCTCACAGAGTTACAGCTTTCCCCTCATGAAGCCTTTCGCTAAGACAGTTCTTGTGGAAAAGGCAAAGTGATATTTGCAACCCCTAGAGGGCTATGGTGAAAAAGGAAATATCCTCCGACGAAATCTGGAAAGAAGCTTTCTGAGAAACTGCTTAGTGTTCTGTTAATTCATCTCACAGAGTTACATGTGTATTTCGCGATCTCTTTGTTAGCCTTATTTCTGTGGAATCTGAGAACAGATATTTCGGATCCCTTTGAAGACTATAGGGCCAAAGGAAATATCCTCCGATAACTAAGAGAAAGAAGCTTTCTGAGAAACTTCTTTGTGTTCTGTGAAATCATCTCACAGCGTTACAGCTTTCCCCTCAAGAAGCCTTTCGCTAAGACAGTACTTGTGGAATAGGCAAAGTGATATTTGGAAGCCCTTAGAGGGCTATGGTGAAAAAGGAAATATCCTCAGATGAAATCTGGAAAGAAGCTTTCTGAGAAACTGCTTAGTGTTCTGTTAATTCATCTCACAGAGTTACATCTCTATTTCGTGGATCTCTTTGCTTGCCTTATTTCTGTGGAATCTGAGAACAGATATTTCGGATCCCTTTGAAGACTATAGTGCCAAAGGAAATATCCTCCGATAACAAAGAGAAAGAAGCTTTCTGAGAAACTTCTTTGTGTTCTGTGAAATCATCTCACCGAGTTACAGGTTACTCCTCAAGAACCCTTTCGCTAAGACAGTTCTTGTGGAATTGGCAACGTGATATTTGGAAGCCCTTAGAGGGCTAGGGTGAAAAAGGAAATATCCTCAGACGAAATCTGGAAAGAAGCTTTATGAGAAACTGCTTAGTGTTCTGTTAATTCATCTCACAGAGTTACATGTGTATTTCGCGGATCTCTTTGCCAGTCTTATTTCTTTGGAATCTGAGAACAGATATTTCGGATCCCTTTGAACACTATAGGGCCAAAGGAAATATCCTTCGATTACAAAGAGAAAGAAGCTTTCTGAGAAATTTCTTTGTTTTCTGTGAAATCATCTCACAGAGTTACAGCTTTCCCTTCAAGAAGCCTTTCGCTAAGACAGTTCTTGTGGACTAGGCAAAGTGATATTTGGAAGCCCATAGAGGGTTTGGTGAAAAAGAAAATATCCTCAGATGAAATATGGAAAGAAGCTTTCTGAGAAACTGCTTAGTGTTCTGTTAATTCATCTCACAGAGTTACATATGTATTTCGTGGATCTCTTTGCTAGCCTTATTTCTGTGGAATCTGAGAACAGATATTTCGGAACCCTTTGAAGACTATAGGGCCAAGGGAAATATCATGGCAAAACAAAGAGAAAGAATTTTTCTGAGAAACTTCTTTGTGTTCTGTGAAATCATCTCACAGAGTTACAGCTTTCCCCTCAAGAAGCCTTTCGCTAAGACAGTTCTTGTGGAATTGCAAAGTGATATTTGGACGCCCATATGGGGCTATGGTGAAAAAGGAAATATCCTCAGATGAAATCTGGAAAGAAGCTTTCTGAGAAACTGCTTAGTGTTCTGTTAATTCATCTCACAGAGTTACATGTGTATTTCGTGGATCTCTTTGCTAGCCTTATTTCTGTGGAATCTGAGAACCGATATTTCGGATCCCTTTGAAGACTATAGGGCCAAAGGAAATATCCTCCCATAACAAAGAGAAAGAAGCTTTCTGAGAAACTTCTTGGTGTTCTGTGAAATCATCTCACAGAGTTACAGCTTTCCCCTCAAGAAGCCTTTCGCTAAGACAGTTCTAGTGGAATTGGCAAAGTGATATTTGGAAGCCCATAGATGGCTATGGTGAAAAAGGAAATATCCTCAGATGAAATCTGGAAAGAAGCTTTCTGAGAAACTGCTTAGTGTTCTGTTAATTCATCTCACAGAGTTACATGTGTATTTCGTGGATCTCTTTGCTAGCCTTATTTCTGTGGAATCTGTGAACAGATATTTCGGATCCCTTTGAAAACTTTAGGGCCAAAGAAATATCCTCCAATAACAAAGAGAAAGAAGGTTTCTGAGAAACTTCTTTGTGTTCTGTGAAATCATCTCACAGAGATACAGCTTTCCCCTCAAGAAGCCTTTCGCTAAGACAGTTCTTGTGGAATAGGCAAAGTGATATTTGGAAGCCCATAGAGGGCTATGGTGAAAAAGGAAATATACTCAGATGAAATCTGGAAAGAAGCTTTCTGAGAAACTTCTTAGTGTTCTGTTAATTCATCTCACAGAGTTACATGTGTATTTCGTGGATCTCTTTGCTAGCCTTATTTCTGTGGAATCTGAGAACAGATATTTCGGATCCCTTTGAAAACTATAGGGCCAAAGGAAATATCCTCCGATAACAAAGAGAAAGAAGGTTTCTGGGAAACTTCTTTGTGTTCTGTGAAATCATCTCACAGAGTTACAGCTTTCTCCTCAAGAGCCCTTTCGCTAAGACAGTTGTTGGGGATTGGCAAAGTGATATTTGGAAGCCCTTAGAGGGCTATGGTAAAAAAAGAAATATCCTCAGATGAAATCTGGAAAGAAGCTTTCTGAGAAACTGCTTAGTGTTCTGTTAATTCATCTCACAGAGTTACATGTGTATTTCGTGGATCTCTTTGCTAGCCTTATTTCTGTGGAATCTGAGAACAGATGTTTCGGATCCCTTTGAAGACTATAGGGCCAAAGGAAATATCCTCCCATAACAAAGAGAAATAAGCTTTCTGACAAACTTCTTTGTGTTCTGTGAAATCATCTGAAGGAGTTAGAGCTTCCCCTCCAGAAGCCTTTCGCTAAGACAGTTCTTGTGGAATTGGCAAAGTGATATTTGGAAGCCCATAGAGGGCTATGGTGAAAAAGGAAATATCCTCCGATGAAATCTGGAAAGAAGATTTCTGAGAAACTGCTTAGTGTTCTGTTAATTCATCTCACAGAGTTACAAGTGTATTTCGTGTATCTCTTTCCAAGCCTTATTTCTGTGGAATCTGAGAACAGATATTTCGGAACCCTTTGAAGACAACAGGGCCAAATGAAATATCATGCCAAAACAAAGAGAAAGAAGCTTTCTGAGAAACTTCTTTGTGTTCTGTGAAATCATCTCACAGAGTTACAGCTTTCCCCTCCAGAAGCCTTTCGCTAAGACAGTTCTTGTGGAATTGGCAAAGTGATATTTGGACGCCCATGGGGGCTATGGTGAAAAAGGAAATATCCTCAGATGAAATCTGGAAAGAAGCTTTCTGAGAAACTGCTTAGTGTTCTGTTAATTCAACTCACAGAGTTACATGTGTATTTCGCGGATCTCTTTGCTAGCCTTATTTCTGTGGAATCTGAGAACCGATATTTCGGATCCCTTTGAAGACTATAGGGCTAAAGGAAATATCCTCCGATAACAAAGAGAAAGAAGGTTTCTGAGAAACTTCTTTGTGTTCTGTGAAATCATCTCACAGAGTTACAGCTTTCCCCTCATGAAGCCTTTCGCTAAGACAGTTCTTGTGGAATAGGCAAAGTGATATTTGGAAGCCCATAGAGGGCTATGGTGAAAAAGGAAATATCCTCATATGAAATCTGGAAAGAAGCTTTCTGAGAAACTGCTTAGTGTTCTGTTAATTCATCTCACAGAGTTACATGTGTATTTCGCGGATCTCTTTGCTAGCCTTATTTCTGTGGAATCTGAGAACAGATATTTCGGATCCCTTTGAAGACTATAGGGCCAAAGGAAATATCCTCCGATAACAAAGAGAAAGAAGCTTTCTGAGAAATTTCTTTGTGTTCTGTGAAATCATCTCACAGAGTTACAGCTTTCGCCTCAGAAGACTTTCGCTAAGACTGTTCTTGTGGAATAGGCAAAGTGATATTTGGAAGCCCATAGAGGGCTATGGTTAAAAAGAAATATCCTCAGATGAAATCTGGAAAGAAGCTTTCTGAGAAACTGCTTAGTGTTCTGTTAATTCATCTCACAGAGTTACATGTGTATTTCGTGGATCTCTTTGCTAGCCTTATTTCTGTGGAATCTGAGAACAGATATTTCGGATCCCTTTGAAAACTATAGGGCCAAAGAGATATCCTCCGATAACAAAGAGAAAGAATGTTTCTGAGAAACTTCTTTGTGTTCTGTGAAATCATCTCACAGAGTTACAGGTTTCCCCTCAAGAAGCCTTTCGCTAAGACAGTTCTTGTGGAATTGCAAAGTGATATTTGGACGCCCATAGGGGGCTATGGTGAAAAAGGAAATATCCTCAGATGAAATCTGGAAAGAAGCTTTCTGAGAAACTGCTTAGTGTTCTGTTAATTCATCTCACAGAGTTACATGTGTATTTCGCGGATCTCTTTGCTAGCCTTATTTCTTTCGAATCTGAGAACCGATATTTCGGATCTCTTTGAAGACTATAGGGCCAAAGGAAATATACTCCCATAACAAAGAGAAAGAAGCTTTTTGAGAAACTTCTTTGTGTTCTGTGAAATCATCTCACAGAGTTCCAGCTTTCCCCTCAAGAAGCCTTTCGCTAAGACAGTTCTTGTGGAATTGGCAAAGTGATATTTGGAAGCCCATAGAGGGTTTGGTGAAAAAGAAAATATCCTCAGATGAAATCTGGAAGGATGCTTTCCGAGAAACTGCTTAGTGTTCTGTTAATTTATCTCACAGAGTTACATGTGTATTTCGTGGATCTCTTTGCTAATCTTATTTCTATGGAACCTGAGAACAGATATTTCGGATGCCTTTGAAGACTATAGGGCCAAAGGAAATATCCTCCGATAACAAAGAGAAAGAAGCTTTCTGAGAAACTTCTTTGTGTTCTGTGAAATCATCTCACAGAGTTACAGCTTTCCCCTCAAGAAGCCTTTCGCTAAGACAGTTCTTGTGGAATAGGCAAAGTAATATTTGGAAGCCCATAGAGGGCTATGGTGAAAAAGGAAATATCCTCAGATGAAATCTGGAAAAAAGCTTTCGGAGAAACTGCTTAGTGTTCTGTTAATTCGTCTCACAGAGTTACATGTGTATTTCGTGGATCTCTTTGCTAGCCTTATTTCTGCGGAATCTGAGAACAGATATTTCGGATCCTTTTGAAGATTATAGGGCCAAAGGAAATATCCTCCGATAACAAAGAGAAAGAAGCTTTCTGAGAAACTTCTTCGTGTTCTGTGAATTCATCTCACAGAGTTACAGCTTTCCCCTAAAGAAGCCTTTCGCTAAGACAGTTCTTGTGGAATTGGCAAAGTGATATTTGGAATCCCATAGAGGGCTATGGTGAAAAAGGAAATATCCTCAGATGAAATCTGGAAAGAAGCCTCGTGAGAAAATGCTTGGTGTTCTGTTAATTCATCTCACAGAGTTACATGTGTATTTCGTGGATGTCTTTGCTAGCCTTATTTCTGTATTATCTGAGAACAGATATTTCGGATCCCATTGATGACTATAGGGCTAAAGTAAATATCCTCCGATAACAAAGAGAAAGAAGCTTTCTGAGAAACTTCTTCGTGTTCTCTGAATTCATCTCACAGAGTTACAGCTTTCCCCTAAAGAAGCCTTTCGCTAAGACAGTTCTTGTGGAATTGGCAAAGTGATATTTGGAAGCCCTTAGAGGGCTATGCTGAAAAAGGAAATATCCTCAGATGAAATCTGGAAAGAGGCTTTCTGAGAAACTGCTTAGTGATTTGTTAATTCATCTCACAGAGTTACATGTGTATTTCGTGGATCTCTTTGCTAGCCTTATTTCTGTATAATCTGAGAACCGATATTTCGGATCCCTTTGAAGACTATAGGGCCAAAGGAAATATCCTCCCATAACAAAGAGAAAGAAGCTTTCTGAGAAACTTCTTTGTGTTCTGTGAAATCATCTCAAGGAGTTACAGCTTCCCCTGCAGAAGCCTTTCGCTAAGACAGTTCTTGTGGAATTGCAAGGTGATATTTGGAAACTCGTGGAGGGCTATGGTGAAAAAGGAAATATCCTCCGATGAAATCTGGAAAGAAGCTGTCTGAGAAACTGCTTAGTGTTCTGTTAATTCATCTCACAGAGTTACAAGTGTATTTCGTGGATCTCTTTCCTAGCCTTATTTCTGTGGAATCTGAGAACAGATATTTCCGAACCCTTTGAAAACTATAGGGCCAAAGGAAATATCATGCCAAAACAAAGAGAAAGAAGCTTTCTGAGAAACTTCTTTGTGTTCTGTGAAATCATCTCACAGAGTTACAGCTTTCCCCTCAAGAAGCCTTTCGCTAAGACAGTTCTTTTGGAATTGGCAAAGTGATATTTGGAAGCCCATAGATGGCTATGGTGAAAAAGGAAATATCCTCAGATGAAATCTGGAAAGAAGCTTTCTGAGAAACTGCTTAGTGTTCTGTTAATTCATCTCACAGAGTTACATCTGTATTTCGTGGATCTCTTTGCTAGCCTTATTTCTGTGGAATCTGAGAACAGATATTTCGGATCCCTTTGAAGACTATAGGGCCAAAGGGAATATCCGCCCATAACAAAGAGAAAGAAGCTTTCTGAGAAACTTCTTTGTGTTCTGTGAAATCATCTCACAGAGTTACAGCTTTCTCCTCAAGAAGCCTTTCGCTAAGACAGTTCTTTTGGAATTGGCAAAGTGATATTTGCAAGCCCATAGAGGGCTAAGGTGAAAAAGGAAATATCCTCAGATGAAATCTGGAAAGAAGCTTTCTGAGAAACTGCTTAGTGTTCTGTTAATTCATCTCACAGAGTTACATCTGTATTTCGTGGATCTCTTTGCTAGCCTTATTTCTGTGGAATCTGAGAACAGATATTTCGGATCCCATTGATGACTATAGGGCCAAAGGAAATATCCTCCGATAACAAAGAGAAAGAAGGTTTCTGAGAAACTTCTTTGTGTTCTGTGAAATCATCTCACAGAGTTACAGCTTTCCCCTCAAGAAGCCTTTCGCTAAGACAGTTCTTGTGGAATAGGCAAAGTGATATTAGGAAGCCCATAGAGGGCTATGGTGAAAAAGGAAATATCCTCAGATGAAATCTGGAAAGAAGCTTTCTGAGAAACTGCTTAGTGTTCTGTTAATTCATCTCACAGAGTTACATGTGTATTTCGTGGATCTCTTTGCTAGCCTTATTTCTGTGGAATCTGAGAACAGATATTTCGGATCCCATTGATGACTATAGGGCCAAAGGAAATATCCTCCCATAAAAAAGAGAAAGAAGCGCTCTGACAAACTTCTTTGTGTTCTGTGAAATCATCTCAAGGAGTTACAGCTTCACCTCCAGAAGCCTTTCGCTAAGACAGTTCTTGTGGAATTGGCAAAGTAATATTTGGACGACCATGGGGGCTATGGTGAAAAAGGAAATATCCTCAGATGAAATCTGGAAAGAAGCTTTCTGAGAAACTGCTTAGTGTTCTGTTAATTCATCTCACAGAGTTACATGTGTATTTCGTGGATCTCTTTGCTAGCCTTATTTCTGTGGAATCTGAGAACCGATATTTCCGATCCCTTTGAAGACTATAGGGCCAAAGGAAATATCCTCCGATAACAAAGAGAAAGAAGGTTTCTGAGAAACTTCTTTGTGTTCTGTGAAATCATCTCACAGAGTTACAGCTTTCCCCTCATGAAGCCTTTCGCTAAGACAGTTCTTGTGGAAAAGGCAAAGTGATATTTGCAACCCCTAGAGGGCTATGGTGAAAAAGGAAATATCCTCCGACGAAATCTGGAAAGAAGCTTTCTGAGAAACTGCTTAGTGTTCTGTTAATTCATCTCACAGAGTTACATGTGTATTTCGCGATCTCTTTGTTAGCCTTATTTCTGTGGAATCTGAGAACAGATATTTCGGATCCCTTTGAAGACTATAGGGCCAAAGGAAATATCCTCCGATAACTAAGAGAAAGAAGCTTTCTGAGAAACTTCTTTGTGTTCTGTGAAATCATCTCACAGCGTTACAGCTTTCCCCTCAAGAAGCCTTTCGCTAAGACAGTACTTGTGGAATAGGCAAAGTGATATTTGGAAGCCCTTAGAGGGCTATGGTGAAAAAGGAAATATCCTCAGATGAAATCTGGAAAGAAGCTTTCTGAGAAACTGCTTAGTGTTCTGTTAATTCATCTCACAGAGTTACATCTCTATTTCGTGGATCTCTTTGCTTGCCTTATTTCTGTGGAATCTGAGAACAGATATTTCGGATCCCTTTGAAGACTATAGTGCCAAAGGAAATATCCTCCGATAACAAAGAGAAAGAAGCTTTCTGAGAAACTTCTTTGTGTTCTGTGAAATCATCTCACCGAGTTACAGGTTACTCCTCAAGAACCCTTTCGCTAAGACAGTTCTTGTGGAATTGGCAACGTGATATTTGGAAGCCCTTAGAGGGCTAGGGTGAAAAAGGAAATATCCTCAGACGAAATCTGGAAAGAAGCTTTATGAGAAACTGCTTAGTGTTCTGTTAATTCATCTCACAGAGTTACATGTGTATTTCGCGGATCTCTTTGCCAGTCTTATTTCTTTGGAATCTGAGAACAGATATTTCGGATCCCTTTGAACACTATAGGGCCAAAGGAAATATCCTTCGATTACAAAGAGAAAGAAGCTTTCTGAGAAATTTCTTTGTTTTCTGTGAAATCATCTCACAGAGTTACAGCTTTCCCTTCAAGAAGCCTTTCGCTAAGACAGTTCTTGTGGACTAGGCAAAGTGATATTTGGAAGCCCATAGAGGGTTTGGTGAAAAAGAAAATATCCTCAGATGAAATATGGAAAGAAGCTTTCTGAGAAACTGCTTAGTGTTCTGTTAATTCATCTCACAGAGTTACATATGTATTTCGTGGATCTCTTTGCTAGCCTTATTTCTGTGGAATCTGAGAACAGATATTTCGGAACCCTTTGAAGACTATAGGGCCAAGGGAAATATCATGCCAAAACAAAGAGAAAGAATTTTTCTGAGAAACTTCTTTGTGTTCTGTGAAATCATCTCACAGAGTTACAGCTTTCCCCTCAAGAAGCCTTTCGCTAAGACAGTTCTTGTGGAATTGCAAAGTGATATTTGGACGCCCATATGGGGCTATGGTGAAAAAGGAAATATCCTCAGATGAAATCTGGAAAGAAGCTTTCTGAGAAACTGCTTAGTGTTCTGTTAATTCATCTCACAGAGTTACATGTGTATTTCGTGGATCTCTTTGCTAGCCTTATTTCTGTGGAATCTGAGAACCGATATTTCGGATCCCTTTGAAGACTATAGGGCCAAAGGAAATATCCTCCCATAACAAAGAGAAAGAAGCTTTCTGAGAAACTTCTTGGTGTTCTGTGAAATCATCTCACAGAGTTACAGCTTTCCCCTCAAGAAGCCTTTCGCTAAGACAGTTCTAGTGGAATTGGCAAAGTGATATTTGGAAGCCCATAGATGGCTATGGTGAAAAAGGAAATATCCTCAGATGAAATCTGGAAAGAAGCTTTCTGAGAAACTGCTTAGTGTTCTGTTAATTCATCTCACAGAGTTACATGTGTATTTCGTGGATCTCTTTGCTAGCCTTATTTCTGTGGAATCTGTGAACAGATATTTCGGATCCCTTTGAAAAGTTTAGGGCCAAAGAAATATCCTCCAATAACAAAGAGAAAGAAGGTTTCTGAGAAACTTCTTTGTGTTCTGTGAAATCATCTCACAGAGATACAGCTTTCCCCTCAAGAAGCCTTTCGCTAAGACAGTTCTTGTGGAATAGGCAAAGTGATATTTGGAAGCCCATAGAGGGCTATGGTGAAAAAGGAAATATACTCAGATGAAATCTGGAAAGAAGCTTTCTGAGAAACTTCTTAGTGTTCTGTTAATTCATCTCACAGAGTTACATGTGTATTTCGTGGATCTCTTTGCTAGCCTTATTTCTGTGGAATCTGAGAACAGATATTTCGGATCCCTTTGAAAACTATAGGGCCAAAGGAAATATCCTCCGATAACAAAGAGAAAGAAGGTTTCTGGGAAACTTCTTTGTGTTCTGTGAAATCATCTCACAGAGTTACAGCTTTCTCCTCAAGAGCCCTTTCGCTAAGACAGTTGTTGGGGATTGGCAAAGTGATATTTGGAAGCCCTTAGAGGGCTATGGTAAAAAAAGAAATATCCTCAGATGAAATCTGGAAAGAAGCTTTCTGAGAAACTGCTTAGTGTTCTGTTAATTCATCTCACAGAGTTACATGTGTATTTCGTGGATCTCTTTGCTAGCCTTATTTCTGTGGAATCTGAGAACAGATGTTTCGGATCCCTTTGAAGACTATAGGGCCAAAGGAAATATCCTCCCATAACAAAGAGAAATAAGCTTTCTGACAAACTTCTTTGTGTTCTGTGAAATCATCTGAAGGAGTTAGAGCTTCCCCTCCAGAAGCCTTTCGCTAAGACAGTTCTTGTGGAATTGGCAAAGTGATATTTGGAAGCCCATAGAGGGCTATGGTGAAAAAGGAAATATCCTCCGATGAAATCTGGAAAGAAGATTTCTGAGAAACTGCTTAGTGTTCTGTTAATTCATCTCACAGAGTTACAAGTGTATTTCGTGTATCTCTTTCCAAGCCTTATTTCTGTGGAATCTGAGAACAGATATTTCGGAACCCTTTGAAGACAACAGGGCCAAATGAAATATCATGCCAAAACAAAGAGAAAGAAGCTTTCTGAGAAACTTCTTTGTGTTCTGTGAAATCATCTCACAGAGTTACAGCTTTCCCCTCCAGAAGCCTTTCGCTAAGACAGTTCTTGTGGAATTGGCAAAGTGATATTTGGACGCCCATGGGGGCTATGGTGAAAAAGGAAATATCCTCAGATGAAATCTGGAAAGAAGCTTTCTGAGAAACTGCTTAGTGTTCTGTTAATTCAACTCACAGAGTTACATGTGTATTTCGCGGATCTCTTTGCTAGCCTTATTTCTGTGGAATCTGAGAACCGATATTTCGGATCCCTTTGAAGACTATAGGGCTAAAGGAAATATCCTCCGATAACAAAGAGAAAGAAGGTTTCTGAGAAACTTCTTTGTGTTCTGTGAAATCATCTCACAGAGTTACAGCTTTCCCCTCATGAAGCCTTTCGCTAAGACAGTTCTTGTGGAATAGGCAAAGTGATATTTGGAAGCCCATAGAGGGCTATGGTGAAAAAGGAAATATCCTCATATGAAATCTGGAAAGAAGCTTTCTGAGAAACTGCTTAGTGTTCTGTTAATTCATCTCACAGAGTTACATGTGTATTTCGCGGATCTCTTTGCTAGCCTTATTTCTGTGGAATCTGAGAACAGATATTTCGGATCCCTTTGAAGACTATAGGGCCAAAGGAAATATCCTCCGATAACAAAGAGAAAGAAGCTTTCTGAGAAATTTCTTTGTGTTCTGTGAAATCATCTCACAGAGTTACAGCTTTCGCCTCAGAAGACTTTCGCTAAGACTGTTCTTGTGGAATAGGCAAAGTGATATTTGGAAGCCCATAGAGGGCTATGGTTAAAAAGAAATATCCTCAGATGAAATCTGGAAAGAAGCTTTCTGAGAAACTGCTTAGTGTTCTGTTAATTCATCTCACAGAGTTACATGTGTATTTCGTGGATCTCTTTGCTAGCCTTATTTCTGTGGAATCTGAGAACAGATATTTCGGATCCCTTTGAAAACTATAGGGCCAAAGAGATATCCTCCGATAACAAAGAGAAAGAATGTTTCTGAGAAACTTCTTTGTGTTCTGTGAAATCATCTCACAGAGTTACAGGTTTCCCCTCAAGAAGCCTTTCGCTAAGACAGTTCTTGTGGAATTGCAAAGTGATATTTGGACGCCCATAGGGGGCTATGGTGAAAAAGGAAATATCCTCAGATGAAATCTGGAAAGAAGCTTTCTGAGAAACTGCTTAGTGTTCTGTTAATTCATCTCACAGAGTTACATGTGTATTTCGCGGATCTCTTTGCTAGCCTTATTTCTTTCGAATCTGAGAACCGATATTTCGGATCTCTTTGAAGACTATAGGGCCAAAGGAAATATACTCCCATAACAAAGAGAAAGAAGCTTTTTGAGAAACTTCTTTGTGTTCTGTGAAATCATCTCACAGAGTTCCAGCTTTCCCCTCAAGAAGCCTTTCGCTAAGACAGTTCTTGTGGAATTGGCAAAGTGATATTTGGAAGCCCATAGAGGGTTTGGTGAAAAAGAAAATATCCTCAGATGAAATCTGGAAGGATGCTTTCCGAGAAACTGCTTAGTGTTCTGTTAATTTATCTCACAGAGTTACATGTGTATTTCGTGGATCTCTTTGCTAGCCTTATTTCTATGGAACCTGAGAACAGATATTTCGGATGCCTTTGAAGACTATAGGGCCAAAGGAAATATCCTCCGATAACAAAGAGAAAGAAGCTTTCTGAGAAACTTCTTTGTGTTCTGTGAAATCATCTCACAGAGTTACAGCTTTCCCCTCAAGAAGCCTTTCGCTAAGACAGTTCTTGTGGAATAGGCAAAGTAATATTTGGAAGCCCATAGAGGGCTATGGTGAAAAAGGAAATATCCTCAGATGAAATCTGGAAAAAAGCTTTCGGAGAAACTGCTTAGTGTTCTGTTAATTCGTCTCACAGAGTTACATGTGTATTTCGTGGATCTCTTTGCTAGCCTTATTTCTGCGGAATCTGAGAACAGATATTTCGGATCCTTTTGAAGATTATAGGGCCAAAGGAAATATCCTCCGATAACAAAGAGAAAGAAGCTTTCTGAGAAACTTCTTCGTGTTCTGTGAATTCATCTCACAGAGTTACAGCTTTCCCCTAAAGAAGCCTTTCGCTAAGACAGTTCTTGTGGAATTGGCAAAGTGATATTTGGAATCCCATAGAGGGCTATGGTGAAAAAGGAAATATCCTCAGATGAAATCTGGAAAGAAGCCTCGTGAGAAAATGCTTGGTGTTCTGTTAATTCATCTCACAGAGTTCCATGTGTATTTCGTGGATGTCTTTGCTAGCCTTATTTCTGTATTATCTGAGAACAGATATTTCGGATCCCATTGATGACTATAGGGCTAAAGTAAATATCCTCCGATAACAAAGAGAAAGAAGCTTTCTGAGAAACTTCTTCGTGTTCTCTGAATTCATCTCACAGAGTTACAGCTTTCCCCTAAAGAAGCCTTTCGCTAAGACAGTTCTTGTGGAATTGGCAAAGTGATATTTGGAAGCCCTTAGAGGGCTATGCTGAAAAAGGAAATATCCTCAGATGAAATCTGGAAAGAGGCTTTCTGAGAAACTGCTTAGTGATCTGTTAATTCATCTCACAGAGTTACATGTGTATTTCGTGGATCTCTTTGCTAGCCTTATTTCTGTATAATCTGAGAACCGATATTTCGGATCCCTTTGAAGACTATAGGGCCAAAGGAAATATCCTCCCATAACAAAGAGAAAGAAGCTTTCTGAGAAACTTCTTTGTGTTCTGTGAAATCATCTCAAGGAGTTACAGCTTCCCCTGCAGAAGCCTTTCGCTAAGACAGTTCTTGTGGAATTGCAAGGTGATATTTGGAAACTCGTGGAGGGCTATGGTGAAAAAGGAAATATCCTCCGATGAAATCTGGAAAGAAGCTGTCTGAGAAACTGCTTAGTGTTCTGTTAATTCATCTCACAGAGTTACAAGTGTATTTCGTGGATCTCTTTCCTAGCCTTATTTCTGTGGAATCTGAGAACAGATATTTCCGAACCCTTTGAAAACTATAGGGCCAAAGGAAATATCATGCCAAAACAAAGAGAAAGAAGCTTTCTGAGAAAATTCTTTGTGTTCTGTGAAATCATCTCACAGAGTTACAGCTTTCCCCTCAAGAAGCCTTTCGCTAAGACAGTTCTTTTGGAATTGGCAAAGTGATATTTGGAAGCCCATAGATGGCTATGGTGAAAAAGGAAATATCCTCAGATGAAATCTGGAAAGAAGCTTTCTGAGAAACTGCTTAGTGTTCTGTTAATTCATCTCACAGAGTTACATCTGTATTTCGTGGATCTCTTTGCTAGCCTTATTTCTGTGGAATCTGAGAACAGATATTTCGGATCCCTTTGAAGACTATAGGGCCAAAGAAATATCCGCCCATAACAAAGAGAAAGAAGCTTTCTGAGAAACTTCTTTGTGTTCTGTGAAATCATCTCACAGAGTTACAGCTTTCTCCTCAAGAAGCCTTTCGCTAAGACAGTTCTTTTGGAATTGGCAAAGTGATATTTGCAAGCCCATAGAGGGCTAAGGTGAAAAAGGAAATATCCTCAGATGAAATCTGGAAAGAAGCTTTCTGAGAAACTGCTTAGTGTTCTGTTAATTCATCTCACAGAGTTACATCTGTATTTCGTGGATCTCTTTGCTAGCATTATTTCTGTGGAATCTGAGAACAGATATTTCGGATGCCTTTGAAGACTATAGGGCCAAAGGAAATATCCTCCGATAACAAAGAGAAAGAGGCTTTCTGACAAACTTCTTTGTGTTCTGTGAAATCATCTAAAGGAGTTACAGTTTCCCCTCCAGAAGCCTATCGCTAAGACAGTTCTTGTGGAATAGGCAAAGTGATATTTGGAAGCCCATAGAGGGCTATGGTGAAAAAGGAAATATCCTCCGATGAAATCTGGAAAGAAGCTTTCTGAAAAACTGCTTAGTGTTCTGTTAATTCATCTCACAGAGTTACATGTGTATTTCGTGGATCTCTTTGCTAGCCTTATTTCTGTGGAATCTGAGAACAGATATTTCAGATCCCTTTGAAGACTATAGGGCCAAAGGAAATTTCCTCCGATAACAAAGAGAAAGAAGCTTTCGGACAAACTTCTTTGTGTTCTATGAAATCATCTCAAGGAGTTACAGCTTCCCCTCCAGAAGCCTTTCGCTAAGACAGTTCTTGTGGAATTGGCAAACTGATATTTTGAAGCCTATAGAGTCCTATGGTGAAAAAGGAAATATCCTCCGATGAAATCTGGAAGGAAGCTTTCTGAGAAACTGCTTAGTGTTCTGTTAATTCATCTCACAGAGTTACATGTGTATTTCGTGAATCTCTTTCCTAGCCTTATTTCTGTGGAATCTGAGAACAGATATTTCGGAACCCTTTGAAGACTATAGGGCCAAAGGTAATATCATGGCAAAACAAAGAGAAAGAAGCTTTCTGAGAAACTTCTTTATGTTCTGTGAAATCATCTCACAGAGTTACAGCTTTCCCCTCAAGAAGCCTTTCGCTAAGACAGTTCTTGTGGAATTGGCAAAGTGATATTTGGAAGCCCATAGAGGGCTATGTTGAAAAAGGAAATATGCTAGCCTTATTTCTGTGGAATCCGTGAACCGATATTTCGGAACCCTTTGAAGACTATAGGGCCAAAGGAAATATCCTAAGATAACAAAGAGAAAGAAGCTTTCTGAGAAACTTCTTTGTGTTCTGTGAAATCATCTAACAGAGTTACAGCTTTCCCCTCAAGAAGCCTTTCGCTAAGACAGTTCTTGTGTAATAGGCAAAGTGATATTTGGAAGCCCATAGAGGGCTATGGTGAAAAAGGAAATATCCTCAGATGAAATCTGGAAAGAAGCTTTCTGAGAAACTGCTTAGTGTTCTGTTAATTCATCTCACAGTGTTACATCTGTATTTCGTGGATCTCTTTGCTAGCCTTATTTCTGTGGAATCTGAGTACAGATATTTCGGATCCCATTGAAGACAATAGGTTCAAAGGAAATATCCTCCTATAACAAAGAGAAAGAAGCTTTCTGAGAAACTTCTTTGTGTTCTGTGAAATCATCTCACAGAGTTACAGATTTCCCCTCAAGAAGCCTTTCGCTAAGACAGTTCTTGTGGAATTGGCAAAGCGATATGGGGAAACCCATAGAGGGCTAAGGTGAAAAAGGAAATATCCTCAGATGAAATCTGGAAAGAAGCTTTCTGAGAAACTGCTTAGTGTTCTGTTAATTCATCTCACAGAGTTACATGTGTATTTCGTGGATCTCTTTGCTAGCCTTATTTCTGTGGAATCTGAGAACAGATATTTCGGATCCCTTTGATGACTATAGGGCTAAAGGAAATATCCTCCGATAACAAAGATAAAGAGGCTTTCTGAGAAACTTCTTTGTGTTCTGTGAAATCATCTCACAGAGTTACAGCTTTCCCCTCAAGAAGACTTTCGCTAAGACAGTTCTTGTGGAATAGGCAAAGTGATATTTGGAAGCCCATAGAGGGCTATGGTGAAAAAGGAAATATCCTCAGATGAAATCTGGAAAGAAGCTTCGTGAGAAACTGCTTAGTGTTCTCTTAATTCATCTCACAGAGTTACATGTGTATTTCGTGGATCTCTTTGCTAGCCTTATTTCTGTGGAATCTGAGAACAGATATTTCGGATCCCTTTGAAGACTATAGGGCCAAAGGAAATATCCTCCGATAACAAAGAGAAAGAAGCTTTCTGAGAAACATCTTTGTGTTCCGTGAAATCATCTCACAGAGTTACAGCTTTCCCCTCAAGAAGCCTTTCGCTAAGACAGTTCTTGTGGAACAGGCAAAGTGATATTTTGAAGCTCATAGAGGGCTATGGTGAAAAAGGAAATATCCTCAGATGAAATATGGAAAGAAGCTTTCTGAGAAACTCCTTAGTGTTCTGTTAATTCATCTCACAGAGTTACATCTGTATTTCGTGGATCTCTTTGCTAGCCTTATTTCTGTGGAATCTGAGTACAGATATTTCGGATCCCTTTGAAGACAATAGGACCAAAGGAAATATCCTCCTATAACAAAGAGAAAGAAGCTTTCTGAGAAACTTCTTTGTGTTCTGTGAAATCATCTCACAGAGTTACAGCTTTCCCCTCAAGAAGCCTTTTGCTAAGACAGTTCTTGTCGAATTGGCAAAGTGATATTTGGAAGCCCTTAGAGGGCTATGGTGAAAAAGGAAATATCCTCAGATGAAACCTTGAAAGAAGCTTCGTGAGAAACTGCTTAGTGTTCTGTTAATTCATCTCACAGAGTTACATGTGTATTTCGTGGATCTCTATGCTACCCTTATTTCTGTGGAATCTGAGAACAGATATTTCGGATCCCATTGATGACTATATTGCTAAAGGAAATATCCTCCGAAAACAAAGAGAAAGAAGCTCTCTTAGAAACTTCTTTGTGTTCTGTGAAATCATCTCAGAGAGTTACAGCTTTCCCCTCAAGAAGCCTTTCGCTAAGACAGTTCTTGTGGAATTGCAAAGTGATATTTGGACGCCCATAGGGGGCTATGGTGAAAAAGGAAATATCCTCAGATGAAATCTGGAAAGAAGCTTTCTGAGAAACTGCTTAGTGTTCTGTTAATTCATCTCACAGAGTTACATGTGTATTTCGCGGATCTCTTTGCTAGCCTTATTTCTTTCGAATCTGAGAACCGATATTTCGGATCTCTTTGAAGACTATAGGGCCAAAGGAAATATACTCCCATAACAAAGAGAAAGAAGCTTTTTGAGAAACTTCTTTGTGTTCTGTGAAATCATCTCACAGAGTTCCAGCTTTCCCCTCAAGAAGCCTTTCGCTAAGACAGTTCTTGTGGAATTGGCAAAGTGATATTTGGAAGCCCATAGAGGGTTTGGTGAAAAAGAAAATATCCTCAGATGAAATCTGGAAGGATGCTTTCCGAGAAACTGCTTAGTGTTCTGTTAATTTATCTCACAGAGTTACATGTGTATTTCGTGGATCTCTTTGCTAGCCTTATTTCTATGGAACCTGAGAACAGATATTTCGGATGCCTTTGAAGACTATAGGGCCAAAGGAAATATCCTCCGATAACAAAGAGAAAGAAGCTTTCTGAGAAACTTCTTTGTGTTCTGTGAAATCATCTCACAGAGTTACAGCTTTCCCCTCAAGAAGCCTTTCGCTAAGACAGTTCTTGTGGAATAGGCAAAGTAATATTTGGAAGCCCATAGAGGGCTATGGTGAAAAAGGAAATATCCTCAGATGAAATCTGGAAAAAAGCTTTCGGAGAAACTGCTTAGTGTTCTGTTAATTCGTCTCACAGAGTTACATGTGTATTTCGTGGATCTCTTTGCTAGCCTTATTTCTGCGGAATCTGAGAACAGATATTTCGGATCCTTTTGAAGATTATAGGGCCAAAGGAAATATCCTCCGATAACAAAGAGAAAGAAGCTTTCTGAGAAACTTCTTCGTGTTCTGTGAATTCATCTCACAGAGTTACAGCTTTCCCCTAAAGAAGCCTTTCGCTAAGACAGTTCTTGTGGAATTGGCAAAGTGATATTTGGAATCCCATAGAGGGCTATGGTGAAAAAGGAAATATCCTCAGATGAAATCTGGAAAGAAGCCTCGTGAGAAAATGCTTGGTGTTCTGTTAATTCATCTCACAGAGTTCCATGTGTATTTCGTGGATGTCTTTGCTAGCCTTATTTCTGTATTATCTGAGAACAGATATTTCGGATCCCATTGATGACTATAGGGCTAAAGTAAATATCCTCCGATAACAAAGAGAAAGAAGCTTTCTGAGAAACTTCTTCGTGTTCTCTGAATTCATCTCACAGAGTTACAGCTTTCCCCTAAAGAAGCCTTTCGCTAAGACAGTTCTTGTGGAATTGGCAAAGTGATATTTGGAAGCCCTTAGAGGGCTATGCTGAAAAAGGAAATATCCTCAGATGAAATCTGGAAAGAGGCTTTCTGAGAAACTGCTTAGTGATCTGTTAATTCATCTCACAGAGTTACATGTGTATTTCGTGGATCTCTTTGCTAGCCTTATTTCTGTATAATCTGAGAACCGATATTTCGGATCCCTTTGAAGACTATAGGGCCAAAGGAAATATCCTCCCATAACAAAGAGAAAGAAGCTTTCTGAGAAACTTCTTTGTGTTCTGTGAAATCATCTCAAGGAGTTACAGCTTCCCCTGCAGAAGCCTTTCGCTAAGACAGTTCTTGTGGAATTGCAAGGTGATATTTGGAAACTCGTGGAGGGCTATGGTGAAAAAGGAAATATCCTCCGATGAAATCTGGAAAGAAGCTGTCTGAGAAACTGCTTAGTGTTCTGTTAATTCATCTCACAGAGTTACAAGTGTATTTCGTGGATCTCTTTCCTAGCCTTATTTCTGTGGAATCTGAGAACAGATATTTCCGAACCCTTTGAAAACTATAGGGCCAAAGGAAATATCATGCCAAAACAAAGAGAAAGAAGCTTTCTGAGAAACTTCTTTGTGTTCTGTGAAATCATCTCACAGAGTTACAGCTTTCCCCTCAAGAAGCCTTTCGCTAAGACAGTTCTTTTGGAATTGGCAAAGTGATATTTGGAAGCCCATAGATGGCTATGGTGAAAAAGGAAATATCCTCAGATGAAATCTGGAAAGAAGCTTTCAGAGAAACTGCTTAGTGTTCTGTTAATTCATCTCACAGAGTTACATCTGTATTTCGTGGATCTCTTTGCTAGCCTTATTTCTGTGGAATCTGAGAACAGATATTTCGGATCCCTTTGAAGACTATAGGGCCAAAGGAAATATCCGCCCATAACAAAGAGAAAGAAGCTTTCTGAGAAACTTCTTTGTGTTCTGTGAAATCATCTCACAGAGTTACAGCTTTCTCCTCAAGAAGCCTTTCGCTAAGACAGTTCTTTTGGAATTGGCAAAGTGATATTTGCAAGCCCATAGAGGGCTAAGGTGAAAAAGGAAATATCCTCAGATGAAATCTGGAAAGAAGCTTTCTGAGAAACTGCTTAGTGTTCTGTTAATTCATCTCACAGAGTTACATCTGTATTTCGTGGATCTCTTTGCTAGCATTATTTCTGTGGAATCTGAGAACAGATATTTCGGATGCCTTTGAAGACTATAGGGCCAAAGGAAATATCCTCCGATAACAAAGAGAAAGAGGCTTTCTGACAAACTTCTTTGTGTTCTGTGAAATCATCTAAAGGAGTTACAGTTTCCCCTCCAGAAGCCTATCGCTAAGACAGTTCTTGTGGAATAGGCAAAGTGATATTTGGAAGCCCATAGAGGGCTATGGTGAAAAAGGAAATATCCTCCGATGAAATCTGGAAAGAAGCTTTCTGAAAAACTGCTTAGTGTTCTGTTAATTCATCTCACAGAGTTACATGTGTATTTCGTGGATCTCTTTGCTAGCCTTATTTCTGTGGAATCTGAGAACAGATATTTCAGATCCCTTTGAAGACTATAGGGCCAAAGGAAATTTCCTCCGATAACAAAGAGAAAGAAGCTTTCGGACAAACTTCTTTGTGTTCTATGAAATCATCTCAAGGAGTTACAGCTTCCCCTCCAGAAGCCTTTCGCTAAGACAGTTCTTGTGGAATTGGCAAACTGATATTTTGAAGCCTATAGAGTCCTATGGTGAAAAAGGAAATATCCTCCGATGAAATCTGGAAGGAAGCTTTCTGAGAAACTGCTTAGTGTTCTGTTAATTCATCTCACAGAGTTACATGTGTATTTCGTGAATCTCTTTCCTAGCCTTATTTCTGTGGAATCTGAGAACAGATATTTCGGAACCCTTTGAAGACTATAGGGCCAAAGGTAATATCATGGCAAAACAAAGAGAAAGAAGCTTTCTGAGAAACTTCTTTATGTTCTGTGAAATCATCTCACAGAGTTACAGCTTTCCCCTCAAGAAGCCTTTCGCTAAGACAGTTCTTGTGGAATTGGCAAAGTGATATTTGGAAGCCCATAGAGGGCTATGTTGAAAAAGGAAATATGCTAGCCTTATTTCTGTGGAATCCGTGAACCGATATTTCGGAACCCTTTGAAGACTATAGGGCCAAAGGAAATATCCTAAGATAACAAAGAGAAAGAAGCTTTCTGAGAAACTTCTTTGTGTTCTGTGAAATCATCTAACAGAGTTACAGCTTTCCCCTCAAGAAGCCTTTCGCTAAGACAGTTCTTGTGTAATAGGCAAAGTGATATTTGGAAGCCCATAGAGGGCTATGGTGAAAAAGGAAATATCCTCAGATGAAATCTGGAAAGAAGCTTTCTGAGAAACTGCTTAGTGTTCTGTTAATTCATCTCACAGTGTTACATCTGTATTTCGTGGATCTCTTTGCTAGCCTTATTTCTGTGGAATCTGAGTACAGATATTTCGGATCCCATTGAAGACAATAGGTTCAAAGGAAATATCCTCCTATAACAAAGAGAAAGAAGCTTTCTGAGAAACTTCTTTGTGTTCTGTGAAATCATCTCACAGAGTTACAGATTTCCCCTCAAGAAGCCTTTCGCTAAGACAGTTCTTGTGGAATTGGCAAAGCGATATGGGGAAACCCATAGAGGGCTAAGGTGAAAAAGGAAATATCCTCAGATGAAATCTGGAAAGAAGCTTTCTGAGAAACTGCTTAGTGTTCTGTTAATTCATCTCACAGAGTTACATGTGTATTTCGTGGATCTCTTTGCTAGCCTTATTTCTGTGGAATCTGAGAACAGATATTTCGCATCCCATTGATGACTATAGGGCTAAAGGAAATATCCTCCGATAACAAAGATAAAGAGGCTTTCTGAGAAACTTCTTTGTGTTCTGTGAAATCATCTCACAGAGTTACAGCTTTCCCCTCAAGAAGACTTTCGCTAAGACAGTTCTTGTGGAATAGGCAAAGTGATATTTGGAAGCCCATAGAGGGCTATGGTGAAAAAGGAAATATCCTCAGATGAAATCTGGGAAGAAGCTTCGTGAGAAACTGCTTAGTGTTCTCTTAATTCATCTCACAGAGTTACATGTGTATTTCGTGGATCTCTTTGCTAGCCTTATTTCTGTGGAATCTGAGAACAGATATTTCGGATCCCTTTGAAGACTATAGGGCCAAAGGAAATATCCTCCGATAACAAAGAGAAAGAAGCTTTCTGAGAAACATCTTTGTGTTCCGTGAAATCATCTCACAGAGTTACAGCTTTCCCCTCAAGAAGCCTTTCGCTAAGACAGTTCTTGTGGAACAGGCAAAGTGATATTTTGAAGCTCATAGAGGGCTATGGTGAAAAAGGAAATATCCTCAGATGAAATATGGAAAGAAGCTTTCTGAGAAACTCCTTAGTGTTCTGTTAATTCATCTCACAGAGTTACATCTGTATTTCGTGGATCTCTTTGCTAGCCTTATTTCTGTGGAATCTGAGTACAGATATTTCGGATCCCTTTGAAGACAATAGGACCAAAGGAAATATCCTCCTATAACAAAGAGAAAGAAGCTTTCTGAGAAACTTCTTTGTGTTCTGTGAAATCATCTCACAGAGTTACAGCTTTCCCCTCAAGAAGCCTTTTGCTAAGACAGTTCTTGTCGAATTGGCAAAGTGATATTTGGAAGCCCTTAGAGGGCTATGGTGAAAAAGGAAATATCCTCAGATGAAACCTTGAAAGAAGCTTCGTGAGAAACTGCTTAGTGTTCTGTTAATTCATCTCACAGAGTTACATGTGTATTTCGTGGATCTCTATGCTACCCTTATTTCTGTGGAATCTGAGAACAGATATTTCGGATCCCATTGATGACTATATTGCTAAAGGAAATATCCTCCGAAAACAAAGAGAAAGAAGCTCTCTTAGAAACTTCTTTGTGTTCTGTGAAATCATCTCAGAGAGTTACAGCTTTCCCCTCAAGAAGCCTTTCGCTAAGACAGTTCTTGTGGAATTGGCAAAGTGATATGGGGAAACCCATAGAGGGCTAGGGTGAAAAAGGAAATATCCTCAGATGAAATCTGGAAAGAAGCTTTCTGAGAAACTGCTTAGTGTTCTGTTAATTCATCTCACAGAGTTACATGTGTATTTCGTGGATCTCTTTGCTAGCCTTATTTCTGTGGAATCTGAGAACAGATATTTCGGATCCCATTGATGACTATAGGGCTAAAGGAAATATCCTCCGATAACAAAGATAAAGAGGCTTTCTGAGAAACTTCTTTGTGTTCTGTGAAATCATCTCACAGAGTTACAGCTTTCCCCTCAAGAAGCCTTTCGCTAAGACAGTTCTTGTGGAACAGGCAAAGTGATATTTGGAAGCTCATAGAGGGCTATGGTGAAAAAGGAAATATCCTCAGATGAAATCTGGAAAGAAGCTTTCTGAGAAACTGCTTAGTGTTCTGTTAATTCATCTCACAGAGTTACATCTGTATTTCGTGGATCTCTTTGCTTGCCTTATTTCTGTGGAATTTGAGTACAGATATTTCGGATCCCATTGAAGACAACAGGGCCAAAGGAAATATCCTCCGATAACAAAGAGAAAGAAGCTTTCTGAGAAACTTCTTCGTGTTCTGTGAAATCATCTCACAGAGTTACAGCTTTCCCCTCAAGAAGCCTTTCGCTAAGACAGTTCTTGTGGAATTGGCAAAGTGATATTTGGAAGCCCATAGAGGGCTATGGTGAAAAAGGAAATATCCTCAGATGAAATCTGGAAAGAAGCTTCGTGAGAAACTGCTTAGTGTTCTGTTAATTCATCTCACAGAGTTACATGTGTATTTCGTGGATCTCTTTGCTAGCCTTATTTCTGTGGAATCTGAGAACAGATATTTCAGATCCCATTGATGACTATATGGCTTAAGGAAATATCCTCCGATAACAAAGACAAAGAAGCTTTCTGAGAAACTTCTTTGTGTTCTGTGAAATCATCTCACAGAGTTACAGCTTTCCCCTCAAGAAGCCTTTCGCTAAGACAGTTCTTGTGGAATTGGCAAAGCGATATTTGGAAGCCCATAGAGGGCTATGGTGAAAAAGGAAATATCCTCAGATGAAATCTGGAAAGAAGCTTTCTGAGAAACTGCTTAGTGTTCTGTTAATTCATCTCACAGAGTTACATGTGTATTTCGCGGATCTCTTTGCTAGCCTTATTTCTGTGGAATCTGAGAACAGATATTTCGGATCCCTTTGAAGACTGTAGGGCCTAAAGAAATATCCTCCGATAACAAAGAGAAAGAAGCTTTCTGAGAAACTTCTTTGTGTTCTGTGAAATCATCTCACAGAGTTACAGCTTTCCCCTCAAGAAGCCTTTCGCTAAGACAGTTCTTGTGGAATAGGCAAAGTGATATTTGGAAGCCCATAGAGGGCTATGGTGAAAAAGGAACTATCCTCAGATGAAATCTGGAAAGAAGCTTTCTGAGAAACTGCTTAGTGTTCTGTTAATTCATCTCACAGAGTTACATGTGTATTTCGTGGATCTCTTTGCTAGCCTTATTTCTGTGGAATCTGAGTACAGATATTTCGGATCCCATTGAAGACAACAGGGCCAAAGGAAATATCCTCCGATAAGAAAGAGAAAGAAGCTTTCTGAGAAACTTCTTTGTGTTCTGTGAAATCATCTCACAGAGTTACAGTTTTCCCCTCAAGAACCCTTTCGCTAAGACAGTTCTAGTGGAATAGGCAAAGTGATATTTAGAAGCCCATAGAGGGCTATGGTTAAAAAGGAAATATCCTCAGATGAAATCTGGAAAGAAGCTTTCTGAGAAACTGCTTAGTGTTCTGTTAATTCATTTCACAGAGTTACATCTGTATTTCGTGGATCTCTTTGCTAGCCTTATTTCTGTGGAATCTGAGTACAGATATTTCGGATCCCTTTGAAGAAAATAGGGCCAAAGGAAATATCCTCCTATAACAAAGAGAAAGAAGCTTTCTGAGAAACTTCTTTGTGTTCTGTGAAATCATCTCACAGAGTTACAGCTTTCCCCTCAAGAAGCCTTTCGTTAAGACAGTTCTTGTGGAATTGGCAAAGTGATATTTGGAAGCCCATAGAGGGCTATGGTGAAAAAGGAAATATCCTCAGATGAAATCTTGAAAGAAGCTTCGTGAGAAACTGCTTAGTGTTCTGTTAATTCATCTCACAGAGTTACATGTGTATTTCGTGGATCTCTTTGCTAGCCTTATTTCTGTGGAATCTGAGAACAGATATTTCGGATCCCTTTGAAAACTATAGGGCCAAAGGAAATATCCTCCGATAACAAAGAGAAAGAAGGTTTCTGAGAAACTTCTTTGTGTTCTGTGAAATCATCTCACAGAGTTACAGCTTTCCCCTCAAGAAGCCTTTCGCTAAGACAGTTCTTGTGGAATAGGCAAAGTGATATTTGGAAGCCCTTCGAGGGCTATGTTGAAAAAGGAAATATCCTCAGATGAAATCTGGAAAGAAGCTTTCTGAGAAACTGCTTAGTGTTCTGTTAATTCATCTCACAGAGTTACATCTGTATTTCGTGGATCTCTTTGCTGGCCTTATTTCTGTGGAATCTGAGTACAGATATTTCGGATCCCATTGAAGACAATAGGGCCAAAGGAAATATCCTCCTATAACAAAGAGAAAGAAGCTTTCTGAGAAACTTCTTTGTGTTCTGTGAAATCATCTCACAGAGTTACAGCTTTCCCCTCAAGAAGCCTTTCGCTAAGACAGTTCTTGTGGAATTGGCAAAGTGATATTTGGAAGCCCATAGAGGGCTATGGTGAAAAAGGAAATATCCTCAGATGAAATGTTGAAAGAAGCTCTCCGAGAAACTGCTTACTGTTCTGTTAATTCATCTCACAGAGTTACATGTGTATTTCGTGGATCTCTTTGCTAGCCTTATTTCTGTGGAATCTGAGAACAGATATATCGGATCCCATTGATGACTATAGGGCTTAAGGAAATATCCTCCGATAACAAAGACAAAGAAGCTTTCTGAGAAACTTCTTTGTGTTCTGTGAAATCATCTCACAGAGTTACAGCTTTCCCCTCAAGAAGGCTTTCGCTAAGACAGTTCTTGTGGAATAGGAAAAGTGATATTTTGAAGCTCATAGAGGGCTATGGTGAAAAAGGAAATATCCTCAGATGAAATATGGAAAGAAGCTTTCTGAGAAACTCCTTAGTGTTCTGTTAATTCATCTCACAGAGTTACATCTGTATTTCGTGGATCTCTTTGCTAGCCTTATTTCTGTGGAATCTGAGTACAGATATTTCGGATACCTTTGAAGACAATAGGACCAAAGGAAATATCCTCCTATAACAAAGAGAAAGAAGCTTTCTGAGAAACTTCTTTGTGTTCTGTGAAATCATCTCACAGAGTTACAGCTTTCCCCTCCAGAAGCCTTTCGCTAAGACAGTTCTTGTCGAATTGGCAAAGTGATATTTGGAAGCCGTTAGAGGGCTATGGTGAAAAAGGAAATATCCTCAGATGAAACCTTGAAAGAAGCTTCGTGAGAAACTGCTTAGTGTTCTGTTAATTCATCTCACAGAGTTACATGTGTATTTCGTGGATCTCTATGCTACCCTTATTTCTGTGGAATCTGAGAACAGATATTTCGGATCCCATTGATGACTATATTGCTAAAGGAAATATCCTCCGATAACAAAGAGAAAGAAGCTCTCTTAGAAACTTCTTTGTGTTCTGTGAAATCATCTCAGAGAGTTACAGCTTTCCCCTCAAGAAGCCTTTCGCTAAGACAGTTCTTGTGGAATTGGCAAAGTGATATGGGGAAACCCATAGAGGGCTAGGGTGAAAAAGGAAATATCCTCAGATGAAATCTGGAAAGAAGCTTTCTGAGAAACTGCTTAGTGTTCTGTTAATTCATCTCACAGAGTTACATGTGTATTTCGTGGATCTCTTTGATAGCCTTATTTCTGTGGAATCTGAGAACAGATATTTCGGATCCCATTGATGACTATAGGGCTAAAGGAAATATCCTCCGATAACAAAGATAAAGAGGCTTTCTGAGAAACTTCTTTGTGTTCTGTGAAATCATCTCACAGAGTTACAGCTTTCCCCTCAAGAAGCCTTTCGCTAAGACAGTTCTTGTGGAACAGGCAAAGTGATATTTGGAAGCTCATAGAGGGCTATGGTGAAAAAGGAAATATCCTCAGATGAAATCTGGAAAGAAGCTTTCTGAGAAACTGCTTAGTGTTCTGTTAATTCATCTCACAGAGTTACATGTGTATTTCGTGGATCTCTTTGCTAGCCTTATTTCTGTGGAATTTGAGTACAGATATTTCGGATCCCATTGAAGACAACAGGGCCAAAGGAAATATCCTCCTATAACAAAGAGAAAGAAGCTTTCTGAGAAACTTCTTCGTGTTCTGTGAAATCATCTCAAAGAGTTACAGCTTTCCCCTCAAGAAGCCTTTCGCTAAGACAGTTCTTGTGGAATTGGCAAAGTGATATTTGGAAGCCCATAGAGGGCTATGGTGAAAAAGGAAATATCCTCAGATGAAATATGGAAAGAAGCTTTCTGAGAAACTGCTTAGTGTTCTGTTAATTCATCTCACAGAGTTACATGTGTATTTCGCGGATCTCTTTGCTAGCCTTATTTCTGTGGAATCTGAGAACAGATATTTCGGATCCCTTTGAAGACTATAGGGCCAAAGGAAATATCCTCCGATAACAAAGAGAAAGAAGCTTTCTGAGAAACTTCTTTGTGTTCTGTGAAATCATCTCACAGAGTTACAGCTTTCCCCTCAAGAAGCCTTTCGCTAAGACAGTTCTTGTGGAATAGGCAAAGTGATATTTGGAAGCCCATAGAGGGCTATGGTGAAAAAGGAAATATCCTCAGATGAAATCTGGAAAGAAGCTTTCTGAGAAACTGCTTAGTGTTCTGTTAATTCATCTCACAGAGTTACATCTGTATTTCGTGGATCTCTTTGCTAGCCTTATTTCTGTGGAATCTGAGTACAGATATTTCGTATCCCATTGAAGACAACAGGGCCAAAGGAAATATCCTCCGATAAGAAAGAGAAAGAAGCTTTCTGAGAAACTTCTTTGTGTTCTGTGAAATCATCTCACAGAGTTACAGTTTTCCCCTCAAGAACCCTTTCGCTAAGACAGTTCTAGTGGAATAGGCAAAGTGATATTTAGAAGCCCATAGAGGGCTACGGTTAAAAGGGAAATATCCTCAGATGAAATCTGGAAAGAAGCTTTCTGAGAAACTGCTTAGTGTTCTGTTAATTCATCTCACAGAGTTACATCTGTATTTCGTGGATCTCTTTGCTAGCCTTATTTCTGTGGAATCTGAGTACAGATATTTCGGATCCCTTTGAAGAAAATAGGGCCAAAGGAAATATCCTCCTATAACAAAGAGAAAGAAGCTTTCTGAGAAACTTCTTTGTGTTCTGTGAAATCATCTCACAGAGTTACAGCTTTCCCCTCAAGAAGCCTTTCGTTAAGACAGTTCTTGTGGAATTGGCAAAGTGATATTTGGAAGCCCATAGAGGGCTATGGTGAAAAAGGAAATATCCTCAGATGAAATCTTGAAAGAAGCTTCGTGAGAAACTGCTTAGTGTTCTGTTAATTCATCTCACAGAGTTACATGTGTATTTCGTGGATCTCTTTGCTAGCCTTATTTCTGTGGAATCTGAGAACAGATATTTCGGATCCCTTTGAAAACTATAGGGCCAAAGGAAATATCCTCCGATAACAAAGAGAAAGAAGGTTTCTGAGAAACTTCTTTGTGTTCTGTGAAATCATCTCACAGAGTTACAGCTTTCCCCTCAAGAAGCCTTTCGCTAAGACAGTTCTTGTGGAATAGGCAAAGTGATATTTGGAAGCCCTTCGAGGGCTATGTTGAAAAAGGAAATATCCTCATTTGAAATCTGGAAAGAAGGTTTCTGAGAAACTGCTTAGTGTTCTGTTAATTCATCTCACAGAGTTACATCTGTATTTCGTGGATCTCTTTGCTGGCCTTATTTCTGTGGAATCTGAGTACAGATATTTCGGATCCCATTGAAGACAATAGGGCCAAAGGAAATATCCTCCTATAACAAAGAGAAAGAAGCTTTCTGAGAAACTTCTTTGTGTTCTGTGAAATCATCTCACAGAGTTACAGCTTTCCCCTCAAGAAGCCTTTCGCTAAGACAGTTCTTGTGGAATTGGCAAAGTGATATTTGGAAGCCCATAGAGGGCTATGGTGAAAAAGGAAATATCCTCAGATGAAATGTTGAAAGAAGCTCTCCGAGAAACTGCTTAGTGTTCTGTTAATTCATCTCACAGAGTTACATGTGTATTTCGTGGATCTCTTTGCTAGCCTTATTTCTGTGGAATCTGAGAACAGATATATCGGATCCCATTGATGACTATAGGGCTTAAGGAAATATCCTCCGATAACAAAGACAAAGAAGCTTTCTGAGAAACTTCTTTGTGTTCTGTGAAATCATCTCACAGAGTTACAGCTTTCCCCTCAAGAAGGCTTTCGCTGAGACAGTTCTTGTGGAATTGGCAAAGTGATATTTGGAAGCCCATAGAGGGCTATGGTGAAAAAGGAAATATCCTCAGATGAAATCTGGAAAGAAGCTTTCTGAGAAACTGCTTAGTGTTCTGTTAATTCATCTCACAGAGTTACATGTGTATTTCGTGGATCTCTTTGCTAGCCTTATTTCTGTGGAATCTGAGAACCGATATTTGGGAACCCTTTGAAGACTATAGGGCCAAAGGAAATATCCTCCGATAACAAAGGGAAAGAAGCTTTCTGAGAAACTTCTTTGTGTTCTGTGAAATCATCTCACAGAGTTACAGCTTTCCCCTCAAGAAGCCTTTCGCTAAGACAGTTCTTGTGGAATTGGCAAAGTGATATTTGGAAGCCCATAGAGGGCTATGGTGAAAAAGGAAATGTCCTCAGATGAAATCTGTAAAGAATCTTTCTGAGAAACTGCTTAGTGTTCTGTTAATTCATCTCACAGAGGCACATGTGTATTTCGTGGATCTCTTTGCTAGCCTTATTTCTGTGGAATCTGAGAACAGATATTTCGGATCCCATTGATGACTATACGGCTAAAGGAAATATCCTCCGATAACAAAGAGAAAGAAGCTCTCTTAGAAACTTCTTTGTGTTCTGTGAAATCACCTCAGAGAGTTACAGCTTTCCCCTCAAGAAGCCTTTCGCTAAGACAGTTCTTGTGGAATTGGCAAAGTGATATGTGGAAACCCATAGAGGGCTAAGGTGAAAAAGGAAATATCCTCAGATGAAATCTGGAAAGAAGCTTTCTGAGAAACTGCTTAGTGTTCTGTTAATTCATCTCACAGAGTTACATGTGTATTTCGTGGATCTCTTTGCTAGCCTTATTTCTGTGGAATCTGAGAACAGATATTTCGGATCCCATTGATGACTATAGGGCTAAAGGAAATATCCTCCAATAACAAAGAGAAAGAAGCTTTCTGAGAAACTTCTTTGTGTTCTGTGAAATGATCTCACAGAGTTACAGCTTTCCCCTCAAGAAGCCTTTCGCTAAGACAGTTCTTGTGGAATTGGCAAAGTGATATTTGGAAGCCCTTAGAGGGCTATGGTGAAAAAGGAAATATCCTCAGATGAAACCTTGAAAGAAGCTTCGTGAGAAACTGCTTAGTGTTCTGTTAATTCATCTCACAGAGTTACATGTGTATTTCGTGGATCTCTATGCTACCCTTATTTCTGTGGAATCTGAGAACAGATATTTCGGATCCCATTGATGACTATATTGCTAAAGGAAATATCCTCCGATAACAAAGAGAAAGAAGCTCTCTTAGAAACTTCTTTGTGTTCTGTGAAATCATCTCAGAGAGTTACAGCTTTCCCCTCAAGAAGCCTTTCGCTAAGACAGTTCTTGTGGAATTGGCAAAGTGATATGGGGAAACCCATAGAGGGCTTGGGTGAAAAAGGAAATATCCTCAGATGAAATCTGGAAAGAAGCTTTCTGAGAAACTGCTTAGTGTTCTGTTAATTCATCTCACAGAGTTACATGTGTATTTCGTGGATCTCTTTGCTAGCCTTATTTCTGTGGAATCTGAGAACAGATATTTCGGATCCCATTGATGACTATAGGGCTAAAGGATATATTCCGATAACAAAGATAAAGAGGCTTTCTGAGAAACTTCTTTGTGTTCTGTGAAATCATCTCACAGAGTTACAGCTTTCCCCTCAAGAAGCCTTTCGCTAAGACAGTTCTTGTGGAACAGGCAAAGTGATATTTGGAAGCTCATAGAGGGCTATGGTGAAAAAGGAAATATCCTCAGATGAAATCTGGAAAGAAGCTTTCTGAGAAACTGCTCAGTGTTCTGTTAATTCATCTCACAGAGTTACATCTGTATTTCGTGGATCTCTTTGCTAGCCTTATTTCTGTGGAATTTGAGTACAGATATTTCGGATCCCATTGAAGACAACAGGGCCAAAGGAAATATCCTCCTATAACAAAGAGAAAGAAGCTTTCTGAGAAACTTCTTCGTGTTCTGTGAAATCATCTCACAGAGTTACAGCTTTCCCCTCAAGAAGCCTTTCGCTAAGACAGTTCTTGTGGAATTGGCAAAGTGATATTTGGAAGCCCATAGAGGGCTATGGTGAAAAAGGAAATATCCTCAGATGAAATCTGGAAAGAAGCTTCGTGAGAAACTGCTTAGTGTTCTGTTAATTCATCTCACAGAGTTACATGTGTATTTCGTGGATCTCTTTGCTAGCCTTATTTCTGTGGAATCTGAGAACAGATATTTCAGATCCCATTGATGACTATATGGCTTAAGGAAATATCCTCCGATAACAAAGACAAAGAAGCTTTCTGAGAAACTTCTTTGTCTTCTGTGAAATCATCTCACAGGGTTACAGCTTTCCCCTCAAGAAGCCTTTCGCTAAGACAGTTCTTGTGGAATTGGCAAAGTGATATTTGGAAGCCCATAGAGGGCTATGTTGAAAAAGGAAATATCCTCAGATGAAATCTGGAAAGAAGCTTTCTGAGAAACTGCTTAGTGTTCTGTTAATTCATCTCACAGAGTTACATGTGTATTTCGCGGATCTCTTTGCTAGCCTTATTTCTGTGGAATCTGAGAACAGATATTTCGGATCCCTTTGAAGACTATAGGGCCAAAGGAAATATCCTCCGATAACAAAGAGAAAGAAGCTTTCTGAGAAACTTCTTTGTGTTCTGTGAAATCATCTCACAGAGTTACAGCTTTCCCCTCAAGAAGCCTTTCGCTAAGACAGTTCTTGTGGAATAGGCAAAGTGATATTTGGAAGCCCATAGAGGGCTATGGTGAAAAAGGAAATATCCTCAGATGAAATCTGGAAAGAAGCTTTCTGAGAAACTGCTTAGTGTTCTGTTTATTCATCTCACAGAGTTACATCTGTATTTCGTGGATCTCTTTGCTAGCCTTATTTCTGTGGAATCTGAGTACAGATATTTCGGATCCCTTTGAAGAAAATAGGGCCAAAGGAAATATCCTCCTATAACAAAGAGAAAGAAGCTTTCTGAGAAACTTCTTTGTGTTCTGTGAAATCATCTCACAGAGTTACAGCTTTCCCCTCAAGAAGCCTTTCGCTAAGACAGTTCTTGTGGAATAGGCAAAGTGATATTTGGAAGCCCTTCGAGGGCAATGTTGAAAAAGGAAATATCCTCAGATGAAATCTGGAAAGAAGCTTTCTGAGAAACTGCTTAGTGTTCTGTTAATTCATCTCACAGAGTTACATCTGTATTTTGTGGATCTGTTTGCTGGCCTTATTTCTGTGGAATCTGAGGACAGATATTTCGTATCCCATTGAAGACAATAGGGCCAAAGGAAATATCCTCCTATAACAAAGAGAAAGAAGCTTTCTGAGAAACTTCTTTGTGTTCTGTGAAATCATCTCACAGAGTTACAGCTTTCCCCTCAAGAAGCCTTTCGCTAAGACAGTTCTTGTGGAATTGGCAAAGTGATATTTGGAAGCCCATAGAGGGCTATGGTGAAAAAGGAAATATCCTCAGATGAAGTGTTGAAAGAAGCTCTCCGAGAAACTGCTTACTGTTCTGTTAATTCATCTCACAGAGTTACATGTGTATTTCGTGGATCTCTTTGCTAGCCTTATTTCTGTGGAATCTGAGAACAGATATATCGGATCCCATTGATGACTATAGGACTTAAGGAAATATCCACCGATAACAAAGACAAAGAAGCTTTCTGAGAAACTTCTTTGTGTTCTGTGAAATCATCTCACAGAGTTACAGCTTTCCCCTCAAGAAGGCTTTCGCTAAGACAGTTCTTGTGGAATTGGCAAAGTGATATTTGGAAGCCCATAGAGGGCTATGGTGAAAAAGGAAATATCCTCAGATGAAATCTGGAAAGAAGCTTTCTGAGAAACTGCTTAGTGTTCTGTTAATTCATCTCACAGAGTTACATGTGTATTTCGTGGATCTCTTTGCTAGCCTTATTTCTGTGGAATCTGAGAACCGATATTTGGGAACCCTTTGAAGACTATAGGGCCAAAGGAAATATCCTCCGATAACAAAGAGAAAGAAGCTTTCTGAGAAACTTCTTTGTGTTCTGTGAAATCATCTCACAGAGTTACAGCTTTCCCCTCAAGAAGCCTTTCGCTAAGACAGTTCTTGTGGAATTGGCAAAGTGATATTTGGAAGCCCATAGAGGGCTATGGTGAAAAAGGAAATGTCCTCAGATGAAATCTGTAAAGAATCTTTCTGAGAAACTGCTTAGTGTTCTGTTAATTCATCTCACAGAGGCACATGTGTATTTCGTGGATCTCTTTGCTAGCCTTATTTCTGTGGAATCTGAGAACAGATATTTCGGATCCCTTTGAAGACTATAGGGCTAAAGGAAATATCCTCCTATAACAAAGAGAAAGAAGCTTTCTGAGAAATTTCTTTGTGTTCTGTGAAATCATCTCACAGAGTTACAGATTTCCCCTCAAGAAGCCTTTCGCTAAGACAGTTCTTGTCGAATTGGCAAAGTGATATTTTGAAGCCCATAGAGGGCTAAGGTGAAAAAGGAAATATCCTCAGATGAAATCTTAAAAGAACCTTGGTGAGAAACTGCTTAGTGTTCTGTTAATTCATCTCACAGAGTTACATGTGTATTTCGTGGATCTCTTTGCTAGCCTTATTTCTGTGGAATCTGAGAACAGATATTTCGGATCCCATTGATGACTATACGGCTAAAGGAAATATCCTCCGATAACAAAGAGAAAGAAGCTCTTTTAGAAACTTCTTTGTGTTCTGTGAAATCACCTCAGAGAGTTACAGCTTTCCCCTCAAGAAGCCTTTCGCTAAGACAGTTCTTGTGGAATTGGCAAAGTGATATGTGGAAACCCATAGAGGGCTAAGGTGAAAAAGGAAATATCCTCAGATGAAATCTGGAAAGAAGCTTTCTGAGAAACTGCTTAGTGTTCTGTTAATTCATCTCACAGAGTTACATGTGTATTTCGTGGATCTCTTTGCTAGCCTTATTTCTGTGGAATCTGAGAACAGATATTTCGGATCCCATTGATGACTATAGGGCTAAAGGAAATATCCTCCGATAACAAAGAGAAAGAAGGTTTCTGAGAAACTTCTTTGTGTTCTGTGAAATGATCTCACAGAGTTACAGCTTTCCCCTCAAGAAGCCTTTCGCTAAGACAGTTCTTGTGGAATTGGCAAAGTGATATTTGGAAACCCATAGAGGGCTATGGTGAAAAAGGAAATATCCTCAGATGAAATCTGGAAAGAAGCTTTCTGAGAAACTGCTTAGTGTTCTGTTAATTCATCTCACAGATTTACATCTGTATTTCGTGGATCTCTTTGCTAGCCTTATTTCTGTGGAATCTGAGAACAGATATTTCGGATCCCATTGAAGACTATAAGGCCAAACGAAATATCCTCCGATAACAAAGAGAAAGAAGCTTTCTGAGAAACTTCTTTGTGTTCTGTGAAATCATCTCACAGAGTTACAGCATTCCCCTCAAGAAGCCTTTCGCTAAGACAGTTCTTGTGGAATAGGCAAAGTGATATTTGGAAGCCCATAGAGGGCTATGGTGAAAAAGGAAATATCCTCAGATGAAATCTGGAAAGAAGCTTCGTGAGAAACTGCTTAGTGTTCTGTTAATTCATCTCACAGAGTTACATGTGTATTTCGTGGATCTCTTTGTTAGCCTTATTTCTGTGGAATCTGAGAACAGATATTTCGGATCCCTTTGAAGACTATAGGGCCAAAGGAAATATCCTCCGATAACAAAGAGAAAGAAGTTTTCTGAGAAACTTCTTTGTGTTCTGTGAAATCATCTCACAGAGTTACAGCTTTCCCCTCAAGAAGCCTTTCGCTAAGACAGTTCTTGTGGAATTGGCAAAGTGATATTTGGAAGCCCATAGAGGGCTATGGTGAAAAAGGAAATATCCTCAGATGAAATCTGGAAAGAAGCTTCGTGAGAAACTGCTTAGTGTTCTGTTAATTCATCTCACAGAGTTACATGTGTATTTCGTGGATCTCTTTGCTAGCCTTATTTCTGTGGAATCTGAGAACAGATATTTCGGATCCCTTTGATGACTATAGGGCTTAAGGAAATATCCTCCGATAACAAAGACAAAGAAGCTTTCTGAGAAACTTCTTTGTGTTCTGTGAAATCATCTCACAGAGTTACAGCTTTCCCCTCAAGAAGCCTTTCGCTAAGACAGTTCTTGTGGAATTGGCAAAGTGATATTTGGAAGCCTATAGAGGGCTACGGTGAAAAAGGAAATATCCTCAGATGAAATCTGGAAAGAAGCTTTCTGAGAAACTGCTTAGTGTTCTGTTAATTCTTCTCACAGAGTTACATGTGTATTTCGCGGATCTCTTTGCTAGCCTTATTTCTGTGGAATCTGAGAACAGATATTTCGGATCCCTTTGAAGACTATAGGGCCAAAGGAAATATCCTCCGATAACAAAGAGAAAGAAGCTTTCTGAGAAACTTCTTTGTGTTCTGTGAAATCATCTCACAGAGTTACAGCTTTCCCCTCAAGAAGCCTTTCGCTAAGACAGTTCTTGTGGAATAGGCAAAGTGATATTTGGAAGCCCATAGAGGGCTATGGTGAAAAAGGAAATATCCTCTGATGAAATCTGAAAAGAAGCTTTCTGAGAAACTGCTTAGTGTTCTGTTAATTCATCTCACAGAGTTACATGTGTATTTCGTGGATCTCTTTGCTAGCCTTATTTCTGTGGAATCTGAGAACAGATATTTCGGATCCCTTTGAAGACAATAGGGCCAAAGGAAATATCCTCCGATAAGAAAGAGAAAGAAGCTTTCTGAGAAACTTCTTTGTGTTCTGTGAAATCATCTCACAGAGTTACAGCTTTCCCCTCAAGAACCCTTTCGCTAAGACAGTTCTAGTGGAATAGGCAAAGTGATATTTGGAAGCCCATATAGGGCTATGGTGAAAAAGGAAATATCCTCAGATGAAATCTGGAAAGAAGCTTTCTGAGAAACTGCTTAGTGTTCTGTTAATTCATCTCACAGAGTTACATCTGTATTTCGTGGATCTCTTTGCTGGCCTTATTTCTGTGGAATCTGAGTACAGATATTTCGGATCCCATTGAAGACAATAGGGCCAAAGGAAATATCCTCCTATAACAAAGAGAAAGAAGGTTTCTGAGAAACTTCTTTGTGTTCTGTGAAATCATCTCACAGAGTTACAGCTTTCCCCTCAAGAAGCCTTTCGCTAAGACAGTTCTTGTGGAATTGGCAAAGTGATATTTTGAAGCCCCTAGAGGGCTATGGTGAAAAAGGAAATATCCTCATATGAAATCTTGAAAGAAGCTCTCCGAGAAACTGCTTACTGTTCTGTTAATTCATCTCACAGAGTTACATGTGTATTTCGTGGATCTCTTTGCTAGCCTTATTTCTGTGGAATCTGAGAACAGATATTTCGGATCCCATTGATGACTATAGGGCTTAAGGAAATATCCTCCGATAACAAAGACAAAGAAGCTTTCTGAGAAACTACTTTGTGTTCTTTAAAATCATCTCACAGAGTTACAGCTTTCCCCTCAAGAAGGCTTTCGCTAAGACAGTTCTTGTGGAATTGGCAAAGTGATATTTGGAAGCCCATAGAGGGCTATGGTGAAAAAGGAAATATCCTCAGATGAAATCTGGAAAGAAGCTTTCTGAGAAACTGCTTAGTGTTCTGTTAATTCATCTCACAGAGTTACATGTGTATTTCGTGGATCTCTTTGCTAGCCTTATTTCTGTGGAATCTGAGAACCGATATTTCGGAACCCTTTGAAGACTATAGGGCCAAAGGAAATATCCTCCGATAACAAAGAGAAAGAAGGTTTCTGAGAAACTTCTTTGTGTTCTGTGAAATCATCTCACAGAGTTACAGCTTTCCCCTCAAGAAGCCTTTCGCTAAGACAGTTCTTGTGGAATTGGCAAAGTGATATTTGGAAGCCCATAGAGGGCTATGGTGAAAAAGGAAATATCCTCCGATGAAATCTGGAAAGAAGCTTTCTGAGAAACTGCTTAGTGTTCTGTTAATTCATCTCACAGAGTTACATGTGTATTTCGCGGATCTCTTTGCTAGCCTTATTTCTGTGGAATCTGAGAACAGATATTTCGGATCCCTTTGAAGACTATAGGGCCAAAGGAAATATCCTCCGATAACAAAGAGAAAGAAGCTTTCTGAGAAACTTCTTTGTGTTCTGTGAAATCATCTCACAGAGTTACAGCTTTCCCCTCAAGAAGCCTTTCGCTAAGACAGTTCTTGTGGAATAGGCAAAGTGATATTTGGAAGCCCATAGATGGTTTGGTGAAAAAGGAAATATCCTCAGATGAAATCTGGAAAGAAGCTTTCTGAGAAACTGCTTAGTGTTCTGTTAATTCTTCTCACAGAGTTACATGTGTATTTCGCGGATCTCTTTGCTAGCCTTATTTCTGTGGAATCTGAGAACAGATATTTCGGATCCCTTTGAAGACTATAGGGCCAAAGGAAATATCCTCCGATAACAAAGAGAAAGAAGCTTTCTGAGAAACTTCTTTGTGTTCTGTGAAATCATCTCACAGAGTTACAGCTTTCCCCTCAAGAAGCCTTTCGCTAAGACAGTTCTTGTGGAATAGGCAAAGTGATATTTGGAAGCCCATAGATGGTTTGGTGAAAAAGGAAATATCCTCAGATGAAATCTGGAAAGAAGCTTTCTGAGAAACTGCTTAGTGTTCTGTTAATTCATCTCACAGAGTTACATGTGTATTTCGTGGATCTCTTTGCTAGCCTTATTTCTGTGGAATCTGAGAACAGATATTTCGGATCCCTTTGAAGACTATAGGGCCAAAGGAAATATCCTCCGATAACAAAGAGAAAGAAGGTTTCTGAGAAACTTCTTTGTGTTCTGTGAAATCATCTCACAGAGTTACAGCTTTCCCCTCAAGAAGCCTTTCGCTAAGACAGTTATTGTGGAATTGGCAAAGTGATATTTGGAAGCCCATAGAGGGCTACGGTGAAAAAGGAAATATCCTCCGATGAAATCTGGAAAGAAGCTTTCTGAGAAACTGCTTAGTGTTCTGTTAATTCATCTCACAGAGTTACATCTGTATTTCGAGGATCTCTTTGCTAGCCTTATTTCTGTGGAATCTGAGTACAGATATTTCGGATCCCATTGAAGACAACAGGGCCAAAGGAAATATCCTCCTATAACAAAGAGAAATAAGCTTTCTGAGAAACTTCTTTGTGTTCTGTGAAATCATCTCACAGAGTTACAGCTTTCCCCTCAAGAACCCTTTCGCTAAGACAGTTCTTGTGGAATTGGCAAAGTGATATTTGGAAGCCCATAGAGGGCTATGGTGAAAAAGGAAATATCCTCAGATGAAATCTGGAAAGAAGCTTTCTGAGAAACTGCTTAGTGTTCTGTTAATTCATCTCACAGAGGTACATGTGTATTTCGTGGATCTCTTTGCTAGCCTTATTTCTGTGGAATCTGAGAACAGATATTTTGGATCCCATTGATGACTATAGGGCCAAAGGAAATATCCTCCGATATCAAAGAGAAAGAAGGTTTCTGAGAAACTTCTTTGTGTTCTGTGAAATCATCTCACAGAGTTATAGCTTTCCCCTCAAGAAGCCTTTCGCTAAGACAGTTCTTGTGGAATTGGCAAAGTGATATTTGGAAGCCCATAGAGGGCTATGGTGAAAAAGGAAATATCCTCCGATGAAATCTGGAAAGAAGCTTTCTGAGAAACTGCTTAGTGTTCTGTTAATTCATCTCACAGAGTTACCTGTGTATTTCGTGGATCTCTTTGCTAGCCTTATTTCTGTGGAATCTGAGAACAGATATTTCGGATCCCTTTGAAAACTATAGGGCCAAAGGAAATATCCTCCGATAACAAAGAGAAAGAAGGTTTCTGAGAAACTTCTTTGTGTTCTCTGGAAATCATCTCACAGAGTTACAGCTTTCCCCTCAAGAAGCCTTTCGCTAAGACAGTTCTTGTGGAATAGGCAAAGTGATATTTGGAAGCCCATAGATGGTTTGGTGAAAAAGGAAATATCCTCAGATGAAATCTGGAAAGAAGCTTTCTGAGAAACTGCTTAGTGTTCTGTTAATTCATCTCACAGAGTTACATGTGTATTTCGTGGATCTCTTTGCTAGCCTTATTTCTGTGGAATCTGAGAACAGATATTTCAGATCCCTTTGAAGACTATAGGTTCAAAGGAAATATCCTCCGATAAAAAAGAGAAAGAAGGTTTCTGAGAAACTTCTTTGTGTTCTGTGAAATCATCTCACAGAGTTACAGCTTTCCCCTCAAGAAGCCTTTCGCTAAGACAGTTCTGGTGGAATTGGCAAAGTGATATTTGGAAGCCCATAGAGGGCTAAGGTGAAAAAGGAAATATCCTCCGATGAAATCTGGAAAGAAGCTTTCTGAGAAACTGCTTAGTGTTCTGTTAATTCATCTCTCAGAGTTACATCTGTATTTCGTGGATCTCTTTGCTAGCCTTATTTCTGTGGAATCTGAGTACAGATATTTCGGATCCCATTGAAGACAATAGGGCCAAAGGAAATATCCTCCTATAACAAAGAGAAAGAAGCTTTCTGAGAAACTTCTTTGTGTTCTGTGAAATCATCTCACAGAGTTACAGCTTTCCCCTCAAGAAGCCTTTCGCTAAGACAGTTCTTGTGGAATTGGCAAAGGGATATTTGGAATCCCATAGATGGTTTGGTGAAAAAGGAAATATCCTCAGATGAAAAATGGAAAGAAGCTTTCTGAGAAACTGCTTAGTGTTTGTTAATTCATCTCACAGAGTTACATGTGTATTTCGTGGATCTCTTTGCTAGCCTTATTTCTGTGGAATCTGAGAACAGATATTTCGGATCCCTTTGAAAACTATTGGGCCAAAGGAAATATCCTCCGATAACAAAGAGAAAGAAGGTTTCTGAGAAACTTCTTTGTGTTCTGTGAAATCATCTCACAGAGTTACAGCTTTCCCCTCAAGAAGCCTTTCGCTAAGACAGTTCTTGTGGAATTGGCAAAGTGATATTTGGAAGCCCATAGAGGGCTATGGTGAAAAAGGAAATATCCTCCGATGAAATCTGGAAAGAAACTTTCTGAGAAACTGCTTAGTGTTCTGTTAATTCATCTCACAGAGTTACATCTGTATTTCGTGGATCTCTTTGCTAGCCTTATTTCTGTGGAATCTGAGAACAGATATTTCGGATCCCTTTGAAGACTATAGGGCCAAAGGAAATATCCTCCGATAACAAAGAGAAAGAAGTTTTCTGAGAAACTTCTTTGTGTTCTGTGAAATCATCTCACAGAGTTACAGCTTTCCCCTCAAGAAGCCTTTCGCTAAGACAGTTCTTGTGGAATTGGCAAAGTGATATTTGGAAGCCCATAGAGGGCTATGGTGAAAAAGGAAATATCCTCAGATGAAATCTGGAAAGAAGCTTCGTGAGAAACTGCTTAGTGTTCTGTTAATTCATCTCACAGAGTTACATGTGTATTTCGTGGATCTCTTTGCTAGCCTTATTTCTGTGGAATCTGAGAACAGATATTTCGGATCCCTTTGAAGACTATAGGGCCAAAGGAAATATCCTCCGATAACAAAGAGAAAGAAGTTTTCTGAGAAACTTCTTTGTGTTCTGTGAAATCATCTCACAGAGTTACAGCTTTCCCCTCAAGAAGCCTTTCGCTAAGACAGTTCTTGTGGAATTGGCAAAGTGATATTTGGAAGCCCATAGAGGGCTATGGTGAAAAAGGAAATATCCTCAGATGAAATCTGGAAAGAAGCTTCGTGAGAAACTGCTTAGTGTTCTGTTAATTCATCTCACAGAGTTACATGTGTATTTCGTGGATCTCTTTGCTAGCCTTATTTCTGTGGAATCTGAGAACAGATATTTCGGATCCCTTTGATGACTATAGGGCTTAAGGAAATATCCTCCGATAACAAAGACAAAGAAGCTTTCTGAGAAACTTCTTTGTGTTCTGTGAAATCATCTCACAGAGTTACAGCTTTCCCCTCAAGAAGCCTTTCGCTAAGACAGTTCTTGTGGAATTGGCAAAGTGATATTTGGAAGCCTATAGAGGGCTACGGTAAAAAAGGAAATATCCTCAGATGAAATCTGGAAAGAAGCTTTCTGAGAAACAGCTTAGTGTTCTGTTAATTCTTCTCACAGAGTTACATGTGTATTTCGCGGATCTCTTTGCTAGCCTTATTTCTGTGGAATCTGAGAACAGATATTTCGGATCCCTTTGAAGACTATAGGGCCAAAGGAAATATCCTCCGATAACAAAGAGAAAGAAGCTTTCTGAGAAACTTCTTTGTGTTCTGTGAAATCATCTCACAGAGTTACAGCTTTCCCCTCAAGAAGCCTTTCGCTAAGACAGTTCTTGTGGAATAGGCAAAGTGATATTTGGAAGCCCATAGAGGGCTATGGTGAAAAAGGAAATATCCTCTGATGAAATCTGAAAAGAAGCTTTCTGAGAAACTGCTTAGTGTTCTGTTAATTCATCTCACAGAGTTACATGTGTATTTCGTGGATCTCTTTGCTAGCCTTATTTCTGTGGAATCTGAGAACAGATATTTCGGATCCCTTTGAAGACAATAGGGCCAAAGGAAATATCCTCCGATAAGAAAGAGAAAGAAGCTTTCTGAGAAACTTCTTTGTGTTCTGTGAAATCATCTCACAGAGTTACAGCTTTCCCCTCAAGAACCCTTTCGCTAAGACAGTTCTAGTGGAATAGGCAAAGTGATATTTGGAAGCCCATATAGGGCTATGGTGAAAAAGGAAATATCCTCAGATGAAATCTGGAAAGAAGCTTTCTGAGAAACTGCTTAGTGTTCTGTTAATTCATCTCACAGAGTTACATCTGTATTTCGTGGATCTCTTTGCTGGCCTTATTTCTGTGGAATCTGAGTACAGATATTTCGGATCCCATTGAAGACAATAGGGCCAAAGGAAATATCCTCCTATAACAAAGAGAAAGAAGGTTTCTGAGAAACTTCTTTGTGTTCTGTGAAATCATCTCACAGAGTTACAGCTTTCCCCTCAAGAAGCCTTTCGCTAAGACAGTTCTTGTGGAATTGGCAAAGTGATATTTGGAAGCCCCTAGAGGGCTATGGTGAAAAAGGAAATATCCTCATATGAAATCTTGAAAGAAGCTCTCCGAGAAACTGCTTACTGTTCTGTTAATTCATCTCACAGAGTTACATGTGTATTTCGTGGATCTCTTTGCTAGCCTTATTTCTGTGGAATCTGAGAACAGATATTTCGGATCCCATTGATGACTATAGGGCTTAAGGAAATATCCTCCGATAACAAAGACAAAGAAGCTTTCTGAGAAACTACTTTGTGTTCTTTAAAATCATCTCACAGAGTTACAGCTTTCCCCTCAAGAAGGCTTTCGCTAAGACAGTTCTTGTGGAATTGGCAAAGTGATATTTGGAAGCCCATAGAGGGCTATGGTGAAAAAGGAAATATCCTCAGATGAAATCTGGAAAGAAGCTTTCTGAGAAACTGCTTAGTGTTCTGTTAATTCATCTCACAGAGTTACATGTGTATTTCGTGGATCTCTTTGCTAGCCTTATTTCTGTGGAATCTGAGAACCGATATTTCGGAACCCTTTGAAGACTATAGGGCCAAAGGAAATATCCTCCGATAACAAAGAGAAAGAAGGTTTCTGAGAAACTTCCTTGTGTTCTGTGAAATCATCTCACAGAGTTACAGCTTTCCCCTCAAGAAGCCTTTCGCTAAGACAGTTCTTGTGGAATTGGCAAAGTGATATTTGGAAGCCCATAGAGGGCTATGGTGAAAAAGGAAATATCCTCAGATGAAATCTGGAAAGAAGCTTTCTGAGAAACTGCTTAGTGTTCTGTTAATTCATCTCACAGAGTTACATGTGTATTTCGCGGATCTCTTTGCTAGCCTTATTTCTGTGGAATCTGAGAACAGATATTTCGGATCCCTTTGAAGACTATAGGGCCAAAGGAAATATCCTCCGATAACAAAGAGAAAGAAGGTTTCTGAGAAACTTCTTTGTGTTCTGTGAAATCATCTCACAGAGTTACAGCTTTCCCCTCAAGAAGCCTTTCGCTAAGACAGTTATTGTGGAATTGGCAAAGTGATATTTGGAAGCCCATAGAGGGCTACGGTGAAAAAGGAAATATCCTCCGATGAAATCTGGAAAGAAGCTTTCTGAGAAACTGCTTAGTGTTCTGTTAATTCATCTCACAGAGTTACATCTGTATTTCGAGGATCTCTTTGCTAGCCTTATTTCTGTGGAATCTGAGTACAGATATTTCGGATCCCATTGAAGACAACAGGGCCAAAGGAAATATCCTCCTATAACAAAGAGAAATAAGCTTTCTGAGAAACTTCTTTGTGTTCTGTGAAATCATCTCACAGAGTTACAGCTTTCCCCTCAAGAACCCTTTCGCTAAGACAGTTCTTGTGGAATTGGCAAAGTGATATTTGGAAGCCCATAGAGGGCTATGGTGAAAAAGGAAATATCCTCAGATGAAATCTGGAAAGAAGCTTTCTGAGAAACTGCTTAGTGTTCTGTTAATTCATCTCACAGAGGTACATGTGTATTTCGTGGATCTCTTTGCTAGCCTTATTTCTGTGGAATCTGAGAACAGATATTTTGGATCCCATTGATGACTATAGGGCCAAAGGAAATATCCTCCGATATCAAAGAGAAAGAAGGTTTCTGAGAAACTTCTTTGTGTTCTGTGAAATCATCTCACAGAGTTATAGCTTTCCCCTCAAGAAGCCTTTCGCTAAGACAGTTCTTGTGGAATTGGCAAAGTGATATTTGGAAGCCCATAGAGGGCTATGGTGAAAAAGGAAATATCCTCCGATGAAATCTGGAAAGAAGCTTTCTGAGAAACTGCTTAGTGTTCTGTTAATTCATCTCACAGAGTTACCTGTGTATTTCGTGGATCTCTTTGCTAGCCTTATTTCTGTGGAATCTGAGAACAGATATTTCGGATCCCTTTGAAAACTATAGGGCCAAAGGAAATATCCTCCGATAACAAAGAGAAAGAAGGTTTCTGAGAAACTTCTTTGTGTTCTCTGGAAATCATCTCACAGAGTTACAGCTTTCCCCTCAAGAAGCCTTTCGCTAAGACAGTTCTTGTGGAATAGGCAAAGTGATATTTGGAAGCCCATAGATGGTTTGGTGAAAAAGGAAATATCCTCAGATGAAATCTGGAAAGAAGCTTTCTGAGAAACTGCTTAGTGTTCTGTTAATTCATCTCACAGAGTTACATGTGTATTTCGTGGATCTCTTTGCTAGCCTTATTTCTGTGGAATCTGAGAACAGATATTTCAGATCCCTTTGAAGACTATAGGTTCAAAGGAAATATCCTCCGATAAAAAAGAGAAAGAAGGTTTCTGAGAAACTTCTTTGTGTTCTGTGAAATCATCTCACAGAGTTACAGCTTTCCCCTCAAGAAGCCTTTCGCTAAGACAGTTCTTGTGGAATTGGCAAAGTGATATTTGGAAGCCCATAGAGGGCTAAGGTGAAAAAGGAAATATCCTCCGATGAAATCTGGAAAGAAGCTTTCTGAGAAACTGCTTAGTGTTCTGTTAATTCATCTCTCAGAGTTACATCTGTATTTCGTGGATCTCTTTGCTAGCCTTATTTCTGTGGAATCTGAGTACAGATATTTCGGATCCCATTGAAGACAATAGGGCCAAAGGAAATATCCTCCTATAACAAAGAGAAAGAAGCTTTCTGAGAAACTTCTTTGTGTTCTGTGAAATCATCTCACAGAGTTACAGCTTTCCCCTCAAGAAGCCTTTCGCTAAGACAGTTCTTGTGGAATTGGCAAAGGGATATTTGGAATCCCATAGATGGTTTGGTGAAAAAGGAAATATCCTCAGATGAAAAATGGAAAGAAGCTTTCTGAGAAACTGCTTAGTGTTTGTTAATTCATCTCACAGAGTTACATGTGTATTTCGTGGATCTCTTTGCTAGCCTTATTTCTGTGGAATCTGAGAACAGATATTTCGGATCCCTTTGAAAACTATTGGGCCAAAGGAAATATCCTCCGATAACAAAGAGAAAGAAGGTTTCTGAGAAACTTCTTTGTGTTCTGTGAAATCATCTCACAGAGTTACAGCTTTCCCCTCAAGAAGCCTTTCGCTAAGAAAGTTCTTGTGGAATTGGCAAAGTGATATTTGGAAGCCCATAGAGGGCTATGGTGAAAAAGGAAATATCCTCCGATGAAATCTGGAAAGAAACTTTCTGAGAAACTGCTTAGTGTTCTGTTAATTCATCTCACAGAGTTACATCTGTATTTCGTGGATCTCTTTGCTAGCCTTATTTCTGTGGAATCTGAGAACAGATATTTCGGATCCCTTTGAAGACTATAGGGCCAAAGGAAATATCCTCCGATAACAAAGAGAAAGAAGTTTTCTGAGAAACTTCTTTGTGTTCTGTGAAATCATCTCACAGAGTTACAGCTTTCCCCTCAAGAAGCCTTTCGCTAAGACAGTTCTTGTGGAATTGGCAAAGTGATATTTGGAAGCCCATAGAGGGCTATGGTGAAAAAGGAAATATCCTCAGATGAAATCTGGAAAGAAGCTTCGTGAGAAACTGCTTAGTGTTCTGTTAATTCATCTCACAGAGTTACATGTGTATTTCGTGGATCTCTTTGCTAGCCTTATTTCTGTGGAATCTGAGAACAGATATTTCGGATCCCTTTGAAGACTATAGGGCCAAAGGAAATATCCTCCGATAACAAAGAGAAAGAAGTTTTCTGAGAAACTTCTTTGTGTTCTGTGAAATCATCTCACAGAGTTACAGCTTTCCCCTCAAGAAGCCTTTCGCTAAGACAGTTCTTGTGGAATTGGCAAAGTGATATTTGGAAGCCCATAGAGGGCTATGGTGAAAAAGGAAATATCCTCAGATGAAATCTGGAAAGAAGCTTCGTGAGAAACTGCTTAGTGTTCTGTTAATTCATCTCACAGAGTTACATGTGTATTTCGTGGATCTCTTTGCTAGCCTTATTTCTGTGGAATCTGAGAACAGATATTTCGGATCCCTTTGATGACTATAGGGCTTAAGGAAATATCCTCCGATAACAAAGACAAAGAAGCTTTCTGAGAAACTTCTTTGTGTTCTGTGAAATCATCTCACAGAGTTACAGCTTTCCCCTCAAGAAGCCTTTCGCTAAGACAGTTCTTGTGGAATTGGCAAAGTGATATTTGGAAGCCTATAGAGGGCTACGGTGAAAAAGGAAATATCCTCAGATGAAATCTGGAAAGAAGCTTTCTGAGAAACTGCTTAGTGTTCTGTTAATTCTTCTCACAGAGTTACATGTGTATTTCGCGGATCTCTTTGCTAGCCTTATTTCTGTGGAATCTGAGAACAGATATTTCGGATCCCTTTGAAGACTATAGGGCCAAAGGAAATATCCTCCGATAACAAAGAGAAAGAAGCTTTCTGAGAAACTTCTTTGTGTTCTGTGAAATCATCTCACAGAGTTACAGCTTTCCCCTCAAGAAGCCTTTCGCTAAGACAGTTCTTGTGGAATAGGCAAAGTGATATTTGGAAGCCCATAGAGGGCTATGGTGAAAAAGGAAATATCCTCTGATGAAATCTGAAAAGAAGCTTTCTGAGAAACTGCTTAGTGTTCTGTTAATTCATCTCACAGAGTTACATGTGTATTTCGTGGATCTCTTTGCTAGCCTTATTTCTGTGGAATCTGAGAACAGATATTTCGGATCCCTTTGAAGACAATAGGGCCAAAGGAAATATCCTCCGATAAGAAAGAGAAAGAAGCTTTCTGAGAAACTTCTTTGTGTTCTGTGAAATCATCTCACAGAGTTACAGCTTTCCCCTCAAGAACCCTTTCGCTAAGACAGTTCTAGTGGAATAGGCAAAGTGATATTTGGAAGCCCATATAGGGCTATGGTGAAAAAGGAAATATCCTCAGATGAAATCTGGAAAGAAGCTTTCTGAGAAACTGCTTAGTGTTCTGTTAATTCATCTCACAGAGTTACATCTGTATTTCGTGGATCTCTTTGCTGGCCTTATTTCTGTGGAATCTGAGTACAGATATTTCGGATCCCATTGAAGACAATAGGGCCAAAGGAAATATCCTCCTATAACAAAGAGAAAGAAGGTTTCTGAGAAACTTCTTTGTGTTCTGTGAAATCATCTCACAGAGTTACAGCTTTCCCCTCAAGAAGCCTTTCGCTAAGACAGTTCTTGTGGAATTGGCAAAGTGATATTTGGAAGCCCCTAGAGGGCTATGGTGAAAAAGGAAATATCCTCATATGAAATCTTGAAAGAAGCTCTCCGAGAAACTGCTTACTGTTCTGTTAATTCATCTCACAGAGTTACATGTGTATTTCGTGGATCTCTTTGCTAGCCTTATTTCTGTGGAATCTGAGAACAGATATTTCGGATCCCATTGATGACTATAGGGCTTAAGGAAATATCCTCCGATAACAAAGACAAAGAAGCTTTCTGAGAAACTACTTTGTGTTCTTTAAAATCATCTCACAGAGTTACAGCTTTCCCCTCAAGAAGGCTTTCGCTAAGACAGTTCTTGTGGAATTGGCAAAGTGATATTTGGAAGCCCATAGAGGGCTATGGTGAAAAAGGAAATATCCTCAGATGAAATCTGGAAAGAAGCTTTCTGAGAAACTGCTTAGTGTTCTGTTAATTCATCTCACAGAGTTACATGTGTATTTCGTGGATCTCTTTGCTAGCCTTATTTCTGTGGAATCTGAGAACCGATATTTCGGAACCCTTTGAAGACTATAGGGCCAAAGGAAATATCCTCCGATAACAAAGAGAAAGAAGGTTTCTGAGAAACTTCCTTGTGTTCTGTGAAATCATCTCACAGAGTTACAGCTTTCCCCTCAAGAAGCCTTTCGCTAAGACAGTTCTTGTGGAATTGGCAAAGTGATATTTGGAAGCCCATAGAGGGCTATGGTGAAAAAGGAAATATCCTCAGATGAAATCTGGAAAGAAGCTTTCTGAGAAACTGCTTAGTGTTCTGTTAATTCATCTCACAGAGTTACATGTGTATTTCGCGGATCTCTTTGCTAGCCTTATTTCTGTGGAATCTGAGAACAGATATTTCGGATCCCTTTGAAGACTATAGGGCCAAAGGAAATATCCTCCGATAACAAAGAGAAAGAAGGTTTCTGAGAAACTTCTTTGTGTTCTGTGAAATCATCTCACAGAGTTACAGCTTTCCCCTCAAGAAGCCTTTCGCTAAGACAGTTATTGTGGAATTGGCAAAGTGATATTTGGAAGCCCATAGAGGGCTACGGTGAAAAAGGAAATATCCTCCGATGAAATCTGGAAAGAAGCTTTCTGAGAAACTGCTTAGTGTTCTGTTAATTCATCTCACAGAGTTACATCTGTATTTCGAGGATCTCTTTGCTAGCCTTATTTCTGTGGAATCTGAGTACAGATATTTCGGATCCCATTGAAGACAACAGGGCCAAAGGAAATATCCTCCTATAACAAAGAGAAATAAGCTTTCTGAGAAACTTCTTTGTGTTCTGTGAAATCATCTCACAGAGTTACAGCTTTCCCCTCAAGAACCCTTTCGCTAAGACAGTTCTTGTGGAATTGGCAAAGTGATATTTGGAAGCCCATAGAGGGCTATGGTGAAAAAGGAAATATCCTCAGATGAAATCTGGAAAGAAGCTTTCTGAGAAACTGCTTAGTGTTCTGTTAATTCATCTCACAGAGGTACATGTGTATTTCGTGGATCTCTTTGCTAGCCTTATTTCTGTGGAATCTGAGAACAGATATTTTGGATCCCATTGATGACTATAGGGCCAAAGGAAATATCCTCCGATATCAAAGAGAAAGAAGGTTTCTGAGAAACTTCTTTGTGTTCTGTGAAATCATCTCACAGAGTTATAGCTTTCCCCTCAAGAAGCCTTTCGCTAAGACAGTTCTTGTGGAATTGGCAAAGTGATATTTGGAAGCCCATAGAGGGCTATGGTGAAAAAGGAAATATCCTCCGATGAAATCTGGAAAGAAGCTTTCTGAGAAACTGCTTAGTGTTCTGTTAATTCATCTCACAGAGTTACCTGTGTATTTCGTGGATCTCTTTGCTAGCCTTATTTCTGTGGAATCTGAGAACAGATATTTCGGATCCCTTTGAAAACTATAGGGCCAAAGGAAATATCCTCCGATAACAAAGAGAAAGAAGGTTTCTGAGAAACTTCTTTGTGTTCTCTGGAAATCATCTCACAGAGTTACAGCTTTCCCCTCAAGAAGCCTTTCGCTAAGACAGTTCTTGTGGAATAGGCAAAGTGATATTTGGAAGCCCATAGATGGTTTGGTGAAAAAGGAAATATCCTCAGATGAAATCTGGAAAGAAGCTTTCTGAGAAACTGCTTAGTGTTCTGTTAATTCATCTCACAGAGTTACATGTGTATTTCGTGGATCTCTTTGCTAGCCTTATTTCTGTGGAATCTGAGAACAGATATTTCAGATCCCTTTGAAGACTATAGGTTCAAAGGAAATATCCTCCGATAAAAAAGAGAAAGAAGGTTTCTGAGAAACTTCTTTGTGTTCTGTGAAATCATCTCACAGAGTTACAGCTTTCCCCTCAAGAAGCCTTTCGCTAAGACAGTTCTTGTGGAATTGGCAAAGTGATATTTGGAAGCCCATAGAGGGCTAAGGTGAAAAAGGAAATATCCTCCGATGAAATCTGGAAAGAAGCTTTCTGAGAAACTGCTTAGTGTTCTGTTAATTCATCTCTCAGAGTTACATCTGTATTTCGTGGATCTCTTTGCTAGCCTTATTTCTGTGGAATCTGAGTACAGATATTTCGGATCCCATTGAAGACAATAGGGCCAAAGGAAATATCCTCCTATAACAAAGAGAAAGAAGCTTTCTGAGAAACTTCTTTGTGTTCTGTGAAATCATCTCACAGAGTTACAGCTTTCCCCTCAAGAAGCCTTTCGCTAAGACAGTTCTTGTGGAATTGGCAAAGGGATATTTGGAATCCCATAGATGGTTTGGTGAAAAAGGAAATATCCTCAGATGAAAAATGGAAAGAAGCTTTCTGAGAAACTGCTTAGTGTTTGTTAATTCATCTCACAGAGTTACATGTGTATTTCGTGGATCTCTTTGCTAGCCTTATTTCTGTGGAATCTGAGAACAGATATTTCGGATCCCTTTGAAAACTATTGGGCCAAAGGAAATATCCTCCGATAACAAAGAGAAAGAAGGTTTCTGAGAAACTTCTTTGTGTTCTGTGAAATCATCTCACAGAGTTACAGCTTTCCCCTCAAGAAGCCTTTCGCTAAGAAAGTTCTTGTGGAATTGGCAAAGTGATATTTGGAAGCCCATAGAGGGCTATGGTGAAAAAGGAAATATCCTCCGATGAAATCTGGAAAGAAACTTTCTGAGAAACTGCTTAGTGTTCTGTTAATTCATCTCACAGAGTTACATCTGTATTTCGTGGATCTCTTTGCTAGCCTTATTTCTGTGGAATCTGAGAACAGATATTTCGGATCCCTTTGAAGACTATAGGGCCAAAGGAAATATCCTCCGATAACAAAGAGAAAGAAGTTTTCTGAGAAACTTCTTTGTGTTCTGTGAAATCATCTCACAGAGTTACAGCTTTCCCCTCAAGAAGCCTTTCGCTAAGACAGTTCTTGTGGAATTGGCAAAGTGATATTTGGAAGCCCATAGAGGGCTATGGTGAAAAAGGAAATATCCTCAGATGAAATCTGGAAAGAAGCTTCGTGAGAAACTGCTTAGTGTTCTGTTAATTCATCTCACAGAGTTACATGTGTATTTCGTGGATCTCTTTGCTAGCCTTATTTCTGTGGAATCTGAGAACAGATATTTCGGATCCCTTTGAAGACTATAGGGCCAAAGGAAATATCCTCCGATAACAAAGAGAAAGAAGTTTTCTGAGAAACTTCTTTGTGTTCTGTGAAATCATCTCACAGAGTTACAGCTTTCCCCTCAAGAAGCCTTTCGCTAAGACAGTTCTTGTGGAATTGGCAAAGTGATATTTGGAAGCCCATAGAGGGCTATGGTGAAAAAGGAAATATCCTCAGATGAAATCTGGAAAGAAGCTTCGTGAGAAACTGCTTAGTGTTCTGTTAATTCATCTCACAGAGTTACATGTGTATTTCGTGGATCTCTTTGCTAGCCTTATTTCTGTGGAATCTGAGAACAGATATTTCGGATCCCTTTGATGACTATAGGGCTTAAGGAAATATCCTCCGATAACAAAGACAAAGAAGCTTTCTGAGAAACTTCTTTGTGTTCTGTGAAATCATCTCACAGAGTTACAGCTTTCCCCTCAAGAAGCCTTTCGCTAAGACAGTTCTTGTGGAATTGGCAAAGTGATATTTGGAAGCCTATAGAGGGCTACGGTGAAAAAGGAAATATCCTCAGATGAAATCTGGAAAGAAGCTTTCTGAGAAACTGCTTAGTGTTCTGTTAATTCTTCTCACAGAGTTACATGTGTATTTCGCGGATCTCTTTGCTAGCCTTATTTCTGTGGAATCTGAGAACAGATATTTCGGATCCCTTTGAAGACTATAGGGCCAAAGGAAATATCCTCCGATAACAAAGAGAAAGAAGCTTTCTGAGAAACTTCTTTGTGTTCTGTGAAATCATCTCACAGAGTTACAGCTTTCCCCTCAAGAAGCCTTTCGCTAAGACAGTTCTTGTGGAATAGGCAAAGTGATATTTGGAAGCCCATAGAGGGCTATGGTGAAAAAGGAAATATCCTCTGATGAAATCTGAAAAGAAGCTTTCTGAGAAACTGCTTAGTGTTCTGTTAATTCATCTCACAGAGTTACATGTGTATTTCGTGGATCTCTTTGCTAGCCTTATTTCTGTGGAATCTGAGAACAGATATTTCGGATCCCTTTGAAGACAATAGGGCCAAAGGAAATATCCTCCGATAAGAAAGAGAAAGAAGCTTTCTGAGAAACTTCTTTGTGTTCTGTGAAATCATCTCACAGAGTTACAGCTTTCCCCTCAAGAACCCTTTCGCTAAGACAGTTCTAGTGGAATAGGCAAAGTGATATTTGGAAGCCCATATAGGGCTATGGTGAAAAAGGAAATATCCTCAGATGAAATCTGGAAAGAAGCTTTCTGAGAAACTGCTTAGTGTTCTGTTAATTCATCTCACAGAGTTACATCTGTATTTCGTGGATCTCTTTGCTGGCCTTATTTCTGTGGAATCTGAGTACAGATATTTCGGATCCCATTGAAGACAATAGGGCCAAAGGAAATATCCTCCTATAACAAAGAGAAAGAAGGTTTCTGAGAAACTTCTTTGTGTTCTGTGAAATCATCTCACAGAGTTACAGCTTTCCCCTCAAGAAGCCTTTCGCTAAGACAGTTCTTGTGGAATTGGCAAAGTGATATTTGGAAGCCCCTAGAGGGCTATGGTGAAAAAGGAAATATCCTCATATGAAATCTTGAAAGAAGCTCTCCGAGAAACTGCTTACTGTTCTGTTAATTCATCTCACAGAGTTACATGTGTATTTCGTGGATCTCTTTGCTAGCCTTATTTCTGTGGAATCTGAGAACAGATATTTCGGATCCCATTGATGACTATAGGGCTTAAGGAAATATCCTCCGATAACAAAGACAAAGAAGCTTTCTGAGAAACTACTTTGTGTTCTTTAAAATCATCTCACAGAGTTACAGCTTTCCCCTCAAGAAGGCTTTCGCTAAGACAGTTCTTGTGGAATTGGCAAAGTGATATTTGGAAGCCCATAGAGGGCTATGGTGAAAAAGGAAATATCCTCAGATGAAATCTGGAAAGAAGCTTTCTGAGAAACTGCTTAGTGTTCTGTTAATTCATCTCACAGAGTTACATGTGTATTTCGTGGATCTCTTTGCTAGACTTATTTCTGTGGAATCTGAGAACCGATATTTCGGAACCCTTTGAAGACTATAGGGCCAAAGGAAATATCCTCCGATAACAAAGAGAAAGAAGGTTTCTGAGAAACTTCTTTGTGTTCTGTGAAATCATCTCACAGAGTTACAGCTTTCCCCTCAAGAAGCCTTTCGCTAAGACAGTTCTTGTGGAATTGGCAAAGTGATATTTGGAAGCCCATAGAGGGCTATGGTGAAAAAGGAAATATCCTCAGATGAAATCTGGAAAGAAGCTTTCTGAGAAACTGCTTAGTGTTCTGTTAATTCATCTCACAGAGTTACATGTGTATTTCGCGGATCTCTTTGCTAGCCTTATTTCTGTGGAATCTGAGAACAGATATTTCGGATCCCTTTGAAGACTATAGGGCCAAAGGAAATATCCTCCGATAACAAAGAGAAAGAAGCTTTCTGAGAAACTTCTTTGTGTTCTGTGAAATCATCTCACAGAGTTACAGCTTTCCCCTCAAGAAGCCTTTCGCTAAGACAGTTCTTGTGCAATAGGCAAAGTGATATTTGGAAGCCCATAGATGGTTTGGTGAAAAAGGAAATATCCTCAGATGAAATCTGGAAAGAAGCTTTCTGAGAAACTGCTTAGTGTTCTGTTAATTCATCTCACAGAGTTACATGTGTATTTCGCGGATCTCTTTGCTAGCCTTATTTCTGTGGAATCTGAGAACAGATATTTCGGATCCCTTTGAAGACTATAGGGCCAAAGGAAATATCCTCCGATAACAAAGAGAAAGAAGCTTTCTGAGAAACTTCTTTGTGTTCTGTGAAATCATCTCACAGAGTTACAGCTTTCCCCTCAAGAAGCCTTTCGCTAAGACAGTTCTTGTGGAATAGGCAAAGTGATATTTGGAAGCCCATAGATGGTTTGGTGAAAAAGGAAATATCCTCAGATGAAATCTGGAAAGAAGCTTTCTGAGAAACTGCTTAGTGTTCTGTTAATTCATCTCACAGAGTTACATGTGTATTTCGTGGATCTCTTTGCTAGCCTTATTTCTGTGGAATCTGAGAACAGATATTTCGGATCCCTTTGAAGACTATAGGGCCAAAGGAAATATCCTCCGATAACAAAGAGAAAGAAGGTTTCTGAGAAACTTCTTTGTGTTCTGTGAAATCATCTCACAGAGTTACAGCTTTCCCCTCAAGAAGCCTTTCGCTAAGACAGTTATTGTGGAATTGGCAAAGTGATATTTGGAAGCCCATAGAGGGCTACGGTGAAAAAGGAAATATCCTCCGATGAAATCTGGAAAGAAGCTTTCTGAGAAACTGCTTAGTGTTCTGTTAATTCATCTCACAGAGTTACATCTGTATTTCGAGGATCTCTTTGCTAGCCTTATTTCTGTGGAATCTGAGTACAGATATTTCGGATCCCATTGAAGACAACAGGGCCAAAGGAAATATCCTCCTATAACAAAGAGAAATAAGCTTTCTGAGAAACTTCTTTGTGTTCTGTGAAATCATCTCACAGAGTTACAGCTTTCCCCTCAAGAACCCTTTCGCTAAGACAGTTCTTGTGGAATTGGCAAAGTGATATTTGGAAGCCCATAGAGGGCTATGGTGAAAAAGGAAATATCCTCAGATGAAATCTGGAAAGAAGCTTTCTGAGAAACTGCTTAGTGTTCTGTTAATTCATCTCACAGAGGTACATGTGTATTTCGTGGATCTCTTTGCTAGCCTTATTTCTGTGGAATCTGAGAACAGATATTTTGGATCCCATTGATGACTATAGGGCCAAAGGAAATATCCTCCGATATCAAAGAGAAAGAAGGTTTCTGAGAAACTTCTTTGTGTTCTGTGAAATCATCTCACAGAGTTATAGCTTTCCCCTCAAGAAGCCTTTCGCTAAGACAGTTCTTGTGGAATTGGCAAAGTGATATTTGGAAGCCCATAGAGGGCTATGGTGAAAAAGGAAATATCCTCCGATGAAATCTGGAAAGAAGCTTTCTGAGAAACTGCTTAGTGTTCTGTTAATTCATCTCACAGAGTTACCTGTGTATTTCGTGGATCTCTTTGCTAGCCTTATTTCTGTGGAATCTGAGAACAGATATTTCGGATCCCTTTGAAAACTATAGGGCCAAAGGAAATATCCTCCGATAACAAAGAGAAAGAAGGTTTCTGAGAAACTTCTTTGTGTTCTCTGGAAATCATCTCACAGAGTTACAGCTTTCCCCTCAAGAAGCCTTTCGCTAAGACAGTTCTTGTGGAATAGGCAAAGTGATATTTGGAAGCCCATAGATGGTTTGGTGAAAAAGGAAATATCCTCAGATGAAATCTGGAAAGAAGCTTTCGGAGAAACTGCTTAGTGTTCTGTTAATTCATCTCACAGAGTTACATCTGTATTTCGTGGATCTCTTTGCTAGCCTTATTTCTGTGGAATCTGAGAACAGATATTTCAGATCCCTTTGAAGACTATAGGTTCAAAGGAAATATCCTCCGATAAAAAAGAGAAAGAAGGTTTCTGAGAAACTTCTTTGTGTTCTGTGAAATCATCTCACAGAGTTACAGCTTTCCCCTCAAGAAGCCTTTCGCTAAGACAGTTCTTGTGGAATTGGCAAAGTGATATTTGGAAGCCCATAGAGGGCTAAGGTGAAAAAGGAAATATCCTCCGATGAAATCTGGAAAGAAGCTTTCTGAGAAACTGCTTAGTGTTCTGTTAATTCATCTCTCAGAGTTACATCTGTATTTCGTGGATCTCTTTGCTAGCCTTATTTCTGTGGAATCTGAGTACAGATATTTCGGATCCCATTGAAGACAATAGGGCCAAAGGAAATATCCTCCTATAACAAAGAGAAAGAAGCTTTCTGAGAAACTTCTTTGTGTTCTGTGAAATCATCTCACAGAGTTACAGCTTTCCCCTCAAGAAGCCTTTCGCTAAGACAGTTCTTGTGGAATTGGCAAAGGGATATTTGGAATCCCATAGATGGTTTGGTGAAAAAGGAAATATCCTCAGATGAAAAATGGAAAGAAGCTTTCTGAGAAACTGCTTAGTGTTTGTTAATTCATCTCACAGAGTTACATGTGTATTTCGTGGATCTCTTTGCTAGCCTTATTTCTGTGGAATCTGAGAACAGATATTTCGGATCCCTTTGAAAACTATTGGGCCAAAGGAAATATCCTCCGATAACAAAGAGAAAGAAGGTTTCTGAGAAACTTCTTTGTGTTCTGTGAAATCATCTCACAGAGTTACAGCTTTCCCCTCAAGAAGCCTTTCGCTAAGACAGTTCTTGTGGAATTGGCAAAGTGATATTTGGAAGCCCATAGAGGGCTATGGTGAAAAAGGAAATATCCTCCGATGAAATCTGGAAAGAAACTTTCTGAGAAACTGCTTAGTGTTCTGTTAATTCATCTCACAGAGTTACATCTGTATTTCGTGGATCTCTTTGCTAGCCTTATTTCTGTGGAATCTGAGAACAGATATTTCGGATCCCTTTGAAGACTATAGGGCCAAAGGAAATATCCTCCGATAACAAAGAGAAAGAAGTTTTCTGAGAAACTTCTTTGTGTTCTGTGAAATCATCTCACAGAGTTACAGCTTTCCCCTCAAGAAGCCTTTCGCTAAGACAGTTCTTGTGGAATTGGCAAAGGGATATTTGGAATCCCATAGATGGTTTGGTGAAAAAGGAAATATCCTCAGATGAAAAATGGAAAGAAGCTTTCTGAGAAACTGCTTAGTGTTCTGTTAATTCATCTCACAGAGTTACATGTGTATTTCGTGGATCTCTTTGCTAGCCTTATTTCTGTGGAATCTGAGAACAGATATTTCGGATCCCTTTGAAGACTATAGGGCCAAAGGAAATATCCTCCGATAACAGAGAGAAAGAAGCTTTCTGAGAAACTTCTTTGTGTTCTGTGAAATCATCTCACAGAGTTACAGCTTTCCCCTCAAGAAGCCTTTCGCTAAGACAGTTCTTGTGGAATTGGCAAAGTGATATTTGGAAGCCCATAGAGGGCTATGGTGAAAAAGTAAATATCCTCACAGGAAATCTGGAAAGAGGCTTTCTGAGAAACTGCTTAGTGTTCTGTTAATTCATCTCACAGAGTTACATGTGTATTTCGTGTATCTCTTTCTTAGCCTTATTTTTGTGGAATCTGAGAAGAGATATTTCGGAACCCTTTGAAGACTATAGGGCCAAAGGAAATATCATGCCAAAACAAAGAGAAAGAAGCTTTCTGAGAAACTTCTTTGTGTTCTGTGAAATCATCCAACAGAGTTACAGCTTTCCCCTCAAGAAGCCTTTCGCTAAGACAGTTCTTGTGGAATTGGCAAAGTGATATTTGGAAGCCCATAGAGGGCTACGGTGAAAAAGGAAATATCCTCCGATGAAATCTGGAAAGAAGCTTTCTGAGAAACTGCTTAGTGTTCTGTTAATTCATCTCACACAGTTACATGTGTATTTCGTGTATCTCTTTCTTAGCCTTATTTCTGTGGAATCTGAGTACAGATATTTCGGATCCCATTGAAGACAATAGGGCCAAAGGAAATATCCTCCTATAACAAAGAGAAATAAGCTTTCTGAGAAAATTCTTTGTGTTCTGTGAAATCATCTCACAGAGTTACAGCTTTCCCCTCAAGAACCCTTTCGCTAAGACAGTTCTTGTGGAATAGGCAAAGTGATATTTGGAAGCCCATAGATGGTTTGGTGAAAAAGGAAATATCCTCAGATGAAATCTGGAAAGAAGCTTTCTGAGAAACTGCTTAGTGTTCTGTTAATTCATCTCACAGAGTTACATGTGTATTTCGTGGATCTCTTTGATAGCCTTATTTCTGTGGAATCTGAGAACAGATATTTCGGATCCCTTTGAAGACTATAGGGCCAAAGGAAATATCCTCCGATAACAAAGAGAAAGAAGGCTTCTGAGAAACTTCTTTGTGTTCTGTGAAATCATCTCACAGAGTTACAGCTTTCCCCTCAAGAAGCCTTTTGCTAAGACAGTTCTTGTGGAATTGGCAAAGTGATATTTGGAAGCCCATAGAGGGCTATGGTGAAAAAGGAAATATCCTCCGATGAAATCTGGAAAGAAGCTTTCTGAGAAACTGCTTAGTGTTCTGTTAATTCATCTCACAGAGTTACATCTGTATTTCGTGGATCTCTTTGCCAGCCTTATTTCTGTGGAATCTGAGTACAGATATTTCGGATCCCATTGAAGACAATAGGGCCAAAGGAAATATCCTCCTATAACAAAGATAAAGAAGCTTTCTGAGAAACTTCTTTGTGTTCTGTGAAATCATCTCACAGAGTTACAGCTTTCCCCTCAAGAACCCTTTCGCTAAGACAGTTCTTGTGGAATAGGCAAAGTGATATTTGGAAGCCCATAGATGGTTTGGTGAAAAAGGAAATATCCTCAGATGAAATCTGGAAAGAAGCTTTCTGAGAAACTGCTTAGTGTTCTGTTAATTCATCTCACAGAGTTACATGTGTATTTCGTGGATCTCTTTGCTAGCCTTATTTCTGTGGAATCTGAGAACAGATATTTCGGATCCCTTTGAAGACTATAGGGCCAAAGGAAATATCCTCCGAAAACAAAGAGAAAGAAGGTTTCTCAGAAACTTCTTTGTGTTCTGTGAAATCATCTCACAGAGTTACAGCTTTCCCCTCAAGAAGCCTTTCGCTAAGACAGTTCTTGTGGAATTGGCAAAGTGATATTTGGAAGCCCATAGAGGGCTATGGTGAAAAAGGAAATATCCTCCGATGAAATCTGGAAAGAAGCTTTCTGAGAAACTGCTTAGTGTTCTGTTAATTCATCTCACAGAGTTACATCTGTATTTCGTGGATCTCTTTGCCAGCCTTATTTCTGTGGAATCTGAGTACAGATATTTCGGATCCCATTGAAGACAATAGGGCCAAAGGAAATATCCTCCTATAACAAAGAGAAATAAGCTTTCTGAGAAACTTCTTTGTGTTCTGTGAAATCATCTCACAGAGTTACAGCTTTCCCCTCAAGAAGCCTTTCGCTAATACAGTTCTTGTGGAATTGGCAAAGTGATATTTGGAAGCCCATAGAGGGCTATGGTGAAAAAGGAAATATCCTCAGATGAAATCTGGAAAGAAGCTTTCTGAGAAACTGCTTAGTGTTCTGTTAATTCATCTCACAGAGTTACCTGTGTATTTCGTGGATCTCTTTGCTAGCCTTATTTCTGTGGAATCTGAGAACAGATATTTCGGATCCCTTTGAAAACTATAGGGCCAAAGGAAATATCCTCCTATAACAAAGAGAAAGAAGGTTTCTGAGAAACTTCTTTGTGTTCTCTGGAAATCATCTCACAGAGTTACAGCTTTCCCCTCAAGAAGCCTTTCGCTAAGACAGTTCTTGTGGAATAGGCAAAGTGATATTTGGAAGCCCATAGATGGTTTGGTGAAAAAGGAAATATCCTCAGATGAAATCTGGAAAGAAGCTTTCTGAGAAACTGCTTAGTGTTCTGTTAATTCATCTCACAGAGTTACATGTGTATTTCGTGGATCTCTTTGCTAGCCTTATTTCTGTGGAATCTGAGAACAGATATTTCAGATCCCTTTGAAGACTATAGGGCCAAAGGAAATATCCTCCGATAGCAAAGAGAAAGAAGGTTTCTGAGAAACTTCTTTGTGTTCTGTGAAATCATCTCACAGAGTTACAGCTTTCCCCTCAAGAAGCCTTTCGCTAAGACAGTTCTTGTGGAATTGGCAAAGTGATATTTGGAAGCCCATAGAGGGCTAAGGTGAAAAAGGAAATATCCTCCGATGAAATCTGGAAAGAAGCTTTCTGAGAAACTGCTTAGTGTTCTGTTAATTCATCTCTCAGAGTTACATCTGTATTTCGTGGATCTCTTTGCTAGCCTTATTTCTGTGGAATCTGAGTACAGATATTTCGGATCCCATTGAAGACAATAGGGCCAAAGGAAATATCCTCCTATCACAAAGAGAAAGAAGCTTTCTGAGAAACTTCTTTGTGTTCTGTGATATCATCTCACAGAGTTACAGCTTTCCCCTCAAGAAGCCTTTCGCTAAGACAGTTCTTGTGGAATTGGCAAAGGGATATTTGGAATCCCATAGATGGTTTGGTGAAAAAGGAAATATCCTCAGATGAAAAATGGAAAGAACCTTTCTGAGAAACTGCTTAGTGTTCTGTTAATTCATCTCACAGAGTTACATGTGTATTTCGTGGATCTCTTTGCTAGCCTTATTTCTGTGGAATCTGAGAACAGATATTTCGGATCCCTTTGAAGACTATAGGGCCAAAGGAAATATCCTCCGATAACAGAGAGAAAGAAGCTTTCTGAGAAACTTCTTTGTGTTCTGTGAAATCATCTCACAGAGTTACAGCTTTCCCCTCAAGAAGCCTTTCGATAAGACAGTTCTTGTGGAATTGGCAAAGTGATATTTGGAAGCCCATAGAGGGCTATGGTGAAAAAGGAAATATCCTCACAGGAAATCTGGAAAGAGGCTTTCTGTGAAACTGCTTAGTGTTCTGTTAATTCATCTCACAGAGTTACATGTGTATTTCATGTATCTCTTTCTTAGCCTTATTTCTGTGGAATCTGAGAACAGATATTTCGGAACCCTTTGAAGACTATAGGGCCAAAGGAAATATCATGCCAAAACAAAGAGAAAGAAGCTTTCTGAGAAACTTCTTTGTGTTCTGTGAAATCATCCAACAGAGTTACAGCTTTCCCCTCAAGAAGCCTTTCGCTAAGACAGTTCTTGTGGAATTGGCAAAGTGATATTTGGAAGCCCATAGAGGGCTACGGTGAAAAAGGAAATATCCTCAGATGAAATCTGGAAAGAAGCTTTCTGAGAAACTGCTTAGTGTTCTGTTAATTCATCTCACACAGTTACATGTGTATTTCGTGTATCTCTTTCTTAGCCTTATTTCTGTGGAATCTGAGTACAGATATTTCGGATCCCAATGAAGACAATAGGGCCAAAGGAAATATCCTCCTATAACAAAGAGAAATAAGCTTTCTGAGAAAATTCTTTGTGTTCTGTGAAATCATCTCACAGAGTTACAGCTTTCCCCTCAAGAACCCTTTCGCTAAGACAGTTCTTGTGGAATAGGCAAAGTGATATTTGGAAGCCCATAGATGGTTTGGTGAAAAAGGAAATATCCTCAGATGAAATCTGGAAAGAAGCTTTCTGAGAAACTGCTTAGTGTTCTGTTAATTCATCTCACAGAGTTACATGTGTATTTCGTGGATCTCTTTGCTAGCCTTATTTCTGTGGAATCTGAGAACAGATATTTCGGATCCCTTTGAAGACTATAGGGCCAAAGGAAATATCCTCCGATAACAAAGAGAAAGAAGGTTTCTGAGAAACTTCTTTGTGTTCTGTGAAATCATCTCACAGAGTTACAGCTTTCCCCTCAAGAAGCCTTTTGCTAAGACAGTTCTTGTGGAATTGGCAAAGTGATATTTGGAAGCCCATAGAGGGCTATGGTGAAAAAGGAAATATCCTCCGATGAAATCTGGAAAGAAGCTTTCTGAGAAACTGCTTAGTGTTCTGTTAATTCATCTCACAGAGTTACATCTGTATTTCGTGGATCTCTTTGCCAGCCTTATTTCTGTGGAATCTGAGTACAGATATTTCAGATCCCATTGAAGACAATAGGGCCAAAGGAAATATCCTCCTATAACAAAGAGAAATAAGCTTTCTGAGAAACTTCTTTGTGTTCTGTGAAATCATCTCACAGAGTTACAGCTTTCCCCTCAAGAACCCTTTCGCTAAGACAGTTCTTGTGGAATAGGCAAAGTGATATTTGGAAGCCCATAGATGGTTTGGTGAAAAAGGAAATATCCTCAGATGAAATCTGGAAAGAAGCTTTCTGAGAAACTGCTTAGTGTTCTGTTAATTCATCTCACAGAGTTACATGTGTATTTCGTGGATCTCTTTGCTAGCCTTATTTCTGTGGAATCTGAGAACAGATATTTTGGATCCCATTGATGACTATAGGGCCAAAGGAAATATCCTCCGATATCAAAGAGAAAGAAGGTTTCTGAGAAACTTCTTTGTGTTCTGTGAAATCATCTCACAGAGTTATAGCTTTCCCCTCAAGAAGCCTTTCGCTAAGACAGTTCTTGTGGAATTGGCAAAGTGATATTTGGAAGCCCATAGAGGGCTATGGTGAAAAAGGAAATATCCTCCGATGAAATCTGGAAAGAAGCTTTCTGAGAAACTGCTTAGTGTTCTGTTAATTCATCTCACAGAGTTACCTGTGTATTTCGTGGATCTCTTTGCTAGCCTTATTTCTGTGGAATCTGAGAACAGATATTTCGGATCCCTTTGAAAACTATAGGGCCAAAGGAAATATCCTCCGATAACAAAGAGAAAGAAGGTTTCTGAGAAACTTCTTTGTGTTCTCTGGAAATCATCTCACAGAGTTACAGCTTTCCCCTCAAGAAGCCTTTCGCTAAGACAGTTCTTGTGGAATAGGCAAAGTGATATTTGGAAGCCCATAGATGGTTTGGTGAAAAAGGAAATATCCTCAGATGAAATCTGGAAAGAAGCTTTCTGAGAAACTGCTTAGTGTTCTGTTAATTCATCTCACAGAGTTACATGTGTATTTCGTGGATCTCTTTGCTAGCCTTATTTCTGTGGAATCTGAGAACAGATATTTCAGATCCCTTTGAAGACTATAGGTTCAAAGGAAATATCCTCCGATAAAAAAGAGAAAGAAGGTTTCTGAGAAACTTCTTTGTGTTCTGTGAAATCATCTCACAGAGTTACAGCTTTCCCCTCAAGAAGCCTTTCGCTAAGACAGTTCTTGTGGAATTGGCAAAGTGATATTTGGAAGCCCATAGAGGGCTAAGGTGAAAAAGGAAATATCCTCCGATGAAATCTGGAAAGAAGCTTTCTGAGAAACTGCTTAGTGTTCTGTTAATTCATCTCTCAGAGTTACATCTGTATTTCGTGGATCTCTTTGCTAGCCTTATTTCTGTGGAATCTGAGTACAGATATTTCGGATCCCATTGAAGACAATAGGGCCAAAGGAAATATCCTCCTATAACAAAGAGAAAGAAGCTTTCTGAGAAACTTCTTTGTGTTCTGTGAAATCATCTCACAGAGTTACAGCTTTCCCCTCAAGAAGCCTTTCGCTAAGACAGTTCTTGTGGAATTGGCAAAGGGATATTTGGAATCCCATAGATGGTTTGGTGAAAAAGGAAATATCCTCAGATGAAAAATGGAAAGAAGCTTTCTGAGAAACTGCTTAGTGTTTGTTAATTCATCTCACAGAGTTACATGTGTATTTCGTGGATCTCTTTGCTAGCCTTATTTCTGTGGAATCTGAGAACAGATATTTCGGATCCCTTTGAAAACTATTGGGCCAAAGGAAATATACTCCGATAACAAAGAGAAAGAAGGTTTCTGAGAAACTTCTTTGTGTTCTGTGAAATCATCTCACAGAGTTACAGCTTTCCCCTCAAGAAGCCTTTCGCTAAGACAGTTCTTGTGGAATTGGCAAAGTGATATTTGGAAGCCCATAGAGGGCTATGGTGAAAAAGGAAATATCCTCCGATGAAATCTGGAAAGAAACTTTCTGAGAAACTGCTTAGTGTTCTGTTAATTCATCTCACAGAGTTACATCTGTATTTCGTGGATCTCTTTGCTAGCCTTATTTCTGTGGAATCTGAGTACAGATATTTCGGATCCCATTGAAGACAATAGGGCCAAAGGAAATATCCTCCTATAACAAAGAGAAATAAGCTTTCTGAGAAACTTCTTTGTGTTCTGTGAAATCATATCACAGAGTTACAGCTTTCCCCTCAAGAACCCTTTCGCTAAGACAGTTCTTGTGGAATTGGCAAAGTGATATTTGGAAGCCCATAGTGGGCTATGGTGAAAAAGGAAATATCCTCAGATGAAATCTGGAAAGAAGCTTTCTGAGAAACTGCTTAGTGTTCTTTTAATTCATCTCACAGAGTAACATCTGTATTTCGTGGATCTCTTTGCTAGCCTTATTTCTGTGGAATCTGAGTACAGATATTTCGGATCCCATTGAAGACAATAGGGCCAAAGGAAATATCCTCCTATAACAAAGATAAAGAAGCTTTCTGAGAAACTTCTTTGTGTTCTGTGAAATCATCTCACAGAGTTACAGCTTTCCCCTCAAGAACCCTTTCGCTAAGACAGTTCTTGTGGAATTGGCAAAGTGATATTTGGAAGCCCATAGAGGGCTATGGTGAAAAAGGAAATATCCTCAGATGAAATCTGGAAAGAAGCTTTCTGAGAAACTGCTTAGTGTTCTGTTAATTCATCTCACAGAGTTACATGTGTATTTCGTGGATCTCTTTGCTAGCCTTATTTCTGTGGAATCTGAGAACAGATATTTTGGATCCCATTGATGACTATAGGGCCAAAGGAAATATCCTCCGATAACAAAGAGAAAGAAGCTTTCTGACAAACTTCTTTGTGTTCTGTGAAATCATCTCACAGAGTTATAGCTTTCCCCTCAAGAAGCCTTTCGCTAATACAGTTCTTGTGGAATTGGTAAAGTGATATTTGGAAGCCCATAGAGGGCTATGGTGAAAAAGGAAATATCCTCAGATGAAATCTGGAAAGAAGCTTTCTGAGAAACTGCTTAGTGTTCTGTTAATTCATCTCACAGAGTTACCTGTGTATTTCGTGGATCTCTTTGCTAGCCTTATTTCTGTGGAATCTGAGAACAGATATTTCGGATCCCTTTGAAAACTATAGGGCCAAAGGAAATATCCTCCTATAACAAAGAGAAAGAAGGTTTCTGAGAAACTTCTTTGTGTTCTCTGGAAATCATCTCACAGAGTTACAGCTTTCCCCTCAAGAAGCCTTTCGCTAAGACAGTTCTTGTGGAATAGGCAAAGTGATATTTGGAAGCCCATAGATGGTTTGGTGAAAAAGGAAATATCCTCAGATGAAATCTGGAAAGAAGCTTTCTGAGAAACTGCTTAGTGTTCTGTTAATTCATCTCACAGAGTTACATGTGTATTTCGTGGATCTCTTTGCTAGCCTTATTTCTGTGGAATCTGAGAACAGATATTTCAGATCCCTTTGAAGACTATAGGGCCAAAGGAAATATCCTCCGATAACAAAGAGAAAGAAGGTTTCTGAGAAACTTCTTTGTGTTCTGTGAAATCATCTCACAGAGTTACAGCTTTCCCCTCAAGAAGCCTTTCGCTAAGACAGTTCTTGTGGAATAGGCAAAGTGATATTTGGAAGCCCATAGAGGGCTAAGGTGAAAAAGGAAATATCCTCCGATGAAATCTGGAAAGAAGCTTTCTGAGAAACTGCTTAGTGTTCTGTTAATTCATCTCTCAGAGTTACATCTGTATTTCGTGGATCTCTTTGCTAGCCTTATTTCTGTGGAATCTGAGTACAGATATTTCGGATCCCATTGAAGACAATAGGGCCAAACGAAATATCCTCCTATCACAAAGAGAAAGAAGCTTTCTGAGAAACTTCTTTGTGTTCTGTGATATCATCTCACAGAGTTACAGCTTTCCCCTCAAGAAGCCTTTCGCTAAGACAGTTCTTGTGGAATTGGCAAAGGGATATTTGGAATCCCATAGATGGTTTGGTGAAAAAGGAAATATCCTCAGATGAAAAATGGAAAGAAGCTTTCTGAGAAACTGCTTAGTGTTCTGTTAATTCATCTCACAGAGTTACATGTGTATTTCGTGGATCTCTTTGCTAGCCTTATTTCTGTGGAATCTGAGAACAGATATTTCGGATCCCTTTGAAGACTATAGGGCCAAAGGAAATATCCTCCGATAACAGAGAGAAAGAAGCTTTCTGAGAAACTTCTTTGTGTTCTGTGAAATCATCTCACAGAGTTACAGCTTTCCCCTCAAGAAGCCTTTCGCTAAGACAGTTCTTGTGGAATTGGCAAAGTGATATTTGGAAGCCCATAGAGGGCTATGGTGAAAAAGGAAATATCCTCACAGGAAATCTGGAAAGAGGCTTTCTGAGAAACTGCTTAGTGTTCTGTTAATTCATCTCACAGAGTTACATGTGTATTTCGTGTATCTCTTTCTTAGCCTTATTTTTGTGGAATCTGAGAAGAGATATTTCGGAACCCTTTGAAGACTATAGGGCCAAAGGAAATATCATGCCAAAACAAAGAGAAAGAAGCTTTCTGAGAAACTTCTTTGTGTTCTGTGAAATCATCCAACAGAGTTACAGCTTTCCCCTCAAGAAGCCTTTCGCTAAGACAGTTCTTGTGGAATTGGCAAAGTGATATTTGGAAGCCCATAGAGGGCTACGGTGAAAAAGGAAATATCCTCCGATGAAATCTGGAAAGAAGCTTTCTGAGAAACTGCTTAGTGTTCTGTTAATTCATCTCACACAGTTACATGTGTATTTCGTGTATCTCTTTCTTAGCCTTATTTCTGTGGAATCTGAGTACAGATATTTCGGATCCCATTGAAGACAATAGGGCCAAAGGAAATATCCTCCTATAACAAAGAGAAATAAGCTTTCTGAGAAAATTCTTTGTGTTCTGTGAAATCATCTCACAGAGTTACAGCTTTCCCCTCAAGAACCCTTTCGCTAAGACAGTTCTTGTGGAATAGGCAAAGTGATATTTGGAAGCCCATAGATGGTTTGGTGAAAAAGGAAATATCCTCAGATGAAATCTGGAAAGAAGCTTTCTGAGAAACTGCTTAGTGTTCTGTTAATTCATCTCACAGAGTTACATGTGTATGTCGTGGATCTCTTTGCTAGCCTTATTTCTGTGGAATCTGAGAACAGATATTTCGGATCCCTTTGAAGACTATAGGGCCAAAGGAAATATCCTCCGATAACAAAGAGAAAGAAGGTTTCTGAGAAACTTCTTTGTGTTCTGTGAAATCATCTCACAGAGTTACAGCTTTCCCCTCAAGAAGCCTTTTGCTAAGACAGTTCTTGTGGAATTGGCAAAGTGATATTTGGAAGCCCATAGAGGGCTATGGTGAAAAAGGAAATATCCTCCGATGAAATCTGGAAAGAAGCTCTCTGAGAAACTGCTTAGTGTTCTGTTAATTCATCTCACAGAGTTACATCTGTATTTCGTGGATCTCTTTGCCAGCCTTATTTCTGTGGAATCTGAGTACAGATATTTCGGATCCCATTGAAGACAATAGGGCCAAAGGAAATATCCTCCTATAACAAAGATAAAGAAGCTTTCTGAGAAACTTCTTTGTGTTCTGTGAAATCATCTCACAGAGTTACAGCTTTCCCCTCAAGAACCCTTTCGCTAAGACAGTTCTTGTGGAATAGGCAAAGTGATATTTGGAAGCCCATAGATGGTTTGGTGAAAAAGGAAATATCCTCAGATGAAATCTGGAAAGAAGCTTTCTGAGAAACTGCTTAGTGTTCTGTTAATTCATCTCACAGAGTTACATGTGTATTTCGTGGATCTCTTTGCTAGCCTTATTTCTGTGGAATCTGAGAACAGATATTTCGGATCCCTTTGAAGACTATAGGGCCAAAGGAAATATCCTCCGAAAACAAAGAGAAAGAAGGTTTCTGAGAAACTTCTTTGTGTTCTGTGAAATCATCTCACAGAGTTACAGCTTTCCCCTCAAGAAGCCTTTCGCTAAGACAGTTCTTGTGGAATTGGCAAAGTGATATTTGGAAGCCCATAGAGGGCTATGGTGAAAAAGGAAATATCCTCCGATGAAATCTGGAAAGAAGCTTTCTGAGAAACTGCTTAGTGTTCTGTTAATTCATCTCACAGAGTTACATCTGTATTTCGTGGATCTCTTTGCCAGCCTTATTTCTGTGGAATCTGAGTACAGATATTTCGGATCCCATTGAAGACAATAGGGCCAAAGGAAATATCCTCCTATAACAAAGAGAAATAAGCTTTCTGAGAAACTTCTTTGTGTTCTGTGAAATCATCTCACAGAGTTACAGCTTTCCCCTCAAGAAGCCTTTCGCTAATACAGTTCTTGTGGAATTGGCAAAGTGATATTTGGAAGCCCATAGAGGGCTATGGTGAAAAAGGAAATATCCTCAGATGAAATCTGGAAAGAAGCTTTCTGAGAAACTGCTTAGTGTTCTGTTAATTCATCTCACAGAGTTACCTGTGTATTTCGTGGATCTCTTTGCTAGCCTTATTTCTGTGGAATCTGAGAACAGATATTTCGGATCCCTTTGAAAACTATAGGGCCAAAGGAAATATCCTCCTATAACAAAGAGAAAGAAGGTTTCTGAGAAACTTCTTTGTGTTCTCTGGAAATCATCTCACAGAGTTACAGCTTTCCCCTCAAGAAGCCTTTCGCTAAGACAGTTCTTGTGGAATAGGCAAAGTGATATTTGGAAGCCCATAGATGGTTTGGTGAAAAAGGAAATATCCTCAGATGAAATCTGGAAAGAAGCTTTCTGAGAAACTGCTTAGTGTTCTGTTAATTCATCTCACAGAGTTACATGTGTATTTCGTGGATCTCTTTGCTAGCCTTATTTCTGTGGAATCTGAGAACAGATATTTCAGATCCCTTTGAAGACTATAGGGCCAAAGGAAATATCCTCCGATAGCAAAGAGAAAGAAGGTTTCTGAGAAACTTCTTTGTGTTCTGTGAAATCATCTCACAGAGTTACAGCTTTCCCCTCAAGAAGCCTTTCGCTAAGACAGTTCTTGTGGAATTGGCAAAGTGATATTTGGAAGCCCATAGAGGGCTAAGGTGAAACAGGAAATATCCTCCGATGAAATCTGGAAAGAAGCTTTCTGAGAAACTGCTTAGTGTTCTGTTAATTCATCTCTCAGAGTTACATCTGTATTTCGTGGATCTCTTTGCTAGCCTTATTTCTGTGGAATCTGAGTACAGATATTTCGGATCCCATTGAAGACAATAGGGCCAAAGGAAATATCCTCCTATCACAAAGAGAAAGAAGCTTTCTGAGAAACTTCTTTGTGTTCTGTGATATCATCTCACAGAGTTACAGCTTTCCCCTCAAGAAGCCTTTCGCTAAGACAGTTCTTGTGGAATTGGCAAAGGGATATTTGGAATCCCATAGATGGTTTGGTGAAAAAGGAAATATCCTCAGATGAAAAATGGAAAGAACCTTTCTGAGAAACTGCTTAGTGTTCTGTTAATTCATCTCACAGAGTTACATGTGTATTTCGTGGATCTCTTTGCTAGCCTTATTTCTGTGGAATCTGAGAACAGATATTTCGGATCCCTTTGAAGACTATAGGGCCAAAGGAAATATCCTCCGATAACAGAGAGAAAGAAGCTTTCTGAGAAACTTCTTTGTGTTCTGTGAAATCATCTCACAGAGTTACAGCTTTCCCCTCAAGAAGCCTTTCGCTAAGACAGTTCTTGTGGAATTGGCAAAGTGATATTTGGAAGCCCATAGAGGGCTATGGTGAAAAAGGAAATATCCTCACAGGAAATCTGGAAAGAGGCTTTCTGTGAAACTGCTTAGTGTTCTGTTAATTCATCTCACAGAGTTACATGTGTATTTCGTGTATCCCTTTCTTAGCCTTATTTCTGTGGAATCTGAGAACAGATATTTCGGAACCCTTTGAAGACTATAGGGCCAAAGGAAATATCATGCCAAAACAAAGAGAAAGAAGCTTTCTGAGAAACTTCTTTGTGTTCTGTGAAATCATCCAACAGAGTTACAGCTTTCCCCTCAAGAAGCCTTTCGCTAAGACAGTTCTTGTGGAATTGGCAAAGTGATATTTGGAAGCCCATAGAGGGCTACGGTGAAAAAGGAAATATCCTCAGATGAAATCTGGAAAGAAGCTTTCTGAGAAACTGCTTAGTGTTCTGTTAATTCATCTCACACAGTTACATGTGTATTTCGTGTATCTCTTTCTTAGCCTTATTTCTGTGGAATCTGAGTACAGATATTTCGGATCCCAATGAAGACAATAGGGCCAAAGGAAATATCCTCCTATAACAAAGAGAAATAAGCTTTCTGAGAAAATTCTTTGTGTTCTGTGAAATCATCTCACAGAGTTACAGCTTTCCCCTCAAGAACCCTTTCGCTAAGACAGTTCTTGTGGAATAGGCAAAGTGATATTTGGAAGCCCATAGATGGTTTGGTGAAAAAGGAAATATCCTCAGATGAAATCTGGAAAGAAGCTTTCTGAGAAACTGCTTAGTGTTCTGTTAATTCATCTCACAGAGTTACATGTGTATTTCGTGGATCTCTTTGCTAGCCTTATTTCTGTGGAATCTGAGAACAGATATTTCGGATCCCTTTGAAGACTATAGGGCCAAAGGAAATATCCTCCGATAACAAAGAGAAAGAAGGTTTCTGAGAAACTTCTTTGTGTTCTGTGAAATCATCTCACAGAGTTACAGCTTTCCCCTCAAGAAGCCTTTTGCTAAGACAGTTCTTGTGGAATTGGCAAAGTGATATTTGGAAGCCCATAGAGGGCTATGGTGAAAAAGGAAATATCCTCCGATGAAATCTGGAAAGAAGCTTTCTGAGAAACTGCTTAGTGTTCTGTTAATTCATCTCACAGAGTTACATCTGTATTTCGTGGATCTCTTTGCCAGCCTTATTTCTGTGGAATCTGAGTACAGATATTTCAGATCCCATTGAAGACAATAGGGCCAAAGGAAATATCCTCCTATAACAAAGAGAAATAAGCTTTCTGAGAAACTTCTTTGTGTTCTGTGAAATCATCTCACAGAGTTACAGCTTTCCCCTCAAGAACCCTTTCGCTAAGACAGTTCTTGTGGAATAGGCAAAGTGATATTTGGAAGCCCATAGATGGTTTGGTGAAAAAGGAAATATCCTCAGATGAAATCTGGAAAGAAGCTTTCTGAGAAACTGCTTAGTGTTCTGTTAATTCATCTCACAGAGTTACATGTGTATTTCGTGGATCTCTTTGCTAGCCTTATTTCTGTGGAATCTGAGAACAGATATTTCGGATCCCTTTGAAGACTATAGGGCCAAAGGAAATATCCTCCGATAACAAAGAGAAAGAAGGTTTCTGAGAAACTTCTTTGTGTTCTGTGAAATCATCTCACAGAGTTACAGCTTTCCCCTCAAGAAGCCTTTCGCTAAGACAGTTCTTGTGGAATTGGCAAAGTGATATTTGGAAGCCCATAGAGGGCTATGGTGAAAAAGGAAATATCCTCCGATGAAATCTGGAAAGAAGCTTTCTGAGAAACTGCTTAGTGTTCTGTTAATTCACCTCACAGAGTTACATCTGTATTTCGTGGATCTCTTTGCCAGCCTTATTTCTGTGGAATCTGAGTACAGATATTTCGGATCCCATTGAAGACAATAGGGCCAAAGGAAATATCCTCCTATAACAAAGAGAAATAAGCTTTCTGAGAAACTTCTTTGTGTTCTGTGAAATCATCTCACAGAGTTACAGCTTTCCCCTCAAGAACCCTTTCGCTAAGACAGTTCTTGTGGAATTGGCAAAGTGATATTTGGAAGCCCAGAGTGGGCTATGGTGAAAAAGGAAATATCCTCAGATGAAATCTGGAAAGAAGCTTTCTGAGAAACTGCTTCGTGTTCTTTTAATTCATCTCACAGAGTAACATCTGTATTTCGTGGATCTCTTTGCTAGCCTTATTTCTGTGGAATCTGAGTACAGATATTTCGGATCCCATTGAAGACAATAGGGCCAAAGGAAATATCCTCCTATAACAAAGAGAAAGAAGCTTTCTGAGAAACTTCTTTGTGTTCTGTGAAATCATCTCACAGAGTTACAGCTTTCCCCTCAAGAACCCTTTCGCTAAGACAGTTCTTGTGGAATTGGCAAAGTGATATTTGGAAGCCCATAGAGGGCTATGGTGAAAAAGGAAATATCCTCAGATGAAATCTGGAAAGAAGCTTTCTGAGAAACTGCTTAGTGTTCTGTTAATTCATCTCACAGAGTTACATGTGTATTTCGTGGATCTCTTTGCTAGCCTTATTTCTGTGGAATCTGAGAACAGATATTTTGGATCCCATTGATGACTATAGGGCCAAAGGAAATATCCTTCGATAACAAAGAGAAAGAAGGTTTCTGAGAAACTTCTTTGTGTTCTGTGAAATCATCTCACAGAGTTACAGCTTTCCCCTCAAGAAGCCTTTCGCTAAGACAGTTCTTGTGGAATAGGCAAAGTGATATTTGGAAGCCCATAGAGGGCTATGGTGAAAAAGGCAATATCCTCAGATGAAATCTGGAAAGAAGCTTTCTGAGAAACTGCTTAGTGTTCTGTTAATTCATCTCACAGAGTTACATCTGTATTTCGTGGATCTCTTTGCTAGCCTTATTTCTGTGGAATCTGAGTACAGATATTTCGGATCCCATTGAAGACAATAGGGCCAAAGGAAATATCCTCCTATAACAAAGAGAAAGAAGCTTTCTGACAAACTTCTTTGTGTTCTGTGAAATCATCTCACAGATTTATAGCTTTCCCCTCAAGAAGCCTTTCGCTAATACAGTTCTTGTGGAATTGGCAAAGTGATATTTGGAAGCCCATAGAGGGCTATGGTGAAAAAGGAAATATCCTCAGATGAAATCTGGAAAGAAGCTTTCTGAGAAACTGCTTAGTGTTCTGTTAATTCATCTCACAGAGTTACCTGTGTATTTCGTGGATCTCTTTGCTAGCCTTATTTCTGTGGAATCTGAGAACAGATATTTCGGATCCCTTTGAAAACTATAGGGCCAAAGGAAATATCCTCCTATAACAAAGAGAAAGAAGGTTTCTGAGAAACTTCTTTGTGTTCTCTGGAAATCATCTCACAGAGTTACAGCTTTCCCCTCAAGAAGCCTTTCGCTAAGACAGTTCTTGTGGAATTGGCAAAGTGATGTTTGAAAGCCCATAGAGGGCTATGGTGAAAAAGGAAATATCCTCCAATGAAATCTGGTAAGAAGTTTTCTGAGAAACTGCTTAGTGTTCTGTTAATTCATCTCACATAGTTACATGTGTATTTCGTGGATTTCTTTGCTAGCCTTATTTCTTTGGAATCTGAGAACGGATATTTCGGATCCCTTTGAAAACTATAGGGCCAAAGGAAATATCCTCCGATAACAAAGAGAAAGAAGCTTTCTGAGAAACTTCTTTGTGTTCTGTGAAATCATCTCACAGAGTTAAAGCTTTCCCCTCAAGATGCCTTTCGCTATGACGGTTCTTGTGGAATAGGCAAAGTGATATTTGGAAGCCCATAGAGGGCTACGGTGAAAAAGGAAATATCCTCAGATGAAATCTGGAAAGAAGCTTTCTGAGAAACTGCTTAGTGTTCTGTTAATTCATCTCACAGAGTTACATCTGTATTTCGTGGATCTCTTTGCTAGCCTTATTTCTGTGAAATCTGAGTACAGATATTTCGGATCCCATTGAAGACAAAAGGGCCAAAGGAAATATCCTCCTATAACAAAGAGAAAGAAGCTTTCTGAGAAACTTCTTTGTGTTCTGTGAAATCATCTCACAGAGTTACAGCTTTCCCCTCAAGAACCCTTTCGCTAAGACAGTTCTTTTGGAATTGGCAAAGTGATATTTGGAAGCCCATAGAGGGCTATGTTGAAAAAGGAAATATCCTCAGATGAAATCTGGAAAGAAGCTCTCTGAGAAACTGCTTAGTGTTCTGTTAATTCATCTCACAGAGTTACATGTGTATTTCGTGGATCTCTTTGCTAGCCTTATTTCTGTGGAATATGAGAACAGATATTTCGGATCCCTTTGAAAACTATAGGGCCAAAGGAAATATCCTCCGATAACAAAGAGAAAGAAGGCTACTGAGAAACTTCTTTGTGTTCTTTGAAATCATCTCACAGAGTTACAGCTTTCCCCTCAAGAAGCCTTTCGCTAAGACAGTTCTTGTGGAATAGGCAAAGTGATATTTGGAAGCCCATAGATGGTTTGGTGAAAAAGGAAATATCCTCAGATGAAAAATGGAAAGAAGCTTTCTGAGAAACTGCTTAGAGTTCTGTTAGTTCATCTCACAGAGTTACATGTGTATTTCGTGGATCTCTTTGCTAGCCTTATTTCTGTGGAATCTGAGAACAGATATTTCGGATCCCTTTGAAGACTCTAGGGCCAAAGGAAATATCCTCCGATAACAAAGAGAAAGAAGCTTTCTGAGAAACTTCTTTGTGTTCTGTGAAATCATCTCACAGAGTTACAGCTTTCCCCTCAAGAAGCCTTTCGCTAAGACAGTTCTTGTGGAATTGGCAAAGTGATCTTTGGAAGCCCATAGCGGGCTATGGTGAAAAAGGAAATATCCTCCGATGAAATCTGGAAAGAAGCTTTCTGAGAAACTGCTTAGTGTTCTGTTAATTCATCTCACAGAGTTACATCTGTATTTCGTGGATCACTTTGCTAGCCTTATTTCTGTGGAATCTGAGTACAGATATTTCGGATCCCATTGAAGACAATAGGGCCAAAGGAAATATCCTCCTATAACAAAGAGAAAGAAGCTTTCTGAGAAACTTCTTTGTGTTCTGTGAAATCATCTCACAGAGTTACAGCGTTCCCCTCAAGAACCCGTTCGCTAAGACAGTTCTTGTGGAATTGGCAAAGTGATATTTGGAAGCCCATAGAGGGCTATGGTGAAAAAGGAAATATCCTTAGATGAAATCTGGGAAGAAGCTTTATGAGAAACTGCTTAGTGTACTGTTAATTCATCTCACAGAGTTACATGTGTATTTCGTGGATCTCTTTGCTAGCCTTATTTCTGTGGAATCTGAGAACAGATATTTCGGATCCCATTGAAGACAATAGGGCCAAAGGAAATATCCTCCTATAACAAAGAGAAATAAGCTTTCTGAGAAACTTCTTTGTGTTCTGTGAAATCATCTCACAGAGTTACAGCTTTCCCCTCAAGAAGCCTTTCGCTAAGACAGTTCTTGTGGAATTGGCAAAGGGATATTTGGAATCCCATAGATGGTTTGGTGAAAAAGGAAATATCCTCAGATGAAAAATGGAAAGAAGCTTTCTGAGAAACTGCTTAGTGTTCTGTTAATTCATCTCACAGAGTTACATGTGTATTTCGTGGATCTCTTTGCTAGCCTTATTTCTGTGGAATCTGAGAACAGATATTTCGGATCCCTTTGAAGACTACAGGGGCCAAAGGAAATATCCTCCGATAACAGAGAGAAAGAAGCTTTCTGAGAAACTTCTTTGTGTTCTGTGAAATCATCTCACAGAGTTACAGCTTTCCCCTCAAGAAGCCTTTCGCTAAGACAGTTCTTGTGGAATTGGCAAAGTGATATTTGGAAGCCCATAGAGGGCTATGGTGAAAAAGGAAATATCCTCACAGGAAATCTGGAAAGAAGCTTTCTGAGAAACTGCTTAGTGTTCTGTTAATTCATCTCACAGAGTTACATGTGTATTTCGTGTATCTCTTTCTTAGCCTTATTTCTGTGGAATCTGAGAACAGATATTTCGGAACCCTTTGAAGACTATAGGGCCAAAGGAAATATCATGCCAAAACAAAGAGAAAGAAGCTTTCTGAGAAACTTCTTTGTGTTCTGTGAAATCATCCAACAGAGTTACAGCTTTCCCCTCAAGAAGCCTTTCGCTAAGACAGTTCTTGTGGAATTGGCAAAGTGATATTTGGAAGCCCATAGAGGGCAACGGTGAAAAAGGAAATATCCTCCGATGAAATCTGGAAAGAAGCTTTCTGAGAAACTGCTTAGTGTTCTGTTAATTCATCTCACAGAGTTACATGTGTATTTCGTGGATCTCTTTGCTAGCCTTATTTCTGTGGAATCTGAGAACAGATATTTCGGATCCCTTTGAAGACTATAGGACCAAAGGAAATATCCTCCGATAACAAAGAGAAAGAAGCTTTCTGAGAAACTTCTTTGTGTTCTGTGAAATCATCTCACAGAGTTACAGCTTTCCCCTCAAGAACCCTTTCGCTAAGACAGTTCTTTTGGAATTGGCAAAGTGATATTTGGAAGCCCATAGAGGGCTACGGTGAAAAAGGAAATATCCTCAGATGAAATCTGGAAAGAAGCTTTCTGAGAAACTGCTTAGTGTTCTGTTAATTCATCTCACAGAGTTACATGTGTATTTCGTGGATCTCTTTGCTAGCCTTATTTCTGTGGAATCTGAGAACAGATATTTCGGATCCCTTTGAAAACTATAGGGCCAAAGGAAATATCCTCCGATAACAAAGAGAAAGAAGGTTTCTGAGAAACTTCTTTGTGTTCTGTGAAATCATCTCACAGAGTTACAGCTTTCCCCTCAAGAAGCCTTTCGCTAAGACAGTTCTTGTGGAATAGGCAAAGTGATATTTGGAATCCCATGGATGGTTTGGTGAAAAAGGAAATATCCTCAGATGAAAAATGGAAAGAAGCTTTCTGAGAAACTGCTTAGTGTTCTGTTAATTCATCTCACAGAGTTACATGTGTATTTCGTGGATCTCTTTGCTAGCCTTATTTCTGTGGAATCTGAGAACAGATATTTCGGATCCCTTTGAAGACTATAGGGCCAAAGGAAATATCCTCCGATAACAGAGAGAAAGAAGCTTTCTGAGAAACTTCTTTGTGTTCTGTGAAATCATCTCACAGAGTTACAGCTTTCCCCTCAAGAAGCCTTTCGCTAAGACAGTTCTTGTGGAATTGGCAAAGTGATATTTGGAAGCCCATAGAGGGCTATGGTGAAAAAGGAAATATTCTCCGGTGAAATCTGGAGAGAAGCTTACTGAGAAACTGCTTAGTGTTCTGTTAATTCATCTCACACAGTTACATCTGTATTTCGTGGATCTCTTTGCTAACCTTATTTCTGTGGAATCTGAGTACAGATATTTCGGATCCCATTGAAGACAATAGGGCCAAAGGAAATATCCTCCTATAACAAAGAGAAATAAGCTTTCTGAGAAAATTCTTTGTGTTCTGTGAAATCATCTCACAGAGTTACAGCTTTCCCCTCAAGAACCCTTTTGCTAAGTCAGTTCTTGTGGAATAGGCAAAGTGATATTTGGAAGCCCATAGATGGTTTGGTGAAAAAGGAAATATCCTCAGATGAAATCTGGAAAGAAGCTTTCTGAGAAACTGCTTAGTGTTCTGTTAATTCATCTCACAGAGTTACATGTGTATTTCGTGGATCTCTTTGCTAGCCTTATTTCTGTGGAATCTGAGAACAGATATTTCGGATCCCTTTGAAGACTATAGGGCCAAAGGAAATATCCTCCGATAACAAAGAGAAAGAAGGTTTCTGAGAAACTTCTTTGTGTTCTGTGAAATCATCTCACAGAGTTACAGCTTTCCCCTCAAGAAGCCTTTCGCTAAGACAGTTCTTGTGGAATTGGCAAAGTGATATTTGGAAGCCCATAGAGGGCTATGGTGAAAAAGGAAATATCCTCCGATGAAATCTGGAAAGAAGCTTTCTGAGAAACTGCTTAGTGTTCTGTTAATTCATCTCACAGAGTTACATCTGTATTTCGTGGATCTCTTTGCCAGCCTTATTTCTGTGGAATCTGAGTACAGATATTTCGGATCCCATTGAAGACAATAGGGCCAAAGGAAATATCCTCCTATAACAAAGAGAAAGAAGCTTTCTGAGAAACTTCTTTGTGTTCTGTGAAATCATCTCACAGAGTTACAGCTTTCCCCTCAAGAACCCTTTCGCTAAGACAGTTCTTGTGGAATTGGCAAAGTGATATTTGGAAGCCCATAGTGGGCTATGGTGAAAAAGGAAATATCCTCCGATGAAATCTGGAAAGAAGCTTTCTGAGAAACTGCTTAGTGTTCTTTTAATTCATCTCACAGAGTAACATCTGTATTTCGTGGATCTCTTTGCTAGCCTTATTTCTGTGGAATCAGAGTACAGATATTTCGGATCCCATTGAAGACAATAGGGCCAAAGGAAATATCCTCCTATAACAAAGAGAAAGAAGCTTTCTGAGAAACTTCTTTGTGTTCTGTGAAATCATCTCACAGAGTTACAGCTTTCCCCTCAAGAACCCTTTCGCTAAGACAGTTCTTGTGGAATTGGCAAAGTGATATTTGGAAGCCCATAGAGGGCTATGGTGAAAAAGGAAATATCCTCAGATGAAATCTGGAAAGAAGCTTTCTGAGAAACTGCTTAGTGTTCTGTTAATTCATCTCACAGAGTTACATGTGTATTTCGTGGATCTCTTTGCTAGCCTTATTTCTGTGGAATCTGAGAACAGATATTTCGGATCCCTTTGAAGACTATAGGGCCAAAGGAAATATCCTCCGATAACAAAGAGAAAGAAGGTTTCTGAGAAACTTCCTTGTGTTCTGTGAAATCATCTCACAGAGTTACAGCTTTCCCCTCAAGAAGCCTTTCGCTAAGACAGTTCTTGTGGAATTGGCAAAGTGATATTTGGAAGCCCATAGAGGGCTATGGTGAAAAAGGAAATATCCTCCGATGAAATCTGGAAAGAAGCTTTCTGAGAAACTGCTTAGTGTTCTGTTAATTCATCTCACAGAGTTACATCTGTATTTCGTGGATGTCTTTGCCAGCCTTATTTCTGTGGAATCTGAGTACAGATATTTCGGATCCCATTGAAGACAATAGGGCCAAAGGAAATATCCTCCTATAACAAAGAGAAATAAGCTTTCTGAGAAACTTCTTTGTGTTCTGTGAAATCATCTCACAGAGTTACAGCTTTCCCCTCAAGAAGCCTTTCGCTAAGACAGTTCTTGTGGAATTGGCAAAGTGATATTTGGAAGCCCATAGAGGGCTATGGTGAAAAAGGAAATATCCTCCGATGAAATCTGGAAAGAAGCTTTCTGAGAAACTGCTTACTGTTCTTTTAATTCATCTCACAGAGGAACATCTGTATTTCGTGGATCTCTTTGCTAGCCTTATTTCTGTGGAATCTGAGTACAGATATTTCGGATCCCATTGAAGACAATAGGGCCAAAGGAAATATCCTCCTATAACAAAGAGAAAGAAGCTTTCTGACAAACTTCTTTGTGTTCTGTGAAATCATCTCACAGAGTTACAGCTTTCCCCTCAAGAACCCTTTCGCTAAGACAGTTCTTGTGGAATTGGCAAAGTGATATTTGGAAGCCCATAGTGGGCTATGGTGAAAAAGGAAATATCCTCAGATGAAATCTGGAAAGAAGCTTTCTGAGAAACTGCTTAGTGTTCTGTTAATTCATCTCACAGAGTTACATGTGTATTTCGTGGATCTCTTTGCTAGCCTTATTTCTGTGGAATCTGAGAACAGATATTTTGGATCCCATTGATGACTATAGGGCCAAAGGAAATATCCTCCGATAACAAAGAGAAAGAAGGTTTCTGAGAAACTTCTTTGTGTTCTGTGAAATCATCTCACAGAGTTACAGCTTTCCCCTCAAGAAGCCTTTCGCTAAGACAGTTCTTGTGGAATAGGCAAAGTGATATTTGGAAGCCCATAGAGGGCTATGGTGAAAAAGGCAATATCCTCTGATGAAATCTGGAAAGAAGCTTTCTGAGAAACTGCTTAGTGTTCTGTTAATTCATCTCACAGAGTTACATCTGTATTTCGTGGATCTCTTTGCTAGCCTTATTTCTGTGGAATCTGAGTACAGATATTTCGGATCCCATTGAAGACAATAGGGCCAAAGGAAATATCCTCCTATAACAAAGAGAAAGAAGCTTTCTGAGTAACTTCTTTGTGTTCTGTGAAATCATCTCACAGAGTTACAGCTTTCCCCTCAAGAAGCCTTTCGCTAAGACAGTTCTTGTGGAATTGGCAAAGTGATATTTGGAAGCCCATAGAGGGCTATGGTGAAAAAGGAAATATCCTCAGATGAAATCTGGAAAGAAGCTCTCTGAGAAACTGCTTAGTGTTCTGTTAATTCATCTCACAGAGTTACATGTGTATTTCGTGGATCTCTTTGCTAGCCTTATTTCTGTGGAATCTGAGAACAGATATTTCGGATCCCTTTGAAAACTATAGGGCCAAAGGAAATATCCTCCGATAACAAAGAGAAAGAAGGTTACTGAGAAACTTCTTTGTGTTCTTTGAAATCATCTCACAGAGTTACAGCTTTCCCCTCAAGAAGCCTTTCGCTAAGACAGTTCTTGTGGAATAGGCAAAGTGATATTTGGAAGCCCATAGATGGTTTGGTGAAAAAGGAAATATCCTCAGATGAAAAATGGAAAGAAGCTTTCAGAGAAACTGCTTAGAGTTCTGTTAATTCATCTCACAGAGTTACATCTGTATTTCGTGGATCTCTTTGCTAGCCTTATTTCTGAGGAATCTGAGAACAGATATTTCGGATCCCTTTGAAGACTATAGGGCCAAAGGAAATATCCTCCGATAACAAAGAGAAAGAAGCTTTCTGAGAAACTTCTTTGTGTTCTGTGAAATCATCTCACAGAGTTACAGCTTTCCCCTCAAGAAGGCTTTCGCTAAGACAGTTCTTGTGGAATTGGCAAAGTGATCTTTGGAAGCCCATAGAGGGCTATGGTGAAAAAGGAAATATCCTCCGATGAAATCTGGAAAGAAGCTTTCTGAGAAACTGCTTAGTGTTCTGTTAATTCATCTCACAGAGTTACATCTGTATTTCGTGGATCTCTTTGCTAGCCTTATTTCTGTGGAATCTGAGTACAGATATTTCGGATCCCATTGAAGACAATAGGGCCAAAGGAAATATCCTCCTATAACAAAGAGAAAGAAGCTTTCTGAGAAACTTCTCTGTGTTCTGTGAAATCATCTCACAGAGTTACAGCATTCCCCTCAAGAACCCTTTCGCTAAGACAGTTCTTGTGGAATTGGCAAAGTGATATTTGGAAGCCCATAGAGGGCTATGGTGAAAAAGGAAATATCCTCCGATGAAATCTGGAAAGAAGCTTTCTGAGAAACTTCTTAGTGTTCTGTTAATTCATCTCACAGAGTTACATCTGTATTTCGTGGATCTCTTTGCTAGCCTTATTTCTGTGGAATCTGAGTACAGATATTTCGGATCCCATTGAAGACAATAGGGCCAAAGGAAATATCCTCCTATAACAAAGAGAAAGAAGCTTTCTGAGAAACTTCTTTGTGTTCTGTGAAATCATCTCACAGAGTTACAGCGTTCCCCTCAAGAACCCGTTCGCTAAGACAGTTCTTGTGGAATTGGCAAAGTGATATTTGGAAGCCCATAGAGGGCTATGGTGAAAAAGGAAATATCCTTAGATGAAATCTGGGAAGAAGCTTTATGAGAAACTGCTTAGTGTACTGTTAATTCATCTCACAGAGTTACATGTGTATTTCGTGGATCTCTTTGCTAGCCTTATTTCTGTGGAATCTGAGAACAGATATTTCGGATCCCTTTGAAAACTATAGGGCCAAAGGAAATATCCTCCGATAACAAAGAGAAAGAAGGTTTCTGAGAAACTTCTTTGTGTTCTGTGAAATCATCTCACAGAGTTACAGCTTTCCCCTCAAGAAGCCTTTCGCTAAGACAGTTCTTGTAGAATAGGCAAAGTGATATTTGGAAGCCCGTAGAGGGCTACGGTGAAAAAGGAAATATCCTCAGATGAAATCTGGAAAGAAGCTTTCTGAGAAACTGCTTGGTGTTCTGTTAATTCATCTCACAATGTTACATGTGTATTTCGTGGATCTCTTTGCTAGCCTTATTTCTGTGGAATCTGAGAACAGATATTTCGGATCCCTTTGAAAAATATAGGGCCAAAGAAATATCCTCCGATAACAAAGAGAAAGAAGGATTCTGAGAAACTTCTTTGTGTTCTGTGAAATCATCTCGCAGAATTACAGCTTTCCCCTCAAGAAGCCTTTCGCTAAGACAGGTCTTGTGGAATAGGCAAAGTGATATTTGGAGGCCCATAGAGGGCTATTGTGAAAAAGGAAATATCCTCCGATGAAATCTGGAAAGAAGCTTTCTGAGAAACTGCTTAGTGTTCTGTTAATTCTCCTCACAGAGTTACATGTGTATTTCGTGGATCTCTTTGCTAGCCTTATTTCGGTGAAATCTGAGTACAGATATTTCGGATCCCATTGAAGACAATAGGGCCAAAGGAAATATCCTCCTATAACAAAGAGAAAGAAGCTTTCTGAGAAACTTCTTTGTGTTCTGTGAAATCAACTCACAGAGTTACAGCGTTCCCATCAAGAACTCTTTCGCTAAGACAGTTCTTGTGGAATTGGCAACGTGATATTTGGAAGCCCATAGAGGGCTATGGTGAAAAAGGAAATATCCTCCGATGAAATCTGGAAAGAAGCTTTCTGAGAAACTTCTTAGTGTTCTGTTAATTCATCTCACAGAGTTACATCTGTATTTCGTGGATCTCTTTGCTAGCCTTATTTCTGTGGAAATTGAGTACAGATATTTCGGATCCCTTTGAAAAATATAGGGCCAAAGAAATATCCTCCGATAACAAAGAGAAAGAAGCTTTCTGAGAAACTTCTTTGTGTTCTGTGAAATCATCTCACAGAATTACAGCTTTCCCCTCAAGAAGCCTTTCGCTAAGACAGTTCTTGTGGAATAGGCAAAGTGATATTTGGAGGCCCATAGAGGGCTATCGTGAAAAAGGAAATATCCTCCGATGAAATCTGGAAAGAAGCTTTCTGAGAAACTGCTGAGTGTTCTGTTAATTCTCCTCACAGAGTTACATGTGTATTTCGTGGATCTCTTTGCTAGCCTTATTTCGGTGAAATCTGAGTACAGATATTTCGGATCCCTTTGAAGACAATAGGGCCAAAGGAAATATCCTCCTATAACAAAGAGAAAGAAGCTTTCTGAGAAACTTCTTTGTGTTCTGTGAAATCATCTCACAGAGTTACAGCGTTCCCATCAAGAACCCTTTCGCTAAGACAGTTCTTGTGGAATTGGCAAAGTGATATTTGGAAGCCCTAGAGGGCTATGGTGAAAAAGGAAATATCCTCAGATGAAATCTGGAAAGAAGATTTCTGAGAAACTGCTTAGTGTTCTGTTAATTCATCTCACAGAGTTACATGTGTATTTCGTGGATCTCTTTGCTAGCCTTATTTCTGTGGAATCTGAGAACAGATATTTCGGATCCCTTTGAAGACTATAGGGCCAAAGGAAATATCCTCCGATAACAAAGAGAAAGAAGCTTTCTGAGAAACTTCTTTGTATTCTGTTAAATCATCTCACAGAGTTATAACTTTCCCCTCAAGAAGCCTTTCTCTAAGACAGTTCTTGTGGAATTGGCAAAGTGATATTTGGAAGCCCATAGTGGGCTATGGTGAAAAAGGAAATATCCTCTGATGAAATCTGGAAAGAAGCTTTCTGAGAAACTGCTTAGTGTTCTGTTAATTCATCTCACAGAGTAACATCTGTATTTCGTGGATCTCTTTGCTAGCCTTATTTCTGTGGAATCTGAGTACAGATATTTCGGATCCCATTGAAGACAAAAGGGCCAAAGCAAATATCCTCCTATAACAAAGAGAAAGAAGCTTTCTGAGAAACTTCTTTGTGTTCTGTGAAATCATCTCACAGAGTTACAGCTTTCCCCTCAAGATGCCTTTCGCTATGACAGTTCTTGTGGAATAGGCAAAGTGATATTTGGAAGCCCATAGAGGGCTACGGTGAAAAAGGAAATATCCTCTGATGAAATCTGGAAAGAAGCTTTCTGAGAAACTGCTTAGTGTTCTGTTAATTCATCTCACAGAGTAACATCTGTATTTCGTGGATCTCTTTGCTAGCCTTATTTCTGTGGAATCTGAGTACAGATATTTCGGATCCCATTGAAGACAAAAGGGCCAAAGGAAATATCCTCCTATAACAAAGAGAAAGAAGCTTTCTGAGAAACTTCTTTGTGTTCTGTGAAATCATCTCACAGAGTTACAGCTTTCCCCTCAAGATGCCTTTCGCTATGACAGTTCTTGTGGAATAGGCAAAGTGATATTTGGAAGCCCATAGAGGGCTACGGTGAAAAAGGAAATATCCTCAGATGAAATCTGGAAAGAAGCTTTCTGAGAAACTGCTTAGTGTTCTGTTAATTCATCTCACAGAGTTACATCTGTATTTCGTGGATCTCTTTGCTAGCCTTATTTCTGTGAAATCTGAGTACAGATATTTCGGATCCCATTGAAGACAAAAGGGCCAAAGGAAATATCCTCCGATAACAAAGAGAAAGAAGCTTTCTGAGAAACTTCTTTGTGTTCTGTGAAATCATCTCACAGAGTTACAGCTTTCCCCTCAAGAACCCTTTCGCTAAGACAGTTCTTTTGGAATTGGCAAAGTGATATTTGGAAGCCCATAGAGGTCTATGGTGAAAAAGGAAATATCCTCAGATGAAATCTGGAAAGAAGCTCTCTGAGAAACTGCTTAGTGTTCTGTTAATTCATCTCACAGAGTTACATGTGTATTTCGTGGATCTCTTTGCTAGCCTTATTTCTGTGGAATATGAGAACAGATATTTCGGATCCCTTTGAAAACTATAGGGCCAAAGGAAATATCCTCCGATAACAAAGAGAAAGAAGGCTACTGAGAAACTTCTTTGTGTTCTTTGAAATCATCTCACAGAGTTACAGCTTTCCCCTCAAGAAGCCTTTCGCTAAGACAGTTCTTGTGGAATAGGCAAAGTGATATTTGGAAGCCCATAGATGGTTTGGTGAAAAAGGAAATATCCTCAGATGAAAAATGGAAAGAAGCTTTCTGAGAAACTGCTTAGAGTTCTGTTAATTCATCTCACAGAGTTACATGTGTATTTCGTGGATCTCTTTGCTAGCCTTATTTCTGTGGAATCTGAGAACAGATATTTCGGATCCCTTTGAAGACTATAGGGCCAAAGGAAATATCCTCCGATAACAAAGAGAAAGAAGCTTTCTGAGAAACTTCTTTGTGTTCTGTGAAATCATCTCACAGAGTTACAGCTTTCCCCTCAAGAAGCCTTTCGCTAAGACAGTTCTTGTGGAATTGGCAAAGTGATCTTTGGAAGCCCATAGAGGGCTATGGTGAAAAAGGAAATATCCTCCGATGAAATCTGGAAAGAAGGTTTCTGAGAAACTGCTTAGTGTTCTGTTAATTCATCTCACAGAGTTACATCTGTATTTCGTGGATCTCTTTGCTAGCCTTATTTCTGTGGAATCTGAGTACAGATATTTCGGATCCCATTGAAGACAATAGGGCCAAAGGAAATATCCTCCTTTAACAAAGAGTAAGAAGCTTTCTGAGAAACTTCTCTGTGTTCTGTGAAATCATCTCACAGAGTTACAGCTTTCCCCTCAAGAACCCTTTCGCTAAGACAGTTCTTGTGGAATTGGCAACGTGATATTTGGAAGCCCATAGAGGGCTATGGTGAAAAAGGAAATATCCTCCGATGAAATCTGGAAAGAAGCTTTCTGAGAAACTTCTTAGTGTTCTGTTAATTCATCTCACAGAGTTACATCTGTATTTCGTGGATCTCTTTGCTTGCCTTATTTCTGTGGAATCTGAGTACAGATATTTCGGATCCCATTGAAGACAATAGGCCCAAAGGAAATATCCTCCTATAACAAAGAGAAAGAAGCTTTCTGAGAAACTTCTTTGTGTTCTGTGAAATCATCTCACAGAGTTACAGCGTTCCCCTCAAGAACCCGTTCGCTAAGACAGTTCTTGTGGAATTGGCAAAGTGATATTTGGAAGCCCATAGAGGGCTATGGTGAAAAAGGAAATATCCTTAGATGAGATCTGGGAAGAAGCTTTATGAGAAACTGCTTAGTGTACTGTTAATTCATCTCACAGAGTTACATGTGTATTTCGTGGATCTCTTTGCTAGCCTTATTTCTGTGGAATCTGAGAACAGATATTTCGGATCCCTTAGAAAACTATAGGGCCAAAGGAAATATCCTCCGATAACAAAGAGAAAGAAGGTTTCTGAGAAACTTCTTTGTGTTCTGTGAAATCATCTCACAGAGTTACAGCTTTCCCCTCAAGAAGCCTTTCGCTAAGACAGTTCTTGTGGAATAGGCAAAGTGATATTTGGAAGCCCATAGAGGGCTACGGTGAAAAAGGAAATATCCTCAGATGAAATCTGGAAAGAAGCTTTCTGAGAAACTGCTTAGTGTTCTGTTAATTCATCTCACAAAGTTACATGTGTATTTCGTGGATCTCTTTGCTAGCCTTATTTCTGTGGAATCTGAGAACAGATATTTCGGATCCCTTTGAAAAATATAGGGCCAAAGAAATATCCTCCGATAACAAAGAGAAAGAAGGTTTCTGAGAAACTTCTTTGTGTTCTGTGAAATCATCTCACAGAATTACAGCTTTCCCCTCAAGAAGCCTTTCGCTAAGACAGTTCTTGTGGAATAGGCAAAGTGATATTTGGAGGCCCATAGAGGGCTATCGTGAAAAAGGAAATATCCTCCGATGAAATCTGGAAAGAAGCTTTCTGAGAAACTGCTTAGTGTTCTGTTAATTCTCCTCACAGAGTTACATGTGTATTTCGTGGATCTCTTTGCTAGCCTTATTTCGGTGAAATCTGAGTACAGATATTTCGGATCCCATTGAAGACAATAGGGCCAAAGGAAATATCCTCCTATAACAAAGAGAAAGAAGCTTTCTGAGAAACTTCTTTGTGTTCTGTGAAATCATCTCACAGAGTTACAGCGTTCCCATCAAGAACCCTTTCGCTAAGACAGTTCTTGTGGAATTGGCAACGTGATATTTGGAAGCCCACAGAGGGCTATGGTGAAAAAGGAAATATCCTCAGATGAAATATGGAAAGAAGCTTTCTGAGAAACTTCTTAGTGTTCTGTTAATTCATCTCACAGAGTTACATGTGTATTTCGTGGATCTCTTTGCTAGCCTTATTTCTGTGGAATCTGAGAACAGATATTTCAGATCCCTTTGAAGACTATAGGGCCAAAGGACATATCCTCCGATAACAAAGAGAAAGAAGATTTCTGAGAAACTTCTTTGTGTTCTGTGAAATCATCTCACAGAGTTACAGCTTTCCCCTCAAGAAGCCTTTCGCTAAGACAGTTCTTGTGGAATTGGCAAAGTGATATTTGGAAGCCCATAGAGGGCTAAGGTGAAAAAGGAAATATCCTCCGATGAAATCTGGAAAGAAGCTTTCTGAGAAACTGCTTAGTGTTCTGTTAATTCATCTCTCAGAGTTACATCTGTATTTCGTGGATCTCTTTGCTAGCCTTATTTCTGTGGAATCTGAGTACAGATATTTCGGATCCCATTGAAGACAATAGGGCCAAAGGAAATATCCTCCTATAACAAAGAGAAATAAGCTTTCTGAGAAACTTCTTTGTGTTCTGTGAAATCATCTCACAGAGTTACAGCTTTCCCCTCAAGAAGCCTTTCGCTAAGACAGTTCTTGTGGAATTGGCAAAGGGATATTTGGAATCCCATAGATGGTTTGGTGAAAAAGGAAATATCCTCAGATGAAAAATGGAAAGAAGCTTTCTGAGAAACTGCTTAGTGTTCTGTTAATTCATCTCACAGAGTTACATGTGTATTTCGTGGATCTCTTTGCTAGCCTTATTTCTGTGGAATCTGAGAACAGATATTTCGGATCCCTTTGAAGACTATAGGGCCAAAGGAAATATCCTCCGATAACAGAGAGAAAGAAGCTTTCTGAGAAACTTCTTTGTGTTCTGTGAAATCATCTCACAGAGTTACAGCTTTCCCCTCAAGAAGCCTTTCGCTAAGACAGTTCTTGTGGAATTGGCAAAGTGATATTTGGAAGCCCATAGAGGGCTATGGTGAAAAAGGAAATATCCTCACAGGAAATCTGGAAAGAAGCTTTCTGAGAAACTGCTTAGTGTTCTGTTAATTCATCTCACAGAGTTACATGTGTATTTCGTGTATCTCTTTCTTAGCCTTATTTCTGTGGAATCTGAGAACAGATATTTCGGAACCCTTTGAAGACTATAGGGCCAAAGGAAATATCATGCCAAAACAAAGAGAAAGAAGCTTTCTGAGAAACTTCTTTGTGTTCTGTGAAATCATCCAACAGAGTTACAGCTTTCCCCTCAAGAAGCCTTTCGCTAAGACACTTCTTGTGGAATTGGCAAAGTGATATTTGGAAGCCCATAGAGGGCTACGGTGAAAAAGGAAATATCCTCCGATGAAATCTGGAAAGAAGCTTTCTGAGAAACTGCTTAGTGTTCTGTTAATTCATCTCACAGAGTTACATGTGTATTTCGTGGATCTCTTTGCTAGCCTTATTTCTGTGGAATCTGAGAACAGATATTTCGGATCCCATTGAAGACTATAGGGCCAAAGGAAATATCCTCCGATAACAAAGAGAAAGAAGCTTTCTGAGAAACTTCTTTGTGTTCTGTGAAATCATCTCACAGAGTTACAGCTTTCCCCTCAAGAACCCTTTCGCTAAGACAGTTCTTTTGGAATTGGCAAAGTGATATTTGGAAGCCCATAGAGGGCTACGGTGAAAAAGGAAATATCCTCAGATGAAATCTGGAAAGAAGCTTTCTGAGAAACTGCTTAGTGTTCTGTTAATTCATCTCACAGAGTTACATGTGTATTTCGTGGATCTCTTTGCTAGCCTTATTTCTGTGGAATCTGAGAACAGATATTTCGGATCCCTTTGAAAACTATAGGGCCAAAGGAAATATCCTCCGATAACAAAGAGAAAGAAGGTTTCTGAGAAACTTCTTTGTGTTCTGTGAAATCATCTCACAGAGTTACAGCTTTCCCCTCAAGAAGCCTTTCGCTAAGACAGTTCTTGTGGAATAGGCAAAGTGATATTTGGAATCCCATGGATGGTTTGGTGAAAAAGGAAATATCCTCAGATGAAAAATGGAAAGAAGCTTTCTGAGAAACTGCTTAGTGTTCTGTTAATTCATCTCACAGAGTTACATGTGTATTTCGTGGATCTCTTTGCTAGCCTTATTTCTGTGGAATCTGAGAACAGATATTTCGGATCCCTTTGAAGACTATAGGGCCAAAGGAAATATCCTCCGATAACAGAGAGAAAGAAGCTTTCTGAGAAACTTCTTTGTGTTCTGTGAAATCATCTCACAGAGTTACAGCTTTCCCCTCAAGAACCCTTTCGCTAAGACAATTCTTGTGGAATTGGCAAAGTGATATTTGGAAGCCCATAGAGGGCTATGGTGAAAAAGGAAATATTCTCCGGTGAAATCTGGAGAGAAGCTTACTGAGAAACTGCTTAGTGTTCTGTTAATTCATCTCACACAGTTACATCTGTATTTCGTGGATCTCTTTGCTAGCCTTATTTCTGTGGAATCTGAGTACAGATATTTCGGATTGCATTGAAGACAATAGGGCCAAAGGAAATATCCTCCTATAACAAAGAGAAATAAGCTTTCTGAGAAAATTCTTTGTGTTCTGTGAAATCATCTCACAGAGTTACAGCTTTCCCCTCAAGAACCCTTTCGCTAAGACAGTTCTTGTGGAATAGGCAAAGTGATATTTGGAAGCCCATAGATGGTTTGGTGAAAAAGGAAATATCCTCAGATGAAATCTGGAAAGAAGCTTTCTGAGAAACTGCTTAGTGTTCTGTTAATTCATCTCACAGAGTTACATGTGTATTTCGTGGATCTCTTTGCTAGCCTTATTTCTGTGGAATCTGAGAACAGATATTTCGGATCCCTTTGAAGACTATAGGGCCAAAGGAAATATCCTCCGATAACAAAGAGAAAGAAGGTTTCTGAGAAACTTCTTTGTGTTCTGTGAAATCATCTCACAGAGTTACAGCTTTCCCCTCAAGAAGCCTTTCGCTAAGACAGTTCTTGTGGAATTGGCAAAGTGATATTTGGAAGCCCATAGAGGGCTATGGTGAAAAAGGAAATATCCTCCGATGAAATCTGGAAAGAAGCTTTCTGAGAAACTGCTTAGTGTTCTGTTAATTCATCTCACAGAGTTACATCTGTATTTCGTGGATCTCTTTGCCAGCCTTATTTCTGTGGAATCTGAGTACAGATATTTCGGATCCCTTTGAAGACAATAGGGCCAAAGGAAATATCCTCCTATAACAAAGAGAAATAAGCTTTCTGAGAAACTTCTTTGTGTTCTGTGAAATCATCTCACAGAGTTACAGCTTTCCCCTCAAGAACCCTTTCGCTAAGACAGTTCTTGTGGAATTGGCAAAGTGATATTTGGAAGCCCATAGTGGGCTATGGTGAAAAAGGAAATATCCTCCGATGAAATCTGGAAAGAAGCTTTCTGAGAAACTGCTTAGTGTTCTTTTAATTCATCTCACAGAGTAACATCTGTATTTCGTGGATCTCATTGCTAGCCTTATTTCTGTGGAATCTGAGTACAGATATTTCGGATCCCATTGAAGACAATAGGGCCAAAGGAAATATCCTCCTATAACAAAGAGAAAGAAGCTTTCTGAGAAACTTCTTTGTGTTCTGTGAAATCATCTCACAGAGTTACAGCTTTCCCCTCAAGAACCCTTTCGCTAAGACAGTTCTTGTGGAATTGGCAAAGTGATATTTGGAAGCCCATAGAGGGCTATGGTGAAAAAGGAAATATCCTCAGATGAAATCTGGAAAGAAGCTTTCTGAGAAACTGCTTAGTGTTCTGTTAATTCATCTCACAGAGTTACATGTGTATTTCGTGGATCTCTTTGCTAGCCTTATTTCTGTGGAATCTGAGAACAGATATTTCGGATCCCTTTGAAGACTATAGGGCCAAAGGAAATATCCTCCGATAACAAAGAGAAAGAAGGTTTCTGAGAAACTTCTTTGTGTTCTGTGAAATCATCTCACAGAGTTACAGCTTTCCCCTCAAGAAGCCTTTCGCTAAGACAGTTCTTGTGGAATTGGCAAAGTGATATTTGGAAGCCCATAGAGGGCTATGGTGAAAAAGGAAATATCCTCCGATGAAATCTGGAAAGAAGCTTTCTGAGAAACTGCTTACTGTTCTTTTAATTCATCTCACAGAGGAACATCTGTATGTCGTGGATCTCTTTGCTAGCCTTATTTCTGTGGAATCTGAGTACAGATATTTCGGATCCCATTGAAGACAATAGGGCCAAAGGAAATATCCTCCGATAACAAAGAGAAAGAAGCTTTCTGACAAACTTCTTTGTGTTCTGTGAAATCATCTCACAGAGTTACAGCTTTCCCCTCAAGAACCCTTTCGCTAAGACAGTTCTTGTGGAATTGGCAAAGTGATATTTGGAAGCCCATAGAGGGCTATGGTGAAAAAGGAAATATCCTCAGATGAAATCTGGAAAGAAGCTTTCTGAGAAACTGCTTAGTGTTCTGTTAATTCATCTCACAGAGTTACATGTGTATTTCGTGGATCTCTTTGCTAGCCTTATTTCTGTGGAATCTGAGAACAGATATTTTGGATCCCATTGATGACTATAGGGCCAAAGGATATATCCTCCGATAACAAAGAGAAAGAAGGTTTCTGAGAAACTTCTTTGTGTTCTGTGAAATCATCTCACAGAGTTACAGCTTTCCCCTCAAGAAGCCTTTCGCTAAGACAGTTCTTGTGGAATAGGCAAAGTGATATTTGGAAGCCCATAGAGGGCTATGGTGAAAAAGGCAATATCCTCAGATGAAATCTGGAAAGAAGCTTTCTGAGAAACTGCTTAGTGTTCTGTTAATTCATCTCACAGAGTTACATCTGTATTTCGTGGATCTCTTTGCTAGCCTTATTTCTGTGGAATCTGAGTACAGATATTTCGGATCCCATTGAAGACAATAGGGCCAAAGGAAATATCCTCCTATAACAAAGAGAAAGAAGCTTTCTGAGTAACTTCTTTGTGTTCTGTGAAATCATCTCACAGAGTTACAGCTTTCCCCTCAAGAAGCCTTTCGCTAAGACAGTTCTTGTGGAATAGGCAAAGTGATATTTGGAAGCCCATAGATGGTTTGGTGAAAAAGGAAATATCCTCAGATGAAAAATGGAAAGAAGCTTTCTGAGAAACTGCTTAGAGTTCTGTTAATTCATCTCACAGAGTTACATGTGTATTTCGTGGATCTCTTTGCTAGCCTTATTTCTGAGGAATCTGAGAACAGATATTTCGGATCCCTTTGAAGACTATAGGGCCAAAGGAAATATCCTCCGATAACAAAGAGAAAGAAGCTTTCTGAGAAACTTCTTTGTGTTCTGTGAAATCATCTCACAGAGTTACAGCTTTCCCCTCAAGAAGCCTTTCGCTAAGACAGTTCTTGTGGAATTGGCAAAGTGATCTTTGGAAGCCCATAGAGGGCTATGGTGAAAAAGGAAATATCCTCCGATGAAATCTGGAAAGAAGCTTTCTGAGAAACTGCTTAGTGTTCTGTTAATTCATCTCACAGAGTTATATCTGTATTTCGCGGATCTCTTTGCTAGCCTTATTTCTGTGGAATCTGAGTACAGATATTTCGGATCCCATTGAAGACAATAGGGCCAAAGGAAATATCCTCCTATAACAAAGAGAAAGAAGCTTTCTGAGAAACTTCTCTGTGTTCTGTGAAATCATCTCACAGAGTTACAGCTTTCCCCTCAAGAACCCTTTCGCTAAGACAGTTCTTGTGGAATTGGCAACGTGATATTTGGAAGCCCATAGAGGCCTATGGTGAAAAAGGAAATATCCTCCGATGAAATCTGGAAAGAAGCTTTCTGAGAAACTTCTTAGTGTTCTGTTAATTCATCTCACAGAGTTACATCTGTATTTCGTGGATCTCTTTGCTAGCCTTATTTCTGTGGAATCTGAGTACAGATATTTCGGATCCCATTGAAGACAGTAGGGCCAAAGGAAATATCCTCCTATAACAAAGAGAAAGAAGCTTTATGAGAAACTTCTTTGTGTTCTGTGAAATCATCTCACAGAGTTACAGCTTTCCCCTCAAGAACCCGTTCGCTAAGACAGTTCTTGTGGAATTGGCAAAGTGATATTTGGAAGCCCATAGAGGGCTATGGTGAAAAAGGAAATATCCTTAGATGAAATCTGGGAAGAAGCTTTATGAGAAACTGCTTAGTGTACTGTTAATTCATCTCACAGAGTTACATGTGTATTTCGTGGATCTCTTTGCTAGCCTTATTTCTGTGGAATCTGAGAACAGATATTTCGGATCCCTTAGAAAACTATAGGGCCAAAGGAAATATCCTCCGATAACAAAGAGAAAGAAGGTTTCTGAGAAACTTCTTTGTGTTCTGTGAAATCATCTCACAGAGTTACAGCTTTCCCCTCAAGAAGCCTTTCGCTAAGACAGTTCTTGTAGAATAGGCAAAGTGATATTTGGAAGCCCGTAGAGGGCTACGGTGAAAAAGGAAATATCCTCCGATGAAATCTGGAAAGAAGCTTTCTGAGAAACTGCTTAGTGTTCTTTTAATTCATCTCACAGAGTAACATCTGTATTTCGTGGATCTCATTGCTAGCCTTATTTCTGTGGAATCTGAGTACAGATATTTCGGATCCCATTGAAGACAATAGGGCCAAAGGAAATATCCTCCTATAACAAAGAGAAAGAAGCTTTCTGAGAAACTTCTTTGTGTTCTGTGAAATCATCTCACAGAGTTACAGCTTTCCCCTCAAGAACCCTTTCGCTAAGACAGTTCTTGTGGAATTGGCAAAGTGATATTTGGAAGCCCATAGAGGGCTATGGTGAAAAAGGAAATATCCTCAGATGAAATCTGGAAAGAAGCTTTCTGAGAAACTGCTTAGTGTTCTGTTAATTCATCTCACAGAGTTACATGTGTATTTCGTGGATCTCTTTGCTAGCCTTATTTCTGTGGAATCTGAGAACAGATATTTCGGATCCCTTTGAAGACTATAGGGCCAAAGGAAATATCCTCCGATAACAAAGAGAAAGAAGGTTTCTGAGAAACTTCTTTGTGTTCTGTGAAATCATCTCACAGAGTTACAGCTTTCCCCTCAAGAAGCCTTTCGCTAAGACAGTTCTTGTGGAATTGGCAAAGTGATATTTGGAAGCCCATAGAGGGCTATGGTGAAAAAGGAAATATCCTCCGATGAAATCTGGAAAGAAGCTTTCTGAGAAACTGCTTACTGTTCTTTTAATTCATCTCACAGAGGAACATCTGTATGTCGTGGATCTCTTTGCTAGCCTTATTTCTGTGGAATCTGAGTACAGATATTTCGGATCCCATTGAAGACAATAGGGCCAAAGGAAATATCCTCCGATAACAAAGAGAAAGAAGCTTTCTGACAAACTTCTTTGTGTTCTGTGAAATCATCTCACAGAGTTACAGCTTTCCCCTCAAGAACCCTTTCGCTAAGACAGTTCTTGTGGAATTGGCAAAGTGATATTTGGAAGCCCATAGAGGGCTATGGTGAAAAAGGAAATATACTCAGATGAAATCTGGAAAGAAGCTTTCTGAGAAACTGCTTAGTGTTCTGTTAATTCATCTCACAGAGTTACATGTGTATTTCGTGGATCTCTTTGCTAGCCTTATTTCTGTGGAATCTGAGAACAGATATTTTGGATCCCATTGATGACTATAGGGCCAAAGGATATATCCTCCGATAACAAAGAGAAAGAAGGTTTCTGAGAAACTTCTTTGTGTTCTGTGAAATCATCTCACAGAGTTACAGCTTTCCCCTCAAGAAGCCTTTCGCTAAGACAGTTCTTGTGGAATAGGCAAAGTGATATTTGGAAGCCCATAGAGGGCTATGGTGAAAAAGGCAATATCCTCAGATGAAATCTGGAAAGAAGCTTTCTGAGAAACTGCTTAGTGTTCTGTTAATTCATCTCACAGAGTTACATCTGTATTTCGTGGATCTCTTTGCTAGCCTTATTTCTGTGGAATCTGAGTACAGATATTTCGGATCCCATTGAAGACAATAGGGCCAAAGGAAATATCCTCCTATAACAAAGAGAAAGAAGCTTTCTGAGTAACTTCTTTGTGTTCTGTGAAATCATCTCACAGAGTTACAGCTTTCCCCTCAAGAAGCCTTTCGCTAAGACAGTTCTTGTGGAATAGGCAAAGTGATATTTGGAAGCCCATAGATGGTTTGGTGAAAAAGGAAATATCCTCAGATGAAAAATGGAAAGAAGCTTTCTGAGAAACTGCTTAGAGTTCTGTTAATTCATCTCACAGAGTTACATGTGTATTTCGTGGATCTCTTTGCTAGCCTTATTTCTGAGGAATCTGAGAACAGATATTTCGGATCCCTTTGAAGACTATAGGGCCAAAGGAAATATCCTCCGATAACAAAGAGAAAGAAGCTTTCTGAGAAACTTCTTTGTGTTCTGTGAAATCATCTCACAGAGTTACAGCTTTCCCCTCAAGAAGCCTTTCGCTAAGACAGTTCTTGTGGAATTGGCAAAGTGATCTTTGGAAGCCCATAGAGGGCTATGGTGAAAAAGGAAATATCCTCCGATGAAATCTGGAAAGAAGCTTTCTGAGAAACTGCTTAGTGTTCTGTTAATTCATCTCACAGAGTTATATCTGTATTTCGCGGATCTCTTTGCTAGCCTTATTTCTGTGGAATCTGAGTACAGATATTTCGGATCCCATTGAAGACAATAGGGCCAAAGGAAATATCCTCCTATAACAAAGAGAAAGAAGCTTTCTGAGAAACTTCTCTGTGTTCTGTGAAATCATCTCACAGAGTTACAGCTTTCCCCTCAAGAACCCTTTCGCTAAGACAGTTCTTGTGGAATTGGCAACGTGATATTTGGAAGCCCATAGAGGCCTATGGTGAAAAAGGAAATATCCTCCGATGAAATCTGGAAAGAAGCTTTCTGAGAAACTTCTTAGTGTTCTGTTAATTCATCTCACAGAGTTACATCTGTATTTCGTGGATCTCTTTGCTAGCCTTATTTCTGTGGAATCTGAGTACAGATATTTCGGATCCCATTGAAGACAGTAGGGCCAAAGGAAATATCCTCCTATAACAAAGAGAAAGAAGCTTTATGAGAAACTTCTTTGTGTTCTGTGAAATCATCTCACAGAGTTACAGCGTTCCCCTCAAGAACCCGTTCGCTAAGACAGTTCTTGTGGAATTGGCAAAGTGATATTTGGAAGCCCATAGAGGGCTATGGTGAAAAAGGAAATATCCTTAGATGAAATCTGGGAAGAAGCTTTATGAGAAACTGCTTAGTGTACTGTTAATTCATCTCACAGAGTTACATGTGTATTTCGTGGATCTCTTTGCTAGCCTTATTTCTGTGGAATCTGAGAACAGATATTTCGGATCCCTTAGAAAACTATAGGGCCAAAGGAAATATCCTCCGATAACAAAGAGAAAGAAGGTTTCTGAGAAACTTCTTTGTGTTCTGTGAAATCATCTCACAGAGTTACAGCTTTCCCCTCAAGAAGCCTTTCGCTAAGACAGTTCTTGTAGAATAGGCAAAGTGATATTTGGAAGCCCGTAGAGGGCTACGGTGAAAAAGGAAATATCCTCAGATGAAATCTGGAAAGAAGCTTTCTGAGAAACTGCTTAGTGTTCTGTTAATTCATCTCACAATGTTACATGTGTATTTCGTGGATCTCTTTGCTAGCCTTATTTCTGTGGAATCTGAGAACAGATATTTCGGATCCCTTTGAAAAATATAGGGCCAAAGAAATATCCTCCGATAACAAAGAGAAAGAAGGTTTCTGAGAAACTTCTTTGTGTTCTGTGAAATCATCTCGCAGAATTACAGCTTTCCCCTCAAGAAGCCTTTCGCTAAGACAGTTCTTGTGGAATAGGCAAAGTGATATTTGGAGGCCCATAGAGGGCTATCGTGAAAAAGGAAATATCCTCCGATGAAATCTGGAAAGAAGCTTTCTGAGAAACTGCTGAGTGTTCTGTTAATTCTCCTCACAGAGTTACATGTGTATTTCGTGGATCTCTTTGCTAGCCTTATTTCGGTGAAATCTGAGTACAGATATTTCGGATCCCATTGAAGACAATAGGGCCAAAGGAAATATCCTCCTATAACAAAGAGAAAGAAGCTTTCTGAGAAACTTCTTTGTGTTCTGTGAAATCATCTCACAGAGTTACAGCGTTCCCATCAAGAACCCGTTCGCTAAGACAGTTCTTGTGGAATTGGCAAAGTGATATTTCGAAGCCCTAGAGGGCTATGGTGAAAAAGGAAATATCCTCAGATGAAATCTGGAAAGAAGATTTCTGAGAAACTGCTTAGTGTTCTGTTAATTCATCTCACAGAGTTACATGTGTATTTCGTCGATCTCTTTGCTAGCCTTATTTCTGTGGAATCTGAGAACAGATATTTCGGATCCCTTTGAAGACTATAGGGCCAAAGGAAATATCCTCCGATAACAAAGAGAAAGAAGCTTTCTGAGAAACTTCTTTGTATTCTGTTAAATCATCTCACAGAGTTATAGCTTTCCCCTCAAGAAGCCTTTCTCTAAGACAGTTCTTGTGGAATTGGCAAAGTGATATTTGGAAGCCCATAGTGGGCTATGGTGAAAAAGGAAATATCCTCTGATGAAATCTGGAAAGAAGCTTTCTGAGAAACTGCTTAGTGTTCTGTTAATTCATCTCACAGAGTAACATCTGTATTTCGTGGATCTCTTTGCTAGCCTTATTTCTGTGGAATCTGAGTACAGATATTTCGGATCCCATTGAAGACAAAAGGGCCAAAGGAAATATCCTCCTATAACAAAGAGAAAGAAGCTTTTTGAGAAACTTCTTTGTGTTCTGTGAAATCATCTCACAGAGTTACAGCTTTCCCCTCAAGAAGCCTTTCGCTAAGACAGTTCTTTTGGAATTGGCAAAGTGATATTTGGAAGCCCATAGAGGGCTATGGTGAAAAAGGAAATATCCTCAGATGAAATCTGGAAAGAAGCTCTCTGAGAAACTGCTTAGTGTTCTGTTAATTCATCTCACAGAGTTACATGTGTATTTCGTGGATCTCTTTGCTAGCCTTATTTCTGAGGAATCTGAGAACAGATATTTCGGATCCCTTTGAAGACTATAGGGCCAAAGGAAATATCCTCCGATAACAAAGAGAAAGAAGCTTTCTGAGAAACTTCTTTGTGTTCTGTGAAATCATCTCACAGAGTTACAGCTTTCCCCTCAAGAAGCCTTTCGCTAAGACAGTTCTTGTGGAATTGGCAAAGTGATCTTTGGAAGCCCATAGAGGGCTATGGTGAAAAAGGAAATATCCTCCGATGAAATCTGGAAGGAAGCTTTCTGAGAAACTGCTTAGTGTTCTGTTAATTCATCTCACAGAGTTACATCTGTATTTCGTGGATCTCTTTGCTAGCCTTATTTCTGTGGAATCTGAGTACAGATATTTCGGATCCCATTGAAGACAATAGGGCCAAAGGAAATATCCTCCTATAACAAAGAGAAAGAAGCTTTCTGAGAAACTTCTTTGTGTTCTGTGAAATCATCTCACAGAGTTACAGCTTTCCCCTCAAGAACCCTTTCGCTAAGACAGTTCTTGTGGAATTGGCAACGTGATATTTGGAAGCCCATAGAGGGCTATGGTGAAAAAGGAAATATCCTTAGATGAAATCTGGGCAGAAGCTTTATGAGAAACTGCTTAGTGTACTGTTAATTCATCTCACAGAGTTACATGTGTATTTCGTGGATCTCTTTGCTAGCCTTATTTCTGTGGAATCTGAGAACAGATATTTCGGATCCCTTAGAAAACTATAGGGCCAAAGGAAATATCCTCCGATAACAAAGAGAAAGAAGGTTTCTGAGAAACTTCTCTGTGTTCTGTGAAATCATCTCACAGAGTTACAGCTTTCCCCTCAAGAAGCCTTTCGCTAAGACAGTTCTTGTGGAATTGGCAAAGTGATATTTGGAAGCCCATAGAGGGCTATGGTGAAAAAGGAAATATCCTCAGATGAAATCTGGAAAGAAGCTTTCTGAGAAACTGCTTAGTGTTCTGTTAATTCATCTCACGGAGTTACATGTGTATTTCGTGGATCTCTTTGCTAGCCTTATTTCTGTGGAATCTGAGAACAGATATTTCGGATCCCTTTGAAGACTATAGGGCCAAAGGAAATATCCTCCGATAACAAAGAGAAAGAAGCTTTCTGAGAAACTTCTTTGTGTTCTGTGAAATCATCTCAAAGAGTTACAGCTTTCACCTCATGAAGCCTTTCGCTATGACAGTTCTTGTGGAATTGGCAAAGTGATATTTGGAAGCCCATAGAGGGTTATGGTGAAAAAGGAAATATCCTCAGATGAAATCTGGAAAGAAGCTTTCCGAGAAACTGCTTAGGGTTCTGTTAATTCATCTCACAGAGTTACATCTGTACTTCGTGGATCTCTTTGCTAGCCTTATTTCTGTGAAATCTGAGTACAGATATTTCGGATCCCATTGAAGACAATAGGGCCAAAGGAAATATCTTCCTATAACAAAGAGAAAGAAGCTTTCTGAGAAACTTCTTTGTGTTCTGTGAAATCATCTCACAGAGTTACAGCGTTCCCCTCAAGAAATCTTTCGCTAAAACAGTTCTTTTGGAATTGGCAAAGTGATATTTGGAAGCCCATAGAGGGCTATGGTGAAGAAGGAAATATCCTCAGATGAAATCTGGAAAGAAGCTTTCTGAGAAACTGCTAAGTGTTCTGTTAATTCATCTCACAGAGTTACATGTGTATTTCGTGGATCTCTTTGCTAGCCTTATTTCTGTGGAATCTGAGAACAGATATTTTGGATCCCTTTCATGACTATAGGGCCAAAGGAAATATCCTCCGATAACAAAGAGAAAGAAGGTTTCTGAGAAACTTCTTTGTGTTCTGTGAAATCATCTCACAGAGTTACAGCTTTCCCCTCAAGAAGCCTTTCGCTAAGACAGTTCTTGTGGAATAGGCAAAGTGATATTTGGAAGCCCATAGAGGGCTATGGTGAAAAAGGCAATATCCTCAGATGAAATCTGGAAAGAAGCTTTCTGAGAAACTGCTTAGTGTTCTGTTAATTCATCTCACAGAGTTACATGTGCATTTCGTGGATCTCTTTGCTAGCCTTATTTCTCTGGAATCTGAGAACCGATATTTCGGATCCCTTTGAAGACTATAGGGCCAAAGGAAATATCCTCCCATAACAAAGAGAAAGAAGCTTTCTGACAAACTTCTTTGTGTTCTGTGAAATCATCTCACAGAGTTACAGCATTCAACTCAAGAAGCCTTTCACTAAGACAGTTCTTATGGAATTGGCAAAGTGATATTTGGAACCCCTAGAGGGCTATGGTGAAAAAGGAAATATCCTCAGATGAAATCTGGAAAGAAGCTTTCTGAGAAACTGCTTAGTGTTGTGTTAATTCATCTCACAGAGTTACATGTGTATTTCGTGGATCTCTTTGCTAGCCTTATTTCTGTGGAATCTGAGAACAGATATTTCGGATCCCTTTGAAGACTATAGGGCCAAAGGAAATATCCTCCGATAACAAAAGAAAGAAGCTTTCAGAGAAACTTCTTTGTATTCTGTGAAATCATCTCACAGAGTTACAGCTTTCCCCTCAAGAAGCCTTTCGCTAAGACAGTTCTTGTGGAATAGGCAAAGTGATATTTGGAAGCCCATAGATGGTTTGGTGAAAAAGGAAATATCCTCAGATGAAAAATGGAAAGAAGCTTTCTGAGAAACTGCTTAGAGTTCTGTTAATTCATCTCACCGAGTTACATGTGTATTTCGTGGATCTCTTTGCTAGCCTTATTTCTGAGGAATTTGAGAACAGATATTTCGGATCCCTTTGAAGACTATAGGGCCAAAGGAAATATCCTCCGATAACAAAGAGAAAGAAGCTTTCTGAGAAACTTCTTTGTGTTCTGTGAAATCATCTCAAAGAGTTACAGCTTTCACCTCATGAAGCCTTTCGCTATGACAGTTCTTGTGGAATTGGCAAAGTGATATTTGGAAGCCCATAGAGGGTTATGGTGAAAAAGGAAATATCCTCAGATGAAATCTGGAAAGAAGCTTTCCGAGAAACTGCTTAGGGTTCTGTTAATTCATCTCACAGAGTTACATCTGTACTTCGTGGATCTCTTTGCTAGCCTTATTTCTGTGAAATCTGAGTACAGATATTTCGGATCCCATTGAAGACAATAGGGCCAAAGGAAATATCTTCCTATAACAAAGAGAAAGAAGCTTTCTGAGAAACTTCTTTGTGTTCTGTGAAATCATCTCACAGAGTTACAGCGTTCCCCTCAAGAAAACTTTCGCTAAGACAGTTCTTTTGGAATTGGCAAAGTGATATTTGGAAGCCCATAGAGGGCTATGGTGAAGAAGGAAATATCCTCAGATGAAATCTGGAAAGAAGCTTTCTGAGAAACTGCTAAGTGTTCTGTTAATTCATCTCACAGAGTTACATGTGTATTTCGTGGATCTCTTTGCTAGCCTTATTTCTGTGGAATCTGAGAACAGATATTTTGGATCCCTTTCATGACTATAGGGCCAAAGGAAATATCCTCCGATAACAAAGAGAAAGAAGGTTTCTGAGAAACTTCTTTGTGTTCTGTGAAATCATCTCACAGAGTTACAGCTTTCCCCTCAAGAAGCCTTTCGCTAAGACAGTTCTTGTGGAATAGGCAAAGTGATATTTGGAAGCCCATAGAGGGCTATGGTGAAAAAGGCAATATCCTCAGATGAAATCTGGAAAGAAGCTTTCTGAGAAACTGCTTAGTGTTCTGTTAATTCATCTCACAGAGTTACATGTGCATTTCGTGGATCTCTTTGCTAGCCTTATTTCTCTGGAATCTGAGAACCGATATTTCGGATCCCTTTGAAGACTATAGGGCCAAAGGAAATATCCTCCCATAACAAAGAGAAAGAAGCTTTCTGACAAACTTCTTTGTGTTCTGTGAAATCATCTCACAGAGTTACAGCATTCAACTCAAGAAGCCTTTCACTAAGACAGTTCTTATGGAATTGGCAAAGTGATATTTGGAACCCCTAGAGGGCTATGGTGAAAAAGGAAATATCCTCAGATGAAATCTGGAAAGAAGCTTTCTGAGAAACTGCTTAGTGTTGTGTTAATTCATCTCACAGAGTTACATGTGTATTTCGTGGATCTCTTTGCTAGCCTTATTTCTGTGGAATCTGAGAACAGATATTTCGGATCCCTTTGAAGACTATAGGGCCAAAGGAAATATCCTCCGATAACAAAAGAAAGAAGCTTTCAGAGAAACTTCTTTGTATTCTGTGAAATCATCTCACAGAGTTACAGCTTTCCCCTCAAGAAGCCTTTCGCTAAGACAGTTCTTGTGGAATAGGCAAAGTGATATTTGGAAGCCCATAGATGGTTTGGTGAAAAAGGAAATATCCTCAGATGAAAAATGGAAAGAAGCTTTCTGAGAAACTGCTTAGAGTTCTGTTAATTCATCTCACCGAGTTACATGTGTATTTCGTGGATCTCTTTGCTAGCCTTATTTCTGAGGAATTTGAGAACAGATATTTCGGATCCCTTTGAAGACTATAGGGCCAAAGGAAATATCCTCCGATAACAAAGAGAAAGAAGCTTTCTGAGAAACTTCTTTGTGTTCTGTGAAATCATCTCACAGAGTTACAGCTTTCCCCTCAAGAAGCCTTTCGCTAAGACAGTTCTTGTGGAATTGGCAAAGTGATCTTTGGAAGCCCATAGAGGGCTATGGTGAAAAAGGAAATATCCTCCGATGAAATCTGGAAGGAAGCTTTCTGAGAAACTGCTTAGTGTTCTGTTAATTCATCTCACAGAGTTACATCTGTATTTCGTGGATCTCTTTGCTAGCCTTATTTCTGTGGAATCTGAGTACAGATATTTCGGATCCCATTGAAGACAATAGGGCCAAAGGAAATATCCTCCTATAACAAAGAGAAAGAAGCTTTCTGAGAAACTTCTTTGTGTTCTGTGAAATCATCTCACAGAGTTACAGCTTTCCCTTCAAGAAGCCTTTCGCTAAGACAGTTCTTGTGGAATTGGCAAAGTGATGTTTGGAAGCCCATAGAGGGCTATCGTGAAAAAGGAAATATCCTCCGATGAAATCTGGAAAGAAGTTTTCTGAGAAACTGCTTAGTGTTCTGTAAATTCATCTCACAGAGTTACATGTGTATTTCGTGGATTTCTTTGCTAGGATTATTTCTGTGGAATCTGAGAACGGATATTTCGGATCCCTTTGAAAACTATAGGGCCAAAGGAAATATCCTCCGATAACAAAGAGAAAGAACCTTTCTGAGAAACTTCTTTGTGTTCTGTGAAATCATCTCACAGAGTTACAGCTTTCCCCTCAAGATGCCTTTCGCTATGACAGTTCTTGTGGAATAGGCAAAGTGATATTTGGAAGCCCATAGAGGGCTACGGTGAAAAAGGAAATATCCTCAGATGAAATCTGGAAAGAAGCTCTCTGAGAAACTGCTTAGTGTTCTGTTAATTCATCTCACAGAGTTACATGTGTATTTCGTGGATCTCTTTGCTAGCCTTATTTCTGTGGAATCTGAGAACAGATATTTCGGATCCCTTTGAAAACTATAGGGCCAAAGGAAATATCCTCCGATAACAAAGAGAAAGAAGGTTACTGAGAAACTTCTTTGTGTTCTTTGAAATCATCTCACAGAGTTACAGCTTTCCCCTCAAGAAGCCTTTCGCTAAGACAGTTCTTGTGGAATAGGCAAAGTGATATTTGGAAGCCCATAGATGGTTTGGTGAAAAAGGAAATATCCTCAGATGAAAAATGGAAAGAAGCTTTCTGAGAAACTGCTTAGTGTTCTGTTAATTCATCTCACAGAGTTACATGTGTATTTCGTGGATCTCTTTGCTAGCCTTATTTCTGTGGAATCTGAGAACAGATATTTCGGATCCCTTTGAAAACTTTAGGGCCAAAGAAATATCCTCCGATAACAAAGAGAAAGAAGGTTTCTGAGAAACTTCTTTGTGTTCTGTGAAATCATCTCACAGAATTACAGCTTTCCCCTCAAGAAGCCTTTCGCTAAGACAGTTCTTGTGGAATAGGCAAAGTGATATTTGGAGGCCCATAGGGGGCTATCGTGAAAAAGGAAATATCCTCCGATGAAATCTGGAAAGAAGCTTTCTGAGAAACTGCTTAGTGTTCTGTTAATTCTCCTCACAGAGTTACATGTGTATTTCGTGGATCTCTTTGCTAGCCTTATTTCGGTGAAATCTGAGTACAGATATTTCGGATCCCATTGAAGACAATAGGGCCAAAGGAAATATCCTCCTATAACAAAGAGAAAGAAGCTTTCTGAGAAACTTCTTTGTGTTCTGTGAAATCATCTCACAGAGTTACAGCGTTCCCATCAAGAACCCTTTCGCTAAGACAGTTCTTGTGGAATTGGCAAAGTGATATTTGGAAGCCCTAGAGGGCTATGGTGAAAAAGGAAATATCCTCCGATGAAATCTGGAAAGAAGCTTTCTGAGAAACTGCTTAGTGTTCTGTTAATTCATCTCACGGAGTTACATGTGTATTTCGTGGATCTCTTTGCTAGCCTTATTTCTGTGGAATCTGAGAACAGATATTTCGGATCCCTTTGAAGACTATAGGGCCAAAGGAAATATCCTCCGATAAGAAAGAGAAAGAAGCTTTCTGAGAAACTTCTTTGTGTTCTGTGAAATCATCTCAAAGAGTTACAGCTTTCACCTCATGAAGCCTTTCGCTATGACAGTTCTTGTGGAATTGGCAAAGTGATATTTGGAAGCCCATAGAGGGCTATGGTGAAAAGGAAATATCCTCAGATGAAATCTGGAAAGAAGCTTTCCGAGAAACTGCTTAGGGTTCTGTTAATTCATCTCACAGAGTTACATCTGTACTTCGTGGATCTCTTTGCTAGCCTTATTTCTGTGAAATCTGAGTACAGATATTTCGGATCCCATTGAAGACAATAGGGCCAAAGGAAATATCTTCCTATAACAAAGAGAAAGAAGCTTTCTGAGAAACTTCTTTGTGTTCTGTGAAATCATCTCACAGAGTTACAGCGTTCCAATCAAGAAAACTTTCGCTAAGACAGTTCTTTTGGAATTGGCAAAGTGATATATGGAAGCCCATAGAGGGCTATGGTGAAGAAGGAAATATCCTCAGATGAAATCTGGAAAGAAGCTTTCTGAGAAACTGCTTAGTGTTCTGTTAATTCATCTCACAGAGTTACATCTGTATTTCGTGGATCTCTTTGCTAGCCTTATTTCTGTGGAATCTGAGTACAGATATTTCGGATCCCATTGAAGACAATAGGGCCAAAGGAAATAAACTCCTATAACAAAGAGAAAGAAGGTTTCTGAGAAACTTCTTTGTGTTCTGTGAAATCATCTGACAGAGTTACAGCATTCCCCTCAAGAACCCTTTCGCTAAGACAGTTCTTGTGGAATTGGCAAAGTGATATTTGGAAGCCCATAGAGGGCTATTGTGAAAAAGGAAATATCCTTAGATGAAATCTGGGAAGAAGCTTTATGAGAAACTGCTTAGTGTACTGTTAATTCATCTCACAGAGTTACATGTGTATTTCATGGATCTCTTTGCTAGCCTTATTTCTGTGGAATCTGAGAACAGATATTTCGGATCCCTTTGAAGACTACAGGGCCAAAGGAAATATCCTCCGATAACAAAGAGAAAGAAGGTTTCTGAGAAACTACCTTGTGTTCTGTGAAATCATCTCACAGAGTTACAGCTTTCCCCTCAAGAAGCCTTTCGCTAAGACAGTTCTTGTGGAATTGGCAAAGTGATATTTGGAAGCCCATAGAGGGCTATGGTGAAAAAGGAAATATCCTCCGATGAAATCTGGAAAGAAGCTTTCTGAGAAACTGCTTAGTGTTCTTTTAATTCATCTCACAGAGTTACATCTGTATTTCGTGGATCTCTTTGCTAGCCTTATTTCTGTGGAATCTGAGTACAGATATTTCGGATCCCATTGAAGACAATAGGGCCAAAGGAAATATCCTCCTATAACAAAGAGAAAGAAGCTTTCTGAGAAACTTCTTTGTGTTCTGTGAAATCATCTCACAGAGTGACAGCTTTCCCCTCAAGATGCCTTTCGCTATGACAGTTCTTGTGGAATAGGCAAAGTGATATTTGGAAGCCCATAGAGGGCTACGGTGAAAAAGGAAATATCCTCAGATGAAATCTGGAAAGAAGCTTTCTGAGAAACTGCTTAGTGTTCTGTTAATTCATCTCACAGAGTTACATGTGTATTTCGTGGATCTCTTTGCTAGCCTTATTTCTGTGGAATCTGAGAACAGATATTTCGGATCCCTTTGAAAACTATAGGGCCAAAGGAAATATCCTCCGATAACAAAGAGAAAGAAGGTTACTGAGAAACTTCTTTGTGTTCTTTGAAATCATCTCACAGAGTTACAGCTTTCCCCTCAAGAAGCCTTTCGCTAAGACAGTTCTTGTGGAATAGGCAAAGTGATATTTGGAAGCCCATAGATGGTTTGGTGAAAAAGGAAATATCCTCAGATGAAAAATGGAAAGAAGCTTTCTGAAAAACTGCTTAGTGTTCTGTTAATTCATCTCACAGAGTTACATGTGTATTTCGTGGATCTCTTTGCTAGCCTTATTTCTGTGGAATCTGAGAACAGATATTTCGGATCCCTTAGAAAACTATAGGGCCAAAGGAAATATCCTCCGATAACAAAGAGAAAGAAGGTTTCTGAGAAACTTCTTTGTGTTCTGTGAAATCATCTCACAGAGTTACATCTTTCCCCTCAAGAAGCCTTTCGCTAAGACAGTTCTTGTGGAATAGGCAAAGTGATATTTGGAAGCCCATAGAGGGCTACGGTGAAAAAGGAAATATCCTCAGATGAAATCTGGAAAGAAGCTTTCTGAGAAACTGCTTAGTGTTCTGTTAATTCATCTCACAAAGTTACATGTGTATTTCGTGGATCTCTTTGCTAGCCTTATTTCTGTGGAATCTGAGAACAGATATTTCGGATCCCTTTGAAAAATATAGGGCCAAAGAAATATCCTCCGATAACAAAGAGAAAGAAGGTTTCTGAGAAACTTCTTTGTGTTCTGTGAAATCATCTCACAGAATTACAGCTTTCCCCTCAAGAAGCCTTTCGCTAAGACAGTTCTTGTGGAATAGGCAAAGTGATATTTGGAGGCCCATAGAGGGCTATCGTGAAAAAGGAAATATCCTCCGATGAAATCTGGAAAGAAGCTTTCTGAGAAACTGCTTAGTGTTCTGTTAATTCATCTCACAGTGTTACATCTGTATTTCGTGGATCTCTTTGCTAGCCTTATTTCTGTGGAATCTGAGTACAGATATTTCGGATCCCATTGAAGACAATAGGGCCAAAGGAAATAAACTCCTATAACAAAGAGAAAGAAGGTTTCTGAGAAACTTCTTAGTGTTCTGTGAAATCATCTGACAGAGTTACAGCATTCCCCTCAAGAACCCTTTCGCTAAGACAGTTCTTGTGGAATTGGCAAAGTGATATTTGGAAGCCCATAGAGGGCTAGGGTGAAAAAGGAAATATCCTTAGATGAAATCTGGGAAGAAGCTTTCTGAGAAACTGCTTAGTGTACTGTTAATTCATCTCACAGAGTTACATGTGTATTTCGTGGATCTCTTTGCTAGCCTTATTTCTGTGGAATCTGAGAACAGATATTTCGGATCCCTTTGAAGACTATAGGGCCAAAGGAAATATCCTCCGATAACAAAGAGAAAGAAGGTTTCTGAGAAACTTCCTTGTGTTCTGTGAAATCATCTCACAGAGTTACAGCTTTCCCCTCAAGAAGCCTTTCGCTAAGACAGTTCTTGTGGAATTGGCAAAGTGATATTTGGAAGCCCATAGAGGGCTATGGTGAAAAAGGAAATATCCTCCGATGAAATCTGGAAAGAAGCTTTCTGACAAACTGCTTAGTGTTCTTTTAATTCATCTCACAGAGTTACATCTGTATTTCGTGGATCTCTTTGCTAGCCTTATTTCTGTGGAATCTGAGTACAGATATTTCGGATCCCTTTTAAGACAATAGGGCCAAAGGAAATATCCTCCTATAACAAAGAGAAAGAAGCTTTCTGAGAAACTTCTTTGTGTTCTGTGAAATCATCTCACAGAGTTACAGCTTTCCACTCAAGAACCCTTTCGCTAAGACAGTTCTTGTGGAATTGGCAAAGTGATATTTGGAAGCCCATAGAGGGCTATGGTGAAAAAGGAAATATCCTCAGATGAAATCTGGAAAGAAGCTTTCTGAGAAACTGCTAAGTGTTCTGTTAATTCATCTCACAGAGTTCCATGTGTATTTCGTGGATCTCTTTGCTAGCCTTATTTCTGTGGAATCTGAGAACAGATATTTTGGATCCCATTCATGACTATAGGGCAAAAGGAAATATCCTCCGATAACAAAGAGAAAGAAGGTTTCTGAGAAACTTCTTTGTGTTCTGTGAAATCATCTCACAGAGTTACAGCTTTCCGCTCAAGAAGCCTTTCGCTAAGACAGTTCTTGTGGAATAGGCAAAGTGATATTTGGAAGCCCATAGAGGGTTATGGTGAAAAAGGCAATATCCTCAGATGAAATCTGGAAAGAAGCTTTCTGAGAAACTGCTTAGTGTTCTGTTAATTCATCTCACAGAGTTACATGTGCATTTCGTGGATCTCTTTGCTAGCCTTATTTCTGTGGAATCTGAGAACCGATATTTCGGATCCCTTTGAAGACTATAGGGCCAAAGGAAATATCCTCCCATAACAAAGAGAAAGAAGCTTTCTGACAAACTTCTTTGTGTTCTGTGAAATCATCTCACAGAGTTACAGCATTCCCCTCAAGAAGCCTTTCACTAAGACAGTTCTTATGGAATTGGCAAAGTGATATTTGGAACCCCTAGAGGGCTATGGTGAAAAAGGAAATATCCTCAGATGAAATCTGGAAAGAAGCTTTCTGAGAAACTGCTTAGTGTTCTGTTAATTCATCTCACAGAGTTACATGTGTATTTCGTGGATCTCTTTGCTAGCCTTATTTCTGTGGAATCTGAGAACAGATATTTCGGGTTCCCTTTGAAGACTATAGGGCCAAAGGAAATATCCTCCGATAACAAAGAGAAAGAAGGTTTCTGAGAAACTTCTTTGTGTTCTGTGAAATCATCTCACAGAGTTACAGCTTTCCCCTCAAGAAGCCTTTTGCTAAGACAGTTCTTGTGCAATAGGCAAAGTGATATTTGGAAGCCCATAGAGGGCTACGGTGAAAAAGGCAATATCCTCAGATGAAATCTGGAAAGAAGCTCTCTGAGAAACTGCTTAGTGTTCTGTTAATTCATCTCACAGAGTTACATGTGTATTTCGTGGATCTCTTTGCTAGCCTTATTTCTGTGGAATCTGAGAACAGATATTTCGGATCCCTTTTGAAAAATATAGGGCCAAAGGAAATATCCTCCGATAACAAAGAGAAAGAAGGTTACTGAGAAACTTCTTTGTGTTCTGTGAAATCATCTCACAGAGTTACAGCTTTCCCCTCAAGAAGCCTTTCGCTAAGACAGTTCTTGTGGAATAGGCAAAGTGATATTTGGAAGCCCATAGATGGTTTGGTGAAAAAGGAAATATCCTCAGATGAAAAATGGAAAGAAGCTTTCTGAGAAACTGTTTAGAGTTCTGTTAATTCAACTCACAGAGTTACATGTGTATTTCGTGGATCTCTTTGCTAGCCTTATTTCTGAGGAATCTGAGAACAGATATTTCGGATCCCTTTGAAGACTATAGGGCCAAAGGAAATATCCTCCGATAACAAAGAGAAAGAAGCTTTCTGAGAAACTTCTTTGTGTTCTGTGAAATCATCTCACAGAGTTACAGCTTTCCCCTCAAGAAGCCTTTCGCTAAGACAGTTCTTGTGGAATTGGCAAAGTGATATTTGGAAGCCCATAGAGGGCTATGGTGAAAAAGGAAATATCCTCCGATGAAATCTGGAAAGAAGCTTTCTGAGAAACTGCTTAGTGTTCTGTTAATTCATCTCACAGAGTTACATCTGTATTTCGTGGATCTCTTTGCTAGCCTTATTTCTGTGGAATCTGAGTACAGATATTTCGGATCCCTTTGAAGACAATAGGGCCAAAGGAAATATCCTCCTATAACAAAGAGAAAGAAGCTTTCTGAGAAACTTCTTTGTGTTCTGTGAAATCATCTCACAGAGTTACAGCGTTCCCCTCAAGAACCCGTTCGCTAAGACAGTTCTTGTGGAATTGGCAAAGTGATATTTGGAAGCCCATAGAGGGCTATGGTGAAAAAGGAAATATCCTTACATGAAATCTGGGAAGAAGCTTTATGAGAAACTGCTTAGTGTACTGTTAATTCATCTCACAGAGTTACATGTGTATTTCGTGGATCTCTTTGCTAGCCTTATTTCTGTGGAATCTGAGAACAGATATTTCGGATCCCTTAGAAAACTATAGGGCCAAAGGAAATATCCTCCGATAACAAAGAGAAAGAAGGTTTCTGAGAAACTTCTTTGTGTTATGTGAAATCATCTCACAGAGTTACAGCTTTCCCCTCAAGAAGCCTTTCGCTAAGACAGTTCTTGTGGAATAGGCAAAGTGATATTTGGAAGCCCATAGAGGGCTACGGTGAAAAAGGAAATATCCTCAGATGAAATCTGGAAAGAAGCTTTCTGAGAAACTGCTTCGTGTTCTGTTAATTCATCTCACAAAGTTACATGTGTATTTCGTGGATCTCTTTGCTAGCCTTATTTCTGTGGAATCTGAGAACAGATATTTCGGATCCCTTTGAAAAATATAGGGCCAAAGAAATATCCTCCGATAACAAAGAGAAAGAAGGTTTCTGAGAAACTTCTTTGTGTTCTGTGAAATCATCTCACAGAATTACAGCTTTCCCCTCAAGAAGCCTTTCGCTAAGACAGTTCTTGTGGAATAGGCAAAGTGATATTTGGAGGCCCATAGAGGGCTATCGTGAAAAAGGAAATATCCTCCGATGAAATCTGGAAAGAAGCTTTCTGAGAAACTGCTTAGTGTTCTGTTAATTCTCCTCACAGAGTTACATGTGTATTTCGTGGATCTCTTTGCTAGCCTTATTTCGGTGAAATCTGAGTACAGATATTTCGGATCCCATTGAAGACAATAGGGGCAAAGGAAATATCCTCCTATAACAAAGAGAAAGAAGCTTTCTGAGAAACTTCTTTGTGTTCTGTGAAATCATCTCACGGAGTTACAGCGATCCCATCAAGAACCCTTTCGCTAAGACAGTTCTTGTGGAATTGGCAAAGTGATATTTGGAAGCCCTAGAGGGCTATGGTGAAAAAGGAAATATCCTCAGATGAAATCTGGAAAGAAGCTTTCTGAGAAACTGCTTAGTGTTCTGTTAATTCATCTCACAGAGTTACATGTGTATTTCGTGGATCTCTTTGCTAGCCTTATTTCTGTGGAATCTGAGAACAGATATTTCGGATCCCTTTGAAGACTACAGGGCCAAAGGAAATATCCTCCGATAACAAAGAGAAAGAAGGTTTCTGAGAAACTTCCTTGTGTTCTGTGAAATCATCTCACAGAGTTACAGCTTTCCCCTCAAGAAGCCTTTCGCTAAGACAGTTCTTGTGGAATTGGCAAAGTGATATTTGGAAGCCCATAGAGGGCTACGGTGAAAAAGGAAATATCCTCCGATGAAATCTGGAAAGAAGCTTTCTGAGAAACTGCTTAGTGTTCTTTTAATTCATCTCACAGAGTTACATCTGTATTTCGTGGATCTCTTTGCTAGCCTTATTTCTGTGGAATCTGAGTACAGATATTTCGGATCCCATTGAAGACAATAGGGCCAAAGGAAATATCCTCCTATAACAAAGAGAAAGAAGCTTTCTGAGAAACTTCTTTGTGTTCTGTGAAATCATCTCACAGAGTGACAGCTTTCCCCTCAAGATGCCTTTCGCTATGACAGTTCTTGTGGAATAGGCAAAGTGATATTTGGAAGCCCATAGAGGGCTACGGTGAAAAAGGAAATATCCTCAGATGAAATCTGGAAAGAAGCTTTCTGAGAAACTGCTTAGTGTTCTGTTAATTCATCTCACAGAGTTACATGTGTATTTCGTGGATCTCTTTGCTAGCCTTATTTCTGTGGAATCTGAGAACAGATATTTCGGATCCCTTTGAAAACTATAGGGCCAAAGGAAATATCCTCCGATAACAAAGAGAAAGAAGGTTACTGAGAAACTTCTTTGTGTTCTTTGAAATCATCTCACAGAGTTACAGCTTTCCCCTCAAGAAGCCTTTCGCTAAGACAGTTCTTGTGGAATAGGCAAAGTGATATTTGGAAGCCCATAGATGGTTTGGTGAAAAAGGAAATATCCTCAGATGAAAAATGGAAAGAAGCTTTCTGAAAAACTGCTTAGTGTTCTGTTAATTCATCTCACAGAGTTACATGTGTATTTCGTGGATCTCTTTGCTAGCCTTATTTCTGTGGAATCTGAGAACAGATATTTCGGATCCCTTAGAAAACTATAGGGCCAAAGGAAATATCCTCCGATAACAAAGAGAAAGAAGGTTTCTGAGAAACTTCTTTGTGTTCTGTGAAATCATCTCACAGAGTTACAGCTTTCCCCTCAAGAAGCCTTTCGCTAAGACAGTTCTTGTGGAATAGGCAAAGTGATATTTGGAAGCCCATAGAGGGCTACGGTGAAAAAGGAAATATCCTCAGATGAAATCTGGAAAGAAGCTTTCTGAGAAACTGCTTAGTGTTCTGTTAATTCATCTCACAAAGTTACATGTGTATTTCGTGGATCTCTTTGCTAGCCTTATTTCTGTGGAATCTGAGAACAGATATTTCGGATCCCTTTGAAAAATATAGGGCCAAAGAAACATCCTCCGATAACAAAGAGAAAGAAGGTTTCTGAGAAACTTCTTTGTGTTCTGTGAAATCATCTCACAGAATTACAGATTTCCCCTCAAGAAGCCTTTCGCTAAGACAGTTCTTGTGGAATAGGCAAAGTGATATTTGGAGGCCCATAGAGGGCTATCGTGAAAAAGGAAATATCCTCCGATGAAATCTGGAAAGAAGCTTTCTGAGAAACTGCTTAGTGTTCTGTTAATTCATCTCACAGAGTTACATCTGTATTTCGTGGATCTCTTTGCTAGCCTTATTTCTGTGGAATCTGAGTACAGATATTTCGGATCCCATTGAAGACAATAGGGCCAAAGGAAATAAACTCCTATAACAAAGAGAAAGAAGGTTTCTGAGAAACTTCTTTGTGTTCTGTGAAATCATCTGACAGAGTTACAGCATTCCCCTCAAGAACCCTTTCGCTAAGACAGTTCTTGTGGAATTGGCAAAGTGATATTTGGAAGCCCATAGAGGGCTAGGGTGAAAAAGGAAATATCCTTAGATGAAATCTGGGAAGAAGCTTTCTGAGAAACTGCTTAGTGTACTGTTAATTCATCTCACAGAGTTACATGTGTATTTCGTGGATCTCTTTGCTAGCCTTATTTCTGTGGAATCTGAGAACAGATATTTCGGATCCCTTTGAAGACTATAGGGCCAAAGGAAATATCCTCCGATAACAAAGAGAAAGAAGGTTTCTGAGAAACTTCCTTGTGTTCTGTGAAATCATCTCACAGAGTTACAGCTTTCCCCTCAAGAAGCCTTTCCCTAAGACAGTTCTTGTGGAATTGGCAAAGTGATATTTGGAAGCCCATAGAGGGCTATGGTGAAAAAGGAAATATCCTCCGATGAAATCTGGAAAGAAGCTTTCTGACAAACTGCTTAGTGTTCTTTTAATTCATCTCACAGAGTTACATCTGTATTTCGTGGATCTCTTTGCTAGCCTTATTTCTGTGGAATCTGAGTACAGATATTTTGGATCCCTTTTAAGACATAGGGCCAAAGGAAATATCCTCCTATAACAAAGAGAAAGAAGCTTTCTGAGAAACTTCTTTGTGTTCTGTGAAATCATCTCACAGAGTTACAGCTTTCCACTCAAGAACCCTTTCGCTAAGACAGTTCTTGTGGAATTGGCAAAGTGATATTTGGAAGCCCATAGAGGGCTATGGTGAAAAAGGAAATATCCTCAGATGAAATCTGGAAAGAAGCTTTCTGAGAAACTGCTAAGTGTTCTGTTAATTCATCTCACAGAGTTACATGTGTATTTCGTGGATCTCTTTGCTAGCCTTATTTCTGTGGAATCTGAGAACAGATATTTTGGATCCCATTCATGACTATAGGGCAAAAGGAAATATCCTCCGATAACAAAGAGAAAGAAGGTTTCTGAGAAACTTCTTTGTGTTCTGTGAAATCATCTCACAGAGTTACAGCTTTCCGCTCAAGAAGCCTTTCGCTAAGACAGTTCTTGTGGAATAGGCAAAGTGATATTTGGAAGCCCATAGAGGGTTATGGTGAAAAAGGCAATATCCTCAGATGAAATCTGGAAAGAAGCTTTCTGAGAAACTGCTTAGTGTTCTGTTAATTCATCTCACAGAGTTACATGTGCATTTCGTGGATCTCTTTGCTAGCCTTATTTCTGTGGAATCTGAGAACCGATATTTCGGATCCCTTTGAAGACTATAGGGCCAAAGGAAATATCCTCCCATAACAAAGAGAAAGAATCTTTCTGACAAACTTCTTTGTGTTCTGTGAAATCATCTCACAGAGTTACAGCATTCCCCTCAAGAAGCCTTTCACTAAGACAGTTCTTATGGAATTGGCAAAGTGATATTTGGAACCCCTAGAGGGCTATGGTGAAAAAGGAAATATCCTCAGATGAAATCTGGAAAGAAGCTTTCTGAGAAACTGCTTAGTGTTCTGTTAATTCATCTCACAGAGTTACATGTGTATTTCGTGGATCTCTTTGCTAGCCTTATTTCTGTGGAATCTGAGAACAGATATTTCGGGTTCCCTTTGAAGACTATAGGGCCAAAGGAAATATCCTCCGATAACAAAGAGAAAGAAGGTTTCTGAGAAACTTCTTTGTGTTCTGTGAAATCATCTCACAGAGTTACAGATTTCCCCTCAAGAAGCCTTTTGTAAGACAGTTCTTGTGCAATAGGCAAAGTGATATTTGGAAGCCCATAGAGGGCTACGGTGAAAAAGGCAATATCCTCAGATGAAATCTGGAAAGAAGCTCTCTGAGAAACTGCTTAGTGTTCTGTTAATTCATCACACAGAGTTACATGTGTATTTCGTGGATCTCTTTGCTAGCCTTATTTCTGTGGAATCTGAGAACAGATATTTCGGATCCCTTTTGAAAAATATAGGGCCAAAGGAAATATCCTCCGATAACAAAGAGAAAGAAGGTTACTGAGAAACTTCTTTGTGTTCTGTGAAATCATCTCACAGAGTTACAGCTTTCCCCTCAAGAAGCCTTTCGCTAAGACAGTTCTTGTGGAATAGGCAAAGTGATATTTGGAAGCCCATAGATGGTTTGGTGAAAAAGGAAATATCCTCAGATGAAAAATGGAAAGAAGCTTTCTGAGAAACTGCTTAGAGTTCTGTTAATTCAACTCACAGAGTTACATGTGTATTTCGTGGATCTCTTTGCTAGCCTTATTTCTGAGGAATCTGAGAACAGATATTTCGGATCCCTTTGAAGACTATAGGGCCAAAGGAAATATCCTCCGATAACAAAGAGAAAGAAGCTTTCTGAGAAACTTCTTTGTGTTCTGTGAAATCATCTCACAGAGTTACAGCTTTCCCCTCAAGAAGCCTTTCGCTAAGACAGTTCTTGTGGAATTGGCAAAGTGATATTTGGAAGCCCATAGAGGGCTATGGTGAAAAAGGAAATATCCTCCGATGAAATCTGGAAAGAAGCTTTCTGAGAAACTGCTTAGTGTTCTGTTAATTCATCTCACAGAGTTACATCTGTATTTCGTGGATCTCTTTGCTAGCCTTATTTCTGTGGAATCTGAGTACAGATATTTCGGATCCCATTGAAGATAATAGGGCCAAAGGAAATATCCTCCTATAACAAAGAGAAAGAAGCTTTCTGAGAAACTTCTTTGTGTTCTGTGAAATCATCTCACAGAGTTACAGCGTTCCCCTCAAGAACCCGTTCGCTAAGACAGTTCTTGTGGAATTGGCAAAGTGATATTTGGAAGCCCATAGAGGGCTATGGTGAAAAAGGAAATATCCTTAGATGAAATCTGGGAAGAAGCTTTATGAGAAACTGCTTAGTGTACTGTTAATTCATCTCACAGAGTTACATGTGTATTTCGTGGATCTCTTTGCTAGCCTTATTTCTGTGGAATCTGAGAACAGATATTTCGGATCCCTTAGAAAACTATAGGGCCAAAGGAAATATCCTCCGATAACAAAGAGAAAGAAGGTTTCTGAGAAACTTCTTTGTGTTCTGTGAAATCATCTCACAGAGTTACAGCTTTCCCCTCAAGAAGCCTTTCGCTAAGACAGTTCTTGTGGAATAGGCAAAGTGATATTTGGAAGCCCATAGAGGGCTACGGTGAAAAAGGAAATATCCTCCGATGAAATCTGGAAAGAAGCTTTCTGAGAAACTGCTTAGTGTTCTGTTAATTCTCCTCACAGAGTTACATGTGTATTTCGTGGATCTCTTTGCTAGCCTTATTTCGGTGAAATCTGAGTACAGATATTTCGGACCCATTGAAGACAATAGGGGCAAAGGAAATATCCTCCTATAACAAAGAGAAAGAAGCTTTCTGAGAAACTTCTTTGTGTTCTGTGAAATCATCTCACGGAGTTACAGCGATCCCATCAAGAACCCTTTCGCTAAGACAGTTCTTGTGGAATTGGCAAAGTGATATTTGGAAGCCCTAGAGGGCTATGGTGAAAAAGGAAATATCCTCAGATGAAATCTGGAAAGAAGATTTCTGAGAAACTGCTTAGTGTTCTGTTAATTCATCTCACAGAGTTACATGTGTATTTCGTGGATCTCTTTGCTAGCCTTATTTCTGTGGAATCTGAGAACAGATATTTCGGATCCCTTTGAAGACTATAGGGCCAAAGGAAATATCCTCCGATAACAAAGAGAAAGAAGCTTTCTGAGAAACTTCTTTGTATTCTGTTAAATCATCTCACAGAGTTATAGCTTTCCCCTCAAGAAGCCTTTCGCTAAGACAGTTCTTGTGGAATTGGCAAAGTGATATTTGGAAGCCCATAGTGGGCTATGGTGAAAAAGGAAATATCCTCTGATGAAATCTGGAAAGAAGCTTTCTGAGAAACTGCTTAGTGTTCTGTTAATTCATCTCACAGAGTAACATCTGTATTTCGTGGATCTCTTTGCTAGCCTTATTTCTGTGGAATCTGAGTACAGATATTTCGGATCCCATTGAAGACAAAAGGGCCAAAGGAAATATCCTCCTATAACAAAGAGAAAGAAGCTTTCTGAGAAACTTCTTTGTGTTCTGTGAAATCATCTCACAGAGTTACAGCTTTCCCCTCAAGAACCCTTTCGCTAAGACAGTTCTTGTGGAATTGTGAAAGTGATATTTGGAAGCCCATAGAGGGCTATGGTGAAAAAGGAAATATCCTCAGATGAAATCTGGAAAGAAGCTTTCCGAGAAACTGCTTAGGGTTCTGTTAATTCATCTCACAGAGTTACATCTGTACTTCGTGGATCTCTTTGCTAGCCTTATTTCTGTGAAATCTGAGTACAGATATTTCGGATCCCATTGAAGACAATAGGGCCAAAGGAAATATCTTCCTATAACAAAGAGAAAGAAGCTTTCTGAGAAACTTCTTTGTGTTCTGTGAAATCATCTCACAGAGTTACAGCGTTCCCCTCAAGAAAACTTTCGCTAAGACAGTTCTTTTGGAATTGGCAAAGTGATATTTGGAAGCCCATAGAGGGCTATGGTGAAGAAGGAAATATCCTCAGATGAAATCTGGAAAGAAGCTTTCTGAGAAACTGCTTAGTGTTCTGTTAATTCATCTCACAGAGTTACATCTGTATTTCGTGGATCTCTTTGCTAGCCTTATTTCTGTGGAATCTGAGTACAGATATTTCGGATCCCACTGAAGACAATAGGGCCAAAGGAAATAAACTCCTATAACAAAGAGAAAGAAGGTTTCTGAGAAACTTCTTTGTGTTCTGTGAAATCATCTCTCAGAGTTACAGCTTTCGCCTCAAGAAGCCTTTCGCTAAGACAGTTCTTGTGGAATAGGCAAAGTGATATTTGGAAGCCCATAGAGTGCTATGGTTAAAAAGGAAATATCCTCAGATGAAATCTGGAAAGAAGCTCTCTGAGAAACTGCTTAGTGTTCTGTTAATTCATCTCATAGAGTTACATGTGTATTTCGTGGATCTCTTTGCTAGCCTTATTTCTGTGGAATCTGAGAACAGATATTTTGGATCCCATTCATGACTATAGGGCAAAAGGAAATATCCTCCGATAACAAAGAGAAAGAAGGTTTCTGAGAAACTTCTTTGTGTTCTGTGAAATCATCTCACAGAGTTACAGCTTTCCGCTCAAGAAGCCTTTCGCTAAGACAGTTCTTGTGGAATAGGCAAAGTGATATTTGGAAGCCCATAGAGGGTTATGGTGAAAAAGGCAATATCCTCAGATGAAATCTGGAAAGAAGCTTTCTGAGAAACTGCTTAGTGTTCTGTTAATTCATCTCACAGAGTTACATGTGCATTTCGTGGATCTCTTTGCTAGCCTTATTTCTGTGGAATCTGAGAACCGATATTTCGGATCCCTTTGAAGACTATAGGGCCAAAGGAAATATCCTCCCATAACAAAGAGAAAGAAGCTTTCTGACAAACTTCTTTGTGTTCTGTGAAATCATCTCACAGAGTTACAGCATTCCCCTCAAGAAGCCTTCCACTAAGACAGTTCTTATGGAATTGGCAAAGTGATATTTGGAAGCCCATAGAGGGCTATGGTGAAAAAGGAAATATCCTCCGATGAAATCTGGAAAGAAGCTTTCTGAGAAACTGCTTAGTGTTCTGTTAATTCATCTCACAGAGTTACATCTGTATTTCGTGGATCTCTTTGCTAGCCTTATTTCTGTGGAATCTGAGTACAGATATTTCGGATCCCATTGAAGACAATAGGGCCAAAGGAAATATCCTCCTATAACAAAGAGAAAGAAGCTCTGAGAAACTTCTTTGTGTTCTGTGAAATCATCTCAGAGAGTTACAGCGTTCCCCTCAAGAACCCGTTCGCTAAGACAGTTCTTGTGGAATTGGCAAAGTGATATTTGGAAGCCCATAGAGGGCTATGGTGAAAAAGGAAATATCCTTAGATGAAATCTGGGAAGAAGCTTTATGAGAAACTGCTTAGTGTACTGTTAATTCATCTCACAGAGTTACATGTGTATTTCGTGGATCTCTTTGCTAGCCTTATTTCTGTGGAATCTGAGAACAGATATTTCGGATCCCTTAGAAAACTATAGGGCCAAAGGAAATATCCTCCGATAACAAAGAGAAAGAAGGTTTCTGAGAAACTTCTTTGTGTTCTGTGAAATCATCTCACAGAGTTACAGCTTTCCCCTCAAGAAGCCTTTCGCTAAGACAGTTCTTGTGGAATAGGCAAAGTGATATTTGGAAGCCCATAGAGGGCTACGGTGAAAAAGGAAATATCCTCAGATGAAATCTGGAAAGAAGGTTTCTGAGAAACTGCTTCGTGTTCTGTTAATTCATCTCACAAAGTTACATGTGTATTTCGTGGATCTCTTTGCTAGCCTTATTTCTGTGGAATCTGAGAACAGATATTTCGGATCCCTTTGAAAAATATAGGGCCAAAGAAATATCCTCCGATAACAAAGAGAAAGAAGGTTTCTGAGAAACTTCTTTGTGTTCTGTGAAATCATCTCACAGAATTACAGCTTTCCCCTCAAGAAGCCTTTCGCTAAGACAGTTCTTGTGGAATAGGCAAAGTGATATTTGGAGGCCCATAGAGGGCTATCGTGAAAAAGGAAATATCCTCCGATGAAATCTGGAAAGAAGCTTTCTGAGAAACTGCTTAGTGTTCTGTTAATTCTCCTCACAGAGTTACATGTGTATTTCGTGGATCTCTTTGCTAGCCTTATTTCGGTGAAATCTGAGTACAGATATTTCGGATCCCATTGAAGACAATAGGGGCAAAGGAAATATCCTCCTATAACAAAGAGAAAGAAGCTTTCTGAGAAACTTCTTTGTGTTCTGTGAAATCATCTCACGGAGTTACAGCGATCCCATCAAGAACCCTTTCGCTAAGACAGTTCTTGTGGAATTGGCAAAGTGATATTTGGAAGCCCTAGAGGGCTATGGTGAAAAAGGAAATATCCTCTGATGAAATCTGGAAAGAAGCTTTCTGAGAAACTGCTTAGTGTTCTGTTAATTCATCTCACAGAGTAACATCTGTATTTCGTGGATCTCTTTGCTAGCCTTATTTCTGTGGAATCTGAGTACAGATATTTCGGATCCCATTGAAGACAAAAGGGCCAAAGGAAATATCCTCCTATAACAAAGAGAAAGAAGCTTTCTGAGAAACGTCTTTGTGTTCTGTGAAATCATCTCACAGAGTTACAGCTTTCCCCTCAAGAACCCTTTCGCTAAGACAGTTCTTGTGGAATTGGGAAAGTGATATTTGGAAGCCCATAGAGGGCTATGGTGAAAAAGGAAACATCCTCAGATGAAATCTGGAAAGAAGCTTTCCGAGAAACTGCTTAGTGTTCTGTTAATTCATCTCACAGAGTTACATCTGTATTTCGTGGATCTCTTTGCTAGCCTTATTTCTGTGAAATCTGAGTACAGATATTTCGGATCCCATTGAAGACAATAGGGCCAAAGGAAATATCTTCCTATAACAAAGAGAAAGAAGCTTTCTGAGAAACTTCTTTGTGTTCTGTGAAATCATCTCACAGAGTTACAGCGTTTCCCTCAAGAAAACTTTCGCTAAGACAGTTCTTTTGGAATTGGCAAAGTGATATTTGGAAGCCCATAGAGGGCTATGGTGAAGAAGGAAATATCCTCAGATGAAATCTGGAAAGAAGCTTTCTGAGAAACTGCTTAGTGTTCTGTTAATTCATCTCACAGAGTTACATCTGTATTTCGTGGATCTCTTTGCTAGCCTTATTTCTGTGGAATCTGAGTACAGATATTTCGGATCCCATTGAAGACAATAGGGCCAAAGGAAATATCCTCCTATAACAAAGAGAAAGAAGCTCTGAGAAACTTCTTTGTGTTCTGTGAAATCATCTCAGAGAGTTACAGCGTTCCCCTCAAGAACCCGTTCGCTAAGACAGTTCTTGTGGAATTGGCAAAGTGATATTTGGAAGCCCATAGAGGGCTATGGTGAAAAAGGAAATATCCTTAGATGAAATCTGGGAAGAAGCTTTATGAGAAACTGCTTAGTGTACTGTTAATTCATCTCACAGAGTTACATGTGTATTTCGTGGATCTCTTTGCTAGCCTTATTTCTGTGGAATCTGAGAACAGATATTTCGGATCCCTTAGAAAACTATAGGGCCAAAGGAAATATCCTCCGATAACAAAGAGAAAGAAGGTTTCTGAGAAACTTCTTTGTGTTCTGTGAAATCATCTCACAGAGTTACAGCTTTCCCCTCAAGAAGCCTTTCGCTAAGACAGTTCTTGTGGAATAGGCAAAGTGATATTTGGAAGCCCATAGAGGGCTACGGTGAAAAAGGAAATATCCTCAGATGAAATCTGGAAAGAAGCTTTCTGAGAAACTGCTTCGTGTTCTGTTAATTCATCTCACAAAGTTACATGTGTATTTCGTGGATCTCTTTGCTAGCCTTATTTCTGTGGAATCTGAGAACAGATATTTCGGATCCCTTTGAAAAATATAGGGCCAAAGAAATATCCTCCGATAACAAAGAGAAAGAAGGTTTCTGAGAAACTTCTTTGTGTTCTGTGAAATCATCTCACAGAATTACAGCTTTCCCCTCAAGAAGCCTTTCGCTAAGACAGTTCTTGTGGAATAGGCAAAGTGATATTTGGAGGCCCATAGAGGGCTATCGTGAAAAAGGAAATATCCTCCGATGAAATCTGGAAAGAAGCTTTCTGAGAAACTGCTTAGTGTTCTGTTAATTCTCCTCACAGAGTTACATGTGTATTTCGTGGATCTCTTTGCTAGCCTTATTTCGGTGAAATCTGAGTACAGATATTTCGGATCCCATTGAAGACAATAGGGGCAAAGGAAATATCCTCCTATAACAAAGAGAAAGAAGCTTTCTGAGAAACTTCTTTGTGTTCTGTGAAATCATCTCACGGAGTTACAGCGATCCCATCAAGAACCCTTTCGATAAGACAGTTCTTGTGGAATTGGCAAAGTGATATTTGGAAGCCCTAGAGGGCTATGGTGAAAAAGGAAATATCCTCTGATGAAATCTGGAAAGAAGCTTTCTGAGAAACTGCTTAGTGTTCTGTTAATTCATCTCACAGAGTAACATCTGTATTTCGTGGATCTCTTTGCTAGCCTTATTTCTGTGGAATCTGAGTACAGATATTTCGGATCCCATTGAAGACAAAAGGGCCAAAGGAAATATCCTCCTATAACAAAGAGAAAGAAGCTTTCTGAGAAACTTCTTTGTGTTCTGTGAAATCATCTCACAGAGTTACAGCTTTCCCCTCAAGAACCCTTTCGCTAAGACAGTTCTTGTGGAATTGGGAAAGTGATATTTGGAAGCCCATAGAGGGCTATGGTGAAAAAGGAAACATCCTCAGATGAAATCTGGAAAGAAGCTTTCCGAGAAACTGCTTAGTGTTCTGTTAATTCATCTCACAGAGTTACATCTGTATTTCGTGGATCTCTTTGCTAGCCTTATTTCTGTGAAATCTGAGTACAGATATTTCGGATCCCATTGAGGACAATAGGGCCAAAGGAAATATCTTCCTATAACAAAGAGAAAGAAGCTTTCTGAGAAACTTCTTTGTGTTCTGTGAAATCATCTCACAGAGTTACAGCGTTCCCCTCAAGAAAACTTTCGCTAAGACAGTTCTTTTGGAATTGGCAAAGTGATATTTGGAAGCCCATAGAGGGCTATGGTGAAGAAGGAAATATCCTCAGATGAAATCTGGAAAGAAGCTTTCTGAGAAACTGCTTAGTGTTCTGTTAATTCATCTCACAGAGTTACATCTGTATTTCGTGGATCTCTTTGCTAGCCTTATTTCTGTGGAATCTGAGTACAGATATTTCGGATCCCATTGAAGACAATAGGGCCAAAGGAAATAAACTCCTATAACAAAGTGAAAGAAGGTTTCTGAGAAACTTCTTTGTGATCTGTGAAATCATCTGACAGAGTTACAGCATTCCCCTCAAGAACCCTTTCGCTAAGACAGTTCTTGTGGAATTGGCAAAGTGATATTTGGAAGCCCATAGAGGGCTATGGTGAAAAAGGAAATATCCTTAGATGAAATCTGGGAAGAAGCTTTATGAGAAACTGCTTAGTGTACTGTTAATTCATCTCACAGAGTTACATGTGTATTTCGTGGATCTCTTTGCTAGCCTTATTTCTGTGGAATCTGAGAACAGATATTTCGGATCCCTTTGAAGACTATAGGACCAAAGGAAATATCCTCCGATAACAAAGAGAAAGAAGGTTTCTGAGAAACTTCCTTGTGTTCTGTGAAATCATCTCACAGAGTTACAGCTTTCCCCTCAAGAAGCCTTTCGCTAAGACAGTTCTTGTGGAATTGGCAAAGTGATATTTGGAAGCCCATAGAGGGCTATGGTGAAAAAGGAAATATCCTCCGATGAAATCTGGAAAGAAGCTTTCTGAGAAACTGCTTAGTGTTCTTTTAATTCATCTCACAGAGTTACATCTGTATTTCGTGGATCTCTTTTCTAGCCTTGTTTCTGTGGAATCTGAGTACAGATATTTCGGATCCCATTGAAGACAATAGGGCCAAAGGAAATATCCTCCTATAACAAAGAGAAAGAAGCTTTCTGAGAAACTTCTTTGTGTTCTGTGAAATCATCTCACAGAGTTACAGCTTTCCACTCAAGAACCCTTTCGCTAAGACAGTTCTTGTGGAATTGGCAAAGTGATATTTGGAAGCCCATAGAGGGCTATGGTGAAAAAGGAAATATCCTCCGATGAAATCTGGAAAGAAGCTTTCTGAGAAACTGCTAAGTGTTCTGTTAATTCATCTCACAGAGTTACATGTGTATTTCGTGGATCTCTTTGCTAGCCTTATTTCTGTGGAATCTGAGAACAGATATTTTGGATCCCATTCATGACTATAGGGCAAAAGGAAATATCCTCCGATAACAAAGAGAAAGAAGCTTTCTGAGAAACTTCTTTGTGTTCTGTGAAATCATCTCACAGAGTTACAGCTTTCCGCTCAAGAAGCCTTTCGCTAAGACAGTTCTTGTGGAATAGGCAAAGTGATATTTGGAAGCCCATAGAGGGCTATGGTGAAAAAGGCAATATCCTCAGATGAAATCTGGAAAGAAGCTTTCTGAGAAACTGCTTAGTGTTCTGTTAATTCATCTCACAGAGTTACATGTGCATTTCGTGGATCTCTTTGCTAGCCTTATTTCTGTGGAATCTGAGAACCGATATTTCGGATCCCTTTGAAGACTATAGGGACAAAGGAAATATCCTCCCATAACAAAGAGAAAGAAGCTTTCTGACAAACTTCTTTGTGTTCTTTGAAATCATCTCACAGAGTTACAGCTTTCCCCTCAAGAAGCCTTTCGCTAAGACAGTTCTTGTGGAATAGGCAAAGTGATATTTGGAAGCCCATAGATGGTTTGGTGAAAAAGGAAATATCCTCAGATGAAAAATGGAAAGAAGCTTTCTGAGAAACTGCTTAGAGTTCTGTTAATTCAACTCACAGAGTTACATGTGTATTTCGTGGATCTCTTTGCTAGCCTTATTTCTGAGGAATCTGAGAACAGATATTTCGGATCCCTTTGAAGACTATAGGGCCAAAGGAAATACCCTCCGATAACAAAGAGAAAGAAGCTTTCTGAGAAACTTCTTTGTGTTCTGTGAAATCATCTCACAGAGTTACAGCTTTCCCCTCAAGAAGCCTTTCGCTAAGACAGTTCTTGTGGAATTGGCAAAGTGATATTTGGAAGCCCATAGAGGGCTATGGTGAAAAAGGAAATATGCTCCGATGAAATCTGGAAAGAAGCTTTCTGAGAAACTGCTTAGTGTTCTGTTAATTCATCTCACAGAGTTACATGTGTATTTCGTGGATCTCTTTGCTAGCCTTATTTCTGTGGAATCTGAGTACAGATATTTCGGATCCCATTGAAGACAATAGGGCCAAAGGAAATATCCTCCTATAACAAAGAGAAAGAAGCTTTCTGAGAAACTTCTTTGTGTTCTGTGAAATCATCTCACAGAGTTACAGCGTTCCCCTCAAGAACCCGTTCGCTAAGACAGTTCTTGTGGAATTGGCAAAGTGATATTTGGAAGCCCATAGAGGGCTATGGTGAAAAAGGAAATATCCTTAGATGAAATCTGGGAAGAAGCTTTATGAGAAACTGCTTAGTGTACTGTTAATTCATCTCACAGAGTTACATGTGTATTTCGTGGATCTCTTTGCTAGCCTTATTTCTGTGGAATCTGAGAACAGATATTTCGTATCCCTTAGAAAACTATAGGGCCAAAGGAAAAGTCCTCCGATAACAAAGAGAAAGAAGGTTTCTGAGAAACTTCTTTGTGTTCTGTGAAATCATCTCACAGAGTTACAGCTTTCCCCTCAAGAAGCCTTTCGCTAAGACAGTTATTGTGGAATTGGCAAAGTGATATTTGGAAGCCCATAGTGGGCTATGGTGAAAAAGGAAATATCCTCTGATGAAATCTGGAAAGAAGCTTTCTGAGAAACTGCTTAGTGTTCTGTTAATTCATCTCACAGAGTAACATCTGTATTTCGTGGATCTCTTTGCTAGCCTTATTTCTGTGGAATCTGAGTACAGATATTTCGGATCCCATTGAAGACAAAAGGGCCAAAGGAAATATCCTCCTATAACAAAGAGAAAGAAGGTTTCTGAGAAACTTCTTTGTGTTCTGTGAAATCATCTCACAGAGTTACAGCTTTCCCCTCAAGAAGCCTTTTGCTAAGACAGTTCTTGTGCAATAGGCAAAGTGATATTTCGAAGCCCATAGAGGGCTATGGTGAAAAAGGAAATATCCTCAGATGAAATCTGGAAAGAAGCTTTCTGAGAAACTGCTTAGTGTTCTGTTAATTCATCTCACAGAGTTACATCTGTATTTCGTGGACCACTTTGCTAGCCTTATTTCTGTGGAATCTGAGTACAGATATTTCGGATCCCTTTGAAGACAATAGGGCTAAAGGAAATATCCTCCTATAACAAAGAGAAAGAAGCTTTCTGAGAAACTTCTTTGTGTTCTGTGAAATCATATCACAGAGTTACAGCTTTCCCCTCAAAGAGCCTTTCGCTAAGACAGTTCTTGCGGAATTGGCAAAGTGATATTTGGAAGCCCATAGAGGGCTATGGTGAAAAAGGAAATATCCTCCGATGAAATCTGGAAAGAAGCTTTCTGAGAAACTGCTTAGTGCTCTGTTAATTCATCTCACAGAGTTACATGTGTATTTCGTGGATTTCTTTGCTAGCCTTATTTCTGTGGAATCTGAGAACGGATATTTCGGATCCCTTTGAAAACTATAGGGCCAAAGGAAATATCCTCCGATAACAAAGAGAAAGAAGCTTTCTGAGAAACTTCTTTGTGTTCTGTGAAATCATCTCACAGAGTTACAGCTTTACCCTCAAGAACCCTTTCGATAAGACAGTTCTTTTGGAATTGGCAAAGTGATATTTGGAAGCCCAAAGAGGGCTAAGGTGAAAAAGGAAATATCCTCAGATGAAATCTGGAAAGAAGCTTTCTGAGAAACTGCTTAGTGCTCTGTTAATTCATCTCACAGAGTTACATGTGTATTTCGTGGATCTCTTTGCTAGCCTTATTTCTGTGGAAATTGAGAACAGATATTTCGGATCCCTTTGAAAACTATAGGGCCAAAGGAAATATCCTCCGATAACAAAGAGAAAGAAGGTTTCTGAGAAACTTCTCTGTGTTCTGTGAAATCATCTCACAGAGTTACAGCTTTCCCCTAAAGAAGCCTTTCGCTATGACAGTTCTTGTGGAAAAGGCAAAGTGATATTTGGAAGCCCATAGATGGTTTGGTGAAAAAGGAAATATCCTCAGATGAAAAATGGAAAGAAGCTTTCTGAGAAACTGCTTAGTGTTCTGTTATTTCATCTCACAGAGTTACATGCGTATTTCGTGGATCTCTTTGCTAGCCTTATTTCTGTGGAATCTGAGAACAGATATTTCCGATCCCTTTGAAGACTATAGGGCCAAAGGAAATATCCTCCGATAACAAAGAGAAAGAAGCTTTCTGAGAAACTTCTTTGTGTTCTGTGAAATCATCTCACAGAGTTACAGCTTTCCCCTCAAGAAGCCTTTCGCTAAGACAGTTCTTGTGGAATTGGCAAAGTGATATTTGGAAGCCCATAGAGGTCTATGGTGAAAAAGGAAATATCCTCCGATGAAATCTGGAAAGAAGCTTTCTGAGAAACTGCTTAGTGTTCTGTTAATTCATCTCACAGAGTTACATCTGTATTTCGTGGATCTCTTTGCTAGCCTTATTTCTGTGGAATCTGAGGTCTGATATTTCGGATCCCTTTGAAGACAATAGGGCCAAAGGAAATATCCTCCTATAACAAAGAGAAAGAAGCTTTCTGAGAAACTTCTTTGTGTTCTGTGAAATCATCTCACAGAGTTTCAGCATTCCCTTCAAGAAGCCTTTCACTAAGACAGTTCTTCTGGAATTGGCAAAGTGATATTTGGAAGCCCTACAGGGCTATGGTGAAAAAGGAAATATCCTCAGATGAAATCTGGAAAGAAGATTTCTGAGAAACTGCTTAGTGTTCTGTTAATTCAGTTCACAGAGTTACATGTGTATTTCGTGGATCTCTTTGCTAGCCTTATTTCTGTGGAATCTGAGAACAGATATTTCGGATCCCTTTGAAGACTACAGGGCCAAAGGAAATATCCTCCGATAACAAAGAGAAAGAAGCTTTCTGAGAAACTTCTTTGTATTCTGTTAAATCATCTCACAGAGTTATAGCTTTCCCCTCAAGAAGCCTTTCGCTAAGACAGTTCTTGTGGAATTGGCAAAGTGATATTTGGAAGCCCATAGAGGGCTATGGTGAAAAAGTAAATATCCTCAGATGAAATCTGGAAAGAAGCTTTCTGAGAAACTGCTTAGTGTTCTGTTAATTCATCTCACAGAGTTACATCTGTATTTCGTGGATCTCTTTGCTAGCCTTATTTCTGTGGAATCTGAGAACCGATATTTCGGATCCCTTTGAAGACTATAGGGCCAAAGGAAATATCCTCCCATAACAAAGAGAAAGAAGCTTTCTGAGAAACTTCTTTGTGTTCTGTGAAATCATCTCACAGAGTTACAGCATTCCCCTCAAGAATCCTTTCACTAAGACAGTTCTTGTGGAATTGGAAAAGTGATATTTGGAAGCCCTAGAGGGCTATGGTGAAAAAGGAAATATCCTCCGATGAAATCTGGAAAGAAGCTTTCTGAGAATCTGCTTAGTGTTCTGTTAATACATCTCACAGAGTTACATGTGTATTTCGTGGATCGCTTTGCTAGCCTTATTTCTGTGGAATCTGAGAACAGATATTTCGGATCCCTTTGAAGACTATAGGGCCTAAGGAAATCTCCTCCGATAACAAAGAGAAAGAAGCTTTCTGAGAAACTTCTTTGTGTTCTGTGAAATCATCTCACAGAGTTACAGCTTTCCCCTCAAGAAGCCTTTCGCTAAGACAGTTCTTGTGGAATTGGCAAAGTGATATTTGGACGCCCATAGAGGGCTATGTTGAAAAAGGAAATATCCTCAGATGAAATCTGGAAAGAAGCTTTCTGAGAAACTGCTTAGTGTTCTGTTAATTCATCTCACAGAGTTACATGTGTATTTCGTGGATCTCTTTGCTAGCCTTATTTCTGTGGAATCTGAGAACAGATATTTCGGATCCCTTTGAAGACTATAGGGCCAAAGGAAATATCCTCCGATAACAAAGAGAAAGAAGGTTTCTGAGAAACTTCTTTGTGTTCTATGAAATCATCTCACAGAGTTACAGCTTTGCCCTCAAGAAGCCTTTTGCTAAGACAGTTCTTGTGCAATAGGCAAAGTGATATTTGGAAGCCCTTAGAGGGCTATGGTGAAAAAGGAAATATCCTCAGATGAAATCTGGAAAGAAGCTTTCTGAGAAACTGCTTAGTGTTCTGTTAATTCATCTCACAGAGTTACATCTGTATTTCGTGGATCTCTTTGCTAGCCTTATTTCTGTGGAATCTGAGAACAGATATTTCGGATCCCATTGAAGACAATAGGGCCAAAGGAAATATCCTCCTATAACAAAGAGAAAGAAGCTTTCTGAGAAACTTCTCTGTGTTCTGTGAAATCATATCACAGAGTTACAGCTTTCCCCTCAAGAAGCCTTGCGCTACGACAGTTCTTGTGGAATTGGCAAAGTGATATTTGGAAGCCCATAGAGGGCTATGGTGAAAAAGGAAATATCCTCAGATGAAATCTGGAAAGAAGCTTTCTGAGAAACTGCTTAGTGTTCTGTTAATTCATCTCACAGAATTACATGTGTATTTCGTGGATCTCTTTGCTAGCCTTATTTCTGTGGAATCTGAGAACAGATATTTCGGATCCCTTTGAAGACTATAGGGCCAAAGGAAATATCCTCCGATAACAAAGAGAAAGAAGCTTTCTGAGAAACTTCTTTGTGTTCTGTGAAATCATCTCACAGAATTACAGCTTTTCCCTCAAGAACCCTTTCGCTAAGACAGTTCTTGTGGAATTGGCAAAGTGATATTTGGAAGCCCATAGAGGGCTATGGTGAAAAAGGAAATATCCTCAGATGAAATCTGGAAAGAAGCTTTCTGAGAAACTGCTTAGTGTTCTGTTAATTCATCTCACAGAGTTACATGTGTATTTCGTGGATCTCTTTGCTAGCCTTATTTCTGTGGAATCTGAGAACAGATATTTCGGATCCCTTTGAAGACTATAGGGCCAAAGGAAATATCCTCCGATAACAAAGAGAAAGAAGCTTTCTGAGAAACTTCTTTGTGTTCTGTGAAATCATCTCACAGAGTTATAGCTTTCCCCTCAAGAAGCCTTTCGCTAAGACAGTTCTTGTGGAATTGGCAAAGTGATATTTGGAAGCCCATAGAGGGCTATGGTGAAAAAGGAAATATCCTCCGATGAAATCTGGAAAGAAGCTTTCTGAGAAACTGCTTAGTGTTCTGTTAATTCATCTCACAGAGTTACATGTGTATTTCGTGGATCTCTTTGCTAGCCTTATTTCTGTGGAATCTGAGAACAGATATTTCGGATCCCTTTGAAGACTATAAGGCCAAAGGAAATATCCTCCGATAACAAAGAGAAAGAAGGTTTCTGAGAAACTTCTTTGTGTTCTGTGAAATCATCTCACAGAGTTACAGCTTTCCCCTCAAGAAGCCTTTTGCTAAGACAGTTCTTGTGCAATAGGCAAAGTGATATTTGGAAGCCCATAGAGGGCTATGGTGAAAAAGGAAATATCCTCAGATGAAATCTGGAAAGAAGCTTTCTGAGAAACTGCTTAGTGTTCTGTTAATTCATCTCACAGAGTTACATCTGTATTTCGTGGATCTCTTTGCTAGCCTTATTTCTGTGGAATCTGAGTACAGATATTTCGGATCCCATTGAAGACAATAGGGCCAAAGGAAATATCCTCCTATAACAAAAAGAAAGAAGCTTTCTGAGAAACTTCTTTGTGTTCTGTGAAATCATATCACAGAGTTACAGCTTTCCCCTCAAGAAGCCTTGCGCTACGACAGTTCTTGTGGAATTGGCAAAGTGATATTTGGAAGCCCATAGAGGGCTATGGTGAAAAAGGAAATATCCTTAGATGAAATCTGGGAATAAGCTTTATGAGAAACTGCTTAGTGTACTGTTAATTCATCTCACAGAGTTACATGTGTATTTCGTGGATCTCTTTGCTAGCCTTATTTCTGTGGAATCTGAGAACAGATATTTCGGATCCCTTAGAAAACTATAGGGCCAAAGGAAATATCCTCCGATAACAAAGAGAAAGAAGGCTTCTGAGAAACTTCTTTGTGTTCTGTGAAATCATCTCACAGAGTTACAGCTTTCCCCTCATGAAGCCTTTCGCTAAGACAGTTCTTTTGGAATTGGCAAAGTGATATTTGGAAGCCCATAGAGGGCTATGGTGAAAAAGGAAATATCCTCAGATGAAATCTGGAAAGAAGCTTTCTGAGAAACTGCTTAGTGTTCTGTTAATTCATCTCACAGAGTTACATGTGTATTTCGTGGATCTCTTTGCTAGCCTTATTTCTGTGGAATCTGAGAACAGATATTTCGGATCCCTTTGAAAAATATAGGGCCAAAGAAATATCCTCCGATAACAAAGAGAAGGAAGGTTTCTGAGAAACTTCTTTGTGTTCTGTGAAATCATCTCACAGAATTACAGCTTTCCCCTCAAGAAGCCTTTCGCTAAGACAGTTCTTGTGGAATAGGCAAAGTGATATTTGGAGGCCCATAGAGGGCTATGGTGAAAAAGGAAATATCCCCAGATGAAATCTGGAAAGAAGCTTTCTGAGAAACTGCTTAGTGTTCTGTTAAATCTCCTCACAGAGTTACATGTGTATTTCGTGGATCTCTTTGCTAGCCTTATTTCTGTGAAATCTGAGTACATATATTTCGGATCCCATTGAAGATAATAGGGCCAAAGGAAATATCCTCCTATAACAAAGAGAAAGAAGCTTTATGAGAAACTTCTTTGTGTTCTGTGAAATCATCTCACAGGGTTACAGCGTTCCCCTCAAGAACCCTTTCGCTAAGACAGTTCTTTTGGAATTGGCAAAGTGATATTTGGAAGCCCATAGAGGGCTATGGTTAAAAAGGAAATATCCTCAGATGAAATCTGGAAAGAAGCTTTCTGAGAAACTGCTTAGTGTTCTGTTAATTCATCTCACAGAGTTACATGTGTATTTCGTGGATCTCTTTGCTAGCCTTATTTCTGCGGAATCTGAGAACAGATATTTCGGATCCCTTTCAAGACTATAGGTCCAAAGGAAATATCCTCCGATAACAAAGAGAAAGAAGCTTTCTGAGAAACTTCTTCGTATTCTGTGAAATCATCTCACAGAGTTACAGCTTTCCCCTAAAGAAGCCTTTCGCTAAGACAGTTATTGTGGAATTGGCAAAGTGATATTTGGAAGCCCATAGAGGGCTATGGAGAAAAAGGAAATATCCTCAGATGAAATCTGGAAAAAAGCTTCGTGAGAAACTGCTTGGTGTTCTGTTAATTCATCTTAGAGAGTTACATGTGTATTTCGTGGATCTCTTTGCTAGCCTTATTTCTGTGGAATCTGAGAACAGATATTTCGGAACCCTTTGAAGACTATAGGGCCAAAGGAAATATCATGCCAAAACAAAGAGAAAGAAACTTTCTGAGAAACTTCTTTGTGTTCTGTGAAATCATCTCACAGAGTTACAGCATTCCCCTCAAGAAGCCTTTCACTAAGACAGTTCTTGTGGAATTGCAAAGTGATATTTGGAAGCCTTAGAGGGCTATGGTGAAAAAGGAAATATCCTCCGATGAAATCTGGAAAGAAGCTTTCTGAGAAACTGCTTAGTGTTCTGTTAATTAATCTCACAGAGTTACATCTGTATTTCGTGGATCTCTTTGCTGGCCTTATTTCTGTGGAATCTGAGTACAGATATTTCGGATCCCATTGAAGACAATAGGGCCAAAGGAAATATCCTCCGATAACAAAGAGAAAGAAGCTTTCTGAGAAACTTCTTTGTGTTCTGTGAAATCATCTCACAGAGTTATAGCTTTCCCTCAAGAAGCCTTTCTCTAAGACAGTTCTTGTGGAATAGGCAAAGTGATATTTGGAGGCCCATAGAGGGCTATGGTGAAAAAGGAAATATCCTCAGATGAAATCTGGAAAGAAGCTTTCTGAGAAACTGCTTAGTGTTCTGTTAATTCATCTCACAGAGTTACATGTTCATTTCGTGGATCTCTTTGCTAGCCTTATTTCTGCGGAATCTGAGAACAGATATTTCGGATCCCTTTGAAGACTATAGGGCCAAAGGAAATATCCTCCGATAACAAAGAGAAAGAAGCTTTCTGAGAAACTTCTTCGTGTTCTGTGAAATCATCTCACAGAGTTACAGCTTTCCGCTCAAGAAGCCTTTCGCTAAGACAGTTCTTGTGGAATAGGCAAAGTGATATTTGGAAGCCCATAGATGTTTTGGTGAAAAAGGAAATATCCTCAGATGAAAAATGGAAAGAAGCTTTCTGAGAAACTGCTTAGAGTTCTGTTAATTCATCTCACAAAGTTACATGTGTATTTCGTGGATCTCTTTGCTAGCCTTATTTCTGTGGAATCTGAGAACAGATATTTCGGATCCCTTTGAAGACTATAGGGCCAAAGGAAATATCCTCCGATAACAAAGAGAAAGAAGCTTTCTGAGAAACTTCTTTGTGTTCTGTGAAATCATCTCACAGAGTTACAGCTTTCCCCTCAAGAAGCCTTTCGCTATGACAGTTCTTGTGGAATTGGCAAAGTGATATTTGGAAGCCCATAGAGGGCTATGGTGAAAAAGGAAATATCCTCCGATGAAATCTGGAAAGAAGCTTTCTGAGAAACTGCTTAGTGTTCTGTTAATTCATCTCACAGAGTTATATCTGTATTTCGTGGATCTCTTTGCTAGCCTTATTTCTGTGGAATCTGAGTACAGATATTTCGGATCCCTTTGAAGACAATAGGGCCAAAGGAAATATCCTCCTATAACAAAGAGAAAGAAGCTTTCTGAGAAACTTCTTTGTGTTCTGTGAAATCATCTCACAGAGTTACAGCTTTCCCCTCAAGAACCCTTTCGCTAAGACAGTTCTTGTGGAATTGGCAAAGTGATATTTGGAAGCCCATAGAGGGCTATGGTGAAAAAGGAAATATCCTTAGATGAAATCTGGGAAGAAGCTTTATGAGAAACTGCTTAGTGTATTGTTAATTCATCTCACAGAGTTACATGTGTATTTCGTGGATCTCTTTGATAGCCTTATTTCTGTGGAATCTGAGAACAGATATTTCGGATCCCTTAGAAAACTATAGGGCCAAAGGAAATATCCTCCGATAACAAAGAGAAAGAAGGTTTCTGAGAAACTTCTTTGTGTTCTGTGAAATCATCTCACAGAGTTACAGCTTTCCCCTCATGAAGCCTTTCGCTAAGACAGTTCTTTTGGAATTGGCAAAGTGATATTTGGAAGCCCATAGAGGGCTATGGTGAAAAAGGAAATATCCTCAGATGAAATCTGGAAAGAAGCTTTCTGAGAAACTGCTTAGTGTTCTGTTAATTCATCTCACAGAGTTACATGTGTATTTCGTGGATCTCTTTGCTAGCCTTATTTCTGTGGAATCTGAGAACAGATATTTCGGATCCCTTTGAAAAATATAGGGCCAAAGAAATATCCTCCGATAACAAAGAGAAAGAAGGTTTCTGAGAAACTTCTTTGTGTTCTGTGAAATCATCTCACAGAATTACAGCTTTCCCCTCAAGAAGACTTTCGCTAAGACAGTTCTTGTGGAATAGGCAAAGTGATATTTGGAGGCCCATAGAGGGCTATGGTGAAAAAGGAAATATCCTCAGATGAAATCTGGAAAGAAGCTTTCTGAGAAACTGCTTAGTGTTCTGTTAAATCTCCTCACAGAGTTACATGTGTATTTCGTGGATCTCTTTGCTAGCCTTATTTCTGTGGAATCTGAGAACAGATATTTCGGAACCCTTTGAAGACTATAGGGCCAAAGGAAATATCATGCCAAAACAAAGAGAAAGAAGCTTTCTGAGAAACTTCTTTGTGTTCTGTGAAATCATCTCACAGAGTTACAGCTTTCCCCTCAAGAAGCCTTTCGCTAAGACAGTTCTTGTGGAATTGGCAAAGTGATATTTGGAAGCCCATAGAGGGCTATGGTGAAAAAGGAAATATCCTCAGATGAAATCTGGAAAGAAGCTTTCTGAGAAACTGCTTAGTGTTCTGTTAATTCATCTCACAGAGTTACATGTGTATTTCGTGGATCTCTTTGCTAGCCTTATTTCTGTGGAATCTGAGAACAGATATTTCGGATCCCATTGATGACTATAGGGCCAAAGGAAATATTCTCCGATAACAAAGAGAAAGAAGCTTTCTGAGAAACTTGTTTGTATTCTGTGAAATCATCTCGCAGAATTACAGCTTTCCCCTCAAGAAGCCTTTCGCTAAGACAGTTCTTGTGGAATTGGCAAAGTGATATTTAGAAGCCCATAGAGGGCTATGGTGAAAAAGGAAATATCCTCTGATGAAATCTGGAAGGAAGCTTTCTGAGAAACTGCTTAGTGTTCTGTTAATTCATCTCACAGAGTTACATCTGTATTTCGTGGATCTCTTTGCTAGCCTTATTTCTGTGGAATCTGAGCACAGATATTTCGGATCCCATTGAAGACAATAGTGCCAAAGGAAATATCCTCCTATAACAAAGAGAAAGAAGCTTTCTGAGAAACTTCTTTGTGTTCTGTGAAATCATCTCACAGAGTTACAGCTTACCCCTCAAGAAGCCTTTCGCTAAGACAGTTCTTGTGGAATTGGCAAAGTGATGTTTGGAAGCCCATAGAGGGCTACGGTGAAAAAGGAAATATCCTCCGATGAAATCTGGAAAGAAGTTTTCTGAGAAACTGCTTAGTGTTCTGTTAATTCATCTCAGAGAGTTACATGTGTATTTCGTGGATTTCTTTGCTAGACTTATTTCTGTGGAATCTGAGAACGGATATTTCGGATCCCTTTGAAAACTATAGGGCCAAAGGAAATATCCTCCGATAACAAAGCGAAAGAAGCTTTCTGAGAAACTTCTTGGTTTCTGTGAAATCATATCACAGAGTTACAGCTTTCTCCTCAAGATGCCTTTCGCTATGACAGTTCTTGTGGAATAGGGAAAGTGATATTTGGAAGCCCATAGAGGGCTACGGTGAAAAAGGAAATATCCTCAGATAAAATCTGAAAAGAAGCTTTCTGAGAAACTGCTTAGTGTTCTGTTAATTCATCTCACAGAGTTACATCGGTATTTCGTGGATCTCTTTGCTAGCCTTATTTCTGTGAAATCTGAGTACAGATATTTCGGATCCCATTGAAGACAAAAGAGCCAAAGGAAATATCCTCCTATAACAAAGAGAAAGAAGCTTTCTGCGAAACTTCTTTGTGTTCTGTGAAATCATCTCACAGAATTACAGCTTTCCCCTCAAGAACCCTTTCGCTAAGACAGTTCTTTTGGAATTGGCAAAGTGATATTTGGAAGCCCATAGAGGGCTACGGTGAAAAAGGAAATATGCTCTGATGAAATGTGGAAAGAAGTTTTCTGAGAAACTGCTTAGTGTTCTGTTAATTCATCTCACAGAGTTACATGTGTATTTCGTGGATTTCTTTGCTAGCGTTATTTCTGTGGAATCTGAGAACAGATATTTCGGATCCCTTTGAAAAATATAGGGCCAAAGAAATATCCTCCGATAACAAAGAGAAAGAAGGTTTCTGAGAAACTTCTTTGTGTTCTGTGAAATCATCTCACAGAGTTACAGCTTTCCCCTCAAGAAGCCTTTCGCTAAGACAGTTCTTGTGGAATAGGCAAAGTGATATTTGGAAACCCATAGAGGGCTATGGTGAAAAAGGAAATATCCTCAGATGAAATCTGGAAAGAAGCTTTCTGAGAAACTGCTTAGTGTTCTGTTAATTCATCTCACAGAGTTACATCTGTATTCGTGGATCTCTTTGCTAGACTTATTTCTGTGAAATCTGAGTACAGATATTTCGGATCCCATTGAAGACAATAGGGCCAAAGGAAATATCCTCCTATAACAAAGAGAAAGAAGCTTTCTGAGAAACTTCTTTGTGTTCTGTGAAATCATCTCACAGAGTTACAGCGTTCCCCTCAAGAGCCCTTTCGCTAAGACAGTTCTTTTGGAATTGGCAAAGTGATATTTGGAAGCCCATAGAGGGCTATGGAGAAAAAGGAAATATCCTCACTGGAAATCTGGAAAGAAGCTTTCTGAGAAACTGCTTAGTGTTCTGTTAATTCATCTCACAGAGTTACATGTGTATTTCGTGGATCTCTTTGCTAGCCTTATTTCTGTGGAATCTGAGAACAGATATTTCGGATCCCTTAGAAAACCATAGGGCAAAGGAAATATCCTCCGATAACAAAGAGAAAGAAGGTTTCTGAGAAACTTCTTTGTGTTCTGTGAAATCATCTCACAGAGTTACAGCTTTCCCCTCAAGAAGCCTTTCGCTAAGACAGTTCTTGTGGAAATGGCAAAGTGATATTTGGACGCCCATAGGGGGCTATGGTGAAAAAGGAAATATCCTCAGATGAAATCTGGAAAGAAGCTTTCTGAGAAACTGCTTAGTGTTCTGTTAATTCATCTCACAGAGTTACATGTGTATTTCGTGGATCTCTTTGCTAGCCTTATTTCTGTGGAATCTGAGAACAGATATTTCGGATCCCTTTGAAGACTATACGGCCAAAGGAAATATCCTCCAATAACAAAAGAAAGAATCTTTCTGAGAAACTTCTTTGTGTTCTGTGAAATCATCTCACAGAGTTTCAACATTCCCCTCAAGAACCCTTTCGCTAAGACAGTTCTTTTGGAATTGGCAAAGTGATATTTGGAAGCCCATAGAGGGCTATGGTGAAAAAGGAAATATCCTCAGATGAAATCTGGAAAGAAGCTTTCTGAGAAACTGCTTAGTGTTCTGTTAATTCATCTCACAGAGTTACATCTCTATTTCGTGGATCTCTTTGCTAGCCTTATTTCTGTGGAATCTGAGTACAGATATTTCGGATCCCATTGAAGACAATAGGACCAAAGGAAATATCCTCCTATAACAAAGAGAAAGAAGCTTTCTGAGAAACTTCTTTGTGTTCTGTGAAATCATCTCACAGAATTACAGCTTTCCCCTCAAGAACCCTTTCGCTAAGACAGTTCTTTTGGAATTGGCAAAGTGATATTTGGAAGCCCATAGAGGGCTACGGTGAAAAAGGAAATATGCTCTGATGAAATGTGGAAAGAAGCGTTCTGAGAAACTGCTTAGTGTTCTGTTAATTCATCTCACAGAGTTACATGTGTATTTCGTGGATTTCTTTGCTAGCGTTATTTCTGTGGAATCTGAGAACAGATATTTCGGATCCCTTTGAAAAATATAGGGCCAAAGAAATATCCTCCGATAACAAAGAGAAAGAAAGTTTCTGAGAAACTTCTTTGTGTTCTGTGAAATCATCTCACAGAGTTACAGCTTTCCCCTCAAGAAGCCTTTCGCTAAGACAGTTCTTGTGGAATTGGCAAAGTGATATTTGGACGCCCATAGGGGGCTATGGTGAAAAAGGAAATATCCTCAGATGAAATCTGGAAAGAAGCTTTCTGAGAAACTGCTTAGTGTTCTGTTAATTCATCTCACAGAGTTACATGTGTATTTCGTGGTTTTCTTTGCTAGCCTTATTTCTGTGGAATCTGAGAACGGATATTTGGGATCCCTTTGAAAACTATAGGGCCAAAGGAAATATCCTCCGATAACAAAGAGAAAGAAGGTTTCTGAGAAACTTCTTTGTGTTCTTTGAAATCATCTCACAGAGTTACAGCTTTCCGCTCAAGAAGCCTTTCGCTAAGACAGTTCTTGTGGAATAGGCAAAGTGATATTTGGAAGCCCATAGATGTTTTGGTGAAAAAGGAAATATCCTCAGATGAAAAATGGAAAGAAGCTTTCTGAGAAACTGCTTAGAGTTCTGTTAATTCATCTTAGAGAGTTACATGTGTATTTCGTGGATCTCTTTGCTAGCCTTATTTCTGTGGAATCTGAGAACAGATATTTCGGATCCCTTTGAAGACTATAGGGCCAAAGGAAATATCCTCCGATAACAAAGAGAAAGAAGCTTTCTGAGAAACTTCTTTATGTTCTCTGAAATCATCTCACAGAGTTACAGCTTTCCCCTCAAGAAGCCTTTCGCTAAGACAGTTCTTGTGGAATTGGCAAAGTGATATTTGGAAGCCCATAGAGGGCTATGGTGAAAAAGGAAATATCCTCAGATGAAATCTGGAAAGAAGCTTTCTGAGAAACTGCTTAGTGTTCTGTTAATTCATCTCACAGAGTTACATCTGTATTTCGTGGATATCTTTGCTAGCCTTATTTCTGTGGAATCTGAGTACAGATATTTCGAGCCCATTGAAGACAATAGGGCCAAAGGAAATATCCTCCTATAACAAAGAGAAAGAAGCTTTCTGAAAAACTTCTTTGTGTTCTGTGAAATCATCTCACAGAGTTACAGCTTTCCCCTCAAGAAGCCTTTCGCTAAGACAGTTCTTGTGGAATTGGCAAAGTGATATTTGGAAGCCCATAGAGGGCAATGGTGAAAAAGGAAATATCCTCAGATGAAATCTGGAAAGAAGCTTTCTGAGAAGCTGCTTAGTGTTCTGTTAATTCATCTCACAGAGTTACATCTGTATATCGTGGATCTCTTTGCTAGCCTTATTTCTGTGGAATATGAGTACAGATATTTCGGATCCCTTTGAAGACAATAGGGCCAAAGGAAATATCCTCCTATAACAAAGAGAAAGAAGCTTTCTGAGAAACTTCTTTGTGTTCTGTGAAATCATCTCACAGAGTTACAGCTTTCCCCTCAAGAACCCTTTCGCTAACACAGTTCTTGTGGAATTGGCAAAGTGATATTTGGAAGCCCATAGAGGGCTATGGTGAAAAAGGAAATATCCTTAGATGAAATCTGGGAAGAAGCTTTATGAGAAACTGCTTAGTGTACTGTTAATTCATCTCACAGAGTTACATGTGTATTTCGTGGATCTCTTTGCTAGCCTTATTTCTGTGGAATCTGAGAACGGATATTTGGGATCCCTTTGAAAACTATAGGGCCAAAGGAAATATCCTCCGATAACAAAGAGAAAGAAGCTTTCTGAGAAACTTCTTTGTGTTCTTTGAAATCATCTCACAGAGTTACAGCTTTCCTCTCAAGAAGCCTTTCGCTAAGACAGTTCTTGTGGAATAGGCAAAGTGATATTTGGAAGCCCATAGATGTTTTGGTGAAAAAGGAAATATCCTCAGAAGAAAAATGGAAAGAAGCTTTCTGAGAAACTGCTTAGAGTTCTGTTAATTCATCTTAGAGAGTTACATGTGTATTTCGTGGATCTAATTGCTAGCCTTATTTCTGTGGAATCTGAGAACAGATATTTCGGATCCCTTTGAAGACTATAGGGCCAAAGGAAATATCCTCCCATAACAAAGAGAAAGAAGCTTTCTGAGAAACTTCTTTTTGTTCTGTGAAATCATCTCACAGAGTTACAGCTTTCCCCTCAAGAAGCCTTTCGCTAAGACAGTTCTTGTGGAATTGGCAAAGTGATATTTGGAAGCCCATAGAGGGCTATGGTGAAAAAGGAAATATCCTCAGATGAAATCTGGAAAGAAGCTTTCCGAGAAACTGCTTAGGGTTCTGTTAATTCATCTCACAGAGTTACATCTGTATTTCGTGGATCTCTTTGCTAGCCTTATTTCTGTGAAATCTGAGTACAGATATTTCGGATCCCATTGAAGACAATAGGGCCAAAGGAAATATCCTCCTATAACAAAGAGAAAGAAGCTTTCTGAGAAACTTCTTTGTGTTCTGTGAAATCATCTCACAGAGTTACAGCGTTCCCCTCAAGAAAACTTTCGCTAAGACAGTTCTTTTGGAATTGGCAAAGTGATATTTGGAAGCCCATAGAGGGCTATGGTGAAAAAGGAAATATCCTCAGATGAAATCTGGAAAGAAGCTTTCTGAGAAACTGCTTAGTGTTCTGTTAATTCATCTCACAGAGTTACATGTGTATTTCGTAGATCTCTTTGCTAGCCTTATTTCTGTGGAATCTGAGAACAGATATTTCGGATCCCTTAGAAAACTATAGGGCCAAAGGAAATATCCTCCGATAACAAAGAGAAAGAAGCTTTCTGAGTAACTTCTTTGTGTTCTGTGAAATCATCTCACAGAATTACAGCTTTCCCCTCAAGAACCCTTTCGCTAAGACAGTTCTTTTGGAATTGGCAAAGTGATATTTGGAAGCCCATAGAGGGCTATGGTGAAAAAGGAAATATCCTCTGATGATATCTGGAAAGAAGCTTTCTGAGAAACTGCTTAGTGTTCTGTTAATTCATCTCACAGAGTTACATGTGTATTTCGTGGATCTCTTTGCTAACCTTATTTCTGTGGAATCTGAGAACCGATATTTCGGATCCCTTTGAAAAATATAGGGCCAAAGAAATATCCTCCGATAACAAAGAGAAAGAAGGTTTCTGAGAAACTTCTTTGTGTTCTGTGAAATCATCTCACAGAGTTACAGCTTTCCCGTCAAGAAGCCTTTCGCTATGACAGTTCTTGTGCAATAGGCAAAGTGATATTTGAAGCCCATAGAGGGCTACGGTGAAAAAGGAAATATCCTCAGATGAAATCTGGAAAGAAGCTTTCTGAGAAACTGCTTAGAGTTCTGTTAATTCATCTCACAGAATTACATGTGTATTTCGTGGATCTCTTTGCTAGCCTTATTTCTGTGGAATCTGAGAACAGATATTTCGGATCTCTTTGAACAATATAGGCCAAAGAAATATCCTCCGATAACAAAGAGAAAAAAGGTTTCTGAGAAACTTCTTTGTGTTCTGTGAAATCATCTCACAGAATTACAGCTTTCCCCTCAAGAAGCCTTTCGCTAAGACAGTTCTTGTGGAATAGGCAAAGTGATATTTGGAGGCCCATAGAGGGCTATGGTGAAAAAGGAAATATCCTCCGATGAAATCTGGAAAGAAGCTTTCTGAGAAACTGCTTAGTGTTCTGTTAATTCTCCTCACAGAGTTACATGTGTATTTCGTGGAACTCTTTGCTAGCCTTATTTCTGTGAAATCTGAGTACAGATATTTCGGATCCCATTGAAGACAATAGGGCCAAAGGAAATATCCTCCTATAACAAAGAGAAAGAAGCTTTCTGAGAAACTTCTTTGTGTTCTGTGAAATCATCTCACAGAGTTACAGCGTTCCCCTCAAGAACCCTTTCGCTAAGCCAGTTCTTTTGGAATTGGCAAAGTGATATTTGGAAGCCCATAGAGGGCTATGGTGAAAAAGGAAATATCCTCAGATGAAATCTGGGAAGAAGCTTTCTGAGAAACTGCTTAGTGTTCTGTTAATTCATCTCACAGAGTTACATGTGTATTTCGTGGATCTCTTTGCTAGCGTTATTTGTGTGGAATCTGAGAACAGATATTTCGGATCCCTTTGAAGACTCTAGGGCCAAAGGAAATATCCACCTATAACAAAGAGAAAGAAGCTTTCTGAGAAACTTCTTTGTGTTCTGTGAAATCATCTCACAGAATTACAGCTTTCCCCTCAAGAACCCTTTCGCTAAGCCAGTTGTTTTGGAATTGGCAAAGTGATATTTGGAAGCCCATAGAGGGCTACGGTGAAAAAGGAAATATGCTCAGATGAAATGTGGAAAGAAGCTTTCTGAGAAACTGCTTAGTGTTCTGTTAATTCATCTCACAGAGTTACATGTGTATTTCGTGGATCTCTTTGCTAGCGTTATTTCTGTGGCATCTGAGAACAGATATTTCGGATCCCTTTGAAAAATATAGGGCCAAAGAAATATCCTCCGATAACAAAGAGAAAGAAGGTTTCTGAGAAACTTCTTTGTGTTCTGTGAAATCATCTCACAGAGTTACAGCTTTCCCCTCAAGAAGACTTTCGCTAAGACAGTTCTTGTGGAATAGGCAAAGTGATATTTGGAAGCCCATAGAGGGCTATGGTGAAAAAGGAAATATCCTCAGATGAAATCTGGAAAGAAGCTTTCTGAGAAACTGCTTAGTGTTCTGTTAATTCATCTCACAGAGTTACATCTGTATTCGTGGATCTCTTTGCTAGCCTTATTTCTGTGAAATCTGAGTACAGATATTTCGGATCCCATTGAAGACAATAGGGCCAAAGGAAATATCCTCCTATAACAAAGAGAAAGAAGCTTTCTGAGAAACTTCTTTGTGTTCTGTGAAATCATCTCACAGAGTTACAGCTTTCCCCTCAAGAAGCCTTTCGCTAAGACAGTTCTTGTGGAATTGGCAAAGTGATATTTGGAAGCCCATTGAGGTCTATGGTGAAAAAGGAAATATCCTCCGATGAAATCTGGAAAGAAGCTTTCTGAGAAACTGCTTAGTGTTCTGTTAATTCATCTCACAGAGTTACATGTGTATTTCGTGGATTTCTTTGCTAGCCTTATTTCTGTGGAATCTGAGAACGGATATTTCGGATCCCTTTGAAAACCATAGGGCCAAAGGAAATATCCTCCGATAACAAAGAGAAAGAAGGTTTCTGAGAAACTTCTTTGTGTTCTGTGAAATCATCTCACAGAGTTACAGCTTTCCCCTCAAGAAGCCGTTCGCTAAGACAGTTCTTTTGGAATTGGCAAAGTGATATTTGGAAGCCCATAGAGGGCTATGGTGAAAAAGGAAATATCCTCTGATGAAATCTGGAAAGAAGCTTTCTGAGAAACTGCTTAGTGTTCTGTTAATTCATCTCACAGAGTTACATCTGTATTTCGTGGATCTCTTTGCTAGCCTTATTTCTGTGGAATCTGAGTACAGATATTTCGGATCCCTTTGAAGACAATAGGGCCAAAGGAAATATCTTCCTATAACAAAGAGAAAGAAGCTTTCTGAGAAACTACTTTGTGTTCTGTGAAATCATATCACAGAGTTACAGCTTTCCCCTCAAGAAGCCTTTCGCTAAGACAGTTCTTGTGGAATTGGCAAAGTGATATTTGGAAGCCCATAGAGGGCTACGGTGAAAAAGGAAATGTCCTCCGATGAAATCTGGAAAGAAGCTTTCTGAGAAACTGCTTAGTGTTCTGTTAATTCATCTCACAGAGTTACATGTGTATTTCGTGGATCTCTTTGCTAGCCTTATTTCTGTGGAATCTGAGAACAGACATTTCGGATCCCTTAGAAAACTATAGGGCCAAAGGAAATATCCTCCGATAACAAAGAGAAATAAGGTTTCTGAGAAACTTCTTTGTGTTCTGTGAAATCATCTCACAGAGTTACAGCTTTCCCCTCAAGAAGCCTTTCGCTAAGACAGTTCTTGTGGAATTGGCAAAGTGATATTTGGAAGCCCATAGAGGGTTTGGTGAAAAAGGAAATATCCTCAGATGAAATCTGGAAAGAAGCTTTCTGAGAAACTGCTTAGTGTTCTGTTAATTCATCTCACAGAGTTAAATGTGTATTTCGTGGATCTCTTTGCTAGCGTTATTTGTGTGGAATCTGAGAACAGATATTTCGGATCCCTTTGAAGACTCTAGGGCCAAAGGAAATATCCACCTATAACAAAGAGAAAGAAGCTTTCTGAGAAACTTCTTTGTGTTCTGTGAAATCATCTCACAGAATTACAGCTTTCCCCTCAAGAACCCTTTCGCTAAGCCAGTTCTTTTGGAATTGGCAAAGTGATATTTGGAAGCCCATAGAGGGCTACGGTGAAAAAGGAAATATGCTCAGATGAAATGTGGAAAGAAGCTTTCTGAGAAACTGCTTAGTGTTCTGTTAATTCATCTCACAGTGTTACATGTGTATTTCGTGGATCTCTTTGCTAGCGTTATTTCTGTGGCATCTGAGAACAGATATTTCGGATCCCTTTGAAAAATATAGGGCCAAAGAAATATCCTCCGATAACAAAGAGAAAGAAGGTTTCTGAGAAACTTCTTTGTGTTCTGTGAAATCATCTCACAGAGTTACAGCTTTCCCCTCAAGAAGCCTTTCGCTAAGACAGTTCTTGTGGAATAGGCAAAGTGATATTTGGAAGCCCCTAGAGGGCTATGGTGAAAAAGGAAATATCCTCAGATGAAATCTGGAAAGAGGCTTTCTGAGAAACTGCTTAGTGTTCTGTTAATTCATCTCACAGAGTTACATCTGTATTCGTGGATCTCTTTGCTAGCCTTATTTCTGTGAAATCTGAGTACAGATATTTCGGATCCCATTGAAGACAATAAGGCCAAAGGAAATATCCTCCTATAACAAAGAGAAAGAAGCTTTCTGAGAAACTTCTTTGTGTTCTGTGAAATCATCTCACAGAGTTACAGCGTTCCCCTCAAGAACCCTTTCGCTAAGACAGTTCTTTTGGAATTGGCAAAGTGATATTTGGAAGCCCATAGAGGGCTATGGAGAAAAAGGAAATATCCTCAGATGAAATCTGGAAAGAAGCTTTCTGAGAAACTGCTTAGTGTTCTGTTAATTCATCTCACAGAGTTACATGTGTATTTCGTGGATCTCTTTGCTAGCCTTCTTTCTGTAGAATCTGAGAACAGATATTTCGGATCCCTTAGAAAACTATAGGGCAAAGGAAATATCCTCCGATAACAAAGAGAAAGAAGGTTTCTGAGAAACTTCTTTGTGTTCTGTGAAATCATCTCACAGAGTTACAGCTTTCCCCTCAAGAAGCCTTTCGCTAAGACAGTTCTTGTGGAATTGGCAAAGTGATATTTGGACGCCCTTAGGGGGCTATGGTGAAAAAGGAAATATCCTCAGATGAAATCTGGAAAGAAGCTTTCTGAGAAACTGCTTAGTGTTATGTTAATTCATCTCACAGAGTTACATGTGTATTTCGTGGATCTCTTTACTAGCCTTATTTCTGTGGAATCTGAGAACAGATATTTCGGATCCCTTTGAAGACTATAGGGCCAAAGGAAATATCCTCCAATAACAAAAGAAATAATCTTTCTGAGAAACTTCTTTGTGTTCTGTGAAATCATCTCACAGAGTTACAGCGTTCCCCTCAAGAACCCTTTCGCTAAGACAGTTCTTTTGGAATTGGCAAAGTGATATTTGGAAGCCCATAGAGGGCTATGGTGAAAAAGGAAATATCCTCAGATGAAATCTGGAAAGAAGCTTTCTGAGAAACTGCTTAGTGTTCTGTTAATTCATCTCACAGAGTTACATGTGTATTTCGTGGATCTCTTTGCTAGCCTTATTTCTGTGGAATCTGAGAACAGATATTTCGGATCCCTTTGAAGACTATAGGGCCAAAGGAAATATCCTCCAATAACAAAAGAAATAATCTTTCTGAGAAACTTCTTTGTGTTCTGTGAAATCATCTCACAGAGTTACAGCGTTCCCCTCAAGAACCCTTTCGCTAAGACAGTTCTTTTGGAATTGGCAAAGTGATATTTGGAAGCCCATAGAGGGCTATGGTGAAAAAGGAAATATCCTCAGATGAAATCTGGAAAGAAGCTTTCTGAGAAACTGCTTAGTGTTCTGTTAATTCATCTCACAGAGTTACATGTGTATTTCGTGGATCTCTTTGCTAGCCTTATTTCTGTGGAATCTGAGAACAGATATTTCGGATCCCTTAGAAAACTATAGGGCCAAAGGAAATATCCTCCGATAACAAAGAGAAAGAAGGTTTCTGAGAAACTTCTTTGTGTTCTGTGAAATCATCTCACAGAGTTACAGCTTTCCCCTCAAGAAGCCTTTTGCTAAGACAGTTCTTGTGCAATAGGCAAAATGATATTTGGAAGCCCATAGAGGGCTATGGTGAAAAAGGAAATATCCTCTGATGAAATCTGGAAAGAAGCTTTCTGAGAAACTGCTTAGTGTTCTGTTAATTCATCTCACAGAGTTACATCTGTATTTCGTGGATCTCTTTGCTAGCCTTATTTCTGTGGAATCTGAGTACAGATATTTCGGATCCCTTTGAAGACAATAGGGCCAAAGGAAATATCTTCCTATAACAAAGAGAAAGAAGCTTTCTGAGAAACTTCTTTTTGTTCTGTGAAATCATATCACAGAGTTACAGCTTTCCCCTCAAGAAGCCTTTCGCTAAGACAGTTCTTGTGGAATTGGCAAAGTGATATTTGGAAGCCCATTGAGGTCTATGGTGAAAAAGGAAATATCCTCCGATGAAATCTGGAAAGAAGCTTTCTGAGAAACTGCTTAGTGTTCTGTTAATTCATCTCACAGAGTTACATGTGTATTTCGTGGATTTCTTTGCTAGCCTTATTTCTGTGGAATCTGAGAACGGATATTTCGGATCCCTTTGAAAACTATAGGGCCAAAGGAAATATCCTCCGATAACAAAGAGAAAGAAGGTTTCTGAGAAACTTCTTTGTGTTCTGTGAAATCATCTCACAGAGTTACAGCTTTCCCCTCAAGAAGCCTTTCGCTAAGACAGTTCTTGTGGAATTGGCAAAGTGATATTTGGAAGCCCATAGAGGGCTACGGTGAAAAAGGAAATATCCTCCGATGAAATCTGGAAAGAAGCTTTCTGAGAAACTGCTTAGTGTTCTGTTAATTCATCTCACAGAGTTACATGTGTATTTCGTGGATTTCTTTGCTAGCCTTATTTCTGTGGAATATGAGAACGGATATTTCGGATCCCTTTGAAAACTATAGGGCCAAAGGAAATATCCTCCGATAACAAAGAGAAAGAAGCTTTCTGAGAAACTTCTTTGTGTTCTGTGAAATCATCTCACAGAGTTACAGCTTTCCCCTCAAGAAGCCTTTCGCTAAGACAGTTCTTGTGGAATTGGCAAAGTGATGTTTGGAAGCCCATAGAGGGCTATGGTGAAAAAGGAAATATCCTCCGATGAAATCTCGAAAGAAGTTTTCTGAGAAACTGCTTAGTGTTCTGTTAATTCATCTCACAGAGTTACATGTGTATTTCGTGGTTTTCTTTGCTAGCCTTATTTCTGTGGAATCTGAGAACGGATATTTGGGATCCCTTTGAAAACTATAGGGCCAAAGGAAATATCCTCCGATAACAAAGAGAAAGAAGCTTTCTGAGAAACTTCTTTGTGTTCTTTGAAATCATCTCACAGAGTTACAGCTTTCCGCTCAAGAAGCCTTTCGCTAAGACAGTTCTTGTGGAATAGGCAAAGTGATATTTGGAAGCCCATAGATGTTTTGGTGAAAAAGGAAATATCCTCAGATGAAAAATGGAAAGAAGCTTTCTGAGAAACTGCTTAGAGTTCTGTTAATTCATCTTAGAGAGTTACATGTGTATTTCGTGGATCTCTTTGCTAGCCTTATTTCTGTGGAATCTGAGAACAGATATTTCACATCCCTTTGAAGACTATAGGGCCAAAGGAAATATCCTCCGATAATAAAGAGAAAGAAGCTTTCTGAGAAACTTCTTTGTGTTCTGTGAAATCATCTCACAGAGTTACAGCTTTCCCCTCAAGAAGCCTTTCGCTAAGACAGTTCTTGTGGAATAGGAAAAGTGATATTTGGAAGCCCATAGAGGGCTATGGTGAAAAAGGAAATATCCTCAGATGAAATCTGGAAAGAAGCTTTCCGAGAAACTGCTTAGGGTTCTGTTAATTCATCTCACAGAGTTACATCTGTATTTCGTGGATCTCTTTGCTAGCCTTATTTCTGTGAAATCTGAGTACAGATATTTCGAATCCCATTGAAGACAATAGGGCCAAAGGAAATATCCTCCTATAACAAAGAGAAAGAAGCTTTCTGAGAAACTTCTTTGTGTTCTGTGAAATCATCTCACAGAGTTACAGCGTTCCCCTCAAGAAAACATTCGCTAAGACAGTTCTTTTGGAATTGGCAAAGTGATATTTGGAAGCCCATAGAGGGCTATGCTGAAAAAGGAAATATCCTCAGATGAAATCTGGAAAGAAGCTTTCTGAGAAACTGCTTAGTGTTCTGTTAATTCATCTCACAGAGTTACATGTGTATTTCGTGGATCTCTTTGCTAGCCTTATTTCTGTGGAATCTGAGAACAGATATTTCGGATCCCTTAGAAAACTATAGGGCCAAAGGAAATATCCTCCGATAATAAAGAGAAAGAAGCTTTCTGAGAAACTTCTTTGTGTTCTGTGAAATCATCTCACAGAGTTACAGCTTTCCCCTCAAGAAGCCTTTCGCTAAGACAGTTCTTGTGGAATTGGCAAAGTGATATTTGGAAGCCCATAGAGGGCTATGGTGAAAAAGGAAATATCCTCAGATGAAATCTGGAAAGAAGCTTTCTGAGAAACTGCTTAGTGTTCTGTTAATTCATCTCACAGAGTTACATCTGTATTTCGTGGATCTCTTTGCTAGCCTTATTTCTGTGGAATCTGAGTACAGATATTTCGGATCCCATTGAAGACAATAGGGCCAAAGGAAATATCCTCCGATAAGAAAGAGAAAGAAGCTTTCTGAGAAACTTCTTTGTGTTCTGTGAAATCATCTCACAGAGTTACAGCTTTCCCCTCAAGAACCCTTTCCCTAAGACAGTTCTTGTGGAATTGGCAAAGTGATATTTGGAAGCCCATAGAGGGCTATGGTGAAAAAGGAAATATCCTTAGATGAAATCTGGGAAGAAGCTTTATGAGAAACTGCTTAGTGTTCTGTTAATTCATCTCACAGAGTTACATGTGTATTTCGTGGATCTCTTTGCTAGCCTTATTTCTGCGGAATCTGAGAACAGATATTTCGGATCCCTTAGAAAACTATAGGGCCAAAGGAAATATCCTCCGATAACAAAGAGAAAGAAGGTTTCTGAGAAACTTCTTTGTGTTCTGTGAAATCATCTCACAGAGTTACAGCTTTCCCCTCATGAAGCCTTTCGCTATGACAGTTCTTGTGGAATAGGCAAAGTGATATTTAGAAGCCCATAGAGGGCTATGGTGAAAAAGGAAATATCCTCCGATGAAATCTGGAAAGAAGCTTTCTGAGAAACTGCTTAGGGTTCTGTTAATTCATCTCACAGAGTTACATCTGTATTTCGTGGATCTCTTTGCTAGCCTTATTTCTGTGAAATCTGAGTACAGATATTTCGGATCCCATTGAAGACAATAGGGCCAAAGGAAATATCCTCCTATAACAAAGAGAAAGAAGCTTTCTGAGAAACTTCTTTGTGTTCTGTGAAATCATCTCACAGAGTTACAGCGTTCCCCTCAAGAAAACTTTCGCTAAGACAGTTCTTTTGGAATTGGCAAAGTGATATTTGGAAGCCCATAGAGGGCTATGGTGAAAAAGGAAATATCCTCAGATGAAATCTAGAAAGAAGCTTTCTGAGAAACTGCTTAGTGTTCTGTTAATTCATCTCACAGAGTTACATGTGTATTTCGTGGATCTCTTTGCTAGCCTTATTTCTGTGGAATCTGAGAACAGATATTTCGGATCCCTTAGAAAACTATAGGGCCAAAGGAAATATCCTCCGATAACAAAGAGAAAGAAGGTTTCTGAGAAACTTCTTTGTGTTCTGTGAAATCATCTCACAGAGTTACAGCTTTCCCCTCAAGAAGCCTTTTGCTAAGACAGTTCTTGTGCAATAGGCAAAATGATATTTGGAAGCCCATAGAGGGCTATGGTGAAAAAGGAAATATCCTCTGATGAAATCTGGAAAGAAGCTTTCTGAGAAACTGCTTAGTGTTCTGTTAATTCATCTCACAGAGTTACATGTGTATTTCGTGGATCTCTTTGTTAGCGTTATTTCTGTGGAATCTGAGAACAGATATTTCGGATCCCTTTGAAAAATATAGGGCCAAAGAAATATCCTCCGAAAACAAAGAGAAAGAAGGTTTCTGAGAAACTTCTTTGTGTTCTGTGAAATCATCTCACAGAGTTACAGCTTTACCCTCAAGAAGCCTTTCGCTAAGGCAGTTCTTGTGGAATAGGCAAAGTGATATTTGGAAGCCCATAGAGGGCTATGGTGAAAAAGGAAATATCCTCAGATGAAATCTGGAAAGAAGCTTTCTGAGAAACTTCTTAGTGTTCTGTTAATTCATCTCACAGAGTTACATCTGTATTCGTGGATCTCTTTGCTAGCCTTATTTCTGTGAAATCTGAGTACAGATATTTCGGATCCCATTGAAGACAATAGGGCCAAAGGAAATATCCTCCTATAACAAAGAGAAAGAAGCTTTCTGAGAAACTTCTTTTTGTTCTGTGAAATCATCTCACAGAGTTACAGCTTTCCCCTCAAGAAGCCTTTCGCTAAGACAGTTCTTGTGGAATTGGCAAAGTGATATTTGGAAGCCCATAGAGGGCTATGGTGAAAAAGGAAATATCCTCAGATGAAAAATGGAAAGAAGCTATCTGAGAAACTGCTTAGTGTTCTGTTAATTCATCTCACAGAGTTACATGTGTATTTCGTGGATTTCTTTGCTAGCCTTATTTCTGTGGAATCTGAGAACGGATATTTCGGATCCCTTTGAAAACTATAGGTCCAAAGGAAATATCCTCCGATAACAAAGAGAAAGAAGCTTTCTGAGAAACTTCTTTGTGTTCTGTGAAATCATCTCACAGAGTTACAGCTTTCCCCTCAAGAAGCCTTTCGCTAAGACAGTTCTTTTGGAATTGGCAAAGTGATATTTGGAAGCCCATAGTGGGCTATGGTGAAAAAGGAAATATCCTCAGATGAAATCTGGAAAGAAGCTTTCTGAGAAACTGCTTAGTGTTCTGTTAATTCATCTCACAGAGTTACATGTGTATTTCGTGGATCTCTTTGCTAGCCTTATTTCTGTGGAATCTGAGAACAGATATTTCGGATCCCTTAGAAAACTATAGGGCCAAAGGAAATATCCTCCGATAACAAAGAGAAAGAAAGTTTCTGAGAAACTTCTTTGTGTTCTGTGAAATCATCTCACAGAGTTACAGCTTTCCCCTCAAGAAGCCTTTTGCTAAGACAGTTCTTGTGCAATAGGCAAAATGATATTTGGAAGCCCATAGAGGGCTATGGTGAAAAAGGAAATATCCTCTGATGAAATCTGGAAAGAAGCTTTCTGAGAAACTGCTTAGTGTTCTGTTAATTCATCTCACAGAGTTACATCTGTATTTAGTGGATCTCTTTGCTAGCCTTATTTCTGTGGAATCTGAGAACAGATATTTCGGATCCCTTTGAAGACAATAGGGCCAAAGGAAATATCTTCCTATAACAAAGAGAAAGAAGCTTTCTGAGAAACTTCTTTGCGTTCTGTGAAATCATATCACAGAGTTACAGCTTTCCCCTCAAGAAGCCTTTCGCTAAGACATTTCTTGTGGAATTGGCAAAGTGATATTTGGAAGCCCATTGAGGGCTACGGTGAAAAAGGAATTATCCTCCGATGAAATCTGGAAAGAAGCTTTCTGAGAAACTGCTTAGTGTTCTGTTAATTCATCTCACAGAGTTTCATGTGTATTTCGTGGATTTCTTTGCTAGCCTTATTTCTGTGGAATCTGAGAACGGATATTTCGGATCCCTTTGAAAACTATAGGGCCAAAGGAAATATCCTCCGATAACAAAGAGAAAGAAGGTTTCTGAGAAACTTCTTTGTGTTCTGTGAAATCATCTCACAGAGTTACAGCTTTCCCCTCAAGAAGCCTTTCGCTAAGACAGTTCTTTTGGAATTGGCAAAGTGATATTTGGAAGCCCATAGAGGGCTATGGTGAAAAAGGAAATATCCTCTGATGAAATCTGGAAAGAAGCTTTCTGAGAAACTGCTTAGTGTTCTGTTAATTCATCTCACAGAGTTACATCTGTATTTCGTGGATCTCTTGCTAGCCTTATTTCTGTGGAATCTGAGTACAGATATTTCGGATCCCTTTGAAGACAATAGGGCCAAAGGAAATACCTTCCTATAACAAAGAGAAAGAAGCTTTCTGAGAAACTTCTTTGTGTTCTGTGAAATCATATCACAGAGTTACAGCTTTCCCCTCAAGAAGCCTTTCGCTAAGACAGTTCTTGTGGAATTGGCAAAGTGATATTTGGAAGCCCATAGAGGGCTACGGTGAAAAAGGAAATAACCTCCGATGAAATCTGGAAAGAAGCTTTCTGAGAAACTGCTTAGTGTTCTGTTAATTCATCTCACAGAGTTACATGTGTATTTCGTGGATTTCTTTGCTAGCCTTATTTCTGTGGAATATGAGAACGGATATTTCGGATCCCTTTGAAAACTATAGGGCCAAAGGAAATATCCTCCGATAACAAAGAGAAAGAAGCTTTCTGAGAAACTTCTTTGTGTTCTGTGAAACCATCTCACAGAGTTACAGCTTTCCTCTCAAGAAGCCTTTCGCTAAGACAGTTCTTTTGGAATTGGCAAAGTGATGTTTGGAAGCCCATAGAGGGCTATGGTGAAAAAGGAAATATCCTCCGATGAAATCTCGAAAGAAGTTTTCTGAGAAACTGCTTAGTGTTCTGTTAATTCATCTCACAGAGTTACATGTGTATTTCGTGGTTTTCTTTGCTAGCCTTATTTCTGTGGAATCTGAGAACGGATATTTGGGATCCCTTTGAAAACTATAGGGCCAAAGGAAATATCCTCCGATAACAAAGAGAAAGAAGCTTTCTGAGAAACTTCTTTGTGTTCTTTGAAATCATCTCACGGAGTTACAGCTTTCCGCTCAAGAAGCCTTTCGCTAAGACAGTTCTTGTGCAATAGGCAAAGTGATATTTGGAAGCCCATAGATGTTTTGGTGAAAAAGGAAATATCCTCAGATGAAAAATGGAAAGAAGCTTTCTGAGAAACTGCTTAGAGTTCTGTTAATTCATCTTAGAGAGTTACATGTGTATTTCGTGGATCTCTTTGCTAGCCTTATTTCTGTGGAATCTGAGAACAGATATTTCGGATCCCTTTGAAGACTATAGGGCCAAAGGAAATATCCTCCGATAACAAAGAGAAAGAAGCTTTCTGAGAAACTTCTTTGTGTTCTGTGAAATCATCTCACAGAGTTACAGCTTTCCCCTCAAGAAGCCTTTCGCTAAGACAGTTCTTGTGGAATTGGCAAAGTGATATTTGGAAGCCCATAGAGGGCTATGGTGAAAAAGGAAATATCCTCAGATGAAATCTGGAAAGAAGCTTTCTGTGAAACTGCTTAGTGTTCTGTTAATTCATCTCACAGAGTTACATCTGTATTTCGTGGATCTCTTTGCTAGCCTTATTTCTGTGGAATCTGAGTACAGATATTTCGGATCCCATTGAAGACAAAAGGGCCAAAGGAAATATCCTCCTATAACAAAGAGAAAGAAGCTTTCTGAGAAACTTCTTTGTGTTCTGTGAAATCATCTCACAGAGTTACAGCTTTCCCCTCAAGAACCCTTTCGCTAAGACAGTTCTTGTGGAATTGGCAAAGTGATATTTGGAAGCCCATAGAGGGCTATGGTGAAAAAGGAAATATCCTCCGATGAAATCTGGAAAGAAGCTTTCCGAGAAACTGCTTAGGGTTCTGTTAATTCATCTCACAGAGTTACATCTGTATTTCGTGGATCTCTTTGCTAGCCTTATTTCTGTGAAATCTGAGTACAGATATTTCGGATCCCATTGAAGACAATAGGGCCAAAGGAAATATCCTCCTATAACAAAGAGAAAGAAGCTTTCTGAGAAACTTCTTTGTGTTCTGTGAAATCATCTCACAGAGTTACAGCGTTCCCCTCAAGAACCCTTTCGCTAAGACAGTTCTTTTGGAATTGGCAAAGTGATATTTGGAAGCCCATAGAGGGCTATGGTGAAAAAGGAAATATCCTCAGATGAAATCTGGAAAGAAGCTTTCTGAGAAACTGCTTAGTGTTCTGTTAATTCATCTCACAGAGTTACATGTGTATTTCGTGGATCTCTTTGTTAGCCTTATTTCTGTGGAATCTGAGAACAGATATTTCGTATCCCTTTGAAGACTCTAGGGCCAAAGGAAATATCCTCCGATAACAAAGAGAAAGAAGCTTTCTGAGAAACTTCTTTGTGTTCTGTGAAATCATCTCACAGAGTTACAGCTTTCCCCTAAAGAAGCCTTTCGCTAAGACAGTTCTTGTGGAATTGGCAAAGTGATATTTGGAAGCCCATAGAGAGCTATGGTGAAAAAGGAAATATCCTCAGATGAAATCTGGAAAGAAGCTTTCTGAGAAACTGCTTAGTGTTCTGTTAATTCATCTCACAGAGTTACATCTCTATTTCGTGGATCTCTTTGCTAGCCTTATTTCTGTGGAATCTGAGAACAGATATTTCGGATCCCTTTGAAGACTATAGGGCCAAAGGAAATATCCTCCGATAACAAAGAGAAAGAAGCTTTCTGAGAAACTTCTTTGTGTTCTGTGAAATCATCTCACAGAATTACAGCTTTCCCCTCAAGAACCCTTTCGCTAAGACAGTTCTTTTGGAATTGGCAAAGTGATATTTGGAAGCCCATAGAGGGCTACGGTGAAAAAGGAAATATGCTCAGATGAAATGTGGAAAGAAGCTTTCTGAGAAACTGCTTAGTGTTCTGTTAATTCATCTCACAGAGTTACATCTGTATTTCGTGGATCTCTTTGCTAGCGTTATTTCTGTGGAATCTGAGAACAGATATTTCGGATCCCTTTGAAAAATATAGGGCCAAAGAAATATCCTCCGATAACAAAGAGAAAGAAGGTTTCTGAGAAACTTCTTTGTGTTCTGTGAAATCATCTCACAGAGTTACAGCTTTCCCCTCAAGAAGCCTTTCGCTAAGACAGTTCTTGTGGAATAGGCAAAGTGATATTTGGAAGCCCTTAGAGGGCTATGGTGAAAAAGGAAATATCCTCAGATGAAATCTGGAAAGAAGCTTTCTGAGAAACTGCTTAGTGTTCTGTTAATTCATCTCACAGAGTTACATCTGTATTCGTGGATCTCTTTGCTAGCCTTATTTCTGTGAAATCTGAGTACAGATATTTCGGAACCCATTGAAGACAATAGGGCCAAAGGAAATATCCTCCGATAACAAAGAGAAAGAAGCTTTCTGAGAAACTTCTTTGTGTTCTGTGAAATCATCTCACAGAGTTACAGCGTTCCCGTCAAGAACCCTTTCGCTAAGACATTTCTTTTGGAATTGGCAAAGTGATATTTGGAAGCCCATAGAGGGCTATGGAGAAAAAAGAAATATCCTCAGATGAAATCTGGAAAGAAGCTTTCTGAGAAACTGCTTAGTGTTCTGTTAATTCATCTCACAGAGTTACATGTGTATTTCCTGGATCTCTTTGCTAGCCTTATTTCTGTGGAATCTGAGAACAGATATTTCGGATCCCTTAGAAAACTATAGGGCAAAGGAAATATCCTCCGATAACAAAGAGAAAGAAGGTTTCTGAGAAACTTCTTTGTGTTCTGTGAAATCATCTCACAGAGTTACAGCTTTCCCCTCAAGAAGCCTTTCGCTAAGACAGTTCTTGTGGAATTGGCAAAGTGATATTTGGACGCCCATAGGGGGCTATGGTGAAAAAGGAAATATCCTCAGATGAAATCTGGAAAGAAGCTTTCTGAGAAACTGCTTAGTGTTCTGTTAATTCATCTCACAGAGTTACATGTGTATTTCGTGGATCTCTTTGCTAGCCTTATTTCTGTGGAATCTGAGAACAGATATTTCGGATCCCTTTGAAGACTATAGGGCCAAAGGAAATATCCTCCAATAACAAAAGAAAGAATCTTTCTGAGAAACTTCTTTGTGTTCTGTGAAATCATCTCACAGAGTTACAGCGTTCCCCTCAAGAACACTTTCGCTAAGACAGTTCTTTTGGAAATGGCAAAGTGATATTTGGAAGCCCATAGAGGGCTATGGTGAAAAAGGAAATATCCTCAGATGAAATCTGGAAAGAAGCTTTCTGAGAAACTGCTTAGTGTTCTGTTAATTCATCTCACAGAGTTACATGTGTATTTCGTTGATCTCTTTGCTAGCCTTATTTCTGTGGAATCTGAGAACCGATATTTCGGATCCCTTAGAAAACTATAGGGCCAAAGGAAATATCCTCCGATAACAACGAGAAAGAAGGTTTCTGAGAAACTTCTTTGTGTTCTGTGAAATCATCTCACAGAGTTACAGCTTTCCCCTCAAGAAGCCTTTCGCTAAGAGAGTTCTTGTGGAATTGGCAAAGTGATATTTGGAAGACCATAGAGGGCTAAGGTGAAAAAGAAAATATCCTCAGACGAAATCTGGAAAGAAGCTTTCTGAGAAACTGCTTAGTGTTCTGTTAATTCATCTCACAGAGTTACATGTGTATTTCGTGGATCTCTTTGCTAGCCTTATTTCTGTGGAATCTGAGAACAGATATTTCGGATCCCTTTGAAGACTATAGTGCCAAAGGAAATATCCTCCGATAACAAAGAGAAAGAAGGTTTCTGAGAAACTTCTTTGTGTTCTGTGAAATCATCTCACAGAGTTACAGCTTTCCCCTCAAGAAGCCTTTCGCTAAGACAGTTCTTTTGGAATTGGCAAAGTGATATTTGGAAGCCCATAGAGGGCTATGGTGAAAAAGGAAATATCCTCTGATGAAATCTGGAAAGAAGCTTTCTGAGAAACTGCTTAGTGTTCTGTTAATTCATCTCACAGAGTTACATCTGTATTTCGTGGATCTCTTTGCTAGCCTTATTTCTGTGGAATCTGAGTACAGATATTTCGGATCCCTTTGAAGACAATAGGGCCAAAGGAAATATCTTCCTATAACAAAGAGAAAGAAGCTTTCTGAGAAACTTCTTTGTGTTCTGTGAAATCATCTCACAGAGTTACAGCTTTCCCCTCAAGAAGCCTTTCGCTAAGACAGTTCTTGTGGAATTGGCAAAGTGATATTTGGAAGCCCATAGAGGGCTACGGTGAAAAAGGAAATATCCTCCGATGAAATCTGGAAAGAAGCTTTCTGAGAAACTGCTTAGTGTTCTGTTAATTCATCTCACAGTGTTACATGTGTATTTCGTGGATTTCTTTGCTAGCCTTATCTCTGTGGAATCTGAGAACGGATATTTCGGATCCCTTTGAAAACTATAGGGCCAAAGGAAATATCCCCCGATAACAAAGAGAAAGAAGCTTTCTGAGAAACTTCTTTGTGTTCTGTGAAATCATCTCACAGAGTTACAGCTTTCCCCTCAAGAAGCCTTTCGCTAAGACAGTTCTTGTGGAATTGGCAAAGTGATGTTTGGAAGCCCATAGAGGGCTATGGTGAAAAAGGAAATATCCTCAGATGAAATCTCGAAAGAAGTTTTCTGAGAAACTGCTTAGTGTTCTGTTAATTCATCTCACAGAGTTACATGTGTATTTCGAGGATTTCTTTGCTAGCCTTATTTCTGTGGAATCTGAGAACGGATATTTGGGATCCCTTTGAAAACTATAGGGACAAAGGAAATATCCTCCGATAACAAAGAGAAAGAAGCTTTCTGAGAAACTTCTTTGTGTTCTGTGAAATCATCTCACAGAGTTACAGCTTTCCCCTCAAGACGCCTGTCGCTATGACAGTTCTTGTGGAATACGAAAAGTGATATTTGGAAGCCCATAGAGGGCTATGGTGAAAAAGGAAATATCCTCAGATGAAATCTGGAAAGAAGCTTTTTGAGAATCTGCTTAGTGTTCTGTTAATTCATCTCACAGAGTTACATCTGTATTTCGTGGATCTCTTTGCTAGCCTTATTTCTGTGAAATCTGAGTACAGATATTTCGGATCCCATTGAAGACAATAGGGCCAAAGGAAATATCCTCCTATAACAAAGAGAAAGAAGTTTTCTGAGAAACTTCTTTGTGTTCTGTGAAATCATCTCACAGAGTTACAGCTTTCCCCTCAAGAACCCTTTCGCTAAGACTGTTCTTTTGGAATTGGCAAAGTGATATTTGGAAACCCGTAGTGGGCTATTGTGAAAAAGGAAATATCCTCAGATGAAATCTGGAAAGAAGCTTTCTGAGAAACTGCTTAGTGTTCTGTTAATTCATCTCACAGAGTTACATGTGTATTTCGTGGATCTCTTTGCTAGCCTTATTTCTGTGGAATCTGAGAACAGATATTTCGGATCCCTTTGAAAACTATAGGGCCAAAGGAAATATCCTCCGATAACAAAGAGAAAGAAGGTTTCTGAGAAACTTCTTTGTGTTCTGTGAAATCATCTCACAGAGTTACAGCTTTCCCCTCAAGAAGCCTTTCGCTAAGACAGTTCTTGTGGAATAGGCTAAGTGATTTTTGGAAGCCCATAGATGGTTTGGTGAAAAAGGAAATATCCTCAAATGAAAAATGGAAAGAAGCTTTCTGAGAAACTGCTTAGTGTTCTGTTAATTCATATCACAGAGTTACATCTGTATTCGCGGATCTCTTTGCTAGCCTTATTTCTGTGAAATCTGAGTACAGATATTTCGTATCCCATTGAAGACAATAGGGCCAAAGGAAATATCCTACTATAACAAAGAGAAAGAAGCTTTCTGAGAAACTTCTTTGTGTTCTGTGAAATCATCTCACAGAGTTACAGCTTTCCCCTCAAGAACCCTTTCGCTAAGACTGTTCTTTTGGAATTGGCAAAGTGATATTTGGAAGCCCGTAGAGGGCTATTGTGAAAAAGGAAATATCCTCAGATGAAATCTGGAAAGAAGCTTTCTGAGAAACTGCTTAGTGTTCTGTTAATTCATCTCACAGAGTTACGTGTGTATTTCGTGGATCTCTTTGCTAGCCTTATTTCTGTGGAATCTGAGAACAGATATTTCGGATCCCTTTGAAAACTACAGGGCCAAAGGAAATATCCTCCGATAACAAAGAGAAAGAAGGTTTCTGAGAAACTTCTTTGTGTTCTGTGAAATCATCTCACAGAGTTACAGCTTTCCCCTCAAGAAGCCTTTCGCTAAGACATTTATTGTGGAATAGGCAAAGTGATATTTGGAAGCCCATAGATGGTTTGGTGAAAAAGGAAATATCCTCAAATGAAAACTGGAAAGAAGCTTTCTGAGAAAATGCTTAGTGTTCTGTTAATTCATCTCACAGAGTTACATCTGTATTCGTGGATCTCTTTGCTAGCCTTATTTCTGTGAAATCTGAGTACAGATATTTCGGATCCCATTGAAGACAATAGGGCCAAAGGAAATATCCTCCGATAACAAAGAGAAAGAAGCTTTCTGAGAAACTTCTTTGTGTTCTGTGAAATCATCTCACAGAGTTACAGCTTTCCCCTCAAGAAGCCTTTCGCTAAGACAGTTCTTGTGGAATAGGCAAAGTGATATTTGGAAGCCCATAGAGGGCTATGGTGAAAAAGGAAATATCCTCAGATGAAATCTGGAAAGAAGCTTTCTGAGAAACTGCTTAGTGTTCTTTAATTCATCTCACAGAGTTACATCTGTATTCGTGGATCTCTTTGCTAGCCTTATTTCTGTGAAATCTGAGTACAGATATTTCGGATCCCATTGAAGACAATAGGGCCAAAGGAAATATCCTCCTATAACAAAGAGAAAGAAGCTTTCTGAGAAACTTCTTTGTGTTCTGTGAAATCATCTCACAGAGTTACAGCGTTCCCCTCAAGAACCCTTTCGCTAAGACAGTTCTTGTGGAATTGGCAAAATGATATTTGGAAGCCCATAGAGGGCTATGGTGAAAAAGGAAATATCCTCAGATGAAATCTGGAAAGAAGCTTTCTGAGAAACTGCTTAGTGTTCTGTTAATTCATCTCACAGAGATACATGTGTATTTCGTGGATCTCTTTGCTAGCCTTATTTCTGTGGAATCTGAGAACAGATATTTCGGATCCCTTAGAAAACTATAGGGCCAAAGGAAATATCCTCCGATAACAAAGAGAAAGAAGGTTTCTGAGAAACTTCTTTGTGTTCTGTGAAATCATCTCACAGAGTTACAGCTTTCCCCTCAAGAAGCCTTTCGCTAAGACAGTTCTTGTGGAATAGGCAAAGTGATATTTGGAAGCCCATAGATGGTTTGGTGAAAAAGGAAATATCCTCAGATGAAAAATGGAAAGAAGCTTTCTGAGAAACTGCTTAGTGTTCTGTTAATTCATCTCACAGAGTTACATCTGTATTTCGTGGATCTCTTTGCTAGGCTTATTTCTGTGGAATCTGAGTACAGATATTTCGGATCTCATTGAAGACAATAGGGCCAAAGGAAATATCCTCTTATAACAAAGAGAAAGAAGCTTTCTGAGAAACTTCTTTGTGTTCTGTGAAATCATCTCACAGAATTACAGCTTTCCCCTCAAGAAACCTTTCGCTAACACAGTTCTTTTGGAATTGGCGAAGTGATATTTGGAAGCCCATAGAGGGCTACGGTGAAAAAGGAAATATCCTCAGATGAAATGTGGAAAGAAGCTTTCTGAGAAACTGCTTAGTGTTCTGTTAATTCATCTCACAGAGTTATATCTGTATTTCGTGGATCTCTTTGCTAGCGTTATTTCTGTGGAATCTGAGAACAGATATTTCGGATCCCTTTGAAAAATATAGGGCCAAAGAAATATCCTCCGATAACAAAGAGAAAGAAGGTTTCTGAGAAACTTCTTTGTGTTCTGTGAAATCATCTCACAGAGTTACAGCTTTCCCCTCAAGAAGCCTTTCGCTAAGACAGTTCTTGTGGAAAAGGCAAAGTGATATTTGGAAGCCCATAGAGGGCTATGGTGAAAAAGGAAATATCCTCAGATGAAATCTGGAAAGAAGCTTTCTGAGAAACATCTTAGTGTTCTGTTAATTCATCTCACAGAGTTACATCTGTATTCGTGGATCTCTTTGCTAGCCTTATTTCTGTGAAATCTGAGTACAGATATTTCCGATCCCATTGAAGACAATAGGGCCAAAGGAAATATCCTCCTATAACAAAGAGAAAGAAGCTTTCTGAGAAACTTCTTTGTGTTCTGTGAAATCATCTCACAGAGTTACAGCGTTCCCCTCAAGAACCCTTTCGCTAAGACAGTTCTCTTGGAATTGGCAAAGTGATATTTGGAAGCCCATAGAGGGCTATGGTGAAAAAGGAAATATCCTCAGATGAAATCTGGAAAGAAGCTTTCTGAGAAACTGCTTAGTGTTCTGTTAATTCATCTCACAGAGTTACATGTGTATTTCGTGGATCTCTTTGCTAGCCTTATTTCTGTGGAATCTGGGAACAGATATTTCGGATCCCTTGGAAAACTGTAGGGCCAAAGGAAATATCCTCCGATAACAAAGAGAAAGAAGGTTTCTGAGAAACTTCTTTGTGTTCTGTGAAATCATCTCACAGAGTTACAGCTTTCCCCTAAAGAAGCCTTTCGCTAAGACAGTTCTTGTGGAATTGGCAAAGTGATATTTGGACGCCCATACGGGGCTATGGTGAAAAAGGAAATATCCTCAGATGAAATCTGGAAAGAAGCTTTCTGAGAAACTGCTTAGTGTTCTGTTAATTCATCTCACAGAGTTACATGTGTATTTCATGGATCTCTTTGCTAGCCTTATTTCTGTGGAATCTGAGAACCGATATTTCGGATCCGTTTGAAGACTATAGTGCCAAAGGAAATATCCTCCCATAACAAAGAGAAAGAAGCTTTCTGAGAAACTTCTTTGTGTTCTGTGAAATCATCTCACAGAGTTACAGCATTCCCCTCAAGAAGCCTTTCACTAAGACAGTTCTTGTGGAATTGGCAAAGTGATATTTGGAAGCCCTAGAGGGCTATGGTGAAAAAGGAAATATCCTCAGATGAAATCTGGAAAGAAGCTTTCTGAGAAACTGCTTAGTGTTCTGTTAATTCATCTCACAGAGTTACATGTGTATTTCGTGGATCTCTTTGCTAGCCTTATTTCTGTGGAATCTGAGAACAGATATTTCGGATCCCTTTGAAGACTATAGGGCCAAAGGAAATATCCTCCGATAACAAAAGAAAGAATATTTCTGAGAAACTTCTTTGTGTTCAGTGAAATCATCTCACAGAGTTACAGCGTTCCCCTCAAGAACTCTTTCGCGAAGACAGTTCTTTTGGAATTGGCAAAGTGATATTTGGAAGCCCATAGAGGGCTATGGTGAAAAAGGAAATATCCTCAGATGAAATCTGGAAAGAAGCTTTCTGAGAAACTGCTTAGTGTTCTGTTAATTCATCTCACAGAGTTACATGTGTATTTCGTGGATCTCTTTGCTAGCCTTATTTCTGTGGATTCTGAGAACAGATATTTCGGATCCCTTAGAAAACTATAGGGCCAAAGGAAATATCCTCCGATAACAATGAGAAAGAAGGTTTCTGAGAAACTTCTTTGTGTTCTGTGAAATCATCTCACAGAGTTACAGCTTTCCCCTCAAGAAGCCTTTCGCTAAGACAGTTCTTGTGGAATTGGCAAAGTGATATTTGGAAGCCCATAGAGGGCTATGGTGAAAAAGGAAATATCCTCAGATGAAATCTGGAAAGAAGCTTTCTGAGAAACTGCTTAGTGTTCTGTTAATTCATCTCACAGAGTTACATGTGTATTTCGTGGATCTCTTTGCTAGCCTTATTTCTGTGGAATCTGAGAACAGATATTTCGGATCACTTTGAAGACTATAGAGCCAAAGGAAATATCCTACGATAACAAAGAGAAAGAAGGTTTCTGAGAAACTTCTTTGTGTTCTGTGAAATCATCTCACAGAGTTACAGCTTTCCCCTCAAGAAGCCTTTCGCTAAGACAGTTCTTGTGGAAAAGGCAAAGTGATATTTGGAAGCCCATAGAGGGCTATGGTGAAAAAGGAAATATCCTCAGAAGAAATCTGGAAAGAAGCTTTCTGAGAAACTTCTTAGTGTTCTGTTAATTCATCTCACAGAGTTACATCTGTATTCGTGGATCTCTTTGCTAGCCTTATTTCTGTGAAATCTGAGTACAGACATTTCGGATCCCATTGAAGACAATAGGGCCAAAGGAAATATCCTCCTATAACAAAGAGAAAGAATCTTTCTGAGAAACTTCTTTGTGTTCTGTGAAATCATCTCACAGAGTTACAGCGTTCCCCTCAAGAACCCTTTCGCTAAGACAGTTCTCTTGGAATTGGCAAAGTGATATTTGGAAGCCCATAGAGGGCTATGGTGAAAAAGGAAATATCCTCAGATGAAATCTGGAAAGAAGCTTTCTGAGAAACTGCTTAGTGTTCTGTTAATTCATCTCACAGAGTTACATGTGTATTTCGTGGATCTCTTTGCTAGCCTTATTTCTGTGGAATCTGAGAACAGATATTTCGGATCCCTTAGAAAACTATAGGGCCAAAGGAAATATCCTCCGATAACAACGAGAAAGAAGGTTTCTGAGAAACTTCTTTGTGTTCTGTGAAATCATCTCACAGAGTTTCAGCTTTCCCCTCGAGAAGCCTTTCGCTAAGACAGTTCTTGTGGAATTGGCAAAGTGATATTTGGAAGCCCATAGAGGGCTATGGTGAAAAAGGAAATATCCTCAGATGAAATCTGGAAAGAAGCTTTCTGAGAAACTGCTTAGTGTTCTGTTAATTCATCTCACAGAGTTACATGTGTATTTCGTGGATCTCTTTGCTAGCCTTATTTCTGTGGAATCTGAGAACAGATATTTCGGATCCCTTTGAAGACTATAGAGCCAAAGGAAATATCCTACGATAACAAAGAGAAAGAAGGTTTCTGAGAAACTTCTTTGTGTTCTGTGAAATCATCTCACAGAGTTACAGCTTTCCCCTCAAGAACCCTTTCGCTAGGACAGTTCTTGTGGAATAGGCAAAGTGATATTTGGAAGCCCATAGATGGTTTGGTGAAAAAGGAAATATCCTCAGATGAAAAATGGAAAGAAGCTTTCTGAGAAACTGCTTAGTGTTCTGTTAATTCATCTCACAGAGTTACATCTGTATTTCGTGGATCTCTTTGCTAGGCTTATTTCTGTGGAATCTGAGTACAGATATTTCGGATCCCATTGAAGACAATAGGGCCAAAGGAAATATCCTCTTATAACAAAGAGAAAGAAGCTTTCTGAGAAACTTCTTTGTGTTCTGTGAAATCATCTCACAGAATTACAGCTTTCCCCTCAAGAAACCTTTCGCTAACACAGTTCTTTTGGAATTGGCGAAGTGATATTTGGAAGCCCATAGAGGGCTACGGTGAAAAAGGAAATATCCTCAGATGAAATGTGGAAAGAAGCTTTCTGAGAAACTGCTTAGTGTTCTGTTAATTCATCTCACAGAGTTATATCTGTATTTCGTGGATCTCTTTGCTAGCGTTATTTCTGTGGAATCTGAGAACAGATATTTCGGATCCCTTTGAAAAATATAGGGCCAAAGAAATATCCTCCGATAACAAAGAGAAAGAAGGTTTCTGAGAAACTTCTTTGTGTTCTGTGAAATCATCTCACAGAGTTACAGCTTTCCCCTCAAGAAGCCTTTCGCTAAGACAGTTCTTGTGGAAAAGGCAAAGTGATATTTGGAAGCCCATAGAGGGCTATGGTGAAAAAGGAAATATCCTCAGATGAAATCTGGAAAGAAGCTTTCTGAGAAACATCTTAGTGTTCTGTTAATTCATCTCACAGAGTTACATCTGTATTCGTGGATCTCTTTGCTAGCCTTATTTCTGTGAAATCTGAGTACAGATATTTCCGATCCCATTGAAGACAATAGGGCCAAAGGAAATATCCTCCTATAACAAAGAGAAAGAAGCTTTCTGAGAAACTTCTTTGTGTTCTGTGAAATCATCTCACAGAGTTACAGCGTTCCCCTCAAGAACCCTTTCGCTAAGACAGTTCTCTTGGAATTGGCAAAGTGATATTTGGAAGCCCATAGAGGGCTATGGTGAAAAAGGAAATATCCTCAGATGAAATCTGGAAAGAAGCTTTCTGAGAAACTGCTTAGTGTTCTGTTAATTCATCTCACAGAGTTACATGTGTATTTCGTGGATCTCTTTGCTAGCCTTATTTCTGTGGAATCTGGGAACAGATATTTCGGATCCCTTGGAAAACTGTAGGGCCAAAGGAAATATCCTCCGATAACAAAGAGAAAGAAGGTTTCTGAGAAACTTCTTTGTGTTCTGTGAAATCATCTCACAGAGTTACAGCTTTCCCCTAAAGAAGCCTTTCGCTAAGACAGTTCTTGTGGAATTGGCAAAGTGATATTTGGACGCCCATACGGGGCTATGGTGAAAAAGGAAATATCCTCAGATGAAATCTGGAAAGAAGCTTTCTGAGAAACTGCTTAGTGTTCTGTTAATTCATCTCACAGAGTTACATGTGTATTTCATGGATCTCTTTGCTAGCCTTATTTCTGTGGAATCTGAGAACCGATATTTCGGATCCCTTTGAAGACTATAGTGCCAAAGGAAATATCCTCCCATAACAAAGAGAAAGAAGCTTTCTGAGAAACTTCTTTGTGTTCTGTGAAATCATCTCACAGAGTTACAGCATTCCCCTCAAGAAGCCTTTCACTAAGACAGTTCTTGTGGAATTGGCAAAGTGATATTTGGAAGCCCTAGAGGGCTATGGTGAAAAAGGAAATATCCTCAGATGAAATCTGGAAAGAAGCTTTCTGAGAAACTGCTTAGTGTTCTGTTAATTCATCTCACAGAGTTACATGTGTATTTCGTGGATCTCTTTGCTAGCCTTATTTCTGTGGAATCTGAGAACAGATATTTCGGATCCCTTTGAAGACTATAGGGCCAAAGGAAATATCCTCCGATAACAAAAGAAAGAATATTTCTGAGAAACTTCTTTGTGTTCTGTGAAATCATCTCACAGAGTTACAGCGTTCCCCTCAAGAACTCTTTCGCTAAGACAGTTCTTTTGGAATTGGCAAAGTGATATTTGGAAGCCCATAGAGGGCTATGGTGAAAAAGGAAATATCCTCAGATGAAATCTGGAAAGAAGCTTTCTGAGAAACTGCTTAGTGTTCTGTTAATTCATCTCACAGAGTTACATGTGTATTTCGTGGATCTCTTTGCTAGCCTTATTTCTGTGGAATCTGAGAACAGATATTTCGGATCCCTTAGAAAACTATAGGGCCAAAGGAAATATCCTCCGATAACAATGAGAAAGAAGGTTTCTGAGAAACTTCTTTGTGTTCTGTGAAATCATCTCACAGAGTTACAGCTTTCCCCTCAAGAAGCCTTTCGCTAAGACAGTTCTTGTGGAATTGGCAAAGTGATATTTGGAAGCCCATAGAGGGCTATGGTGAAAAAGGAAATATCCTCAGATGAAATCTGGAAAGAAGCTTTCTGAGAAACTGCTTAGTGTTCTGTTAATTCATCTCACAGAGTTACATGTGTATTTCGTGGATCTCTTTGCTAGCCTTATTTCTGTGGAATCTGAGAACAGATATTTCGGATCACTTTGAAGACTATAGAGCCAAAGGAAATATCCTACGATAACAAAGAGAAAGAAGGTTTCTGAGAAACTTCTTTGTGTTCTGTGAAATCATCTCACAGAGTTACAGCTTTCCCCTCAAGAAGCCTTTCGCTAAGACAGTTCTTGTGGAAAAGGCAAAGTGATATTTGGAAGCCCATAGAGGGCTATGGTGAAAAAGGAAATATCCTCAGAAGAAATCTGGAAAGAAGCTTTCTGAGAAACTTCTTAGTGTTCTGTTAATTCATCTCACAGAGTTACATCTGTATTCGTGGATCTCTTTGCTAGCCTTATTTCTGTGAAATCTGAGTACAGACATTTCGGATCCCATTGAAGACAATAGGGCCAAAGGAAATATCCTCCTATAACAAAGAGAAAGAATCTTTCTGAGAAACTTCTTTGTGTTCTGTGAAATCATCTCACAGAGTTACAGCGTTCCCCTCAAGAACCCTTTCGCTAAGACAGTTCTCTTGGAATTGGCAAAGTGATATTTGGAAGCCCATAGAGGGCTATGGTGAAAAAGGAAATATCCTCAGATGAAATCTGGAAAGAAGCTTTCTGAGAAACTGCTTAGTGTTCTGTGAATTCATCTCACAGAGTTACATGTGTATTTCGTGGATCTCTTTGCTAGCCTTATTTCTGTGGAATCTGAGAACAGATATTTCGGATCCCTTAGAAAACTATAGGGCCAAAGGAAATATCCTCCGATAACAACGAGAAAGAAGGTTTCTGAGAAACTTCTTTGTGTTCTGTGAAATCATCTCACAGAGTTACAGCTTTCCCCTCGAGAAGCCTTTCGCTAAGACAGTTCTTGTGGAATTGGCAAAGTGATATTTGGAAGCCCATAGAGGGCTATGGTGAAAAAGGAAATATCCTCAGATGAAATCTGGAAAGAAGCTTTCTGAGAAACTGCTTAGTGTTCTGTTAATTCATCTCACAGTGTTACATGTGTATTTCGTGGATCTCTTTGCTAGCCTTATTTCTGTGGAATCTGAGAACAGATATTTCGGATCCCTTTGAAGACTATAGAGCCAAAGGAAATATCCTACGATAACAAAGAGAAAGAAGGTTTCTGAGAAACTTCTTTGTGTTCTGTGAAATCATCTCACAGAGTTACAGCTTTCCCCTCAAGAAGCCTTTTGCTAAGACAGTTCTTGTGCAATAGGCAAAGTGATATTTGGAAGCCCATAGTGGGCTATGGTGAAAAAGGAAATATCCTCAGATGAAATCTGGAAAGAAGCTTTCTGAGAAACTGCTTAGTGTTCTGTTAATTCATCTCACAGAGTTACATGTGTATTTCGTGGATCTCTTTGCTAGCCTTATTTCTGTGGAATCTGAGAACAGATATTTCGGATCCCTTAGAAAACTATAGGGCCAAAGGAAATATCCTCCGATAACAATGAGAAAGAAGGTTTCTGAGAAACTTCTTTGTGTTCTGTGAAATCATCTCACAGAGTTACAGCTTTCCCCTCAAGAAGCCTTTCGCTAAGACAGTTCTTGTGGAATTGGCAAAGTGATATTTGGAAGCCCATAGAGGGCTATGGTGAAAAAGGAAATATCCTCAGATGAAATCTGGAAAGAAGCTTTCTGAGAAACTGCTTAGTGTTCTGTTAATTCATCTCACAGAGTTACATGTGTATTTCGTGGATCTCTTTGCTAGCCTTATTTCTGTGGAATCTGAGAACAGATATTTCGGATCACTTTGAAGACTATAGAGCCAAAGGAAATATCCTACGATAACAAAGAGAAAGAAGGTTTCTGAGAAACTTCTTTGTGTTCTGTGAAATCATCTCACAGAGTTACAGCTTTCCCCTCAAGAAGCCTTTCGCTAAGACAGTTCTTGTGGAAAAGGCAAAGTGATATTTGGAAGCCCATAGAGGGCTATGGTGAAAAAGGAAATATCCTCAGAAGAAATCTGGAAAGAAGCTTTCTGAGAAACTTCTTAGTGTTCTGTTAATTCATCTCACAGAGTTACATCTGTATTCGTGGATCTCTTTGCTAGCCTTATTTCTGTGAAATCTGAGTACAGACATTTCGGATCCCATTGAAGACAATAGGGCCAAAGGAAATATCCTCCTATAACAAAGAGAAAGAATCTTTCTGAGAAACTTCTTTGTGTTCTGTGAAATCATCTCACAGAGTTACAGCGTTCCCCTCAAGAACCCTTTCGCTAAGACAGTTCTCTTGGAATTGGCAAAGTGATATTTGGAAGCCCATAGAGGGCTATGGTGAAAAAGGAAATATCCTCAGATGAAATCTGGAAAGAAGCTTTCTGAGAAACTGCTTAGTGTTCTGTTAATTCATCTCACAGAGTTACATGTGTATTTCGTGGATCTCTTTGCTAGCCTTATTTCTGTGGAATCTGAGAACAGATATTTCGGATCCCTTAGAAAACTATAGGGCCAAAGGAAATATCCTCCGATAAAAACGAGAAAGAAGGTTTCTGAGAAACTTCTTTGTGTTCTGTGAAATCATCTCACAGAGTTACAGCTTTCCCCTCGAGAAGCCTTTCGCTAAGACAGTTCTTGTGGAATTGGCAAAGTGATATTTGGAAGCCCATAGAGGGCTATGGTGAAAAAGGAAATATCCTCAGATGAAATCTGGAAAGAAGCTTTCTGAGAAACTGCTTAGTGTTCTGTTAATTCATCTCACAGAGTTACATGTGTATTTCGTGGATCTCTTTCCTAGCCTTATTTCTGTGGAATCTGAGAACAGATATTTCGGATCCCTTTGAAGACTATAGAGCCAAAGGAAATATCCTACGATAACAAAGAGAAAGAAGGTTTCTGAGAAACTTCTTTGTGTTCTGTGAAATCATCTCACAGAGTTACAGCTTTCCCCTCAAGAAGCCTTTTGCTAAGACAGTTCTTGTGCAATAGGCAAAGTGATATTTGGAAGCCCATAGTGGGCTATGGTGAAAAAGGAAATATCCTCAGATGAAATCTGGAAAGAAGCTTTCTGAGAAACTGCTTAGTGTTCTGTTAATTCATCTCACAGAGTTACATCTGTATTTCGTGGATCTCTTTGCTAGCCTTATTTCTGTGGAATCTGAGTACATATATTTCGGATCCCATTGAAGACAATAGGGCCAAAGGAAATATCCTCCGATAACAAAGAGAAAGAAGCTTTCTAAGAAACTTCTTTGTGTTCTGTGAAATCATCTCACAGAATTACAGCTTTCCCCTCAAGAACACTTTCGCTAAGACAGTTCTTTTGGAATTGGCAAAGTGATATTTGGAAGCCCATAGAGGGCTACGGTGAAAAAGGAAATATCCTCAGATGAAATCTGGAAAGAAGCTTTCTGAGAAACTGCTTAGTGTTCTGTTAATTCATCTCACAGAGTTACATGTGTATTTCGTGGATCTCTTTGCTAGCCTTATTTCTGTGGAATCTGAGAACAGATATTTCGGATCCCTTTGAAGACTATAGGGCCAAAGAAATATCCTCCGATAACAAGGAGAAAGAAGGTTTCTGAGAAACTTCTTTGTGTTCTGTGAAATCATCTCACTGAGTTACAGCTTTCCCCTCAAGAAGCCTTTCGCTAAGACAGTTCTTGTGGAATAGGCAATGTGATATTTGGAAGCCCATAGAGGGCTATGTTGAAAAAGGAAATATCCTCAGATGAAATCTGGAAAGAAGCTTTCTGAGAAACTGCTTAGTGTTCTGTTAATTCATCTCACAGAGTTACATGTGTATTTCGTGGATCTCTTTGCTAGCCTTATTTCTGTGGAATCTGAGAACAGATATTTCGGATCCCTTTGAAGACTATAGGGCCAAAGGAAATATCCTCCGATAACAAAGAGAAAGAAGCTTTCTGAGAAACTTCTTTGTGTTCTGTGAAATCATCTCACAGAGTTACAGCTTTCCCCTCAAGAACCCTTTCGCTAAGACAGCTCTTGTGGAATTGGCAAAGTGATATTTGGAAACCCATAGAGTTCTATGGTGAAAAAGGAAATACCTCCGATGAAATCTGGAAAGAAGCTTTCTGAGAAACTGCTTAGTGTTCTGTTAATTCATCTCACAGAGTTACATGTGTATTTCGCGGATCTCTTTGCTAGCCTTATTTCTGTGGAATCTGAGAACAGATATTTCGGATCCCGTTGAAGACTGTAGGGCCAAAGGAAATATCCTCCGATAACAAAGAGAAAGAAGCTTTCTGAGAAACTTCTTTGTGTTCTGTGAAATCATCTCACAGAGTTACAGCTTTCCCCTCAAGAAGCCTTTCGCTAAGACAGTTCTTGTGGAATAGGCAAAGTGATATTTGGAAGCCCATAGAGGGCTATGGTTAAAAAGGAAATACCCTCAGATGAAATCTGGAAAGAAGCTTTCTGAGAAACTGCTTAGTGTTCTGTTAATTCATCTCACAGAGTTACATCTGTATTTCGTGGATCTCTTTGCTAGCCTTATTTCTGTGGAATCTGAGTACAGATATTTCGGATCTCATTGAAGACAGTAGGGCCAAAGGAAATATCCTCCGATAACAAAGAGAAAGAAGCTTTCTGAGAAACTTCTTTGTGTTCTGTGAAATCATATCACAGAGTTACAGCTTTCCCCTCAAGAACCCTTTCGCTAAGACAGTTCTTGTGGAATTGGCAAAGTGATATTTGGAAACCCACAGAGGGCTACGGTGAAAAAGGAAATATCCTTAGATGAAATCTGGAAAGAAGCTTTCTGAGAAACTGCTTAGTGTTCTGTTAATTCATCTCACAGAGTTACATGTGTATTTCGTGGATCTCTTTGCTAGCCTTATTTCTGTGGAATCTGAGAACAGATATTTCGGATCCCTTTGAAAACTATAGGGCCAAAGGAAATATCCTCCGATAACAAAGAGAAAGAAGGTTTCTGAGAAACTTCTTTGTGTTCTGTGAAATCATCTCACTGAGTTACAGCTTTCCCCTCAAGAAGCCTTTCGCTAAGACAGTTCTTGTGGAATAGGCAAAGTGATATTTGGAAGCCCATAGAGGGCTAAGGTGAAAAAGGAAATATCCTCAGATGAAATCTGGAAAGAAGCTTTCTGAGAAACTGCTTAGTGTTCTGTTAATTCATCTCACAGAGTTACATGTGTATTTCGTGGATCTCTTTGCTAGCCTTATTTCTGTGGAATCTGAGAACAGATATTTCGGATCCCTTTGAAGACTATAGGGCCAAAGGAAATATCCTCCGATAACAAAGAGAAAGAAGCTTTCTGAGAACCTTCTTTGTGTTCTGTGAAATCATCTCAAAGAATTACAGCTTTCCCCTCAAGAAGCCTTTCGCTAAGACAGTTCTTGTGGAATAGGCAAAGTGATATTTGGAAGCCCATAGAGGGCTATGGTGAAAAAATAAATATCCTCAGATGAAATCTGGAAAGAAGCTTTCTGAGAAACTGCTTAGAGTTCTGTTAATTCATCTCACAGAGTTACATCTGTATTTCGTGGATCTCTTTGCTAGCCTTATTTCTGTGGAATCTGAGTACAGATATTTCGGATCCCATTGAAGACAATAGGGCCAAAGGAAATATCCTCCTATAGCAAAGAGAAAGAAGGTTTCTGAGAAACTTCTTTGTGTTCTGTGAAATCATCTCACAGAATTACAGCTTTCCCCTCAAGAACCCTTTCGCTAAGACAGTTCTTTTGGAATTGGAAAAGTGATATTTGGAAGCCCATAGAGGGGTACGGTGAAAAAGGAAATATCCTCAGATCAAATCTGGAAAGAAGCTTTCTGAGAAACTGCTTAGTGTTCTGTTAATTCATCTCACAGAGTTACATGTGTATTTCGTGGATCTCTTTGCTAGCCTTATTTCTGTGGAATCTGAGAACAGATATTTCGGATCCCTTTGAAGACTATAGTGCCAAAGGAAATATCCTCCGATAACAAAGAGAAAGAAGCTTTCTGAGAAACTTCTTTGTGTTCTGTGAAATCATATCACAGAGTTACAGCTTTCCCCTCAAGAAGCCTTTCGCTAAGACAGTTCTTGTGGAATAGGCAAAGTGATATTTGGAAGCCCATAGAGGGCTATGGTTAAAAAGGAAATATCCTCAGATGAAATCTGGGAAGAAGTTTTCTGAGAAACTGCTTAGCGTTCTGTTAATTCATCTCACAGAGTTACATGTGTATTTCTTGGAACTCTTTGCTAGCCTTATTTCTGTGGAATCTGAGAACAGATATTTCGGATCCAATTGAAGACTATAGGGCCAAAGGAAATATCCTCCGATAACAAAGAGAAACAAGCTTTCTGAGGAACTTCTTTGTGTTCTGTGAAATCATCTCACAGAGTTACAGCTTTCCCCTCAAGAAGCCTTTCGCTAAGACAGTTCTTGTGGAATTGGCAAAGTGATATTTGGAAGCCCATAGAGGGCTATGGTGAAAAAGAAAATATCCTCAGATGAAATCTGGAAAGAAGCTTTCTGAGAAACTGCTTAGTGTTCTGTTAATTCATCTCACAGAGTTACATGTGTATTTCGTGGAACTCTTTGCTAGCCTTATTTCTGTGGAATCTGAGAACAGATATTTCGGATCCCATTGAAGACTATAGGGCCAAAGGAAATATCCTCCGATAAAAAAGAGAAAGAAGCTTTCTGAGAAACTTCTTTGTGTTCTGTGAAATCATCTCACAGAGTTACAGCTTTCCCCTCAAGAAGCCTTTCGCTAAGACAGTTCTTTTGGAATTGGCAAAGTGATATTTGGAAGCCCATAGAGGGCTATGGTGAAAAAGGAAATATCATCACAGGAAATCTGGAAAGAAGCTTTCTGAGAAACTGCTTAGTGTTCTGTTAATTCATCTCACAGAGTTACATGTGTATTTCGTGGATCTCTTTGCTAGCCTTATTTCTGTTGAATCTGAGAACAGATATTTCGAATCTCTTAGAAAACTATAGGGCCAAAGGAAATATCCTCCGATAACAAAGAGAAAGAAGGTTTCTGAGAAACTTCTTTGTGTTCTGTTAAATCATCTCACAGAGTTACAGCGTTCCCCTCAAGAACCCTTTCGCTAAGACAGTTCTTTTGGAATTGGCAAAGTGATATTTGGAATCCCATAGAGGGCTACGGTGAAAAAGGAAATATCCTCAGATGAAATCTGGAAAGAAGCTTTCTGAGAAACTGCTTAGTGTTCTGTTAATTCATCTCACAGAGTTACATGTGTATTTCGTGGATCTCTTTGCTAGCCTTATTTCTGTGGAATCAGAGAACAGATATTTCGGATCCCTTTGAAAACTATAGGGCCAAAGGAAATATCCTCCGATAACAAAGAGAAAGAAGGTTTCTGAGAAACTTCTTTGTGTTCTGTGAAATCATCTCACAGAGTTACAGCTTTTCCCTCAAGAAGCCTTTCGCTAAGACAGTTCTTGTGGAATAGGCAAAGTGATATTTGGAAACCCATAGAGGGCTATGGTGAAAAAGGAAATATCCTCAGATGAAATCTGGAAAGAAGCTTTCTGAGAAACTGCTTAGTGTTCTGTTAATTCATCTCACAGAGTTACATGTGTATTTCGAGGATCTCTTTGCTAGCCTTATTTCTGTGGAATCTGAGAACAGATATTTCGGATCCCTTTGAAGACTATAGGGCCAAAGGAAATATCCTCCGATAACAAAGAGAAAGAAGCTTTCTGAGAAACTTCTTTGTGTTCTGTGATATCATCTCACAGAGTTACAGCTTTCCCCTCAAGAAGCCTTTCGCTAAGACAGTTCTTGTGGAATAGGCAAAGTGATATTTGGAAGCCCATAGAGGGCTATGGTTAAAAAGGAAATATCCTCAGGTGAAATCTGGAAAGAAGCTTTCTGAGAAACTGCTTAGCGTTCTGTTAATTCATCTCACAGAGTTACATGTGTATTTCTTGGAACTCTTTGCTAGCCTTATTTCTGTGGAATCTGAGAACAGATATTTCGGATCCAATTGAAGACTATAGGGCCAAAGGAAATATCCTCCGATAACAAAGAGAAAGAAGCTTTCTGAGGAACTTCTTTGTGTTCTGTGAAATCATCTCACAGAGTTACAGCTTACCCCTCAAGAAGCCTTTCGCTAAGACAGTTCTTGTGGAATTGACAAAGTGGTATTTGGAAGCCCATAGGGGGCTATGGTGAAAAAGGAAATATCCTCAGATGAAATCTGGAAAGAAGCTTTCTGAGAAACTGCTTAGTGTTCTGTTAATTCATCTCACAGAGGTACATGTGTATTTCGTGGATCTCATTGCTAGCCTTATTTCTGTGGAATCTGAGAACAGATATTTCGGATCCCATTGAAGACTATAGGGCCAAAGGAAATATCCTCCGATAACAAAGAGAAAGAAGCTTTCTGAGAAACTTCTTTTTGTTCTGTGAAATCATCTCACAGAGTTACAGATTTCCCCTCAAGAAGCCTTTCGCTAAGACAGTTCTTGTGGAATTGGCAAAGTGATATTTGGAAGCCCATAGAGGGCTATGGTGAAAAAGAAAATATCCTCAGATGAAATCTGGAAAGAAGCTTTCTGAGAAACTGCTTAGTGTTCTGTTAATTCATCTCACAGAGTTATATGTGTATTTCGTGGATCTCTTTGCTAGCCTTATTTCTGTGGAATCTGAGTACAGATATTTCGGAACCCTTTGAAGACTATAGGGCCAAAGGAAATATCCTCCGATAACAAAGAGAAAGAAGCTTTCTGAGAAACTTCTTTGTGTTCTGTGAAATCATCTCACAGAGTTACAGCTTTCCCCTCGAGAAGCCTTTCGCTAAGACAGCTCTTGTGGAATTGGCAAAGTGATATTTGGAAACCCATAGAGTTCTATGGTGAAAAAGGAAATATCCTCCGATGAAATCTGGAAAGAAGCTTTCTGAGAAACTGCTTAGTGTTCTGTTAATTCATCTCACAGTGTTACATGTGTATTTCGCGGATCTCTTTGCTAGCCTTATTTCTGTGGAATCTGAGAACAGATATTTCGGATCCCGTTGAAGACTGTAGGGCCAAAGGAAATATCCTCCGATAACAAAGAGAAAGAAGCTTTCTGAGAAACTTCTTGGTGTTCTGTGAAATCATCTCACAGAGTTACAGCTTTCCCCTCAAGAAGCCTTTCGCTAAGACAGTTCTTGTGGAATAGGCAAAGTGATATTCGGAAGCCCATAGAGGGCTATGGTTAAAAAGGAAATATCCTCAGATGAAATCTGGAAAGAAGCTTTCTGAGAAACTGCTTAGTGTTCTGTTAATTCATCTCACAGAGTTACATCTGTATTTCGTGGATCTCTTTGCTAGCCTTATTTCTGTGGAATATGAGTACAGATATTTCGGATCTCATTGAAGACAGTAGGGCCAAATGAAATATCCTCCGATAACAAAGAGAAAGAAGCTTTCTGAGAAACTTCTTTGTGTTCTGTGAAATCATCTCACAGAGTTACAGCTTTCCCCTCAAGAACCCTTTCGCTAAGACAGTTCTTGTGGAATTGGCAAAGTGATATTTGGAAACCCATAGAGGGCTATGGTGAAAAAGGAAATATCCTCCGATGAAATCTGGAAAGAAGCTTTATGAGAAACTGCTTAGTGTTCTGTTAATTCATCTCACAGAGTTACATGTGTATTTCGTGGATCTCTTTGCTAGCCTTATTTCTGTGGAATCTGAGAACAGATATTTCGGATCCCTTTGAAAACTATAGGGCCAAAGGAAATATCCTCCGATAACAAAGAGAAAGAAAGTTTCTGAGAAACTTCTTTGTGTTCTGTGAAATCATCTCACAGAGTTACAGCTTTCCCCTCAAGAAGCCTTTCGCTAAGACAGTTCTTGTGGAATAGGCAAAGTGATATTTGGAAGCCCATAGAGGGCTAAGGTGAAAAAGGAAATATCCTCAGATGAAATCTGGAAAGAAGCTTTCTGAGAAACTGCTTAGTGTTCTGTTAATTCATCTCACAGAGTTACATGTGTATTTCGTGGATCTCTTTGCTAGCCTTATTTCTGTGGAATTTGAGAACAGATGTTTCGGATCCCTTTGAAGACTATAGGGCCAAAGGAAATATCCTCCGATAACAAAGAGAAAGAAGCTTTCTGAGAAACTTCTTTGTGTTCTCTGAAATCATCTCAAAGAATTACAGCTTTCCCCTCAAGAACCCTTTCGCTAAGACAGTTCTTTTGGAATTGGAAAAGTGATATTTGGAAGCCCATAGAGGGCTACGGTGAAAAAGGAAATATCCTCAGATGAAATCTGGAAAGAAGCTTTCTGAGAAACTGCTTAGTGTTCTGTTAATTCATCTCACAGAGTTACATGTGTATTTCGTGGATCTCTTTGCTAGCCTTATTTCTGTGGAATCTGAGAACAGATATTTCGGATCCCTTTGAAGACTATAGGGCCAAAGGAAATATCCTCCGATAACAAAGAGAAAGAAGCTTTCTGAGAAACTTCTTTGTGTTCTGTGAAATCATCTCACAGAGTTACAGCTTTCCCCTCAAGAAGCCTTTCGCTAAGACAGTTCTTGTGGAATAGGCAAAGTGATATTTGGAAGCCCATAGAGGGCTATGGTTAAAAAGGAAATATCCTCAGGTGAAATCTGGAAAGAAGCTTTCTGAGAAACTGCTTAGCGTTCTGTTAATTCATCTCACAGAGTTACATGTGTATTTCTTGGAACTCTTTGCTAGCCTTATTTCTGTGGAATCTGAGAACAGATATTTCGGATCCAATTGAAGACTATAGGGCCAAAGGAAATATCCTCCGATAAGAAAGAGAAAGAAGCTTTCTGAGGAACTTCTTTGTGTTCTGTGAAATCATCTCACAGAGTTACAGCTTTCCCCTCAAGAAGCCTTTCGCTAAGACAGTTCTTGTGGAATTGACAAAGTGGTATTTGGAAGCCCATAGGGGGCTATGGTGAAAAAGGAAATATCCTCAGATGAAATCTGGAAAGAAGCTTTCTGAGAAACTGCTTAGTGTTCTGTTAATTCATCTCACAGAGTTACATGTGTATTTCGTGGATCTCATTGCTAGCCTTATTTCTGTGGAATCTGAGAACAGATATTTCGGATCCCATTGAAGACTATAGGGCCAAAGGAAATATCCTCCGATAACAAAGAGAAAGAAGCTTTCTGAGAAACTTCTTTTTGTTCTGTGAAATCATCTCACAGAGTTACAGATTTCCCCTCAAGAAGCCTTTCGCTAAGACAGTTCTTGTGGAATTGGCAAAGTGATATTTGGAAGCCCATAGAGGGCTATGGTGAAAAAGAAAATATCCTCAGATGAAATCTGGAAAGAAGCTTTCTGAGAAACTGCTTAGTGTTCTGTTAATTCATCTCACAGAGTTATATGTGTATTTCGTGGATCTCTTTGCTAGCCTTATTTCTGTGGAATCTGAGTACAGATATTTCGGAACCCTTTGAAGACTATAGGGCTAAAGGAAATATCATGCCAAAACAAAGAGAAAGAAGCTTTCTGACAAACTTCTTTGTGTTCTGTGAAATCATCTCACAGAGTTACAGCTTTCCCCTCAAGAAGCCTTTCGCTAAGACAGTTCTTGTGGAATTGGCAAAGTGATATTTCGAATCCCGTAGAGGGCTATGGTGAAAAAGGAAATATCCTCAGATGAAATCTGGAAAGAAGCTTTCTGAGAAACTGCTTAGTGTTCTGTTAATTCATCTCACAGAGTTACATGTGTATTTCGTGGAACTCTTTGCTAGCCTTATTTCTGTGGAATCTGAGAACAGATATTTCGGATCCCATTGAAGACTATAGGGCCAAAGGAAATATCCTCCGATAACAAAGAGAAAGAAGGTTTCTGAGAAACTTCTTTGTGTTCTGTGAAATCATCTCACAGAGTTACAGCTTTCCCCTCAAGAAGCATTTCGCTAAGACAGTTCTTTTGGAATTGGCAAAGTGATATTTGGAAGCCCATAGAGGGCTATGGTGAAAAAGGAAATATCATCACAGGAAATCTGGAAAGAAGCTTTCTGAGAAACTGCTTAGTGTTCTGTTAATTCATCTCACAGAGTTACATGTGTATTTCGTGGATCTCTTTGCTAGCCTTATTTCTGTGGAATCTGAGAACAGATATTTCTGATCCCTTAGAAAACTATAGGGCCAAAGGAAATATCCTCCGATAACAAAGAGAAAGAAGGTTTCTGAGAAACTTCTTTGTGTTCTGTGAAATCATCTCACAGAGTTACAGCTTTCCCCTCAAGAAGCCTTTCGCTAAGACAGTTCTTGTGGAATAGGCAAAGTGATATTTGGAAGCCCATAGAGGGTTTGGTGAAAAAGGAAATATCCCCAGATGAAATCTAGAAAGAAGCTTTCTGAGAAACTGCTTAGTGTTCTGTTAATTCATCTCACAGAGTTACATCTGTATTTCGCGGATCTCGTTGCTAGCCTTATTTCTGTGGAATCTGAGAACAGATATTTCGGATCCCTTTGAAAACTACAGGGCCAAAGTAAATATCCTCCGATAACAAAGAGAAAGAAGCTTTCTGAGAAACTTCATTTTGTTCTGTGAAATTATCTCACAGAGTTACAGCTTTCCCCTCAAGAAGCCTTTCACTAAGACAGTTCTTGTGGAATTGGCAAAGTGATATTTGGAAGCCAATAGAGGGCTATGGTGAAAAAGGAAATATCCTACGATGAAATCTGGAAAGAAGCTTTCTGAGAAACTGCTTAGTGTTCTGTTAATTCATCTCACAGAGTTACATGTGTATTTCGTGGATCTCTTTGCTAGCCTTATTTCTGTGGAATCTGAGAACAGATATTTCGGAACCCTTTGAAGACTATAGGGCCAATGGAAATATCGTGCCAAAACAAAGAGAAAGAAGCTTTCTGACAAACTTCTTTGTGTTCTGTGAAATCATCTCACAGAGTTACAGCTTTCCCCTCAAGAAGCCTTTCGCTAAGACAGTTCTTGTGGAATAGGCAAAGTGATATTTGGAAGCCCATAGAGGGCTATGGTTAAAAAGGAAATATCCTCAGATGAAATCTGGAAAGAAGCTTTCAGAGAAACTGCTTAGTGTTCTGTTAATTCATCTCACAGAGTTACATGTGTATTTCGTGGATCTCTTTGCTAGCGTTATTTCTGTGGAATCTGAGAACAGATATTTCGGATCCCTTTGAAGACTATAGGGCCAAAGGAAATATCCTCCGATAACAAAGAGAAAGAAGCTTTCTGAGAAACTTCTTTGTGTTCTGTGAAATCATCTCACAGAGTTACAGCGTTCCCCTCAAGAACCCTTTCACTAAGACAGTTCTTTTGGAACTGGCAAAGTGATATTTGGAAGCCCATAGAGGGCTATGGTGAAAAAGGAAATATCCTCAGATGAAATCTGGAAAGAAGCTTTCTGAGAAACTGCTTAGTGTTCTGTTAATTCATCTCACAGAGTTACATGTGTATTTCGTGGATCTCTTTGCTAGCCTTATTTCTGTGGAATCTGAGAACAGATATTTCGGATCCCTTTGAAAACTATAGGGCCAAAGGAAATATCGTCCGATAACAAAGACAAAGAAGGTTTCTGAGAAACTTCTTTGTGTTCTGTGAAATCATCTCACAGAGTTACAGCTTTCCCCTCAAGAAGCCTTTCGCTAAGACAGTTCTTGTGGAATAGGCAAAGTGATATTTGGAAGCCCATAGAGGGTTTGGTGAAAAAGGAAATATCCTCAGATGAAATCTGGAAAGAAGCTTTCTGAGAAACTGCTTAGTGTTCTGTTAATTCATCTCACAGAGTTACATGTGTGTTTCGTGGATCTCTTTGCTAGCGTTATTTCAGTGGAATCTGAGAAAAGATATTTCGGATCCCTTTGAAGACTATAGGGCCAAAGGAAATATCCTCCGATAACAAAGAGAAAGAAGCTTTCTGAGAAACTTCTTTGTGTTCTGTGAAATCATCTCACAGAGTTACAGCTTTCCCCTGAATAACCCTTTCGCTAATACAGTTCTTGTGGAATTGGCGTAGTGATATTAGGAAGCCCATAGAGGGCTATGGTGAAAAAGAAAATATCCTCAGATGAAATCTGGAAAGAAGCTTTCTGAGAAACTGCTTAGTGTTCTGTTAATTCATCTCACAGAGTTACATGTGTATTTCGTGGATCTCTTTGCTAGCCTTATTTCTGTGGAATCTGAGAACAGATATTTCGGAACCCTTTGTAGACTATAGGGCCAAAGGAAATATCATGCCAAAACAAAGAGAAAGAAGCTTTCTGAGAAACTTCTTTGTGTTCTGTGAAATCATCTCACAAAGTTACAGCTTTCCCCTCAAGAACCCTTTCGCTAAGACAGTTCTTGTGGAACTGGCAAAGTGATATTTGGAAGCCCATAGAGGGCTATGATGAAAAACGAAATATCCTCACAGGAAAACTGGAAAGAAGCTTTCTGAGAAACTGCTTAGTGTTCTGTTAATTCATCTCACAGAGTTACATGTGTATTTCGTGGATCTCTTTGCTAGCCTTATTTCTGTGGAATCTGAGTACAGATATTTCGGATCCCTTAGAAAACTATAGGGCCAAAGGAAATATCCTCCGATAACGAAGAGAAAGAAGCTTTCTGAGAAACTTCTTTGTGTTCTGTGAAATCATCTCACAGAGTTACAGCTTTCCCCTCAAGAAGCCTTTCGCTAAGACAGTTCTTGTGGAATAGGCAAAGTGATATTTAGAAGCCCATAGAGGGTTTGGTGAAAAAGGAAATATCCTCAGATGAAATCTGGAAAGAAGCTTTCTGAGAAACTGCTTAGTGTTCTGTTAATTCATCTCACAGAGTTACATGTGTATTTCGTGGATCACTTTGCTAGCCTTATTTCTGTGGAATCTGAGAACAGATATTTCGGATCCCGTTGAAGACTATAGGGCCAAAGGAAATATCCTCCGATAACAAAGAGAAAGAAGGTTTCTGAGAAACTTCTTTGTGTTCTGTGAAATCATCTCACAGAGTTACAGCTTTCCCCTCAAGAAGCCTTTTGCTAAGACAGTTCTTGTTTAATAGGCAAAGTGATATTTGGAAGCCCATAGAGGGTTTGGTGAAAAAGGAAATATCCTCAGATGAAATCTGGAAAGAAGCTTTCTGAGAAACTGCTTAGTGTTCTGTTAATTCATCTCACAGAGTTACATGTGTATTTCGTGGATCTCTTTGCTAGCCTTATTTCTGTGTAATCTGAGAACAGATATTTCGGAACCCTTTGAAGACTATAGGGCCAATGGAAATATCGTGCCAAAACAAAGAGAAAGAAGCTTTCTGACAAACTTCTTTGTGTTCTGTGAAATCATCTCACAGAGTTACAGCTTTCCCCTCAAGAAGCCTTTCGCTAAGACAGTTCTTGTGGAATAGGCAAAGTGATATTTGGAAGCCCATAGAGGGCTATGGTTAAAAAGGAAATATCCTCAGATGAAATCTGGAAAGAAGCTTTCTGAGAAACTGCTTAGTGTTCTGTTAATTCATCTCACAGAGTTACATGCGTATTTCCTGGATCTCTTTCCTAGCCTTATTTCTGTGGAATCTGAGTACAGATATTTCGGATCCCATTGAAGACAATAGGGCCAAAGGAAATATCCTCCTATAACAAAGAGAAAGAAGCTTTCTGAGAAACTTCTTTTTGTTCTGTGAAATCATCTCACAGAGTTACAGCTTTCCTCTCAAGAAGCCTTTCGCTAAGACAGTTCTTGTGGAATTGGCAAAGTGATATTTGGAAGCCCATAGAGGGCTATGGTGAAAAAGAAAATATCCTCAGATGAAATCTGGAAAGAAGCTTTCTGAGAAACTGCTTAGTGTTCTGTTAATTCATCTCACAGAGTTACATGTGTATTTCGTGGATCTCTTTGCTAGCCTTATTTCTGTGGAATCTGAGAACAGATATTTCGGAACCCTTTGAAGACTATAGGGCCAAAGGAAATATCATGCCAAAACAAAGAGAAAGAAGCTTTCTGACAAACTTCTTTGTGTTCTGTGAAATCATCTCACAGAGTTAGAGCTTTCCCCTCAAGAAGACTTTCGCTAAGACAGTTCTTGTGGAATTGGCAAAGTGATATTTCGAATCCCGTAGAGGGCTATGGTGAAAAAGGAAATATCCTCAGATGAAATCTGGAAAGAAGCTTTCTGAGAAACTGCTTAGTGTTCTGTTAATTCATCTCACAGAGTTACATGTTTATTTCGTGGATCTCTTTGCTAGCCTTATTTCTGTGGAATCTGAGAACAGATATTTCGGATCCTTTGAAGACTATAGGGCCAAAGGAAATATCCTCCGATAACAAAGAGAAAGAAGCTTTCTGAGAAACTTCTTTGTGTTCTGTGAAATCATCTCACAAAGTTACAGCTTTCCCCTCAAGAACCCTTTCGCTAAGACAGTTCTTGTGAAATTGGCAAAGTGATATTTGGAAGCCCATAGAGGGCTATGGTGAAAAAGGAAATATCCTCAGATGAAATCTGGAAAGAAGCTTTCTGAGAAACTGCTTAGTGTTCTGTTAATTCATCTCACAGAGTTACATGTGTATTTCGTGGAACTCTTTGCTAGCCTTATTTCTGTGGAATCTGAGAACAGATATTTCGGATCCCATTGAAGACTATAGGACCAAAGGAAATATCCTCCGATAACAAAGAGAAAGAAGCTTTCTGAGAAACTTCTTTGTGTTCTGTGAAATCATGTCACAGAGTTACAGCTTTCCCCTCAAGAAGCCTTTCGCTAAGACAGTTCTTTTGGAATTGGCAAAGTGATATTTGGAAGCCCATAGAGGGCTATAGTGAAAAAGGAAATATCATCACAGGTAATCTGGAAAGAAGCTTTCTGAGAAACTGCTTAGCGTTCTGTTAATTCATCTCACAGAGTTACATGTTTATTTCGTGGATCTCTTTGCTAGCCTTATTTCTGTGAAATCTGAGAACAGATATTTCGGATCCCTTTGAAAACTATAGGGCCAAAGGAAATATCCTCCGATAACAAAGAGAAAGAAGGTTTCTGAGAAACTTCTTTGTGTTCTGTGAAATCATCTCACAGAGTTACAGCTTTCCCCTCAAGAAGCCTTTCGCTAAGACAGTTCTTCTGGAATAGGCAAAGTGATATTTGGAAGCCCATAGAGGGTTTGGTGAAAAAGGAAATATCCTCAGATGAAATCTGTAAAGAAGCTTTCTGAGAAACTGCTTAGTGTTCTGTTAATTCATCTCACAGAGTTACATGTGTATTTCGTGGAACTCTTTGCTAGCCTTATTTCTGTGGAATCTGAGAACAGATATTTCGGATCCCATTGAAGACTATAGGACCAAAGGAAATATCCTCCGATAACAAAGAGAAAGAAGCTTTCTGAGAAACTTCTTTGTGTTCTGTGAAATCATGTCACAGAGTTACAGCTTTCCCCTCAAGAAGCCTTTCGCTAAGACAGTTCTTTTGGAATTGGCAAAGTGATATTTGGAAGCCCATAGAGGGCTATAGTGAAAAAGGAAATATCATCACAGGTAATCTGGAAAGAAGCTTTCTGAGAAACTGCTTAGCGTTCTGTTAATTCATCTCACAGAGTTACATGTTTATTTCGTGGATCTCTTTGCTAGCCTTATTTCTGTGGAATCTGAGAACAGATATTTCGGATCCCTTTGAAAACTATAGGGCCAAAGGAAATATCCTCCGATAACAAAGAGAAAGAAGGTTTCTGAGAAACTTCTTTGTGTTCTGTGAAATCATCTCACAGAGTTACAGCTTTCCCCTCAAGAAGCCTTTCGCTAAGACAGTTCTTCTGGAATAGGCAAAGTGATATTTGGAAGCCCATAGAGGGTTTGGTGAAAAAGGAAATATCCTCAGATGAAATCTGTAAAGAAGCTTTCTGAGAAACTGCTTAGTGTTCTGTTAATTCATCTCACAGAGTTACATCTGTATTTCGCGGATCTCGTTGCTAGCCTTATTTCTGTGGAATCTGAGAACAGATATTTCGGATCCCATTGAAGACTATAGGGCCAAAGGAAATATCCTCCGATTACAAAGAGAAAGAAGGTTTCTGAGAAACTTCTTTGTGTTCTGTGAAATCATCTCACAGAGTTCCAGCTTTCCCCTCAAGAAGCCTTTCGCTAAGACAGTTCTTGTGGAATAGGCAAAGTGATATTTGGAAGCCCATAGAGGGTTTGGTGAAAAAGGAAATATCCTCAGATGAAATCTGGAAAGAAGCTTTCTGAGAAACTGCTTAGTGTTGTGTTAATTTACCTCACAGAGTTACATGTGTATTTCGTGGATCTCTTTGCTAGCCTTATTTCTGTGGAATCTGAGAACAGATATTTCGGATCCCTTTGAAGACTATAGGGCCAAAGGAAATATCCTCCGATAACAAAGAGAAAGAAGCTTTCTGAGAAACTTCTTTGTGTTCTGTGAAATCATCTCACAGAGTTACAGCTTTCCCCTCAAGAAGCCTTTCGCTAAGACAGTTCTTGTGGAATAGGCAAAGTGATATTTGGAAGCCCATAGAGGGCTATGGTTAAAAAGGAAATATCCTCAGATGAAATCTGGAAAGAAGCTTTCTGAGAAACTGCTTAGTGTTCTGTTAATTCATCTCACAGAGTTACATGCGTATTTCCTGGATCTCTTTCCTAGCCTTATTTCTGTGGAATCTGAGTACAGATATTTCGGATCCCATTGAAGACAATAGGGCCAAAGGAAATATCCTCCGATAACAAAGAGAAAGAAGCTTTCTGAGAAACTTCTTTTTGTTCTGTGAAATCATCTCACAGAGTTACAGCTTTCCCCTCAAGAAGCCTTTCGCTAAGACAGTTCTTGTGGAATTGGCAAAGTGATATTTGGAAGCCCATAGAGGGCTATGGTGAAAAAGAAAATATCCTCAGATGAAATCTGGAAAGAAGCTTTCTGAGAAACTGCTTAGTTTTCTGTTAATTCATCTCACAGAGTTACATGTGTATTTCGTGGATCTCTTTGCTAGCCTTATTTCTGTGGAATCTGAGAACAGATATTTCGGAACCCTTTGAAGACTATAGGGCCAAAGGAAATATCATGCCAAAACAAAGAGAAAGAAGCTTTCTGACAAACTTCTTTGTGTTCTGTGAAATCATCTCACAGAGTTACAGCTTTCCCCTCAAGAAGCCTTTCGCTAAGACAGTTCTTGTGGAATTGGCAAAGTGATATTTCGAATCCCATAGAGGGCTATGGTGAAAAAGGAAATATCCTCAGATGAAATCTGGAAAGAAGCTTTCTGAGAAACTGCTTAGTGTTCTGTTAATTCATCTCACAGAGTTACATGTTTGTTTCGTGGATCTCTTTGCTAGCCTTATTTCTGTGGAATCTGAGAACAGATATTTCGGATCCTTTGAAGACTATAGGGCCAAAGGAAATATCCTCCGATAACAAAGAGAAAGAAGCTTTCTGAGAAACTTCTTTGTGTTCTGTGAAATCATCTCACAAAGTTACAGCTTTCCCCTCAAGAACCCTTTCGCTAAGACAGTTCTTGTGAAATTGGCAAAGTGATATTTGGAAGCCCATAGAGGGCTACGGTGAAAAAGGAAATATCCTCAGATGAAATCTGGAAAGAAGCTTTCTGAGAAACTGCTTAGTGTTCTGTTAATTCATCTCACAGAGTTACATGTGTATTTCGTGGAACTCTTTGCTAGCCTTATTTCTGTGGAATCTGAGAACAGATATTTCGGATCCCATTGAAGACTATAGGACCAAAGGAAATATCCTCCGATAACAAAGAGAAAGAAGCTTTCTGAGAAACTTCTTTGTGTTCTGTGAAATCATGTCACAGAGTTACAGCTTTCCCCTCAAGAAGCCTTTCGCTAAGACAGTTCTTTTGGAATTGGCAAAGTGATATTTGGAAGCCCATAGAGGGCTATAGTGAAAAAGGAAATATCATCACAGGTAATCTGGAAAGAAGCTTTCTGAGAAACTGCTTAGCGTTCTGTTAATTCATCTCACAGAGTTACATGTTTATTTCGTGGATCTCTTTGCTAGCCTTATTTCTGTGGAATCTGAGAACAGATATTTCGGATCCCTTTGAAAACTATAGGGCCAAAGGAAATATCCTCCGATAACAAAGAGAAAGAAGGTTTCTGAGAAACTTCTTTGTGTTCTGTGAAATCATCTCACAGAGTTACAGCTTTCCCCTCAAGAAGCCTTTCGCTAAGACAGTTCTTCTGGAATAGGCAAAGTGATATTTGGAAGCCCATAGAGGGTTTGGTGAAAAAGGAAATATCCTCAGATGAAATCTGTAAAGAAGCTTTCTGAGAAACTGCTTAGTGTTCTGTTAATTCATCTCACAGAGTTACATCTGTATTTCGCGGATCTCGTTGCTAGCCTTATTTCTGTGGAATCTGAGAACAGATATTTCGGATCCCATTGAAGACTATAGGGCCAAAGGAAATATCCTCCGATTACAAAGAGAAAGAAGGTTTCTGAGAAACTTCTTTGTGTTCTGTGAAATCATCTCACAGAGTTCCAGCTTTCCCCTCAAGAAGCCTTTCGCTAAGACAGTTCTTGTGGAATAGGCAAAGTGATATTTGGAAGCCCATAGAGGGTTTGGTGAAAAAGGAAATATCCTCAGATGAAATCTGGAAAGAAGCTTTCTGAGAAACTGCTTAGTGTTGTGTTAATTTATCTCACAGAGTTACATGTGTATTTCGTGGATCTCTTTGCTAGCCTTATTTCTGTGGAATCTGAGAACAGATATTTCGGAACCCTTTGAAGACTATAGGGCCAAAGGAAATATCATGCCAAAACAAAGAGAAAGAAGCTTTCTGACAAACTTCTTTGTGTTCTGTGAAATCATCTCACAGAGTTACAGCTTTCCCCTCAAGAAGCCTTTCGCTAAGACAGTTCTTGTGGAATTGGCAAAGTGATATTTCGAATCCCGTAGAGGGCTATGGTGAAAAAGGAAATATCCTCAGATGAAATCTGGAAAGAAGCTTTCTGAGAAACTGCTTAGTGTTCTGTTAATTCATCTCACAGAGTTACATGTTTATTTCGTGGATCTCTTTGCTAGCCTTATTTCTGTGGAATCTGAGAACAGATATTTCGGATCCTTTGAAGACTATAGGGCCAAAGGAAATATCCTCCGATAACAAAGAGAAAGAAGCTTTCTGAGAATCTTCTTTGTGTTCTGTGAAATCATCTCACAGAGTTACAGCTTTCCCCTCAAGAAGCCTTTCGCTAAGACAGTTCTTGTGGAAATGGCAAAGTGATATTTGGAAGCCCATAGAGGGCTATGGTTAAAAAGGAAATATCCTCAGATGAAATCTGGAAAGAAGCTTTCTGAGAAACTGCTTAGTGTTCTGTTAATTCATCTCACAGAGTTACATGCGTATTTCCTGGATCTCTTTCCTAGCCTTATTTCTGTGGAATCTGAGTACAGATATTTCGGATCCCATTGAAGACAATAGGGCCAAAGGAAATATCCTCCTATAACAAAGAGAAAGAAGCTTTCTGAGAAACTTCTTTTTGTTCTGTGAAATCATCTCACAGAGTTACAGCTTTCCCCTCAAGAAGCCTTTCGCTAAGACAGTTCTTGTGGAATTGGCAAAGTGATATTTGGAAGCCCATAGAGGGCTATGGTGAAAAAGAAAATATCCTCAGATGAAATCTGGAAAGAAGCTTTCTGAGAAACTGCTTAGTTTTCTGTTAATTCATCTCACAGAGTTACATGTGTATTTCGTGGATCTCTTTGCTAGCCTTATTTCTGTGGAATCTGAGAACAGATATTTCGGAACCCTTTGAAGACTATAGGGCCAAAGGAAATATCATGCCAAAACAAAGAGAAAGAAGTTTTCTGACAAACTTCTTTGTGTTCTGTGAAATCATCTCACAGAGTTACAGCTTTCCCCTCAAGAAGCCTTTCGCTAAGACAGTTCTTGTGGAATTGGCAAAGTGATATTTCGAATCCCGTAGAGGGCTGTGGTGAAAAAGGAAATATCCTCAGATGAAATCTGGAAAGAAGCTTTCTGAGAAACTGCTTAGTGTTCTGTTAATTCATCTCACAGAGTTACATGTTTATTTCGTGGATCTCTTTGCTAGCCTTATTTCTGTGGAATCTGAGAACAGATATTTCGGATCCTTTGAAGACTATAGGGCCAAAGGAAATATCCTCCGATAACAAAGAGAAAGAAGCTTTCTGAGAAACTTCTTTGTGTTCTGTGAAATCATCTCACAAAGTTACAGCTTTCCCCTCAAGAACCCTTTCGCTAAGACAGTTCTTGTGAAATTGGCAAAGTGATATTTGGAAGCCCATAGAGGGCTATGGTGAAAAAGGAAATATCCTCAGATGAAATCTGGAAAGAAGCTTTCTGAGAAACTGCTTAGTGTTCTGTTAATTCATCTCACAGAGTTACATGTGTATTTCGTGGAACTCTTTGCTGGCCTTATTTCTGTGGAATCTGAGAACAGATATTTCGGATCCCATTGAAGACAATAGGGCCAAAGGAAATATCCTCCGATAACAAAGAGAAAGAAGCTTTCTGAGAAAATTCTTTGTGTTCTGTGAAATCATCTCACAGAGTTACAGCTTTCCCCTCAAGAAGCCTTTCGCTAAGACAGTTCTTCTGGAATAGGCAAAGTGATATTTGGAAGCCCATAGAGGGTTTGGTGAAAAAGGAAATATCCTCAGATGAAATCTGTAAAGAAGCTTTCTGAGAAACTGCTTAGTGTTCTGTTAATTCATCTCACAGAGTTACATCTGTATTTCGCGGATCTCGTTGCTAGCCTTATTTCTGTGGAATCTGAGAACAGATATTTCGGATCCCATTGAAGACTATAGGGCCAAAGGAAATATCCTCCGATTACAAAGAGAAAGAAGGTTTCTGAGAAACTTCTTTGTGTTCTGTGAAATCATCTCACAAAGTTACAGCTTTCCCCTCAAGAACCCTTTCGCTAAGACAGTTCTTGTGAAATTGGCAAAGTGATATTTGGAAGCCCATAGAGGGCTATGGTGAAAAAGGAAATATCCTTCGATGAAATCTGGAAAGAAGCTTTCTGAGAAACTGCTTAGTGTTCTGTTAATTCATCTCACAGAGTTACATGTGTATTTCGTGGAACTCTTTGCTAGCCTTATTTCTGTGGAATCTGAGAACAGATATTTCGGATCCCATTGAAGACTATAGGACCAAAGGAAATATCCTCCGATAACAAAGAGAAAGAAGCTTTCTGAGAAACTTCTTTGTGTTCTGTGAAATCATGTCACAGAGTTACAGCTTTCCCCTCAAGAAGCCTTTCGCTAAGACAGTTCTTTTGGAATTGGCAAAGTGATATTTGGAAGCCCATAGAGGGCTATAGTGAAAAAGGAAATATCATCACAGGTAATCTGGAAAGAAGCTTTCTGAGAAACTGCTTAGCGTTCTGTTAATTCATCTCACAGAGTTACATGTTTATTTCGTGGATCTCTTTGCTAGCCTTATTTCTGTGGAATCTGAGAACAGATATTTCGGATCCCTTTGAAAACAATAGGGCCAAAGGAAATATCCTCCGATAACAAAGAGAAAGAAGGTTTCTGAGAAACTTCTTTGTGTTCTGTGAAATCATCTCACAGAGTTACAGCTTTCCCCTCAAGAAGCCTTTCGCTAAGACAGTTCTTCTGGAATAGGCAAAGTGATATTTGGAAGCCCATAGAGGGTTTGGTGAAAAAGGAAATATCCTCAGATGAAATCTGTAAAGAAGCTTTCTGAGAAACTGCTTAGTGTTCTGTTAATTCATCTCACAGAGTTACATCTGTATTTCGCGGATCTCGTTGCTAGCCTTATTTCTGTGGAATCTGAGAACAGATATTTCGGATCCCATTGAAGACTATAGGGCCAAAGGAAATATCCTCCGATTACAAAGAGAAAGAAGGTTTCTGAGAAACTTCTTTGTGTTCTGTGAAATCATCTCACAGAGTTCCAGCTTTCCCCTCAAGAAGCCTTTCGCTAAGACAGTTCTTGTGGAATAGGCAAAGTGATATTTGGAAGCCCATAGAGGGTTTGGTGAAAAAGGAAATATCCTCAGATGAAATCTGGAAAGAAGCTTTCTGAGAAACTGCTTAGTGTTGTGTTAATTTATCTCACAGAGTTACATGTGTATTTCGTGGATCTCTTTGCTAGCCTTATTTCTGTGGAATCTGAGAACAGATATTTCGGATCCCTTTGAAGACTATAGGGCCAAAGGAAATATCCTCCGATAACAAAGAGAAAGAAGCTTTCTGAGAAACTTCTTTGTGTTCTGTGAAATCATCTCACAGAGTTACAGCTTTCCCCTCAAGAAGCCTTTCGCTAAGACAGTTCTTGTGGAATAGGCAAAGTGATATTTGGAAGCCCATAGAGGGCTATGGTTAAAAAGGAAATATCCTCAGATGAAATCTGGAAAGAAGCTTTCTGAGAAACTGCTTAGTGTTCTGTTAATTCATCTCACAGAGTTACATGCGTATTTCCTGGATCTCTTTCCTAGCCTTATTTCTGTGGAATCTGAGTACAGATATTTCGGATCCCATTGAAGACAATAGGGCCAAAGGAAATATCCTCCAATAACAAAGAGAAAGAAGCTTTCTGAGAAACTTCTTTTTGTTCTGTGAAATCATCTCACAGAGTTACAGCTTTCCCCTCAAGAAGCCTTTCGCTAAGACAGTTCTTGTGGAATTGGCAAAGTGATATTTGGAAGCCCATAGAGGGCTATGGTGAAAAAGAAAATATCCTCAGATGAAATCTGGAAAGAAGCTTTCTGAGAAACTGCTTAGTTTTCTGTTTATTCATCTCAGAGAGTTACATGTGTATTTCCTGGATCTCTTTGCTAGCCTTATTTCTGTGGAATCTGAGAACAGATATTTCGGAACCCTTTGAAGACTATAGGGCCAAAGGAAATATCATGCCAAAACAAAGAGAAAGAAGCTTTCTGACAAACTTCTTTGTGTTCTGTGAAATCATCTCACAGAGTTACAGCTTTCCCCTCAAGAAGCCTTTCGCTAAGACAGTTCTTGTGGAATTGGCAAAGTGATATTTCGAATCCCGTAGAGGGCTATGGTGAAAAAGGAAATATCCTCAGATGAAATCTGGAAAGAAGCTTTCTGAGAAACTGCTTAGTGTTCTGTTAATTCATCTCACAGAGTTACATGTTTATTTCGTGGATCTCTTTGCTAGCCTTATTTCTGTGGAATCTGAGAACAGATATTTCGGATCCTTTGAAGACTATAGGGCCAAAGGAAATATCCTCCGATAACAAAGAGAAAGAAGCTTTCTGAGAAACTTCTTTGTGTTCTGTGAAATCATCTCACAAAGTTACAGCTTTCCCCTCAAGAACCCTTTCGCTAAGACAGTTCTTGTGAAATTGGCAAAGTGATATTTGGAAGCCCTTAGAGGGCTATGGTGAAAAAGGAAATATCCTCAGATGAAATCTGGAAAGAAGCTTTCTGAGAAACTGCTTAGTGTTCTGTTAATTCATCTCACAGAGTTACATGTGTATTTCGTGGAACTCTTTGCTAGCCTTATTTCTGTGGAATCTGAGAACAGATATTTCGGATCCCATTGAAGACTATAGGACCAAAGGAAATATCCTCCGATAACAAAGAGAAAGAAGCTTTCTGAGAAACTTCTTTGTGTTCTGTGAAATCATGCCACAGAGTTACAGCTTTCCCCTCAAGAAGCCTTTCGCTAAGACAGTTCTTTTGGAATTGGCAAAGTGATATTTGGAAGCCCATAGAGGGCTATAGTGAAAAAGGAAATATCATCACAGGTAATCTGGAAAGAAGCTTTCTGAGAAACTGCTTAGCGTTCTGTTAATTCATCTCACAGAGTTACATGTTTATTTCGTGGATCTCTTTGCTAGCCTTATTTCTGTGGAATCTGAGAACAGATATTTCGGATCCCTTTGAAAACTATAGGGCCAAAGGAAATATCCTCCGATAACAAAGAGAAAGAAGGTTTCTGAGAAACTTCTTTGTGTTCTGTGAAATCATCTCACAGAGTTACAGCTTTCCCCTCAAGAAGCCTTTCGCTAAGACAGTTCTTCTGGAATAGGCAAAGTGATATTTGGAAGCCCATAGAGGGTTTGGTGAGAAAGGAAATATCCTCAGATGAAATCTGTAAAGAAGCTTTCTGAGAAACTGCTTAGTGTTCTGTTAATTCATCTCACAGAGTTACATCTGTATTTCGCGGATCTCGTTGCTAGCCTTATTTCTGTGGAATCTGAGAACAGATATTTCGGATCCCATTGAAGACTATAGGGCCAAAGGAAATATCCTCCGATTACAAAGAGAAAGAAGGTTTCTGAGAAACTTCTTTGTGTTCTGTGAAATCATCTCACAGAGTTCCAGCTTTCCCCTCAAGAAGCCTTTCGCTAAGACAGTTCTTGTGGAATAGGCAAAGTGATATTTGGAAGCCCATAGAGGGTTTGGTGAAAAAGGAAATATCCTCAGATGAAATCTGGAAAGAAGCCTTCTGAGAAACTGCTTAGTGTTGTGTTAATTTATCTCACAGAGTTACATGTGTATTTCGTGGATCTCTTTGCTAGCCTTATTTCTGTGGAATCTGAGAACAGATATTTCGGATCCCTTTGAAGACTATAGGGCCAAAGGAAATATCCTCCGATAACAAAGAGAAAGAAGCTTTCTGAGAAACTTCTTTGTGTTCTGTGAAATCATCTCACAGAGTTACAGCTTTCCCCTCAAGAAGCCTTTCGCTAAGACAGTTCTTGTGGAATAGGCAAAGTGATATTTGGAAGCCCATAGAGGGCTATGGTTAAAAAGGAAATATCCTCAGATGAAATCTGGAAAGAAGCTTTCTGAGAAACTGCTTAGTGTTCTGTTAATTCATCTCACAGAGTTACATGCGTATTTCCTGGATCTCTTTCCTAGCCTTATTTCTGTGGAATCTGAGTACAGATATTTCGGATCCCATTGAAGACAATAGGGCCAAAGGAAATATCCTCCTATAACAAAGAGAAAGAAGCTTTCTGAGAAACTTCCTTTTGTTCTGTGAAATCATCTCACAGAGTTACAGCTTTCCCCTCAAGAAGCCTTTCGCTAAGACAGTTCTTGTGGAATTGGCAAAGTGATATTTGGAAGCCCATAGAGGGCTATGGTGAAAAAGAAAATATCCTCAGATGAAATCTGGAAAGAAGCTTTCTGAGAAACTGCTTAGTTTTCTGTTAATTCATCTCACAGAGTTACATGTGTATTTCGTGGATCTCTTTGCTAGCCTTATTTCTGTGGAATCTGAGAACAGATATTTCGGAACCCTTTGAAGACTATAGGGCCAAAGGAAATATCATGCCAAAACAAAGAGAAAGAAGCTTTCTGACAAACTTCTTTGTGTTCTGTGAAATCATCTCACAGAGTTACAGCTTTCCCCTCAAGAACCCTTTCACTAAGACAGTTCTTGTGGAATTGGCAAAGTGATATTTCGAATCCCGTAGAGGGCTATGGTGAAAAAGGAAATATCCTCAGATGAAATCTGGAAAGAAGCTTTCTGAGAAACTGCTTAGTGTTCTCTTAATTCATCTCACAGAGTTACATGTTTATTTCGTGGATCTCTTTGCTAGCCTTATTTCTGTGGAATCTGAGAACAGATATTTCGGATCCTTTGAAGACTATAGGGCCAAAGGAAATATCCTCCGATAACAAAGAGAAAGAAGCTTTCTGAGAAACTTCTTTGTGTTCTGTGAAATCATCTCACAAAGTTACAGCTTTCCCCTCAAGAACCCTTTCGCTAAGACAGTTCTTGTGAAATTGGCAAAGTGATATTTGGAAGCCCATAGAGGGCTATGGTGAAAAAGGAAATATCCTCAGATGAAATCTGGAAAGAAGCTTTCTGAGAAACTGCTTAGTGTTCTGTTAATTCATCTCACAGAGTTACATGTGTATTTCGTGGAACTCTTTGCTAGCCTTATTTCTGTGGAATCTGAGAACAGATATTTCGGATCCCATTGAAGACTATAGGGCCAAAGGAAATATCCTCCGATAACAAAGAGAAAGAAGCTTTCTGAGAAAATTCTTTGTGTTCTGTGAAATCATCTCACAGAGTTACAGCTTTCCCCTCAAGAAGCCTTTCGCTAAGACAGTTCTTTTGGAATTGGCAAAGTGATATTTGGAAGCCCATAGAGGGCTATAGTGAAAAAGGAAATATCATCACAGGTAATCTGGAAAGAACCTTTCAGAGAAACTGCTTAGTGTTCTGTTAATTCATCTCACAGAGTTACATGTTTATTTCGTGGATCTCTTTGCTAGCCTTATTTCTGTGGAATCTGAGAACAGATATTTCGGATCCCTTTGAAAACTATAGGGCCAAAGGAAATATCCTCCGATAACAACGAGAAAGAAGGTTTCTGAGAAACTTCTTTGTGTTCTGTGAAATCATCTCACAGAGTTACAGCTTTCCCCTCAAGAAGCCTTTCGCTAAGACAGTTCTTCTGGAATAGGCAAAGTGATATTTGGAAGCCCATAGAGGGTTTGGTGAAAAAGGAAATATCCTCAGATGAAATCTAGAAAGAAGCTTTCTGAGAAACTGCTTAGTGTTCTGTTAATTCATCTCACAGAGTTACATCTGTATTTCGCGGATCTCGTTGCTAGCCTTATTTCTGTGGAATCTGAGAACAGATATTTCGGATCCCTTTGAAGACTGTAGGGCCAAAGGAAATATCCTCCGATTACAAAGATAAAGAAGGTTTCTGAGAAACTTCGTTGTGTTCTGTGAAATCATCTCACAGAGTTACAGCTTTCCCCTCAAGAAGCCTTTCGCTAAGACAGTTCTTGTGGAATAGGCAAAGTGATATTTGGAAGCCCATAGAGGGTTTGGTGAAAAAGGAAATATCCTCAGATGAAATCTGGAAAGAAGCTTTCTGAGAAACTGCTTAGTGTTCTGTTAATTCATCTCAGAGAGTTACATGTGTATTTCGTGGATCTCTTTGCTAGCGTTATTTCTTTGGAATCTGAGAACAGATATTTCGGATCCCTTTGAAGACTATAGGGCCAAAGGAAATATCCTCCGATAACAAAGAGAAAGAGGCTTTCTGAGAAACTTCTTTGTGTTCTGTGAAATCATCTCACAGAGTTACAGCTTTCCCCTCAAGAAGCCTTTCGCTAAGACAGTTCTTGTGGAATTGGCAAAGTGATATTTGGAAGCCCATAGAGGGCTATGGTTAAAAAGAAAATATCCTCCGATGAAATCTGGAAAGAAGCTTTCTGAGAAACTGCTTAGTGTTCTGTTAATTCAACTCACAGATTTACATGTGTATTTCGCGGATCTCTTTGCTAGCCTTATTTCTGTGGAATCTGAGAACAGATATTTCGGATCCCTTTGAAGACTATAGGGCCAAAGGAAATATCCTCCGATAACAAAGAGAAAGAAGCTTTCTGAGAAACTTCATTTTCTTCTGTGAAATTATGTCACAGAGTTACAGCTTTCCCCTCAAGAAGCCTTTCGCTAAGACAGTTCTTGTGGAATAGGCAAAGTGATATTTGGAAGCCCATAGAGGGCTATGGTGAAAAAGGAAATATCCGTACAGGAAATCTGGAAAGAAGCTTTCTGAGAAACTGCTTAGTGTTCTGTTAATTCATCTCACAGAGTTACATGCGTATTTCCTGGATCTCTTTCCTAGCCTTATTTCTCTGGAATCTGAGTACAGATATTTCGGATCCCATTGAAGACAATAGGGCCAAAGGAAATATCCTCCTATAACAAAGAGAAAGAAGCTTTCTGAGAAACTTCTTTGTGTTCTGTGAAATCATCTCACAGAGTTACAGCGTTCCCCTCAAGAACCCTTTCGCTAAGACAGTTCTTTTGGAATTGACAAAGTGATATTTGGAAGCCCATAGAGGGCTATGGTGAAAAAGGAAATATCCTCCGATGAAATCTGGAAAGAAGCTTTCTGAGAAACTGCTTAGTGTTCTGTTAATTCATCTCACAGAGTTACATGTGTATTTCGTGGATCTCTTTGCTAGCCTTATTTCTGTGGAATCTGAGAACAGATATTTCGGATCCCTTTGAAAACTATACGGCCAAAGGAAATATCCTCCGATAACAAAGAGAAAGAAGCTTTCTGAGAAACTTCTTTGTGTTCTGTGAAATCATCTCACAGAGTTACAGCTTTCCCCTCAAGAAGCCTTTCGCTAAGACAGTTCTTGTGGAATAGGCAAAGTGATATTTGGAAGCCCATAGAGGGTTTGGTGAAAAAGGAAATATCCTCAGATGAAATCTGGAAAGAAGCTTTCTGAGAAACTGCTTAGTGTTCTGTTAATTCATCTCACAGAGTTACATGTGTATTTCGTGGATCTCTTTGCTAGCCTTATTTCTGTGGAATCTGAGAACAGATATTTCGGATCCCTTAGAAAAATATAGGGCCAAAGGAAATATCCTCCGATAACGAAGAGAAAGAAGCTTTCTGAGAAACTTCTTTGTGTTCTGTGAAATCATCTCACAGAGTTACAGCTTTCCCCTCAAGAAGCCTTTCGCTAAGACAGTTCTTGTGGAATTGGCAAAGTGATATTTGGAAGCCCATAAAGGGCTATGGTGAAAAAGAACATATCCTCCGATGAAATCTGGAAAGAAGCTTTCTGAGAAACTGCTTAGTGTTCTGTTAATTCATCTCACAGAGTTACATGTGTATTTCGCGGATCTCTTTGCTAGCCTTATTTCTGTGGAATCTGAGAACAGATATTTCGGATCCCTTTGAAGACTATAGGGCCAAAGGAAATATAATCCGATAACAAAGAGAAAGAAGCTTTCTGAGAAACTTCATTTTGTTCTGGGAAATCATCTCACAAAGTTACAGCTTCCCCTCAAGAAGCCTTTCGCTAAGACAGTTCTTGTTGAATTGGCAAAGTGATATTTGGAAGCCCATAGAGGGCTATGGTGAAAAAGGAAATATCCTCCGATGAAATCTGGAAAGAAGCTTTCTGAGAAACTGCTTAGTGTTCTGTTAATTCATCTCACAGAGTTACATGTGTATTTCGTGGATCTCTTTGCTAGCCTTATTTCTGTGGAATCTGAGAACAGATATTTCGGAACCCTTTGAAGACTATAGGGCCAATGGAAATATCGTGCCAAAACAAAGAGAAAGAAGCTTTCTGACAAACTTCTTTGTGTTCTGTGAAATCATCTCACAGAGTTACAGCTTTCCCCTCAAGAAGCCTTTCGCTAAGACAGTTCTTGTGGAATAGGCAAAGTGATATTTGGAAGCCCATAGAGGGCTATGGTTAAAAAGGAAATATCCTCAGATGAAATCTGGAAAGAAGCTTTCTGAGAAACTGCTTAGTGTTCTGTTAATTCATCTCACAGAGTTACATGCGTATTTCCTGGATCTCTTTCCTAGCCTTATGTCTCTGGAATCTGAGTACAGATATTTCGGATCCCATTGAAGACAATAGGGCCAAAGGAAATATCCTCCTATAACAAAGAGAAAGAAGCTTTCTGAGAAACTTCTTTGTGTTCTGTGAAATCATCTCACAGAGTTACAGCGTTCCCCTCAAGAACCCTTTCGCTAAGACAGTTCTTTTGGAATTGACAAAGTGATATTTGGAAGCCCATAGAGGGCTATGGTGAAAAAGGAAATATCCTCCGATGAAATCTGGAAAGAAGCTTTCTGAGAAACTGCTTAGTGTTCTGTTAATTCATCTCACAGAGTTACATGTGTATTTCGTGGATCTCTTTGCTAGCCTTATTTCTGTGGAATCTGAGAACAGATATTTCGGATCCCTTTGAAAACTATACGGCCAAAGGAAATATCCTCCGATAACAAAGAGAAAGAAGCTTTCTGAGAAACTTCTTTGTGTTCTGTGAAATCATCTCACAGAGTTACAGCTTTCCCCTCAAGAAGCCTTTCGCTAAGACAGTTCTTGTGGAATAGGCAAAGTGATATTTGGAAGCCCATAGAGGGTTTGGTGAAAAAGGAAATATCCTCAGATGAAATCTGGAAAGAAGCTTTCTGAGAAACTGCTTAGTGTTCTGTTAATTCATCTCACAGAGTTACATGTGTATTTCGTGGATCTCTTTGCTAGCCTTATTTCTGTGGAATCTGAGAACAGATATTTCGGATCCCTTAGAAAAATATAGGGCCAAAGGAAATATCCTCCGATAACGAAGAGAAAGAAGCTTTCTGAGAAACTTCTTTGTGTTCTGTGAAATCATCTCACAGAGTTACAGCTTTCCCCTCAAGAAGCCTTTCGCTAAGACAGTTCTTGTGGAATTGGCAAAGTGATATTTGGAAGCCCATAAAGGGCTATGGTGAAAAAGAAAATATCCTCCGATGAAATCTGGAAAGAAGCTTTCTGAGAAACTGCTTAGTGTTCTGTTAATTCATCTCACAGAGTTACATCTGTATTTCGCGGATCTCGTTGCTAGCCTTATTTCTGTGGAATCTGAGAACAGATATTTCGGATCCCATTGAAGACTATAGGGCCAAAGGAAATATCCTCCGATTACAAAGAGAAAGAAGGTTTCTGAGAAACTTCTTTGTGTTCTGTGAAATCATCTCACAGAGTTCCAGCTTTCCCCTCAAGAAGCCTTTCGCTAAGACAGTTCTTGTGGAATAGGCAAAGTGATATTTGGAAGCCCATAGAGGGTTTGTTGAAAAAGGAAATATCCTCAGATGAAATCTGGAAAGAAGCTTTCTGAGAAACTGCTTAGTGTTGTGTTAATTTATCTCACAGAGTTACATGTGTATTTCGTGGATCTCTTTGCTAGCCTTATTTCTGTGGAATCTGAGAACAGATATTTCGGATCCCTTTGAAGACTATAGGGCCAAAGGAAATATCCTCCGATAACAAAGAGAAAGAAGCTTTCTGAGAAACTTCTTTGTGTTCTGTGAAATCATCTCACAGAGTTACAGCTTTCCCCTCAAGAAGCCTTTCGCTAAGACAGTTCTTGTGGAATAGGCAAAGTGATATTTGGAAGCCCATAGAGGGCTATGGTTAAAAAGGAAATATCCTCAGATGAAATCTGGAAAGAAGCTTTCTGAGAAACTGCTTAGTGTTCTGTTAATTCATCTCACAGAGTTACATGCGTATTTCCTGGATCTCTTTCCTAGCCTTATTTCTGTGGAATCTGAGTACAGATATTTCGGATCCCATTGAAGACAATAGGGCCAAAGGAAATATCCTCCTATAACAAAGAGAAAGAAGCTTTCTGAGAAACTTCTTTTTGTTCTGTGAAATCATCTCACAGAGTTACAGCTTTCCCCTCAAGAAGCCTTTCGCTAAGACAGTTCTTGTGGAATTGGCAAAGTGATATTTGGAAGCCCATAGAGGGCTATGGTGAAAAAGGAAATATCCTCAGATGAAATCTGGAAAGAAGCTTTCTGAGAAACTGCTTAGTTTTCTGTTAATTCATCTCACAGAGTTACATGTGTATTTCGTGGATCTCTTTGCTAGCCTTATTTCTGTGGAATCTGAGAACAGATATTTCGGAACCCTTTGAAGACTATAGGGCCAAAGGAAATATCATGCCAAAACAAAGAGAAAGAAGCTTTCTGACAAACTTCTTTGTGTTCTGTGAAATCATCTCACAGAGTTACAGCTTTCCCCTCAAGAAGCCTTTCGCTAAGACAGTTCTTGTGGAATTGGCAAAGTGATATTTCGAATCCCGTAGAGGGCTATGGTGAAAAAGGAAATATCCTCAGATGAAATCTGGAAAGAAGCTTTCTGAGAAACTGCTTAGTGTTCTGTTAATTCATCTCACAGAGTTACATGTTTATTTCGTGGATCTCTTTGCTAGCCTTATTTCTGTGGAATCTGAGAACAGATATTTCGGATCCTTTGAAGACTATAGGGCCAAAGGAAATATCCTCCGATAACAAAGAGAAAGAAGCTTTCTGAGAAACTTCTTTGTGTTCTGTGAAATCATCTCACAGAGTTACAGCTTTCCCCTCAAGAAGCCTTTCGCTAAGACAGTTCTTGTGGAATAGGCAAAGTGATATTTTGAAGCCCATAGAGGGCTATGGTTAAAAAGGAAATATCCTCAGATGAAATCTGGAAAGAAGCTTTCTGAGAAACTGCTTAGTGTTCTGTTAATTCATCTCACAGAGTTACATGCGTATTTCCTGGATCTCTTTCCTAGCCTTATTTCTGTGGAATCTGAGTACAGATATTTCGGATCCCATTGAAGACAATAGGGCCAAAGGAAATATCCTCCTATAACAAAGAGAAAGAAGCTTTCTGAGAAACTTCTTTTTGTTCTGTGAAATCATCTCACAGAGTTACAGCTTTCCCCTCAAGAAGCCTTTCGCTAAGACAGTTCTTGTGGAATTGGCAAAGTGATATTTGGAAGCCCATAGAGGGCTATGGTGAAAAAGAAAATATCCTCAGATGAAATCTGGAAAGAAGCTTTCTGAGAAACTGCTTAGTTTTCTGTTAATTCATCTCACAGAGTTACATGTGTATTTCGTGGATCTCTTTGCTAGCCTTATTTCTGTGGAATCTGAGAACAGATATTTCGGAACCCTTTGAAGACTATAGGGCCAAAGGAAATATCATGCCAAAACAAAGAGAAAGAAGCTTTCTGACAAACTTCTTTGTGTTCTGTGAAATCATCTCACAGAGTTACAGCTTTCCCCTCAAGAAGACTTTCGCTAAGACAGTTCTTGTGGAATTGGCAAAGTGATATTTCGAATCCCGTAGAGGGCTCTGGTGAAAAAGGAAATATCCTCAGATGAAATCTGGAAAGAAGCTTTCTGAGAAACTGCTTAGTGTTCTGATAATTCATCTCACAGAGTTACATGTTTATTTCGTGGATCTCTTTGCTAGCCTTATTTCTGTGGAATCTGAGAACAGATATTTCGGATCCTTTGAAGACTATAGGGCCAAAGGAAATATCCTCCGATAACAAAGAGAAAGAAGCTTTCTGAGAAACTTCTTTGTGTTCTGTGAAATCATCTCACAAAGTTACAGCTTTCCCCTCAAGAACCCTTTCGCTAAGACAGTTCTTGTGAAATTGGCAAAGTGATATTTGGAAGCCCATAGAGGGCTATGGTGAAAAAGGAAATATCCTCAGATGAAATCTGGAAAGAAGCTTTCTGAGAAACTGCTTAGTGTTCTGTTAATTCATCTCACAGAGTTACATGTGTATTTCGTGGAACTCTTTGCTGGCCTTATTTCTGTGGAATCTGAGAACAGATATTTCGGATCCCATTGAAGACAATAGGGCCAAAGGAAATATCCTCCGATAACAAAGAGAAAGAAGCTTTCTGAGAAAATTCTTTGTGTTCTGTGAAATCATCTCACAGAGTTACAGCTTTCCCCTCAAGAAGCCTTTCGCTAAGACAGTTCTTCTGGAATAGGCAAAGTGATATTTGGAAGCCCATAGAGGGTTTGGTGAAAAAGGAAATATCCTCAGATGAAATCTGTAAAGAAGCTTTCTGAGAAACTGCTTAGTGTTCTGTTAATTCATCTCACAGAGTTACATCTGTATTTCGCGGATCTCGTTGCTAGCCTTATTTCTGTGGAATCTGAGAACAGATATTTCGGATCCCATTGAAGACTATAGGGCCAAAGGAAATATCCTCCGATTACAAAGAGAAAGAAGGTTTCTGAGAAACTTCTTTGTGTTCTGTGAAATCATCTCACAGAGTTCCAGCTTTCCCCTCAAGAAGCCTTTCGCTAAGTCAGTTCTTGTGGAATAGGCAAAGTGATATTTGGAAGCCCATAGAGGGTTTGGTGAAAAAGGAAATATCCTCAGATGAAATCTGGAAAGAAGCTTTCTGAGAAACTGCTTAGTGTTGTGTTAATTTATCTCACAGAGTTACATGTGTATTTCGTGGATCTCTTTGCTAGCGTTATTTCTGTGGAATCTGAGAACAGATATTTCGGATCCCTTTGAAGACTATAGGGCCAAAGGAAATATCCTCCGATAACAAAGAGAAAGAAGCTTTCTGAGAAACTTCTTTGTGTTCTGTGAAATCATCTCACAGAGTTACAGCTTTCCCCTCAAGAAGCCTTTCGCTAAGACAGTTCTTGTGGAATAGGCAAAGTGATATTTGGAAGCCCATAGAGGGCTATGGTTAAAAAGGAAATATCCTCAGATGAAATCTGGAAAGAAGCTTTCTGAGAAACTGCTTAGTGTTCTGTTAATTCATCTCACAGAGTTACATGCGTATTTCCTGGATCTCTTTCCTAGCCTTATTTCTGTGGAATCTGAGTACAGATATTTCGGATCCCTTTGAAGACAATAGGGCCAAAGGAAATATCCTCCTATAACAAAGAGAAAGAAGCTTTCTGAGAAACTTCTTTTTGTTCTGTGAAATCATCTCACAGAGTTACAGCTTTCCCCTCAAGAAGCCTTTCGCTAAGACAGTTCTTGTGGAATTGGCAAAGTGATATTTGGAAGCCCATAGAGGGCTATGGTGAAAAAGAAAATATCCTCAGATGAAATCTGGAAAGAAGCTTTCTGAGAAACTGCTTAGTGTTCTGTTAATTCATCTCACAGAGTTACATGTGTATTTCGTGGATCTCTTTGCTAGCCTTATTTCTGTGGAATCTGAGAACAGATATTTCGGAACCCTTTGAAGACTATAGGGCCAAAGGAAATATCATGCCAAAACAAAGAGAAAGAAGCTTTCTGACAAACTTCTTTGTGTTCTGTGAAATCATCTCACAGAGTTACAGCTTTCCCCTCAAGAAGCCTTTCACTAAGACAGTTCTTGTGGAATTGGCAAAGTGATATTTCGAATCCCGTAGAGGGCTATGGTGAAAAAGGAAATATCCTCAGATGAAATCTGGAAAGAAGCTTTCTGAGAAACTGCTTAGTGTTCTGTTAATTCATCTCACAGCGTTACATGTTTATTTCGTGGATCTCTTTGCTAGCCTTATTTCTGTGGAATCTGAGAACAGATATTTCGGATCCTTTGAAGACTATAGGGCCAAAGGAAATATCCTCCGATAACAAAGAGAAAGAAGCTTTCTGAGAAACTTCTTTGTGTTCTGTGAAATCATCTCACAAAGTTACAGCTTTCCCCTCAAGAACCCTTTCGCTAAGACAGTTCTTGTGAAATTGGCAAAGTGATATTTGGAAGCCCATAGAGGGCTATGGTGAAAAAGGAAATATCCTCCGATGAAATCTGGAAAGAAGCTTTCTGAGAAACTGCTTAGTGTTCTGTTAATTCATCTCACAGAGTTACATGTGTATTTCGTGGAACTCTTTGCTAGCCTTATTTCTGTGGAATCTGAGAACAGATATTTCGGATCCCATTGAAGACTATAGGACCAAAGGAAATATCCTCCGATAACAAAGAGAAAGAAGCTTTCTGAGAAACTTCTTTGTGTTCTGTGAAATCATGTCACAGAGTTACAGCTTTCCCCTCAAGAAGCCTTTCGCTAAGACAGTTCTTTTGGAATTGGCAAAGTGATATTTGGAAGCCCATAGAGGGCTATAGTGAAAAAGGAAATATCATCACAGGTAATCTGGAAAGAAGCTTTCTGAGAAACTGCTTAGCGTTCTGTTAATTCATCTCACAGAGTTACATGTTTATTTCGAGGGTCTCTTTGCTAGCCTTATTTCTGTGGAATCTGAGAACAGATATTTCGGATCCCTTTGAAAACAATAGGGCCAAAGGAAATATCCTCCGATAACAAAGAGAAAGAAGGTTTCTGAGAAACTTCTTTGTGTTCTGTGAAATCATCTCACAGAGTTACAGCTTTCCCCTCAAGAAGCCTTTCGCTAAGACAGTTCTTCTGGAATAGGCAAAGTGATATTTGGAAGCCCATAGAGGGTTTGGTGAAAAAGGAAATATCCTCAGATGAAATCTGTAAAGAAGCTTTCTGAGAAACTGCTTAGTGTTCTGTTAATTCATCTCACAGAGTTACATCTGTATTTCGCGGATCTCGTTGCTAGCCTTATTTCTGTGGAATCTGAGAACAGATATTTCGGATCCCATTGAAGACTATAGGGCCAAAGGAAATATCCTCCGATTACAAAGAGAAAGAAGGTTTCTGAGAAACTTCTTTGTGTTCTGTGAAATCATCTCACAGAGTTCCAGCTTTCCCCTCAAGAAGCCTTTCGCTAAGACAGTTCTTGTGGAATAGGCAAAGTGATATTTGGAAGCCCATAGAGGGTTTGGTGAAAAAGGAAATATCCTCAGATGAAATCTGGAAAGAAGCTTTCTGAGAAACTGCTTAGTGTTGTGTTAATTTATCTCACAGAGTTACATGTGTATTTCGTGGATCTCTTTGCTAGCCTTATTTCTGTGGAATCTGAGAACAGATATTTCGGATCCCTTTGAAGACTATAGGGCCAAAGGAAATATCCTCCGATAACAAAGAGAAAGAAGCTTTCTGAGAAACTTCTTTGTGTTCTGTGAAATCATCTCACAGAGTTACAGCTTTCCCCTCAAGAAGCCTTTCGCTAAGACAGTTCTTGTGGAATAGGCAAAGTGATATTTGGAAGCCCATAGAGGGCTATGGTTAAAAAGGAAATATCCTCAGATGAAATCTGGAAAGAAGCTTTCTGAGAAACTGCTTAGTGTTCTGTTAATTCATCTCACAGAGTTACATGCGTATTTCCTGGATCTCTTTCCTAGCCTTATTTCTGTGGAATCTGAGTACAGATATTTCGGATCCCATTGAAGACAATAGGGCCAAAGGAAATATCCTCCTATAACAAAGAGAAAGAAGCTTTCTGAGAAACTTCTTTTTGTTCTGTGAAATCATCTCACAGAGTTACAGCTTTCCCCTCAAGAAGCCTTTCGCTAAGACAGTTCTTGTGGAATTGGCAAAGTGATATTTGGAAGCCCATAGAGGGCTATGGTGAAAAAGAAAATATCCTCAGATGAAATCTGGAAAGAAGCTTTCTGAGAAACTGCTTAGTTTTCTGTTAATTCATCTCAGAGAGTTACATGTGTATTTCCTGGATCTCTTTGCTAGCCTTATTTCTGTGGAATCTGAGAACAGATATTTCGGAACCCTTTGAAGACTATAGGGCCAAAGGAAATATCATGCCAAAACAAAGAGAAAGAAGCTTTCTGACAAACTTCTTTGTGTTCTGTGAAATCATCTCACAGAGTTACAGCTTTCCCCTCAAGAAGCCTTTCGCTAAGACAGTTCTTGTGGAATTGGCAAAGTGATATTTCGAATCCCGTAGAGGGCTATGGTGAAAAAGGAAATATCCTCAGATGAAATCTGGAAAGAAGCTTTCTGAGAAACTGCTTAGTGTTCTGTTAATTCATCTCACAGAGTTACATGTTTATTTCGTGGATCTCTTTGCTAGCCTTATTTCTGTGGAATCTGAGAACAGATAATTCGGATCCTTTGAAGACTATAGGGCCAAAGGAAATATCCTCCGATAACAAAGAGAAAGAAGCTTTCTGAGAAACTTCTTTGTGTTCTGTGAAATCATCTCACAAAGTTACAGCTTTCCCCTCAAGAACCCTTTCGCTAAGACAGTTCTTGTGAAATTGGCAAAGTGATATTTGGAAGCCCATAGAGGGCTATGGTGAAAAAGGAAATATCCTCAGATGAAATCTGGAAAGAAGCTTTCTGAGAAACTGCTTAGTGTTCTGTTAATTCATCTCACAGAGTTACATGTGTATTTCGTGGAACTCTTTGCTAGCCTTATTTCTGTGGAATCTGAGAACAGATATTTCGGATCCCATTGAAGACTATAGGACCAAAGGAAATATCCTCCGATAACAAAGAGAAAGAAGCTTTCTTAGAAACTTCTTTGTGTTCTGTGAAATCATGCCACAGAGTTACAGCTTTCCCCTCAAGAAGCCTTTCGCTAAGACAGTTCTTTTGGAATTGGCAAAGTGATATTTGGAAGCCCATAGAGGGCTATAGTGAAAAAGGAAATATCATCACAGGTAATCTGGAAAGAAGCTTTCTGAGAAACTGCTTAGCGTTCTGTTAATTCATCTCACAGAGTTACATGTTTATTTCGTGGATCTCTTTGCTAGCCTTATTTCTGTGGAATCTGAGAACAGATATTTCGGATCCCTTTGAAAACTATAGGGCCAAAGGAAATATCCTCCGATAACAAAGAGAAAGAAGGTTTCTGAGAAACTTCTTTGTGTTCTGTGAAATCATCTCACAGAGTTACAGCTTTCCCCTCAAGAAGCCTTTCGCTAAGACAGTTCTTCTGGAATAGGCAAAGTGATATTTGGAAGCCCATAGAGGGTTTGGTGAAAAAGGAAATATCCTCAGATGAAATCTGTAAAGAAGCTTTCTGAGAAACTGCTTAGTGTTCTGTTAATTCATCTCACAGAGTTACATCTGTATTTCGCGGATCTCGTTGCTAGCCTTATTTCTGTGGAATCTGAGAACAGATATTTCGGATCCCATTGAAGACTATAGGGCCAAAGGAAATATCCTCCGATTACAAAGAGAAAGAAGGTTTCTGAGAAACTTCTTTGTGTTCTGTGAAATCATCTCACAGAGTTCCAGCTTTCCCCTCAAGAAGCCTTTCGCTAAGACAGTTCTTGTGGAATAGGCAAAGTGATATTTGGAAGCCCATAGAGGGTTTGGTGAAAAAGGAAATATCCTCAGATGAAATCTGGAAAGAAGCTTTCTGAGAAACTGCTTAGTGTTGTGTTAATTTATCTCACAGAGTTACATGTGTATTTCGTGGATCTCTTTGCTAGCCTTATTTCTGTGGAATCTGAGAACAGATATTTCGGATCCCTTTGAAGACTATAGGGCCAAAGGAAATATCCTCCGATAACAAAGAGAAAGAAGCTTTCTGAGAAACTTCTTTGTGTTCTGTGAAATCATCTCACAGAGTTACAGCTTTCCCCTCAAGAAGCCTTTCGCTAAGACAGTTCTTGTGGAATAGGCAAAGTGATATTTGGAAGCCCATAGAGGGCTATGGTTAAAAAGGAAATATCCTCAGATGAAATCTGGAAAGAAGCTTTCTGAGAAACTGCTTAGTGTTCTGTTAATTCATCTCACAGAGTTACATGCGTATTTCCTGGATCTCTTTCCTAGCCTTATTTCTGTGGAATCTGAGTACAGATATTTCGGATCCCATTGAAGACAATAGGGCCAAAGGAAATATCCTCCTATAACAAAGAGAAAGAAGCTTTCTGAGAAACTTCCTTTTGTTCTGTGAAATCATCTCACAGAGTTACAGCTTTCCCCTCAAGAAGCCTTTCGCTAAGACAGTTCTTGTGGAATTGGCAAAGTGATATTTGGAAGCCCATAGAGGGCTATGGTGAAAAAGAAAATATCCTCAGATGAAATCTGGAAAGAAGTTTTCTGAGAAACTGCTTAGTTTTCTGTTAATTCATCTCACAGAGTTACATGTGTATTTCGTGGATCTGTTTGCTAGCCTTATTTCTGTGGAATCTGAGAACAGATATTTCGGAACCCTTTGAAGACTATAGGGCCAAAGGAAATATCATGCCAAAACAAAGAGAAAGAAGCTTTCTGACAAACTTCTTTGTGTTCTGTGAAATCATCTCACAGAGTTACAGCTTTCCCCTCAAGAACCCTTTCACTAAGACAGTTCTTGTGGAATTGGCAAAGTGATATTTCGAATCCCGTAGAGGGCTATGGTGAAAAAGGAAATATCCTCAGATGAAATCTGGAAAGAAGCTTTCTGAGAAACTGCTTAGTGTTCTGTTAATTCATCTCACAGAGTTACATGTTTATTTCGTGGATCTCTTTGCTAGCCTTATTTCTGTGGAATCTGAGAACAGATATTTCGGATCCTTTGAAGACTATAGGGCCAAAGGAAATATCCTCCGATAACAAAGAGAAAGAAGCTTTCTGAGAAACTTCTTTGTGTTCTGTGAAATCATCTCACAAAGTTACAGCTTTCCCCTCAAGAACCCTTTCGCTAAGACAGTTCTTGTGAAATTGGCAAAGTGATATTTGGAAGCCCATAGAGGGCTATGGTGAAAAAGGAAATATCCTCAGATGAAATCTGGAAAGAAGCTTTCTGAGAAACTGCTTAGTGTTCTGTTAATTCATCTCACAGAGTTACATGTGTATTTCGTGGAACTCTTTGCTAGCCTTATTTCTGTGGAATCTGAGAACAGATATTTCGGATCCCATTGAAGACTATAGGGCCAAAGGAAATATCCTCCGATAACAAAGAGAAAGAAGCTTTCTGAGAAAATTCTTTGTGTTCTGTGAAATCATCTCACAGAGTTACAGCTTTCCCCTCAAGAAGCCTTTCGCTAAGACAGTTCTTTTGGAATTGGCAAAGTGATATTTGGAAGCCCATAGAGGGCTATAGTGAAAAAGGAAATATCATCACAGGTAATCTGGAAAGAACCTTTCAGAGAAACTGCTTAGTGTTCTGTTAATTCATCTCACAGAGTTACATGTTTATTTCGTGGATCTCTTTGCTAGCCTTATTTCTGTGGAATCTGAGAACAGATATTTCGGATCCCTTTGAAAACTATAGGGCCAAAGGAAATATCCTCCGATAACAACGAGAAAGAAGGTTTCTGAGAAACTTCTTTGTGTTCTGTGAAATCATCTCACAGAGTTACAGCTTTCCCCTCAAGAAGCCTTTCGCTAAGACAGTTCTTCTGGAATAGGCAAAGTGATATTTGGAAGCCCATAGAGGGTTTGGTGAAAAAGGAAATATCCTCAGATGAAATCTAGAAAGAAGCTTTCTGAGAAACTGCTTAGTGTTCTGTTAATTCATCTCACAGAGTTACATCTGTATTTCGCGGATCTCGTTGCTAGCCTTATTTCTGTGGAATCTGAGAACAGATATTTCGGATCCCTTTGAAGACTATAGGGCCAAAGGAAATATCCTCCGATTACAAAGATAAAGAAGGTTTCTCAGAAACTTCGTTGTGTTCTGTGAAATCATCTCACAGAGTTACAGCTTTCCCCTCAAGAAGCCTTTCGCTAAGACAGTTCTTGTGGAATAGGCAAAGTGATATTTGGAAGCCCATAGAGGGTTTGGTGAAAAAGGAAATATCCTCAGATGAAATCTGGAAAGAAGCTTTCTGAGAAACTGCTTAGTGTTCTGTTAATTCATCTCACAGAGTTACATGTGTATTTCGTGGATCTCTTTGCTAGCGTTATTTCTTTGGAATCTGAGAACAGATATTTCGGATCCCTTTGAAGACTATAGGGCCAAAGGAAATATCCTCCGATAACAAAGAGAAAGAAGCTTTCTGAGAAACTTCTTTGTGTTCTGTGAAATCATCTCACAGAGTTACAGCTTTCCCCTCAAGAAGCCTTTCGCTAAGACAGTTCTTGTGGAATTGGCAAAGTGATATTTGGAAGCCCATAGAGGGCTATGGTTAAAAAGAAAATATCCTCCGATGAAATCTGGAAAGAAGCTTTCTGAGAAACTGCTTAGTGTTCTGTTAATTCAACTCACAGATTTACATGTGTATTTCGCGGATCTCTTTGCTAGCCTTATTTCTGTGGAATCTGAGAACAGATATTTCGGATCCTTTTGAAGACTATAGGGCCAAAGGAAATATCCTCCGATAACAAAGAGAAAGAAGCTTTCTGAGAAACTTCATTTTGTTCTGTGAAATTATGTCACAGAGTTACAGCTTTCCCCTCAAGAAGCCTTTCGCTAAGACAGTTCTTGTGGAATAGGCAAAGTGATATTTGGAAGCCCATAGAGGGCTATGGTTAAAAAGGAAATATCCGTACAGGAAATCTGGAAAGAAGTTTCTGAGAAACTGCTTAGTGTTCTGTTAATTCATCTCACAGAGTTACATGCGTATTTCCTGGATCTCTTTCCTAGCCTTATTTCTCTGGAATCTGAGTACAGATATTTCGGATCCCATTGAAGACAATAGGGCCAAAGGAAATATCCTCCTATAACAAAGAGAAAGAAGCTTTCTGAGAAACTTCTTTGTGTTCTGTGAAATCATCTCACAGAGTTACAGCGTTCCCCTCAAGAACCCTTTCGCTAAGACAGTTCTTTTGGAATTGACAAAGTGATATTTGGAAGCCCATAGAGGGCTATGGTGAAAAAGGAAATATCCTCCGATGAAATCTGGAAAGAAGCTTTCTGAGAAACTGCTTAGTGTTCTGTTAATTCATCTCACAGAGTTACATGTGTATTTCGTGGATCTCTTTGCTAGCCTTATTTCTGTGGAATCTGAGAACAGATATTTCGGATCCCTTTGAAAACTATACGGCCAAAGGAAATATCCTCCGATAACAAAGAGAAAGAAGCTTTCTGAGAAACTTCTTTGTGTTCTGTGAAATCATCTCACAGAGTTACAGCTTTCCCCTCAAGAAGCCTTTCGCTAAGACAGTTCTTGTGGAATAGGCAAAGTGATATTTGGAAGCCCATAGAGGGTTTGGTGAAAAAGGAAATATCCTCAGATGAAATCTGGAAAGAAGCTTTCTGAGAAACTGCTTAGTGTTCTGTTAATTCATCTCACAGAGTTACATGTGTATTTCGTGGATCTCTTTGCTAGCCTTATTTCTGTGGAATCTGAGAACAGATATTTCGGATCCCTTAGAAAAATATAGGGCCAAAGGAAATATCCTCCGATAACGAAGAGAAAGAAGCTTTCTGAGAAACTTCTTTGTGTTCTGTGAAATCATCTCACAGAGTTACAGCTTTCCCCTCAAGAAGCCTTTCGCTAAGACAGTTCTTGTGGAATTGGCAAAGTGATATTTGGAAGCCCATAAAGGGCTATGGTGAAAAAGAAAATATCCTCCGATGAAATCTGGAAAGAAGCTTTCTGAGAAACTGCTTAGTGTTCTGTTAATTCATCTCACAGAGTTACATGTGTATTTCGCGGATCTCTTTGCTAGCCTTATTTCTGTGGAATCTGAGAACAGATATTTCGGATCCCTTTGAAGACTATAGGGCCAAAGGAAATATAATCCGATAACAAAGAGAAAGAAGCTTTCTGAGAAACTTCATTTTGTTCTGGGAAATCATCTCACAAAGTTACAGCTTCCCCTCAAGAAGCCTTTCGCTAAGACAGTTCTTTTTGAATTGGCAAAGTGATATTTGGAAGCCCATAGAGGGCTATGGTGAAAAAGGAAATATCCTCCGATGAAATCTGGAAAGAAGCTTTCTGAGAAACTGCTTAGTGTTCTGTTAATTCATCTCACAGAGTTACATGTGTATTTCGTGGATCTCTTTGCTAGCCTTATTTCTGTGGAATCTGAGAACAGATATTTCGGAACCCTTTGAAGACTATAGGGCCAATGGAAATATCGTGCCAAAACAAAGAGAAAGAAGCTTTCTGACAAACTTCTTTGTGTTCTGTGAAATCATCTCACAGAGTTACAGCTTTCCCCTCAAGAAGCCTTTCGCTAAGACAGTTCTTGTGGAATAGGCAAAGTGATATTTGGAAGCCCATAGAGGGCTATGGTTAAAAAGGAAATATCCTCAGATGAAATCTGGAAAGAAGCTTTCTGAGAAACTGCTTAGTGTTCTGTTAATTCATCTCACAGAGTTACATGCGTATTTCCTGGATCTCTTTCCTAGCCTTATTTCTCTGGAATCTGAGTACAGATATTTCGGATCCCATTGAAGACAATAGGGCCAAAGGAAATATCCTCCTATAACAAAGAGAAAGAAGCTTTCTGAGAAACTTCTTTGTGTTCTGTGAAATCATCTCACAGAGTTACAGCGTTCCCCTCAAGAACCCTTTCGCTAAGACAGTTCTTTTGGAATTGACAAAGTGATATTTGGAAGCCCATAGAGGGCTATGGTGAAAAAGGAAATATCCTCCGATGAAATCTGGAAAGAAGCTTTCTGAGAAACTGCTTAGTGTTCTGTTAATTCATCTCACAGAGTTACATGTGTATTTCGTGGATCTCTTTGCTAGCCTTATTTCTGTGGAATCTGAGAACAGATATTTCGGATCCCTTTGAAAACTATACGGCCAAAGGAAATATCCTCCGATAACAAAGAGAAAGAAGCTTTCTGAGAAACTTCTTTGTGTTCTGTGAAATCATCTCACAGAGTTACAGCTTTCCCCTCAAGAAGCCTTTCGCTAAGACAGTTCTTGTGGAATAGGCAAAGTGATATTTGGAAGCCCATAGAGGGTTTGGTGAAAAAGGAAATATCCTCAGATGAAATCTGGAAAGAAGCTTTCTGAGAAACTGCTTAGTGTTCTGTTAATTCATCTCACAGAGTTACATGTGTATTTCGTGGATCTCTTTGCTAGCCTTATTTCTGTGGAATCTGAGAACAGATATTTCGGATCCCTTAGAAAAATATAGGGCCAAAGGAAATATCCTCCGATAACGAAGAGAAAGAAGCTTTCTGAGAAACTTCTTTGTGTTCTGTGAAATCATCTCACAGAGTTACAGCTTTCCCCTCAAGAAGCCTTTCGCTAAGACAGTTCTTGTGGAATTGGCAAAGTGATATTTGGAAGCCCATAAAGGGCTATGGTGAAAAAGAAAATATCCTCCGATGAAATCTGGAAAGAAGCTTTCTGAGAAACTGCTTAGTGTTCTGTTAATTCATCTCACAGAGTTACATCTGTATTTCGCGGATCTCGTTGCTAGCCTTATTTCTGTGGAATCTGAGAACAGATATTTCGGATCCCATTGAAGACTATAGGGCCAAAGGAAATATCCTCCAATTACAAAGAGAAAGAAGGTTTCTGAGAAACTTCTTTGTGTTCTGTGAAATCATCTCACAGAGTTCCAGCTTTCCCCTCAAGAAGCCTTTCGCTAAGACAGTTCTTGTGGAATAGGCAAAGTGATATTTGGAAGCCCATAGAGGGTTTGTTGAAAAAGGAAATATCCTCAGATGAAATCTGGAAAGAAGCTTTCTGAGAAACTGCTTAGTGTTGTGTTAATTTATCTCACAGAGTTACATGTGTATTTCGTGGATCTCTTTGCTAGCGTTATTTCTGTGGAATCTGAGAACAGATATTTCGGATCCCTTTGAAGACTATAGGGCCAAAGGAAATATCCTCCGATAACAAAGAGAAAGAAGCTTTCTGAGAAACTTCTTTGTGTTCTGTGAAATCATCTCACAGAGTTACAGCTTTCCCCTCAAGAAGCCTTTCGCTAAGACAGTTCTTGTGGAATAGGCAAAGTGATATTTGGAAGCCCATAGAGGGCTATGGTTAAAAAGGAAATATCCTCAGATGAAATCTGGAAAGAAGCTTTCTGAGAAACTGCTTAGTGTTCTGTTAATTCATCTCACAGAGTTACATGCGTATTTCCTGGATCTCTTTCCTAGCCTTATTTCTGTGGAATCTGAGTACAGATATTTCGGATCCCATTGAAGACAATAGGGCCAAAGGAAATATCATGCCAAAACAAAGAGAAAGAAGCTTTCTGACAAACTTCTTTGTGTTCTGTGAAATCATCTCACAGAGGTACAGCTTTCCCCTCAAGAAGCCTTTCGCTAAGACAGTTCTTGTGGAATTGGCAAAGTGATATTTCGAATCCCGTAGAGGGCTATGGTGAAAAAGGAAATATCCTCAGATGAAATCTGGAAAGAAGCTTTCTGAGAAACTGCTTAGTGTTCTGTTAATTCATCTCACAGAGTTACATGTTTATTTCGTGGATCTCTTTGCTAGCCTTATTTCTGTGGAATCTGAGAACAGATATTTCGGATCCTTTGAAGACTATAGGGCCAAAGGAAATATCCTCCGATAACAAAGAGAAAGAAGCTTTCTGAGAAACTTCTTTGTGTTCTGTGAAATCATCTCACAAAGTTACAGCTTTCCCCTCAAGAACCCTTTCGCTAAGACAGTTCTTGTGAAATTGGCAAAGTGATATTTGGAAGCCCATAGAGGGCTATGGTGAAAAAGGAAATATCCTCAGATGAAATCTGGAAAGAAGCTTTCTGAGAAACTGCTTAGTGTTCTGTTAATTCATCTCACAGAGTTACATGTGTATTTCGTGGAACTCTTTGCTAGCCTTATTTCTGTGGAATCTGAGAACAGATATTTCGGATCCCATTGAAGACTATAGGGCCAAAGGAAATATCCTCCGATAACAAAGAGAAAGAAGCTTTCTGAGAAAATTCTTTGTGTTCTGTGAAATCATCTCACAGAGTTACAGCTTTCCCCTCAAGAAGCCTTTCGCTAAGACAGTTCTTTTGGAATTGGCAAAGTGATATTTGGAAGCCCATAGAGGGCTATAGTGAAAAAGGAAATATCATCACAGGTAATCTGGAAAGAACCTTTCAGAGAAACTGCTTAGTGTTCTGTTAATTCATCTCACAGAGTTACATGTTTATTTCGTGGATCTCTTTGCTAGCCTTATTTCTGTGGAATCTGAGAACAGATATTTCGGATCCCTTTGAAAACTATAGGGCCAAAGGAAATATCCTCCGATAACAACGAGAAAGAAGGTTTCTGAGAAACTTCTTTGTGTTCTGTGAAATCATCTCACAGAGTTACAGCTTTCCCCTCAAGAAGCCTTTCGCTAAGACAGTTCTTCTGGAATAGGCAAAGTGATATTTGGAAGCCCATAGAGGGTTTGGTGAAAAAGGAAATATCCTCAGATGAAATCTAGAAAGAAGCTTTCTGAGAAACTGCTTAGTGTTCTGTTAATTCATCTCACAGAGTTACATCTGTATTTCGCGGATCTCGTTGCTAGCCTTATTTCTGTGGAATCTGAGAACAGATATTTCGGATCCCATTGAAGACTATAGGGCCAAAGGAAATATCCTCCGATTACAAAGATAAAGAAGGTTTCTGAGAAACTTCGTTGTGTTCTGTGAAATCATCTCACAGAGTTACAGCTTTCCCCTCAAGAAGCCTTTCGCTAAGACAGTTCTTGTGGAATAGGCAAAGTGATATTTGGAAGCCCATAGAGGGTTTGGTGAAAAAGGAAATATCCTCAGATGAAATCTGGAAAGAAGCTTTCTGAGAAACTGCTTAGTGTTCTGTTAATTCATCTCACAGAGTTACATGTGTATTTCGTGGATCTCTTTGCTAGCGTTATTTCTGTGGAATCTGAGAACAGATATTTCGGATCCCTTTGAAGACTATAGGGCCAAAGGAAATATCCTCCGATAACAAAGAGAAAGAAGCTTTCTGAGAAACTTCTTTGTGTTCTGTGAAATTATCTCACAGAGTTACAGCTTTCCCCTCAAGAAGCCTTTCGCTAAGACAGTTCTTGTGGAATTGGCAAAGTGATATTTGGAAGCCCATAGAGGGCTATGGTTAAAAAGAAAATATGCTCCGATGAAATCTGGAAAGAAGCTTTCTGAGAAACTGCTTAGTGTTCTGTTAATTCAACTCACAGATTTACATGTGTATTTCGCGGATCTCTTTGCTAGCCTTATTTCTGTGGAATCTGAGAACAGATATTTCGGATCCCTTTGAAGACTATAGGGCCAAAGGAAATATCCTCCGATAACAAAGAGAAAGAAGCTTTCTGAGAAACTTCATTTTGTTCTGTGAAATTATGTCACAGAGTTACAGCTTTCCCCTCAAGAAGCCTTTCGCTATGACAGTTCTTGTGGAATTGGCAAAGTGATATTTGGAAGCCAATAGAGGACTATGGTGAAAAAGGAAATATCCTCCGATGAAATCTGGAAAGAAGCTTTCTGAGAAACTGCTTAGTGTTCTGTTAATTCATCTCACAGAGTTACATGTGTATTTCGTGGATCTCTTTGCTAGCCTTATTTCTGTGGAATCTGAGAACAGATATTTCGGAACCCTTTGAAGACTATAGGGCCAATGGAAATATCGTGCCAAAACAAAGAGAAAGAAGCTTTCTGACAAACTTCTTTGTGTTCTGTGTAATCATCTCACAGAGTTACAGCTTTCCCCTCAAGAAGCCTTTCGCTAAGACAGTTCTTGTGGAATAGGCAAAGTGATATTTGGAAGCCCATAGAGGGCTATGGTTAAAAAGGAAATATCCGTACAGGAAATCTGGAAAGAAGCTTTCTGAGAAACTGCTTAGTGTTCTGTTAATTCATCTCACAGAGTTACATGCGTATTTCCTGGATCTCTTTCCTAGCCTTATTTCTGTGGAATCTGAGTACAGATATTTCGGATCCCATTGAAGACAATAGGGCCAAAGGAAATATCCTCCTATAACAAAGAGAAAGAAGCTTTCTGAGAAACTTCTTTGTGTTCTGTGAAATCATCTCACAGAGTTACAGCGTTCCCCTCAAGAACCCTTTCGCTAAGACAGTTCTTTTGGATTTGACAAAGTGATATTTGGAAGCCCATAAAGGGCTATGGTGAAAAAGGAAATATCCTCCGATGAAATCTGGAAAGAAGCTTTCTGAGAAACTGCTTAGTGTTCTGTTAATTCATCTCACAGAGTTACATGTGTATTTCGTGGTTCTCTTTGCTAGCCTTATTTCTTTGGAATCTGAGAACAGATATTTCGGATCCCTTTGAAAACTATACGGCCAAAGGAAATATCCTCCGATAACAAAGAGAAAGAAGCTTTCTGAGAAACTTCTTTGTGTTCTGTGAAATCATCTCACAGAGTTACAGCTTTCCCCTCAAGAAGCCTTTCGCTAAGACAGTTCTTGTGGAATAGGCAAAGTGATATTTGGAAGCCCATAGAGGGTTTGGTGAAAAAGGAAATATCCTCAGATGAAATCTGGAAAGAAGCTTTCTGAGAAACTGCTTAGTGTTCTGTTAATTCATCTCACAGAGTTACATGTGTATTTCGTGGATCTCTTTGCTAGCCTTATTTCTGTGGAATCTGAGAACACATATTTCGGATCCCTTAGAAAAATATAGGGCCAAAGGAAATATCCTCCGATAACGAAGAGAAAGAAGCTTTCTGAGAAACTTCTTTGTGTTCTGTGAAATCATCTCACAGAGTTACAGCTTTCCCCTCAAGAAGCCTTTCGCTAAGACAGTTCTTGTGGAATTGGCAAAGTGATATTTGGAAGCCCATAAAGGGCTATGGTGAAAAAGAAAATATCCTCCGATGAAATCTGGAAAGAAGCTTTCTGAGAAACTGCTTAGGGTTCTGTTAATTCATCTCACAGAGTTACATGTGTATTTCGCGGATCTCTTTGCTAGCCTTATTTCTGTGGAATCTGAGAGAAGATATTTCGGATCCCTGTGAAGACTATAGGGCCAAAGGAAATATAATCCGATAACAAAGAGAAAGAAGCCTTCTGAGAAACTTCATTTTGTTCTGGGAAATCATCTCACAAAGTTACAGCTTCCCCTCAAGAAGCCTTTCGCTAAGACAGTTCTTGTTGAATTGGCAAAGTGATATTTGGAAGCCCATAGAGGGCTATGGTGAAAAAGGAAATATCCTCCGATGAAATCTGGAAAGAAGCTTTCTGAGAAACTGCTTAGTGTTCTGTTAATTCATCTCACAGAGTTACATGTGTATTTCGTGGATCTCTTTGCTAGCCTTATTTCTGTGGAATCTGAGAACAGATATTTCGGATCCCTTTGAAAAGTATACGGCCAAAGGAAATATCCTCCGATAACAAAGAGAAAGAAGCTTTCTGAGAAACTTCTTTGTGTTCTGCGAAATCATCTCACAGAGTTACAGCTTTCCCCTCAAGAAGCCTTTCGCTAAGACAGTTCTTGTGGAATAGGCAAAGTGATATTTGGAAGCCCATAGGGTTTGGTGAAAAAGGAAATATCCTCAGATGAAATCTGGAAAGAAGCTTTCTGAGAAACTGCTTAGTGTTCTGTTAATTCATCTCACAGAGTTACATGTGTATTTCGTGGATCTCTTTGCTAGCCTTATTTCTGTGGAATCTGAGAACAGATATTTCGGATCCCTTAGAAAAATATTGGGCCAAAGGAAATATCCTCCGATAACGAAGAGAAAGAAGCTTTCTGAGAAACTTCTTTGTGTTCTGTGAAATCATCTCACAGAGTTACAGCTTTCCCCTCAAGAAGCCTTTCGCTAAGACAGTTCTTGTGGAATTGGCAAAGTGATATTTGGAAGCCCATAAAGGGCTATGGTGAAAAAGAAAATATCCTCCGATGAAATCTGGAAAGAAGCTTTCTGAAAAACTGCTTAGTGTTCTGTTAATTCATCTCACAGAGTTACATGTGTATGTCGCGGATCTCTTTGCTAGCCTTATTTCTGTGGAATCTGAGAACAGATATTTCGGATCCCTTTGAAGACTATAGGACCAAAGGAAATATAATCCGATAACAAAGAGAAAGAAGCTTTCTGAGAAACTTCATTTTGTTCTGGGAAATCATCTCACAAAGTTACAGCTTCCCCTCAAGAAGCCTTTCGCTAAGACAGTTCTTGTTGAATTGGCAACGTGATATTTGGAAGCCCATAGAGGGCTATGGTGAAAAAGGAAATATCCTCCGATGAAATCTGGAAAGAAGCTTTCTGAGAAACTGCTTAGTGTTCTGTTAATTCATCTCACAGAGTTACATGTGTATTTCGTGGATCTCCTTGCTAGCCTTATTTCTGTGGAATCTGAGAACAGATATTTCGGAACCCTTTGAAGACTATAGGGCCAATGGAAATATCGTGCCAAAACAAAGAGAAAGAAGCTTTCTGACAAACTTCTTTGTGTTCTGTGAAATCATCTCACAGAGTTACAGCTTTCCCCTCAAGAAGCCTTTCGCTAAGACAGTTCTTGTGGAATAGGCAAAGTGATATTTGGAAGCCCATAGAGGGCTATGGTTAAAAAGGAAATATCCTCAGATGAAATCTGGAAAGAAGCTTTCTGAGAAACTGCTTAGTGTTCTGTTAATTCATCTCACAGAGTTACATGCGTATTTCCTGGATCTCTTTCCTAGCCTTATTTCTGTGGAATCTGAGTACAGATATTTCGGATCCCATTGAAGACAATAGGGCCAAAGGAAATATCCTCCTATAACAAAGAGAAAGAAGCTTTCTGAGAAACTTCTTTGTGTTCTGTGAAATCATCTCACAGAGTTACAGCGTTCCCCTCAAGAACCCTTTCGCTAAGACAGTTCTTTTGGAATTGGCAAAGTGATATTTGGAAGCCCATAGAGGGCTACGGTGAAAAAGGAAATATCCTCAGATGAAATCTGGAAAGAAGCTTTCTGAGAAACTGCTTAGTGTTCTGTTAATTCATCTCACAGAGTTACATCTGTATTTCGCGGATCTCGTTGCTAGCCTTATTTCTGTGGAATCTGAGAACAGATATTTCGGATCCCATTGAAGACTATAGGGCCAAAGGAAATATCCTCCGATTACAAAGAGAAAGAAGGTTTCTGAGAAACTTCTTTGTGTTCTGTGAAATCATCTCACAGAGTTCCAGCTTTCCCCTCAAGAAGTCTTTCGCTAAGACAGTTCTTGTGGAATAGGCAAAGTGATATTTGGAAGCCCATAGAGGGTTTGGTGAAAAAGGAAATATCCTCAGATGAAATCTGGAAAGAAGCTTTCTGAGAAACTGCTTAGTGTTGTGTTAATTTATCTCACAGAGTTACATGTGTATTTCGTGGATCTCTTTGCTAGCCTTATTTCTGTGGAATCTGAGAACAGATATTTCGGATCCCTTTGAAGACTATAGGGCCAAAGGAAATATCCTCCGATAACAAAGAGAAAGAAGCTTTCTGAGAAACTTCTTTGTGTTCTGTGAAATCATCTCACAGAGTTACAGCTTTCCCCTCAAGAAGCCTTTCGCTAAGACAGTTCTTGTGGAATTGGCAAAGTGATATTTGGAAGCCCATAGAGGGCTATAGTGAAAAAGGAAATATCATCACAGGTAATCTGGAAAGAACCTTTCAGAGAAACTGCTTAGTGTTCTGTTAATTCATCTCACAGAGTTACATGTTTATTTCGTGGATCTCTTTGCTAGCCTTATTTCTGTGGAATCTGAGAACAGATATTTCGGATCCCTTTGAAAACTATAGGGCCAAAGGAAATATCCTCCGATAACAACGAGAAAGAAGGTTTCTGAGAAACTTCTTTGTGTTCTGTGAAATCATCTCACAGAGTTACAGCTTTCCCCTCAAGAAGCCTTTCGCTAAGACAGTTCTTCTGGAACAGGCAAAGTGATATTTGGAAGCCCATAGAGGGTTTGGTGAAAAAGGAAATATCCTCAGATGAAATCTAGAAAGAAGCTTTCTGAGAAACTGCTTAGTGTTCTGTTAATTCATCTCACAGAGTTACATCTGTATTTCGCGGATCTCGTTGCTAGCCTTATTTCTGTGGAATCTGAGAACAGATATTTCGGATCCCATTGAAGACTATAGGGCCAAAGGAAATATCCTCCGATTACAAAGATAAAGAAGGTTTCTGAGAAACTTCGTTGTGTTCTGTGAAATCATCTCACAGAGTTACAGCTTTCCCCTCAAGAAGCCTTTCGCTAAGACAGTTCTTGTGGAATAGGCAAAGTGATATTTGGAAGCCCATAGAGGGTTTGGTGAAAAAGGAAATATCCTCAGATGAAATCTGGAAAGAAGCTTTCTGAGAAACTGCTTAGTGTTCTGTTAATTCATCTCACAGAGTTACATGTGTATTTCGTGGATCTCTTTGCTAGCGTTATTTTTGTGGAATCTGAGAACAGATATTTCGGATCCCTTTGAAGACTATAGGGCCAAAGGAAATATCCTCCGATAACAAAGAGAAAGAAGCTTTCTGAGAAACTTCTTTGTGTTCTGTGAAATCATCTCACAGAGTTACAGCTTTCCCCTCAAGAAGCCTTTCGCTAAGACAGTTCTTGTGGAATTGGCAAAGTGATATTTGGAAGCCCATAGAGGGCTATGGTTAAAAAGAAAATATGCTCCGATGAAATCTGGAAAGAAGCTTTCTGAGAAACTGCTTAGTGTTCTGTTAATTCAACTCACAGATTTACATGTGTATTTCGCGGATCTCTTTGCTAGCCTTATTTCTGTGGAATCTGAGAACAGATATTTCGGATCCCTTTGAAGACTATAGGGCCAAAGGAAATATCCTCCGATAACAAAGAGAAAGAAGCTTTCTGAGAAACTTCATTTTGTTCTGTGAAATTATGTCACAGAGTTACAGCTTTCCCCTCAAGAAGCCTTTCGCTATGACAGTTCTTGTGGAATTGGCAAAGTGATATTTGGAAGCCAATAGAGGACTATGGTGAAAAAGGAAATATCCTCCGATGAAATCTGGAAAGAAGCTTTCTGAGAAACTGCTTAGTGTTCTGTTAATTCATCTCACAGAGTTACATGTGTATTTCGTGGATCTCTTTGCTAGCCTTATTTCTGTGGAATCTGAGAACAGATATTTCAGAACCCTTTGAAGACTATAGGGCCAATGGAAATATCGTGCCAAAACAAAGAGAAAGAAGCTTTCTGACAAACTTCTTTGTGTTCTGTGTAATCATCTCACAGAGTTACAGCTTTCCCCTCAAGAAGCCTTTCGCTAAGACAGTTCTTGTGGAATAGGCAAAGTGATATTTGGAAGCCCATAGAGGGCTATGGTTAAAAAGGAAATATCCGTACAGGAAATCTGGAAAGAAGCTTTCTGAGAAACTGCTTAGTGTTCTGTTAATTCATCTCACAGAGTTACATGCGTATTTCCTGGATCTCTTTCCTAGCCTTATTTCTCTGGAATCTGAGTACAGATATTTCGGATCCCATTGAAGACAATAGGGCCAAAGGAAATATCCTCCTATAACAAAGAGAAAGAAGCTTTCTGAGAAACTTCTTGGTGTTCTGTGAAATCATCTCACAGAGTTACAGCGTTCCCCTCAAGAACCCTTTCGCTAAGACAGTTCTTTTGGAATTGACAAAGTGATATTTGGAAGCCCATAGAGGGCTATGGTGAAAAAGGAAATATCCTCCGATGAAATCTGGAAAGAAGCTTTCTGAGAAACTGCTTAGTGTTCTGTTAATTCATCTCACAGAGTTACATGTGTATTTCGTGGATCTCTTTGCTAGCCTTATTTCTGTGGAATCTGAGAACAGATATTTCGGATCCCTTTGAAAACTATACGGCCAAAGGAAATATCCTCCGATAACAAAGAGAAAGAAGCTTTCTGAGAAACTTCTTTGTGTTCTGTGAAATCATCTCACAGAGTTACAGCTTTCCCCTCAAGAAGCCTTTCGCTAAGACAGTTCTTGTGGAATAGGCAAAGTGATATTTGGAAGCCCATAGAGGGTTTGGTGAAAAAGGAAATATCCTCAGATGAAATCTGGAAAGAAGCTTTCTGAGAAACTGCTTAGTGTTCTGTTAATTCATCTCACAGAGTTACATGTGTATTTCGTGGATCTCTTTGCTAGCCTTATTTCTGTGGAATCTGAGAACAGATATTTCGGATCCCTTAGAAAAATATAGGGCCAAAGGAAATATCCTCCGATAACGAAGAGAAAGAAGCTTTCTGAGAAACTTCTTTGTGTTCTGTGAAATCATCTCACAGAGTTACAGCTTTCCCCTCAAGAAGCCTTTCGCTAAGACAGTTCTTGTGGAATTGGCAAAGTGATATTTGGAAGCCCATAAAGGGCTATGGTGAAAAAGAAAATATCCTCCGATGAAATCTGGAAAGAAGCTTTCTGAGAAACTGCTTAGTGTTCTGTTAATTCATCTCACAGAGTTACATGTGTATTTCGCGGATCTCTTTGCTAGCCTTATTTCTGTGGAATCTGAGAACAGATATTTCGGATCCCTTTGAAGACTATAGGGCCAAAGGAAATATAATCCGATAACAAAGAGAAAGAAGCTTTCTGAGAAACTTCATTTTGTTCTGGGAAATCATCTCACAAAGTTACAGCTTCCCCTCAAGAAGCCTTTCGCTAAGACAGTTCTTGTTGAATTGGCAAAGTGATATTTGGAAGCCCATAGAGGGCTATGGTGAAAAAGGAAATATCCTCCGATGAAATCTGGAAAGAAGCTTTCTGAGAAACTGCTTAGTGTTCTGTTAATTCATCTCACAGAGTTACATGTGTATTTCGTGGATCTCTTTGCTAGCCTTATTTCTGTGGAATCTGAGAACAGATATTTCGGAACCCTTTGAAGACTATAGGGCCAATGGAAATATCGTGCCAAAACAAAGAGAAAGAAGCTTTCTGACAAACTTCTTTGTGTTCTGTGAAATCATCTCACAGAGTTACAGCTTTCCCCTCAAGAAGCCTTTCGCTAAGACAGTTCTTGTGGAATAGGCAAAGTGATATTTGGAAGCCCATAGAGGGCTATGGTTAAAAAGGAAATATCCTCAGATGAAATCTGGAAAGAAGCTTTCTGAGAAACTGCTTAGTGTTCTGTTAATTCATCTCACAGAGTTACATGCGTATTTCCTGGATCTCTTTCCTAGCCTTATTTCTGTGGAATCTGAGTACAGATATTTCGGATCCCATTGAAGACAATAGGGCCAAAGGAAATATCCTCCTATAACAAAGAGAAAGAAGCTTTCTGAGAAACTTCTTTGTGTTCTGTGAAATCATCTCACAGAGTTACAGCGTTCCCCTCAAGAACCCTTTCGCTAAGACAGTTCTTTTGGAATTGGCAAAGTGATATTTGGAAGCCCATAGAGGGCTATGGTGAAAAAGGAACTATCCTCCGATGAAATCTGGAAAGAAGCTCTCTGAGAAACTGCTTAGTGTTCTGTTAATTCATCTCACAGAGTTACATGTGTATTTCGTGGATCTCTTTGCTAGCCTTATTTCTGTGGAATATGAGAACAGATATTTCGGATCCCTTTGAAAACTATAGGGCCAAAGGAACTATCCTCCGATAACAAAGAGAAAGAAGGTTTCTGAGAAACTTCTTAGTGTTCTGTGAAATCATCTCACAGAGTTACAGCTTTCCCCTCAAGAAGCCTTTCGCTAAGACAGTTCTTGTGTAATAGGCAAAGTGATATTTGGAAGCCCATAGAGGGTTTGGTGAAAAAGGAAATATCCTCAGATGAAATTTGGAAAGAAGCTTTCTGATAAACTGCTTAGTGTTCTGTTAATTCATCTCACAGAGTTACATCTGTATTTCGTGGATCTCTTTGCTAGCGTTATTTCTGTGGAATCTGAGAACAGATATTTCGGATCCCTTTGAAGACTATAGGGCCAAAGGAAATATCCTCCGATAACAAAGAGAAAGAAGCTTTCTGAGAAACTTCTTTGTGTTCTGTGAAATCATCTCACAGAGTTACAGCTTTCCCCTCAGGAAGCCTTTCGCTAAGACAGTTCTTGTGGAATTGGCAAAGTTATATTTGGAAGCCCATAGAGGGCTATGGTGAAAAAGGAAATATCCTCCGATGAAATCTGGAAAGAAGCTTTCTGAGAAACTGCTTAGTGTTCTGTTAATTCATCTCACAGAGTTATATGTGTATTTCGTGGATCTCTTTGCTAGCCTTATTTCTGTGGAATCTGACAACAGATATTTCGGAACCCTTTGAAGACTATAGGGCCAATGGAAATATCGTGCCAAAACAAAGAGAAAGAAGCTTTCTGACAAACTTCTTTGTGTTCTGTGTAATCATCTCACAGAGTTACAGCTTTCCCCTCAAGAAGCCTTTCGCTAAGACAGTTCTTGTGGAATAGGCAAAGTGATATTTGGAAGCCCATAGAGGGCTATGGTTAAAAAGGAAATATCCGTACAGGAAATCTGGAAAGAAGCTTTCTGAGAAACTGCTTAGTGTTCTGTTAATTCATCTCACAGAGTTACATGCGTATTTCCTGGATCTCTTTCCTAGCCTTATTTCTCTGGAATCTGAGTACAGATATTTCGGATCCCATTGAAGACAATAGGGCCAAAGGAAATATCCTCCGATAACGAAGAGAAAGAAGCTTTCTGAGAAACTTCTTTGTGTTCTGTGAAATCATCTCACAGAGTTATAGCGTTCCCCTCAAGAACCCTTTCGCTAAGACAGTTCTTTTGGAATTGACAAAGTGATATTTGGAAGCCCATAGAGGGCTATGGTGAAAAAGGAAATATCCTCCGATGAAATCTGGAAAGAAGCTTTCTGAGAAACTGCTTAGTGTTCTGTTAATTCATCTCACAGAGTTACATGTGTATTTCGTGGATCTCTTTGCTAGCCTTATTTCTGTGGAATCTGAGAACAGATATTTCGGATCCCTTTGAAAACTATACGGCCAAAGGAAATATCCTCCGATAACAAAGAGAAAGAAGCTTTCTGAGAAACTTCTTTGTGTTCTGTGAAATCATCTCACAGAGTTACAGCTTTCCCCTCAAGAAGCCTTTCGCTAAGACAGTTCTTGTGGAATAGGCAAAGTGATATTTGGAAGCCCATAGAGGGTTTGGTGAAAAAGGAAATATCCTCAGATGAAATCTGGAAAGAACCTTTCTGATAAACTGCTTAGTGTTCTGTTAATTCATCTCACAGAGTTACATCTGTATTTCGTGGATCTCTTTGCTAGCGTTATTTCTGTGGAATCTGAGAACAGATAATTCGGATCCCTTTGAAGACTATAGGGCCAAAGGAAATATCCTCCGATAACAAAGAGAAAGAAGCTTTCTGAGAAACCTCTTTGTGTTCTGTGAAATCATCTCACAGAGTTACAGCTTTCCCCTCAAGAAGCCTTTCGCTAAGACAGTTCTTGTGGAATTGGCAAAGTGATATTTGGAAGCCCGTAGAGGGCTATGGTGAAAAAGAAAATATCCTCCGATGAAATCTGGAAAGAAGCTTTCTGAGAAACTGCTTAGTGTTCTGTTAATTCATCTCACAGAGTTACATCTGTATTTCGCGGATCTCTTTGCTAGCCTTATTTCTGTGGAATCTGAGAACAGGTATTTCGGATCCCTTTGAAGTCTATAGGGGCAAAGGAAATATCCTCCGATAACAAAGAGAAAGAAGCTTTCTGAGAAACTTCTTTGTGTTCTGTGAAATCATCTCACAGAGTTACAGCTTTCCCCTCAAGAAGCCTTTCGCTAAGACAGTTCTTGTGGAATAGGCAAAGTGATATTTGGAAGCCCATAGAGGGCTATGGTTAAAAAGGAAATATCCTCAGATGAAATCTGGAAAGAAGCTTTCTGAGAAACTGCTTAGTGTTCTGTTAATTCATCTCACAGTGTTACATCTGTATTTCGTGGATCTCTTTGCTTGCCTTATTTCTGTGGAATCTGAGTACAGATATTTCGGATTTCATTGAAGACAATAGGGCCAAAGGAAATATCCTCCTATAACAAATAGAAAGAAGCTTTCTGAGAAACTTCTTTTTGTTCTGTGAAATCATATCACAGAGTTACAGCTTTCCCCTCAAGAAGCCTTTCGCTATGACAGTTCTTGTGGAATAGGCAAAGTGATATTTGGAAGCCCATAGAGGGCTATGATGAAAAAGGAAATATCCTCAGATGAAATCTGGAAAGAAGCTTTCTGAGAAACTGCTTAGTGTTCTGTTAATTCATCTCACAGAGGTACATGCGTATTTCGTGGATCTCTTTCCTAGCCTTATTTCTGTGGAATCTGAATACAGATATTTCGGATCCCATTGAAGACAATAGGGCCAAAGGAAATATCCTCCGATAACAAAGAGAAAGAAGCTTTCTGAGAAACTTCTTTGTGTTCTGTGAAATCATCTCACAGAGTTACAGCTTTCCCCTCAAGAACCCTTTCGCTAAGACAGTTCTTGTGGAATTGGCAAAGTGATATTTGGAAGCCCATAGAGGGCTAAGGTGAAAAAGGAAATATCCTCACAGGAATTCTGGAAAGAAGCTTTCTGAGAAACTGCTTAGTGTTCTGTTAATTCATCTCACAGAGTTACATTTGTATTTCGTGAAACTCTTTGCTAGCCTTATTTCTGTGGAATCTGAGAACAGATATTTCGGATCCCATTGAAGACTATAGGGCCAAAGGAAATATCCTCCGATAACAAAGAGAAAGAAGCTTTCTGAGAAACTTCTTTTTGTTCTGTGAAATCATCTCACAGAGTTACAGCTTTCCCCTCAAGAAGCCTTTCGCTAAGACAGTTCTTGTGGAATTGGCAAAGTGGTATTTGGAAGCCCATAGGGGGCTAAGGGAAAAAGGAAATATCCTCAGATGAAATCTGGAAAGAAGCTTTCTGAGAAACTGCTTAGTATTCTGTTAATTCATCTCACAGAGTTACATGTGTATTTCGTGGATCTCTTTGCTAGCCTTATTTCTGTGGAATCTGAGAACAGATATTTCGGATCCCATTGAAGACTATAGGGCCAAAGGAAATATCCTCCGATAACAAAGAGAAAGAAGCTTTCTGAGAAACTTCTTTTTGTTCTGTGAAGTCATCTCACAGAGTTACAGCTTTCCCCTCAAGAAGCCTTTCGCTAAGACAGTTCTTGTGGAATTGGCAAAGTGATATTTGGAAGCCCATAGAGGGCTATGGTGAAAAAGGAAATATCCTCCGATGAAATCTGGAAAGAAGCTTTCTGAGAAATTGCTTAGTGTTCTGTTAATTCATCTCACAGAGTTACATGTGTATTTCGTGAATCTCTTTGCTAGCCTTATTTCTGTGGAATCTGAGAACAGATATTTCGGAACCCTTTGAAGACTATATGGCCAATGGAAATATCATGCCAAAACAAAGAGAAAGAAGCATTCTGACAAACTTCTTTGTGTTCTGTGAAATCATCTCACAGAGTTACAGCTTTCCCCTCAAGAAGCCTTTCGCTAAGACAGTTCTTGTGGAATAGGCAAAGTGATATTTGGAAGCCCATAGAGGGCTATGGTGAAAAAGGAAATATCCTCCGATGAAATCTGGAAAGAAGCTTTCTGAGAAATTGCTTAGTGTTCTGTTAATTCATCTCACAGAGTTACATGTGTATTTCGTGGATCTCTTTGCTAGCCTTATTTCTGTGGAATCTGAGAACAGATATTTCGGAACCCTTTGAAGACTATATGGCCAATGGAAATATCATGCCAAAACAAAGAGAAAGAAGCATTCTGACAAACTTCTTTGTGTTCTGTGAAATCATCTCACAGAGTTACAGCTTTCCCCTCAAGAAGCCTTTCGCTAAGACAGTTCTTGTGGAATAGGCAAAGTGATATTTGGAAGCCCATAGAGGGCTATGGTGAAAAAGGAAATATCCTCAGATGAAATCTGGAAAGAAGCTTTCTGAGAAACTGCTTAGTGTTCTGTTAATTCATCTCACAGAGTTACATCTGTATTTTGTGGATCTCTTTGCTAGTCTTATTTCTGTGGAATCTGAGTACAGATATTTCGGATCCCTTTGAAGACAATAGTTCCAAAGGAAATATCCTCCTATAACAAAGAGAAAGAAGCTTTCTGAGAAACTTCTTTGTGTTCTGTGAAATCATCTCACCGAGTTACAGCTTTCCCCTCAAGAACCCTTTCGCTAAGACAGTTCTTGTGGAATTGGCAAAGTGATATTTGGAAGCCCATAGAGGGCTATGGTTAAAAAGGAAATATCCTCAGATGAAATCTGGAAAGAAGCTTTCTGAGAAACTGCTTAGTGTTCTGTTAATTCATCTCACAGAGTTACATGCGTATTTCGTGGATCTCTTTGCTAGCCTTATTTCTGTGGAATCTGAGTACAGATATTTCGGATCCCATTGAAGACAATAGGGCCAAAGGAAATATCCTCCGATAACAAAGAGAAAGAAGCTTTCTGAGAAACTTCTTTGTGTTCTTTGAAATCATCTCACAGAGTTACAGCGTTCCCCTCAAGAACCATTTCGCTAAGACAGTTCTTTTGGAATTGGCAAAGTGATATTTGGAAGCCCTTAGAGGGCTATGGTGAAAAAGGAAATATCCTCCGATGAAATCTGGAAAGAAGCTCTCTGAGAAACTGCTTAGTGTTCTGTTAATTCATCTCACAGAGTTACATGTGTATTTCGTGGATCTCTTTGCTAGCCTTATTTCTGTGGAATATGAGAACAGATATTTCGGATCCCTTTGAAAACTATAGGGCCAAAGGAAATATCCTCCGATAACAAAGAGAAAGAAGGTTTCTGAGAAACTTCTTTGTATTCTGTGAAATCATCTCACAGAGTTACAGCTTTCCCCTCAAGCAGCCTTTCGCTAAGACAGTTCTTGTGGAATTGGCAACGTGATATTTGGAAGCCCATAGAGGGCTATGGTGAAAAAGGAAATATCCTCCGATGAAATCTGGAAAGAAGCTTTCTCAGAAACTGCTTAGTGTTCTGTTAATTCATCTCACAGAGTTACATGTGTATTTCGTGGATCTCTTTGCTAGCCTTATTTCTGTGGAATCTGAGAACAGATATTTCGGATCCCTTTGAAGACTATAGGGCCAAAGGAAATATCCTCCGATAACAAAGAGAAAGAAGCTTTCTGAGAAACTTCTTTGTGTTCTGTGAAATCATCTCACGGAGTTACAGATTTCCCCTCAAGAAGCCTTTCGCTAAGACAGTTCTTGTGGAATAGGCAAAGTGATATTTGGAAGCCCATAGAGGGCTATGGTGAAAAAGGAAATATCCTCAGATGAAATCTGGAAAGAAGCTTTCTGAGAAACTGCTTAGCGTTCTGTTAATTCATCTCACAGAGTTACATGTGTATTTCTTGGAACTCTTTGCTAGCCTTATTTCTGTGGAATCTGAGAACAGATATTTCGGATCCCTTTGAAAACTATAGGGCCAAAGGAAATATCCTCCGATAACAAAGAGAAAGATGCTTTCTGAGAAACTTCTTTGTGTTCTGTGAAATCATCTCACAGAGTTACAGCTTTCCCCTCAAGAAGCCTTTCGCTAAGACAGTTCTTGTGGAATTGGCAAAGTGGTATTTGGAAGCCCATAGGGGGCTATGGTGAAAAATGAAATATCCTCAGATGAAATCTGGAAAGAAGCTTTCTGAGAAACTGCTTAGTGTTCTGTTAATTCGTCTCACCGAGTTACATGTGTATTTCGTGGATCTCATTGCTCGCCTTATTTCTGTGGAATCTGAGAACAGATATTTCGGAACCCATTGAAGACTATAGTGCCAAAGGAAATATCATGCCAAAACAAAGAGAAAGAAGCTTTCTGACAAACTTCTTTGTGTTCTGTGAAATCATCTCACAGAGTTACAGCTTTCTCCTCAAGAAGCCTTTCGCTAAGACAGTTCTTGTGGAATAGGCAAAGTGATATTTGGAAGCCCATAGAGGGCTATGGTGAAAAAGGAAATATCCTCACATGAAATCTGGAAAGAAGCTTTCTGAGAAACTGCTTAGTGTTCTGTTAATTCATCTCACAGAGTTACATGTGTATTTCGTGGATCTCTTTACTAGCCTTATTTCTGTGGAATCTGAGAACAGATATTTCGGATCCCTTTGAAGACTATAGGGCCAAAGGAAATATCTTCCGATAACAAAGAGAAAGAAGCTTTCTGAGAAAGTTCTTTGTGTTCAGTGAAATCATCTCACAGAGTTACAGCTTTCCCCTCAAGAACCCTTTCGCTAAGACAGTTCTTGTGGAATTGGCAAAGTGATATTTGGAAGCCCATAGAGGGCTAAGGTGAAACAGGAAATATCCTCAGATGAATTCTGGAAAGAAGCTTTATGAGAAACTGCTTAGTGTTCTGTTAATTCATCTCACAGAGTTACATGTGTATTTCGTGGAACTCTTTGCTAGCCTTATTTCTGTGGAATCTGAGAACAGATATTTCGGATCCCTTTGAAGACTACAGGGCCAAAGGAAATATCCTCCTATAACAAAGAGAAAGAAGCTTTCTGAGAATCTTCTTTGTGTTCTGTGAAATCATCTCACAGAGTTACAGCTTTCCCCTCAAGAAGCCTTTCGCTAGGACAGTTCTTGTGGAATTGGCAAAGTGGTATTTGGAAGCCCTTAGGGGGCTATGGTGAAAAAGGAAATATACTCCGATGAAATCTGGAAAGAAGCTTTCTGAGAAATTGCTTAGTGTTCTGTTAATTCATCTCACAGAGTTACATGTGTATTTCGTGGATCTCTTTGCTAGCCTTATTTCTGTGGAATCTGAGAACAGATATTTCGGAACCCTTTGAAGACTATATGGCCAATGGAAATATCATGCCAAAACAAAGAGAAAGAAGCATTCTGACAAACTTCTTTGTGTTCTGTGAAATCATCTCACAGAGTTACAGCTTTCCCCTCAAGAAGCCTTTCGCTAAGACAGTTCTTGTGGAATAGGCAAAGTGATATTTGGAAGCCCATAGAGGGCTATGGTGAAAAAGGAAATATCCTCACAGGAAATCTGGAAAGAAGCTTTCTGAGAAACTGCTTAGTGTTCTGTTAATTCATCTCACAGAGTTACATGTGTATTTCGTGGATCTCTTTGCTAGCCTTATTTCTGTGGAATCTGAGAACAGATATTTCGGAACCCTTTGAAGACTATATGGCCAATGGAAATATCATGCCAAAACAAAGAGAAAGAAGCATTCTGACAAACTTCTTTGTGTTCTGTGAAATCATCTCACAGAGTTACAGCTTTCCCCTCAAGAAGCCTTTCGCTAAGACAGTTCTTGTGGAATAGGCAAAGTGATATTTGGAAGCCCATAGAGGGCTATGGTGAAAAAGGAAATATCCTCAGATGAAATCTGGAAAGAAGCTTTCTGAGAAACTGCTTAGTGTTCTGTTAATTAATCTCACAGAGTTACATCTGTATTTCGTGGATCTCTTTGCTAGCCTTATTTCTGTGGAATCTGAGAACAGATATTTCGGATCCTTTGAAGACTATAGGGCCAAAGGAAATATCCTCCGATAACAAAGAGAAAGAAGCTTTCTGAGAAACTTCTTTGTGTTCTGTGAAATCATCTCACAAAGTTACAGCTTTCCCCTCAAGAACCCTTTCGCTAAGACAGTTCTTGTGAAATTGGCAAAGTGATATTTGGAAGCCCATAGAGGGCTACGGTGAAAAAGGAAATATCCTCAGATGAAATCTGGAAAGAAGCTTTCTGAGAAACTGCTTAGTGTTCTGTTAATTCATCTCACAGAGTTACATGTGTATTTCGTGGAACTCTTTGCTAGCCTTATTTCTGTGGAATCTGAGAACAGATATTTCGGATCCCATTGAAGACTATAGGGCCAAAGGAAATATCCTCCGATAACAAAGAGAAAGAAGCTTTCTGAGAAAATTCTTTGTGTTCTGTGAAATCATCTCACAGAGTTACAGCTTTCCCCTCAAGAAGCCTTTCGCTAAGACAGTTCTTTTGGAATTGGCAAAGTGATATTTGGAAGCCCATAGAGGGCTATAGTGAAAAAGGAAATATCATCACAGGTAATCTGGAAAGAACCTTTCAGAGAAACTGCTTAGTGTTCTGTTAATTCATCTCACAGAGTTACATGTTTATTTCGTGGATCTCTTTGCTAGCCTTATTTCTGTGGAATCTGAGAACAGATATTTCGGATCCCTTTGAAAACTATAGGGCCAAAGGAAATATCCTCCGATAACAACGAGAAAGAAGGTTTCTGAGAAACTTCTTTGTGTTCTGTGAAATCATCTCACAGAGTTACAGCTTTCCCCTCAAGAAGCCTTTCACTAAGACAGTTCTTCTGGAATAGGCAAAGTGATATTTGGAAGCCCATAGAGGGTTTGGTGAAAAAGGAAATATCCTCAGATGAAATCTAGAAAGAAGCTTTCTGAAAAACTGCTTAGTGTTCTGTTAATTCATCTCACAGAGTTACATCTGTATTTCGCGGATCTCGTTGCTAGCCTTATTTCTGTGGAATCTGAGAACAGATATTTCGGATCCCATTGAAGACTATAGGGCCAAAGGAAATATCCTCCGATTACAAAGATAAAGAAGGTTTCTGAGAAACTTCGTTGTGTTCTGTGAAATCATCTCACAGAGTTACAGCTTTCCCCTCAAGAAGCCTTTCGCTAAGACAGTTCTTGTGGAATAGGCAAAGTGATATTTGGAAGCCCATAGAGGGTTTGGTGAAAAAGGAAATATCCTCAGATGAAATCTGGAAAGAAGCTTTCTGAGAAACTGCTTAGTGTTCTGTTAATTCATCTCACAGAGTTACATGTGTATTTCGTGGATCTCTTTGCTAGCGTTATTTCTGTGGAATCTGAGAACAGATATTTCGGATCCCTTTGAAGACTATAGGGCCAAAGGAAATATCCTCCGATAACAAAGAGAAAGAAGCTTTCTGAGAAACTTCTTTGTGTTCTGTGAAATCATCTCACAGAGTTACAGCTTTCCCCTCAAGAAGCCTTTCGCTAAGACAGTTCTTGTGGAATTGGCAAAGTGATATTTGGAAGCCCATAGAGGGCTATGGTTAAAAAGAAAATATGCTCCGATGAAATCTGGAAAGAAGCTTTCTGAGAAACTGCTTAGTGTTCTGTTAATTCAACTCACAGATTTACATGTGTATTTCGCGGATCTCTTTGCTAGGCTTATTTCTGTGGAATCTGAGAACAGATATTTCGGATCCCTTTGAAGACTATAGGGCCAAAGGAAATATCCTCCGATAACAAAGAGAAAGAAGCTTTCTGAGAAACTTCATTTTGTTCTGTGGAATTATGTCACAGAGTTACAGCTTTCCCCTCAAGAAGCCTTTCGCTATGACAGTTCTTGTGGAATTGGCAAAGTGATATTTGGAAGCCAATAGAGGACTATGGTGAAAAAGGAAATATCCTCCGATGAAATCTGGAAAGAAGCTTTCTGAGAAACTGCTTAGTGTTCTGTTAATTCATCTCACAGAGTTACATGTGTATTTCGTGGATCTCTTTGCTAGCCTTATTTCTGTGGAATCTGAGAACAGATATTTCGGATCCCTTAGAAAAATATAGGGCCAAAGGAAATATCCTCCGATAACGAAGAGAAACAAGCTTTCTGAGAAACTTCTTTGTGTTCTGTGAAATCATCTCACAGAGTTACAGCTTTCCCCTCAAGAAGCCTTTCGCTAAGACAGTTCTTGTGGAATTGGCAAAGTGATATTTGGAAGCCCATAAAGGGCTATGGTGAAAAAGAAAATATCCTCCGATGAAATCTGGAAAGAAGCTTTCTGAGAAACTGCTTAGTGTTCTGTTAATTCATCTCACAGAGATACATGTGTATTTCGCGGATCTCTTTGCTAGCCTTATTTCTGTGGAATCTGAGAACAGATATTTCGGATCCCTTTGAAGACTATAGGGCCAAAGGAAATATAATCCGATAACAAAGAGAAAGAAGCTTTCTGAGAAACTTCATTTTGTTCTGGGAAATCATCTCACAAAGTTACAGCTTCCCCTCAAGAAGCCTTTCGCTAAGACAGTTCTTGTTGAATTGGCAAAGTGATATTTGGAAGCCCATAGAGGGCTATGGTGAAAAAGGAAATATCCTCCGATGAAATCTGGAAAGAAGCTTTCTGAGAAACTGCTTAGTGTTCTGTTAATTCATCTCACAGAGTTACATGTGTATTTCGTGGATCTCTTTGCTAGCCTTATTTCTGTGGAATCTGAGAACAGATATTTCGGAACCCTTTGAAGACTATAGGGCCAATGGAAATATCGTGCCAAAACAAAGAGAAAGAAGCTTTCTGACAAACTTCTTTGTGTTCTGTGAAATCATCTCACAGAGTTACAGCTTTCCCCTCAAGAAGCCTTTCGCTAAGACAGTTCTTGTGGAATAGGCAAAGTGATATTTGGAAGCCCATAGAGGGCTATGGTTAAAAAGGAAATATCCTCAGATGAAATCTGGAAAGAAGCTTTCTGAGAAACTGCTTAGTGTTCTGTTAATTCATCTCACAGAGTTACATGCGTATTTCCTGGATCTCTTTCCTAGCCTTATTTCTGTGGAATCTGAGTACAGATATTTCGGATCCCATTGAAGACAATAGGGCCAAAGGAAATATCCTCCTATAACAAAGAGAAAGAAGCTTTCTGAGAAACTTCTTTGTGTTCTGTGAAATCATCTCACAGAGTTACAGCGTTCCCCTCAAGAACCCTTTCGCTAAGACAGTTCTTTTGGAATTGGCAAAGTGATATTTGGAAGCCCATAGAGGGCTATGGTGAAAAAGGAAATATCCTCAGATGAAATCTGGAAAGAAGCTTTCTGAGAAACTGCTTAGTGTTCTGTGAATTCATCTCACAGAGTTACATGTGTATTTCGTGGATCTCTTTGCTAGCCTTATTTCTGTGGAATCTGAGAACAGATATTTCGGATCCCTTTGAAAACCATAGGGCCAAAGGAAATATCTTCCGATAACAAAGAGAAAGAAGCTTTCTGAGAAACTTCTTTGTGTTCTGTGAAATCATCTCACAGAGTTACAGCTTTCCCCTCAAGAAGCCTTTCGCTAAGACAGTTCTTCTGGAATAGGCAAAGTGATATTTGGAAGCCCATAGAGGGTTTGGTGAAAAAGGAAATATCCTCAGATGAAATCTGGAAAGAAGCTTTCTGAGAAACTGCTTAGTGTTCTGTTAATTCATCTCAAGAGTTACATGTGTATTTCGTGGATCTCTTTGCTAGCGTTATTTCTGTGGAATGTGAGAACAGATATTTCTGATCCCTTTGAAGACTATAGGGCCAAAGGAAATATCCTCCGATAACAAAGAGAAAGAAGCTTTCTGAGAAACTTCTTTGTGTTCTGTGAAATCATCTCACAGAGTTACAGCTTTCCCCTCAAGAAGCCTTTCGCTAAGACAGTTCTTGTGGAATAGGCAAAGTGATATTTGGAAGCCCATAGAGGGCTATGGTTAAAAAGGAAATATCCTCAGATGAAATCTGGAAAGAAGCTTTCTGAGAAACTGCTTAGTGTTCTTTAAATTCATCTCACAGAGTTACATCTGTATTTCGTGGATCTCTTTGCTAGCCTTATTTCTGTGGAATCTGAGTACAGATATTTCGGATCCCATAGAAGACAATAGGGCCAAAGGAAATATCCTCCGATAACAAAGAGAAAGAAGCTTTCTGAGAAACTTCTTTGTGTTCTGTGAAATCATCTCACAGAGTTACAGCGTTCCCCTCAAGAACCCTTTCGCTAAGACAGTTCTTTTGGAATTGGCAAAGTGATATTTGGAAGCCCATAGAGGGCTATGGTGAAAAAGGAACTATCCTCCGATAAAATCTGGAAAGAAGCTCTCTGAGAAACTGCTTAGTGTTCTGTTAATTCATCTCACAGACTTACATGTGTATTTCGTGGATCTCTTTGCTAGCCTTATTTCTGTGGAATATGAGAACAGATATTTCGGATCCCTTTGAAAACTATAGGGCCAAAGGAAATATCCTCCGATAACAAAGAGAAAGAAGGTGTCTGAGAAACTTCTTAGTGTTCTGTGAAATCATCTCACAGAGTTACAGCTTTCCCCTCAAGAAGCCTTTCGCTAAGACAGTTCTTGTGTAATAGGCAAAGTGATATTTGGAAGCCCATAGAGGGTTTGGTGAAAAAGGAAATATCCTCAGATGAAATCTGGAAAGAAGCTTTCTGATAAACTGCTTAGTGTTCTGTTAATTCATCTCACAGAGTTACATCTGTATTTCGTGGATCTCTTTGCTAGCGTTATTTCTGTGGAATCTGAGAACAGATATTTCGGATCCCTTTGAAGACTATAGGGCCAAAGGAAATATCCTCCGATAACAAAGAGAAAGAAGCTTTCTGAGAAACTTCTTTGTGTTCTGTGAAATCATCTCACAGAGTTACAGCTTTCCCCTCAAGAAGCCTTTCGCTAAGACAGTTCTTGTGGAATTGGCAAAGTGATATTTGGAAGTCCATAGAGGGCTATGGTGAAAAAGGAAATATCCTCCGATGAAATCTGGAAAGAAGCTTTCTGAGAAACTGCTTAGTGTTCTGTTAATTCATCTCACAGAGTTACATGTGTATTTCGTGGATCTCTTTGGTAGCCTTATTTCTGTGGAATCTGAGAACAGATATTTCGGAACCCTTTGAAGACTATAGGGCCAATGGAAATATCGTGCCAAAACAAAGAGAAAGAAGCTTTCTAACAAACTTCTTTGTGTTCTGTGTAATCATCTCACAGAGTTACAGCTTTCCCCTCAAGAAGCCTTTCGCTAAGACAGTTCTTGTGGAATAGGCAAAGTGATATTTGGAAGCCCATAGAGGGCTATGGTTAAAAAGGAAATATCCGTACAGGAAATCTGGAAAGAAGCTTTCTGAGAAACTGCTTAGTGTTCTGTTAATTCATCTCACAGAGTTACATGTGTATTTCGTGGATCTCTTTGCTAGCCTTATTTCTGTGGAATCTGAGAACAGATATTTCGGATCCCTTAGAAAAATATAGGGCCAAAGGAAATATCCTCCGATAACAAAGAGAAAGAAGGATTCTGAGAAACTTCTTTGTGTTCTGTGAAATCATCTCACAGAGTTACAGCTTTCCCCTCAAGAAGCCTTTCGCTAAGACAGTTCTTGTGGAATAGGCAAAGTGATATTTGGAAGCCCATAGAGGGTTTGGTGAAAAAGGAAATATCCTCAGATGAAATATGGAAAGAAGCTTTCTGAGAAACTGCTTAGTGTTCTGTTAATTCATCTCACAGAGTTACATGTGTATTTCGTGGATCTCTTTGCTACCCTTATTTCTGTGGAATCTGAGAACAGATATTTCGGATCCCTTTGAAGACTATAGGGCCAAAGGAAATATCCTCCGATAACAAAGAGAAAGAAGGTTTCTGAGAAACTTCTTTGTGTTCTGTGAAATCATCTCACAGAGTTACAGCTTTCCCCTCAAGAAGCCTTTTGCTAAGACAGTTCTTGTTTAATAGGCAAAGTGATATTTGGAAGCCCATAGAGGGTTTGGTGAAAAAGGAAATATCCTCAGATGAAATCTGGAAAGAAGCTTTCTGAGAAACTGCTTAGTTTTCTGTTAATTCATCTCACAGAGTTACATGTGTATTTCGTGGATCTCTTTGCTAGCGTTATTTCTGTGGAATCTGAGGACAGATATTTCGGATCCCGTTGAAGACTATAGGGCCAAAGGAAATATCCTCCGATAACGAAGAGAAAGAAGCTTTCTGAGAAACTTCTTTGTGTTCTGTGAAATCATCTCACAGAGTTACAGCTTTCCCCTCAAGAAGCCTTTCGCTAAGACAGTTCTTGTGGAATTGGCAAAGTGATATTTGGAAGCCCATAAAGGGCTATGGTGAAAAAGAAAATATCCTCCGATGAAATCTGGAAAGAAGCTTTCTGAGAAACTGCTTAGTGTTCTGTTAATTCATCTCACAGAGTTACATGTGTATTTCGCGGATCTCTTTGCTAGCCTTATTTCTGTTGAATGTGAGAACTGATATTTCGGAACCCTTTGAAGACTATAGGGCCAATGGAAATATCGTGCCAAAACAAAGAGAAAGAAGCTTTCTGACAAACTTCTTTGTGTTCTGTGAAATCATCTCACAGAGTTACAGCTTTCCCCTCAAGAAGCCTTTCGCTAAGACAGTTCTTGTGGAATAGGCAAAGTGATATTTGGAAGCCCATAGAGGGCTATGGTGAAAAAGGAAATATCCTCAGATGAAATATGGAAAGAAGCTTTCTGAGAAACTGCTTAGTGTTCTGTTAATTCATCTCACAGAGTTACATGCGTATGTCCTGGATCTCTTTCCTAGCCTTATTTCTGTGGAATCTGAGTACAGATATTTCGGATCCCATTGAAGACAATAGGGCCAAAGGAAATATCCTCCTATAACAAAGAGAAAGAAGCTTTCTGAGAAACTTCTTTGTGTTCTGTGAAATCATCTCACAGAGTTACAGCGTTCCCCTCAAGAACCCTTTCGCTAAGACAGTTCTTTTGGAATTGGCAAAGTGATATTTGGAAGCCCATAGAGGGCTATGGTGAAAAAGGAAATATCCTCAGATGAAATCTGGAAAGAAGCTTTCTGAGAAACTGCTTAGTGTTCTGTTAATTCATCTCACAGAGTTACATGTGTATTTCGTGGATCTCTTTGCTAGCCTTATTTCTGTGGAATCTGAGAACAGATATTTCGGATCCCTTTGAAAACCATAGGGCCAAAGGAAATATCCTCCGATAACAAAGAGAAAGAAGCTTTCTGAGAAACTTCTTTGTGTTCTGTGAAATCATCTCACAGAGTTACAGCTTTACCCTCAAGAAGCCTTTCGCTAAGACAGTTCTTGTGGAATAGGCAAAGTGATATTTGGAAGCCCATAGAGGGTTTGGTGAAAAAGGAAATATCCTCAGATGAAATCTGGAAAGAAGCTTTCTGAGAAACTGCTTAGTGTTCTGTTAATTCATCTCAAGAGTTACATGTGTATTTCGTGGATCTCTTTGCTAGCCTTATTTCTGTGGAATCTGAGAACAGATATTTCGGATCCCATTGAAGACTATAGGGCCAAAGGAAATATCCTCCGATAACAAAGAGAAAGAAGCTTTCTGAGAAACTTCTTTTTGTTCTGTGAAGTCATCTCACAGAGTTACAGCTTTCCCCACAAGAAGCCTTTCGCTAAGACAGTTCTTGTGGAATTGGCAAAGTGATATTTGGAAGCCCATAGAGGGCTATGGTGAAAAAGGAAATATCCTCCGATGAAATCTGGAAAGAAGCTTTCTGAGAAATTGCTTAGTGTTCTGTTAATTCATCTCACAGAGTTACATGTGTATTTCGTGAATCTCTTTGCTAGCCTTATTTCTGTGGAATCTGAGAACAGATATTTCGGAACCCTTTGAAGACTATATGGCCAATGGAAATATCATGCCAAAACAAAGAGAAAGAAGCATTCTGACAAACTTCTTTGTGTTCTGTGAAATCATCTCACAGAGTTACAGCTTTCCCCTCAAGAAGCCTTTCGCTAAGACAGTTCTTGTGGAATAGGCAAAGTGATATTTGGAAGCCCATAGAGGGCTATGGTGAAAAAGGAAATATCCTCCGATGAAATCTGGAAAGAAGCTTTCTGAGAAATTGCTTAGTGTTCTGTTAATTCATCTCACAGAGTTACATGTGTATTTCGTGGATCTCTTTGCTAGCCTTATTTCTGTGGAATCTGAGAACAGATATTTCGGAACCCTTTGAAGACTATATGGCCAATGGAAATATCATGCCAAAACAAAGAGAAAGAAGCATTCTGACAAACTTCTTTGTGTTCTGTGAAATCATCTCACAGAGTTACAGCTTTCCCCTCAAGAAGCCTTTCGCTAAGACAGTTCTTGTGGAATAGGCAAAGTGATATTTGGAAGCCCATAGAGGGCTATGGTGAAAAAGGAAATATCCTCAGATGAAATCTGGAAAGAAGCTTTCTGAGAAACTGCTTAGTGTTCTGTTAATTCATCTCACAGAGTTACATCTGTATTTTGTGGATCTCTTTGCTAGTCTTATTTCTGTGGAATCTGAGTACAGATATTTCGGATCCCTTTGAAGACAATAGTTCCAAAGGAAATATCCTCCTATAACAAAGAGAAAGAAGCTTTCTGAGAAACTTCTTTGTGTTCTGTGAAATCATCTCACCGAGTTACAGCTTTCCCCTCAAGAACCCTTTCGCTAAGACAGTTCTTGTGGAATTGGCAAAGTGATATTTGGAAGCCCATAGAGGGCTATGGTTAAAAAGGAAATATCCTCAGATGAAATCTGGAAAGAAGCTTTCTGAGAAACTGCTTAGTGTTCTGTTAATTCATCTCACAGAGTTACATGCGTATTTCGTGGATCTCTTTGCTAGCCTTATTTCTGTGGAATCTGAGTACAGATATTTCGGATCCCATTGAAGACAATAGGGCCAAAGGAAATATCCTCCGATAACAAAGAGAAAGAAGCTTTCTGAGAAACTTCTTTGTGTTCTTTGAAATCATCTCACAGAGTTACAGCGTTCCCCTCAAGAACCATTTCGCTAAGACAGTTCTTTTGGAATTGGCAAAGTGATATTTGGAAGCCCTTAGAGGGCTATGGTGAAAAAGGAAATATCCTCCGATGAAATCTGGAAAGAAGCTCTCTGAGAAACTGCTTAGTGTTCTGTTAATTCATCTCACAGAGTTACATGTGTATTTCGTGGATCTCTTTGCTAGCCTTATTTCTGTGGAATATGAGAACAGATATTTCGGATCCCTTTGAAAACTATAGGGCCAAAGGAAATATCCTCCGATAACAAAGAGAAAGAAGGTTTCTGAGAAACTTCTTTGTATTCTGTGAAATCATCTCACAGAGTTACAGCTTTCCCCTCAAGCAGCCTTTCGCTAAGACAGTTCTTGTGGAATTGGCAACGTGATATTTGGAAGCCCATAGAGGGCTATGGTGAAAAAGGAAATATCCTCCGATGAAATCTGGAAAGAAGCTTTCTCAGAAACTGCTTAGTGTTCTGTTAATTCATCTCACAGAGTTACATGTGTATTTCGTGGATCTCTTTGCTAGCCTTATTTCTGTGGAATCTGAGAACAGATATTTCGGATCCCTTTGAAGACTATAGGGCCAAAGGAAATATCCTCCGATAACAAAGAGAAAGAAGCTTTCTGAGAAACTTCTTTGTGTTCTGTGAAATCATCTCACGGAGTTACAGATTTCCCCTCAAGAAGCCTTTCGCTAAGACAGTTCTTGTGGAATAGGCAAAGTGATATTTGGAAGCCCATAGAGGGCTATGGTGAAAAAGGAAATATCCTCAGATGAAATCTGGAAAGAAGCTTTCTGAGAAACTGCTTAGCGTTCTGTTAATTCATCTCACAGAGTTACATGTGTATTTCTTGGAACTCTTTGCTAGCCTTATTTCTGTGGAATCTGAGAACAGATATTTCGGATCCCTTTGAAAACTATAGGGCCAAAGGAAATATCCTCCGATAACAAAGAGAAAGATGCTTTCTGAGAAACTTCTTTGTGTTCTGTGAAATCATCTCACAGAGTTACAGCTTTCCCCTCAAGAAGCCTTTCGCTAAGACAGTTCTTGTGGAATTGGCAAAGTGGTATTTGGAAGCCCATAGGGGGCTATGGTGAAAAATGAAATATCCTCAGATGAAATCTGGAAAGAAGCTTTCTGAGAAACTGCTTAGTGTTCTGTTAATTCGTCTCACCGAGTTACATGTGTATTTCGTGGATCTCATTGCTCGCCTTATTTCTGTGGAATCTGAGAACAGATATTTCGGAACCCATTGAAGACTATAGTGCCAAAGGAAATATCATGCCAAAACAAAGAGAAAGAAGCTTTCTGACAAACTTCTTTGTGTTCTGTGAAATCATCTCACAGAGTTACAGCTTTCTCCTCAAGAAGCCTTTCGCTAAGACAGTTCTTGTGGAATAGGCAAAGTGATATTTGGAAGCCCATAGAGGGCTATGGTGAAAAAGGAAATATCCTCACATGAAATCTGGAAAGAAGCTTTCTGAGAAACTGCTTAGTGTTCTGTTAATTCATCTCACAGAGTTACATGTGTATTTCGTGGATCTCTTTACTAGCCTTATTTCTGTGGAATCTGAGAACAGATATTTCGGATCCCTTTGAAGACTATAGGGCCAAAGGAAATATCTTCCGATAACAAAGAGAAAGAAGCTTTCTGAGAAAGTTCTTTGTGTTCAGTGAAATCATCTCACAGAGTTACAGCTTTCCCCTCAAGAACCCTTTCGCTAAGACAGTTCTTGTGGAATTGGCAAAGTGATATTTGGAAGCCCATAGAGGGCTAAGGTGAAACAGGAAATATCCTCAGATGAATTCTGGAAAGAAGCTTTATGAGAAACTGCTTAGTGTTCTGTTAATTCATCTCACAGAGTTACATGTGTATTTCGTGGAACTCTTTGCTAGCCTTATTTCTGTGGAATCTGAGAACAGATATTTCGGATCCCTTTGAAGACTACAGGGCCAAAGGAAATATCCTCCTATAACAAAGAGAAAGAAGCTTTCTGAGAAACTTCTTTGTGTTCTGTGAAATCATCTCACAGAGTTACAGCTTTCCCCTCAAGAAGCCTTTCGCTAGGACAGTTCTTGTGGAATTGGCAAAGTGGTATTTGGAAGCCCTTAGGGGGCTATGGTGAAAAAGGAAATATACTCCGATGAAATCTGGAAAGAAGCTTTCTGAGAAATTGCTTAGTGTTCTGTTAATTCATCTCACAGAGTTACATGTGTATTTCGTGGATCTCTTTGCTAGCCTTATTTCTGTGGAATCTGAGAACAGATATTTCGGAACCCTTTGAAGACTATATGGCCAATGGAAATATCATGCCAAAACAAAGAGAAAGAAGCATTCTGACAAACTTCTTTGTGTTCTGTGAAATCATCTCACAGAGTTACAGCTTTCCCCTCAAGAAGCCTTTCGCTAAGACAGTTCTTGTGGAATAGGCAAAGTGATATTTGGAAGCCCATAGAGGGCTATGGTGAAAAAGGAAATATCCTCACAGGAAATCTGGAAAGAAGCTTTCTGAGAAACTGCTTAGTGTTCTGTTAATTCATCTCACAGAGTTACATGTGTATTTCGTGGATCTCTTTGCTAGCCTTATTTCTGTGGAATCTGAGAACAGATATTTCGGAACCCTTTGAAGACTATATGGCCAATGGAAATATCATGCCAAAACAAAGAGAAAGAAGCATTCTGACAAACTTCTTTGTGTTCTGTGAAATCATCTCACAGAGTTACAGCTTTCCCCTCAAGAAGCCTTTCGCTAAGACAGTTCTTGTGGAATAGGCAAAGTGATATTTGGAAGCCCATAGAGGGCTATGGTGAAAAAGGAAATATCCTCAGATGAAATCTGGAAAGAAGCTTTCTGAGAAACTGCTTAGTGTTCTGTTAATTAATCTCACAGAGTTACATCTGTATTTCGTGGATCTCTTTGCTAGCCTTATTTCTGTGGAATCTGAGAACAGATATTTCGGATCCTTTGAAGACTATAGGGCCAAAGGAAATATCCTCCGATAACAAAGAGAAAGAAGCTTTCTGAGAAACTTCTTTGTGTTCTGTGAAATCATCTCACAAAGTTACAGCTTTCCCCTCAAGAACCCTTTCGCTAAGACAGTTCTTGTGAAATTGGCAAAGTGATATTTGGAAGCCCATAGAGGGCTACGGTGAAAAAGGAAATATCCTCAGATGAAATCTGGAAAGAAGCTTTCTGAGAAACTGCTTAGTGTTCTGTTAATTCATCTCACAGAGTTACATGTGTATTTCGTGGAACTCTTTGCTAGCCTTATTTCTGTGGAATCTGAGAACAGATATTTCGGATCCCATTGAAGACTATAGGGCCAAAGGAAATATCCTCCGATAACAAAGAGAAAGAAGCTTTCTGAGAAAATTCTTTGTGTTCTGTGAAATCATCTCACAGAGTTACAGCTTTCCCCTCAAGAAGCCTTTCGCTAAGACAGTTCTTTTGGAATTGGCAAAGTGATATTTGGAAGCCCATAGAGGGCTATAGTGAAAAAGGAAATATCATCACAGGTAATCTGGAAAGAACCTTTCAGAGAAACTGCTTAGTGTTCTGTTAATTCATCTCACAGAGTTACATGTTTATTTCGTGGATCTCTTTGCTAGCCTTATTTCTGTGGAATCTGAGAACAGATATTTCGGATCCCTTTGAAAACTATAGGGCCAAAGGAAATATCCTCCGATAACAACGAGAAAGAAGGTTTCTGAGAAACTTCTTTGTGTTCTGTGAAATCATCTCACAGAGTTACAGCTTTCCCCTCAAGAAGCCTTTCACTAAGACAGTTCTTCTGGAATAGGCAAAGTGATATTTGGAAGCCCATAGAGGGTTTGGTGAAAAAGGAAATATCCTCAGATGAAATCTAGAAAGAAGCTTTCTGAAAAACTGCTTAGTGTTCTGTTAATTCATCTCACAGAGTTACATCTGTATTTCGCGGATCTCGTTGCTAGCCTTATTTCTGTGGAATCTGAGAACAGATATTTCGGATCCCATTGAAGACTATAGGGCCAAAGGAAATATCCTCCGATTACAAAGATAAAGAAGGTTTCTGAGAAACTTCGTTGTGTTCTGTGAAATCATCTCACAGAGTTACAGCTTTCCCCTCAAGAAGCCTTTCGCTAAGACAGTTCTTGTGGAATAGGCAAAGTGATATTTGGAAGCCCATAGAGGGTTTGGTGAAAAAGGAAATATCCTCAGATGAAATCTGGAAAGAAGCTTTCTGAGAAACTGCTTAGTGTTCTGTTAATTCATCTCACAGAGTTACATGTGTATTTCGTGGATCTCTTTGCTAGCGTTATTTCTGTGGAATCTGAGAACAGATATTTCGGATCCCTTTGAAGACTATAGGGCCAAAGGAAATATCCTCCGATAACAAAGAGAAAGAAGCTTTCTGAGAAACTTCTTTGTGTTCTGTGAAATCATCTCACAGAGTTACAGCTTTCCCCTCAAGAAGCCTTTCGCTAAGACAGTTCTTGTGGAATTGGCAAAGTGATATTTGGAAGCCCATAGAGGGCTATGGTTAAAAAGAAAATATGCTCCGATGAAATCTGGAAAGAAGCTTTCTGAGAAACTGCTTAGTGTTCTGTTAATTCAACTCACAGATTTACATGTGTATTTCGCGGATCTCTTTGCTAGGCTTATTTCTGTGGAATCTGAGAACAGATATTTCGGATCCCTTTGAAGACTATAGGGCCAAAGGAAATATCCTCCGATAACAAAGAGAAAGAAGCTTTCTGAGAAACTTCATTTTGTTCTGTGGAATTATGTCACAGAGTTACAGCTTTCCCCTCAAGAAGCCTTTCGCTATGACAGTTCTTGTGGAATTGGCAAAGTGATATTTGGAAGCCAATAGAGGACTATGGTGAAAAAGGAAATATCCTCCGATGAAATCTGGAAAGAAGCTTTCTGAGAAACTGCTTAGTGTTCTGTTAATTCATCTCACAGAGTTACATGTGTATTTCGTGGATCTCTTTGCTAGCCTTATTTCTGTGGAATCTGAGAACAGATATTTCGGATCCCTTAGAAAAATATAGGGCCAAAGGAAATATCCTCCGATAACGAAGAGAAACAAGCTTTCTGAGAAACTTCTTTGTGTTCTGTGAAATCATCTCACAGAGTTACAGCTTTCCCCTCAAGAAGCCTTTCGCTAAGACAGTTCTTGTGGAATTGGCAAAGTGATATTTGGAAGCCCATAAAGGGCTATGGTGAAAAAGAAAATATCCTCCGATGAAATCTGGAAAGAAGCTTTCTGAGAAACTGCTTAGTGTTCTGTTAATTCATCTCACAGAGATACATGTGTATTTCGCGGATCTCTTTGCTAGCCTTATTTCTGTGGAATCTGAGAACAGATATTTCGGATCCCTTTGAAGACTATAGGGCCAAAGGAAATATAATCCGATAACAAAGAGAAAGAAGCTTTCTGAGAAACTTCATTTTGTTCTGGGAAATCATCTCACAAAGTTACAGCTTCCCCTCAAGAAGCCTTTCGCTAAGACAGTTCTTGTTGAATTGGCAAAGTGATATTTGGAAGCCCATAGAGGGCTATGGTGAAAAAGGAAATATCCTCCGATGAAATCTGGAAAGAAGCTTTCTGAGAAACTGCTTAGTGTTCTGTTAATTCATCTCACAGAGTTACATGTGTATTTCGTGGATCTCTTTGCTAGCCTTATTTCTGTGGAATCTGAGAACAGATATTTCGGAACCCTTTGAAGACTATAGGGCCAATGGAAATATCGTGCCAAAACAAAGAGAAAGAAGCTTTCTGACAAACTTCTTTGTGTTCTGTGAAATCATCTCACAGAGTTACAGCTTTCCCCTCAAGAAGCCTTTCGCTAAGACAGTTCTTGTGGAATAGGCAAAGTGATATTTGGAAGCCCATAGAGGGCTATGGTTAAAAAGGAAATATCCTCAGATGAAATCTGGAAAGAAGCTTTCTGAGAAACTGCTTAGTGTTCTGTTAATTCATCTCACAGAGTTACATGCGTATTTCCTGGATCTCTTTCCTAGCCTTATTTCTGTGGAATCTGAGTACAGATATTTCGGATCCCATTGAAGACAATAGGGCCAAAGGAAATATCCTCCTATAACAAAGAGAAAGAAGCTTTCTGAGAAACTTCTTTGTGTTCTGTGAAATCATCTCACAGAGTTACAGCGTTCCCCTCAAGAACCCTTTCGCTAAGACAGTTCTTTTGGAATTGGCAAAGTGATATTTGGAAGCCCATAGAGGGCTATGGTGAAAAAGGAAATATCCTCAGATGAAATCTGGAAAGAAGCTTTCTGAGAAACTGCTTAGTGTTCTGTGAATTCATCTCACAGAGTTACATGTGTATTTCGTGGATCTCTTTGCTAGCCTTATTTCTGTGGAATCTGAGAACAGATATTTCGGATCCCTTTGAAAACCATAGGGCCAAAGGAAATATCTTCCGATAACAAAGAGAAAGAAGCTTTCTGAGAAACTTCTTTGTGTTCTGTGAAATCATCTCACAGAGTTACAGCTTTCCCCTCAAGAAGCCTTTCGCTAAGACAGTTCTTCTGGAATAGGCAAAGTGATATTTGGAAGCCCATAGAGGGTTTGGTGAAAAAGGAAATATCCTCAGATGAAATCTGGAAAGAAGCTTTCTGAGAAACTGCTTAGTGTTCTGTTAATTCATCTCAAGAGTTACATGTGTATTTCGTGGATCTCTTTGCTAGCGTTATTTCTGTGGAATGTGAGAACAGATATTTCTGATCCCTTTGAAGACTATAGGGCCAAAGGAAATATCCTCCGATAACAAAGAGAAAGAAGCTTTCTGAGAAACTTCTTTGTGTTCTGTGAAATCATCTCACAGAGTTACAGCTTTCCCCTCAAGAAGCCTTTCGCTAAGACAGTTCTTGTGGAATAGGCAAAGTGATATTTGGAAGCCCATAGAGGGCTATGGTTAAAAAGGAAATATCCTCAGATGAAATCTGGAAAGAAGCTTTCTCAGAAACTGCTTAGTGTTCTTTAAATTCATCTCACAGAGTTACATCTGTATTTCGTGGATCTCTTTGCTAGCCTTATTTCTGTGGAATCTGAGTACAGATATTTCGGATCCCATAGAAGACAATAGGGCCAAAGGAAATATCCTCCGATAACAAAGAGAAAGAAGCTTTCTGAGAAACTTCTTTGTGTTCTGTGAAATCATCTCACAGAGTTACAGCGTTCCCCTCAAGAACCCTTTCGCTAAGACAGTTCTTTTGGAATTGGCAAAGTGATATTTGGAAGCCCATAGAGGGCTATGGTGAAAAAGGAACTATCCTCCGATAAAATCTGGAAAGAAGCTCTCTGAGAAACTGCTTAGTGTTCTGTTAATTCATCTCACAGACTTACATGTGTATTTCGTGGATCTCTTTGCTAGCCTTATTTCTGTGGAATATGAGAACAGATATTTCGGATCCCTTTGAAAACTATAGGGCCAAAGGAAATATCCTCCGATAACAAAGAGAAAGAAGGTGTCTGAGAAACTTCTTAGTGTTCTGTGAAATCATCTCACAGAGTTACAGCTTTCCCCTCAAGAAGCCTTTCGCTAAGACAGTTCTTGTGTAATAGGCAAAGTGATATTTGGAAGCCCATAGAGGGTTTGGTGAAAAAGGAAATATCCTCAGATGAAATCTGGAAAGAAGCTTTCTGATAAACTGCTTAGTGTTCTGTTAATTCATCTCACAGAGTTACATCTGTATTTCGTGGATCTCTTTGCTAGCGTTATTTCTGTGGAATCTGAGAACAGATATTTCGGATCCCTTTGAAGACTATAGGGCCAAAGGAAATATCCTCCGATAACAAAGAGAAAGAAGCTTTCTGAGAAACTTCTTTGTGTTCTGTGAAATCATCTCACAGAGTTACAGCTTTCCCCTCAAGAAGCCTTTCGCTAAGACAGTTCTTGTGGAATTGGCAAAGTGATATTTGGAAGTCCATAGAGGGCTATGGTGAAAAAGGAAATATCCTCCGATGAAATCTGGAAAGAAGCTTTCTGAGAAACTGCTTAGTGTTCTGTTAATTCATCTCACAGAGTTACATGTGTATTTCGTGGATCTCTTTGGTAGCCTTATTTCTGTGGAATCTGAGAACAGATATTTCGGAACCCTTTGAAGACTATAGGGCCAATGGAAATATCGTGCCAAAACAAAGAGAAAGAAGCTTTCTAACAAACTTCTTTGTGTTCTGTGTAATCATCTCACAGAGTTACAGCTTTCCCCTCAAGAAGCCTTTCGCTAAGACAGTTCTTGTGGAATAGGCAAAGTGATATTTGGAAGCCCATAGAGGGCTATGGTTAAAAAGGAAATATCCGTACAGGAAATCTGGAAAGAAGCTTTCTGAGAAACTGCTTAGTGTTCTGTTAATTCATCTCACAGAGTTACATGTGTATTTCGTGGATCTCTTTGCTAGCCTTATTTCTGTGGAATCTGAGAACAGATATTTCGGATCCCTTAGAAAAATATAGGGCCAAAGGAAATATCCTCCGATAACAAAGAGAAAGAAGGATTCTGAGAAACTTCTTTGTGTTCTGTGAAATCATCTCACAGAGTTACAGCTTTCCCCTCAAGAAGCCTTTCGCTAAGACAGTTCTTGTGGAATAGGCAAAGTGATATTTGGAAGCCCATAGAGGGTTTGGTGAAAAAGGAAATATCCTCAGATGAAATATGGAAAGAAGCTTTCTGAGAAACTGCTTAGTGTTCTGTTAATTCATCTCACAGAGTTACATGTGTATTTCGTGGATCTCTTTGCTACCCTTATTTCTGTGGAATCTGAGAACAGATATTTCGGATCCCTTTGAAGACTATAGGGCCAAAGGAAATATCCTCCGATAACAAAGAGAAAGAAGGTTTCTGAGAAACTTCTTTGTGTTCTGTGAAATCATCTCACAGAGTTACAGCTTTCCCCTCAAGAAGCCTTTTGCTAAGACAGTTCTTGTTTAATAGGCAAAGTGATATTTGGAAGCCCATAGAGGGTTTGGTGAAAAAGGAAATATCCTCAGATGAAATCTGGAAAGAAGCTTTCTGAGAAACTGCTTAGTTTTCTGTTAATTCATCTCACAGAGTTACATGTGTATTTCGTGGATCTCTTTGCTAGCGTTATTTCTGTGGAATCTGAGGACAGATATTTCGGATCCCGTTGAAGACTATAGGGCCAAAGGAAATATCCTCCGATAACGAAGAGAAAGAAGCTTTCTGAGAAACTTCTTTGTGTTCTGTGAAATCATCTCACAGAGTTACAGCTTTCCCCTCAAGAAGCCTTTCGCTAAGACAGTTCTTGTGGAATTGGCAAAGTGATATTTGGAAGCCCATAAAGGGCTATGGTGAAAAAGAAAATATCCTCCGATGAAATCTGGAAAGAAGCTTTCTGAGAAACTGCTTAGTGTTCTGTTAATTCATCTCACAGAGTTACATGTGTATTTCGCGGATCTCTTTGCTAGCCTTATTTCTGTTGAATGTGAGAACTGATATTTCGGAACCCTTTGAAGACTATAGGGCCAATGGAAATATCGTGCCAAAACAAAGAGAAAGAAGCTTTCTGACAAACTTCTTTGTGTTCTGTGAAATCATCTCACAGAGTTACAGCTTTCCCCTCAAGAAGCCTTTCGCTAAGACAGTTCTTGTGGAATAGGCAAAGTGATATTTGGAAGCCCATAGAGGGCTATGGTGAAAAAGGAAATATCCTCAGATGAAATATGGAAAGAAGCTTTCTGAGAAACTGCTTAGTGTTCTGTTAATTCATCTCACAGAGTTACATGCGTATGTCCTGGATCTCTTTCCTAGCCTTATTTCTGTGGAATCTGAGTACAGATATTTCGGATCCCATTGAAGACAATAGGGCCAAAGGAAATATCCTCCTATAACAAAGAGAAAGAAGCTTTCTGAGAAACTTCTTTGTGTTCTGTGAAATCATCTCACAGAGTTACAGCGTTCCCCTCAAGAACCCTTTCGCTAAGACAGTTCTTTTGGAATTGGCAAAGTGATATTTGGAAGCCCATAGAGGGCTATGGTGAAAAAGGAAATATCCTCAGATGAAATCTGGAAAGAAGCTTTCTGAGAAACTGCTTAGTGTTCTGTTAATTCATCTCACAGAGTTACATGTGTATTTCGTGGATCTCTTTGCTAGCCTTATTTCTGTGGAATCTGAGAACAGATATTTCGGATCCCTTTGAAAACCATAGGGCCAAAGGAAATATCCTCCGATAACAAAGAGAAAGAAGCTTTCTGAGAAACTTCTTTGTGTTCTGTGAAATCATCTCACAGAGTTACAGCTTTACCCTCAAGAAGCCTTTCGCTAAGACAGTTCTTGTGGAATAGGCAAAGTGATATTTGGAAGCCCATAGAGGGTTTGGTGAAAAAGGAAATATCCTCAGATGAAATCTGGAAAGAAGCTTTCTGAGAAACTGCTTAGTGTTCTGTTAATTCATCTCAAGAGTTACATGTGTATTTCGTGGATCTCTTTGCTAGCGTTATTTCTGTGGAATGTGAGAACAGATATTTCTGATCCCTTTGAAGACTATAGGGCCAAAGGAAATATCCTCCGATAACAAAGAGAAAGAAGCTTTCTGAGAAACTTCTTTGTGTTCTGTGAAATCATCTCACAGAGTTACAGCTTTCCCCTCAAGAAGCCTTTCGCTAAGACAGTTCTTGTGGAATAGGCAAAGTGATATTTGGAAGCCCATAGAGGGCTATGGTGAAAAAGGAAATATCCTCCGATGAAATCTGGAAAGAAGCTTTCTGAGAAACTGCTTAGTGTTCTTTAAATTCATCTCACAGAGTTACATCTGTATTTCGGGGATCTCTTTGCTAGCCTTATTTCTGTGGAATCTGAGTACAGATATTTCGGATCCCATTGAAGACAATAGGGCCAAAGGAAATATCCTCCGATAACAAAGAGAAAGAAGCTTTCTGAGAAACTTCTTTGTGTTCTGTGAAATCATCTCACAGAGTTACAGCGTTCCCCTCAAGAACCCTTTCGCTAAGACAGTTCTTTTGGAATTGGCAAAGTGATATTTGGAAGCCCATAGAGGGCTATGGTGAAAAAGGAACTATCCTCCGATGAAATCTGGAAAGAAGCTCTCTGAGAACCTGCTTAGTGTTCTATTAATTCATCTCACAGAGTTACATGTGTATTTCGTGGATCTCTTTGCTAGCCTTATTTCTGTGGAATCTGAGAACAGATATTTCGGATCCCTTTGAAAACTATAGGGCCAAAGGAAATACCCTCCGATAACAAAGAGAAAGAAGGTTTCTGAGAAACTTCTTAGTGTTCTGTGAAATCATCTCACAGAGTTACACCTTTCACCTCAAGAAGCCTTTCGCTAAGACAGTTCTTGTGTAATAGGCAAAGTGATATTTGGAAGCCCATAGAGGGTTTGGTGAAAAAGGAAATATCCTCAGATGAAATCTGGAAAGAAGCTTTCTGATAAACTGCTTAGTGTTCTGTTAATTCATCTCACAGAGTTACATCTGTATTTCGTGGATCTCTTTGCTAGCGTTATTTCTGTGGAATCTGAGAACAGATATTTCGGATCCCTTTGAAGACTATAGGGCCAAAGGAAATATCCTCCGATAACAAAGAGAAAGAAGCTTTCTGAGAAACCTCTTTGTGTTCTGTGAAATCATCTCACAGAGTTACAGCTTTCCCCTCAAGAAGCCTTTCGCTAAGACAGTTCTTGTGGAATAGGCAAAGTGATATTTGGAAGCCCATAGAGGGCTATGGTTAAAAAGGAAATATCCTCAGATGAAATCTGGAAAGAAGCTTTCTGAGAAACTGCTTAGTGTTCTGTTAATTCATCTCACAGTGTTACATCTGTATTTCGTGGATCTCTTTGCTTGCCTTATTTCTGTGGAATCTGAGTACAGATATTTCGGATTTCATTGAAGACAATAGGGCCCAAGGAAATATCCTCCTATAAAAAAGAGAAAGAAGCTTTCTGAGAAACTTCTTTTTGTTCTGTGAAATCATATCACAGAGTTACAGCTTTCCCCTCAAGAAGCCTTTCGCTATGACAGTTCTTGTGGAATAGGCAAAGTGATATTTGGAAGCCCATAGAGGGCTATGTTGAAAAAGGAAATATCCTCAGATGAAATCTGGAAAGAAGCTTTCTGAGAAACTGCTTAGTGTTCTGTTAATTCATCTCACAGAGGTACATGCGTATTTCGTGGATCTCTTTCCTAGCCTTATTTCTGTGGAATCTGAATACAGATATTTCGGATCCCATTGAAGACAATAGGGCCAAAGGAAATATCCTCCGATAACAAAGAGAAAGAAGCTTTCTGAGAAAATTCTTTGTGTTCTGTGAAATCATCTCACAGAGTTACAGCTTTCCCCTCAAGAACCCTTTCGCTAAGACAGTTCTTGTGGAATTGGAAAAGTGATATTTGGAAGCCCATAGAGGGCTAAGGTGAAAAAGGAAATATCCTCACAGGAATTCTGGAAAGAAGCTTTCTGAGAAACTGCTTAGTGTTCTGTTAATTCATCTCACAGAGTTACATGTGTATTTCGTGAAACTCTTTGCTAGCCTTATTTCTGTGGAATCTGAGAACAGATATTTCTGATCCCATTGAAGACTATAGGGCCAAAGGAAATATCCTCCGATAAGAAAGAGAAAGAAGCTTTCTGAGAAACTTCTTTGTGTTCTGTGAAATCATCTCACAGAGTTACAGCTTTCCCCTCATGAAGCCTTTCGCTAAGACAGTTCTTGTGGAATTGGCAATGTGGTATTTGGAAGCCCATAGGGGGCTAAGGGAAAAAGGAAATATCCTCAGATGAAATCTGGAAAGAAGCTTTCTGAGAAACTGCTTAGTGTTCTGTTAATTCATCTCACAGAGTTACATGTGTATTTCGTGGATCTCTTTGCTAGCCTTATTTCTGTGGAATCTGAGAACAGATATTTCGGATCCCATTGAAGACTATAGGGCCAAAGGAAATATCCTCCGATAACAAAGAGAAAGAAGCTTTCTGAGAAACTTCTTTTTGTTCTGTGAAGTCATCTCACAGAGTTACAGCTTTCCCCTCAAGAAGCCTTTCGCTAAGACAGTTCTTGTGGAATAGGCAAAGTGATATTTGGAAGCCCATAGAGGGCTATGGTGAAAAAGGAAATATCCTCCGATGAAATCTGGAAAGAAGCTTTCTGAGAAATTGCTTAGTGTTCTGTTAATTCATCTCACAGAGTTACATGTGTATTTCGTGGATCTGTTTGCTAGCCTTATTTCTGTGGAATCTGAGAACAGATATTTCGGAACCCTTTGAAGACTATATGGCCAATGGAAATATCATGCCAAAACAAAGAGAAAGAAGCATTCTGACAAACTTCTTTGTGTTCTGTGAAATCATCTCACAGAGTTACAGCTTTCCCCTCAAGAAGCCTTTCGCTAAGACAGTTCTTGTGGAATAGGCAAAGTGATATTTGGAAGCCCATAGAGGGCTATGGTGAAAAAGGAAATATCCTCCGATGAAATCTGGAAAGAAGCTTTCTGAGAAATTGCTTAGTGTTCTGTTAATTCATCTCACAGAGTTACATGTGTATTTCGTGGATCTCTTTGCTAGCCTTATTTCTGTGGATACTGAGAACAGATATTTCGGAACCCTTTGAAGACTATATGGCCAATGGAAATATCATGCCAAAACAAAGAGAAAGAAGCATTCTGACAAACTTCTTTGTGTTCTGTGAAATCATCTCACAGAGTTACAGCTTTCCCCTCAAGAAGCCTTTCGCTAAGACAGTTCTTGTGGAATAGGAAAAGTGATATTTGGAAGCCCATAGAGGGCTATGGTGAAAAAGGAAATATACTCAGATGAAATCTGGAAAGAAGCTTTCTGAGAAACTGCTTAGTGTTCTGTTAATTCATCTCACAGAGTTACATCTGTATTTTGTGGATCTCTTTGCTAGTCTTATTTCTGTGGAATCTGAGTACAGATATTTCGGATCCCATTGAAGACAATAGTTCCAAAGGAAATATCCTCCTATAACAAAGAGAAAGAAGCTTTCTGAGAAACTTCTTTGTGTTCTGTGAAATCATCTCACAGAGTTACAGCTTTCCCCTCAAGAACCCTTTCGCTAAGACTGTTCTTGTGGAATTGGCAAAGTGATATTTGGAAGCCCATAGAGGGCTATGGTTAAAAAGGAAATATCCTCAGATGAAATCTGGAAAGAAGCTTTCTGAGAAACTGCTTAGTGTTCTGTTAATTCATCTCACAGAGTTACATGCGTATTTCGTGGATCTCTTTGCTAGCCTTATTTCTGTGGAATCTGAGTACAGATATTTCGGATCCCATTGAAGACAATAGGGCCAAAGGAAATATCCTCCGATAACAAAGAGAAAGAAGCTTTCTGAGAAACTTCTTTGTGTTCTTTGAAATCATCTCACAGAGTTACAGCGTTCCCCTCAAGAACCATTTCGCTAAGACAGTTCTTTTGGAATTGGCAAAGTGATATTTGGAAGCCCATAGAGGGCTATGGTGAAAAAGGAAATATCCTCCGATGAAATCTGGAAAGAAGCTCTCTGAGAAACTGCTTAGTGTTCTGTTAATTCATCTCACAGAGTTACATGTGTACTTCGTGGATCTCTTTGCTAGCCTTATTTCTGTGGAATATGAGAACAGATATTTCGGATCCCTTTGAAAACTATAGGGCCAAAGGAAATATCCTCCGATATCAAAGAGAAAGAAGCTTTCTGAGAAACTTCTTTGTGTTCTGTGAAATCATCTCACAGAGTTACAGCTTTCCCCTCAAGAAGCCTTTCGCTAAGACAGTTCTTGTGGAATTGGCAAAGTGGTATTTGGAAGCCCATAGGGGGCTATGGTGAAAAATGAAATATCCTCAGATGAAATCTGGAAAGAAGCTTTCTGAGAAACTGCTTAGTGTTCTGTTAATTCATCTCACCGAGTTACATGTGTATTTCGTGGATCTCATTGCTCGACCTATTTCTGTGGAATCTGAGAACAGATATTTCGGATCCCTTTGAAGACTATAGTGCCAAAGGAAATATCATGCCAAAACAAAGAGAAAGAAGCTTTCTGACAAACTTCTTTGTGTTCTGTGAAATCATCTCACAGAGATACAGCTTTCTCCTCAAGAAGCCTTTCGCTAAAACAGTTCTTGTGGAATAGGCAAAGTGATATTTGGAAGCCCATAGAGGGCTATGGTGAAAACGGAAATATCCTCACAGGAAATCTGGAAAGAGGCTTTCTGAGAAACTGCTTAGTGTTCTGTTAATTCATCTCACAGAGTTACATGTGTATTTCGTGGATCTCTTTACTAGCCTTATTTCTGTGGAATCTGAGAACAGATATTTCGGATCCCTTTGAAGAGTATAGGGCCAAAGGAAATATCTTCCGATAACAAAGAGAAAGAAGCTTTCTGAGAAACTTCTTTGTGTTCCGTGAAATCATCTCACAGAGTTACAGCTTTCCCCTCAAGAACCCTTTCGCTAAGACAGTTCTTGTGGAATTGGCAAAGTGATATTTGGAAGCCCATAGAGGGCTAAGGTGAAACAGGAAATATCCTCAGATGAATTCTGGAAAGAAGCTTTATGAGAAACTGCTTAGTGTTCTGTTAATTCATCTCACAGAGTTACATGTGTATTTCGTGGAACTCTTTGCTAGCCTTATTTCTGTGGAATCTGAGAACAGATATTTCGGATCCCTTTGAAGACTACAGGGCCAAAGGAAATATCCTCCTATAACAAAGAGAAAGAAGCTTTCTGACATACTTCTTTGTGTTCTGTGAAATCGTCTCACAGAGTTACAACTTTCCCCTCAAGAAGCCTTTCGCTAAGACAGTTCTTGTGGAATTGGCAAAGTGGTATTTGCAAGCCCTTAGGGGGCTATGGTGAAAAAGGAAATATCCTCCGATGAAATCTGGAAAGAAGCTTTCTGAGAAATTGCTTAGTGTTCTGTTAATTCATCTCACAGAGTTACATGTGTATTTCGTGGATCTCTTTGCTAGCCTTATTTCTGTGGATTCTGAGAACAGATATTTCGGAACCCTTTGAAGACTATATGGCCAATGGAAATATCATGCCAAAACAAAGAGAAAGAAGCATTCTGACAAACTTCTTTGTGTTCTGTGAAATCATCTCACAGAGTTACAGCTTTCCCCTCAAGAAGCCTTTCGCTAAGACAGTTCTTGTGGAATAGGCAAAGTGATATTTGGAAGCCCATAGAGGGCTATGGTGAAAAAGGAAATATCCTCCGATGAAATCTGGAAAGAAGCTTTCTGAGAAATTGCTTAGTGTTCTGTTAATTCATCTCACAGAGTTACATGTGTATTTCGTGGATCTCTTTGCTAGCCTTATTTCTGTGGAATCTGAGAACAGATATTTCGGAACCCTTTGAAGACTATATGGCCAATGGAAATATCATGCCAAAACAAAGAGAAAGAAGCATTCTGACAAACTTCTTTGTGTTCTGTGAAATCATCTCACAGAGTTACAGCTTTCACCTCAAGAAGCCTTTCGCTAAGACAGTTCTTGTGGAATAGGCAAAGTGATATTTGGAAGCCCATAGAGGGCTATGGTGAAAAAGGAAATATCCTCAGATGAAATCTGGAAAGAAGCTTTCTGAGAAACTGCTTAGTGTTCTGTTAATTCATCTCACAGAGTTACATCTGTATTTTGTGGATCTCTTTGCTAGCCTTATTTCTGTGGAATCTGAGAACAGATATTTCGGATCCCATTGAAGACTACAGGGCCAAAGGAAATATCCTCCGATAACAAAGAGAAAGAAGCTTTCTGAGAAACTTCTTTGTGTTCTGTGAAATCATCTCACAGAGTTACAGCTTTCCCCTCAAGAAGCCTTTCGCTAAGACAGTTCTTGTGGAATGGGCAAAGTGGTATTTGGAAGCCCATAGGGGGCTAAGGGAAAAAGGAAATATCCTCAGATGAAATCTGGAAAGAAGCTTTCTGAGAAACTGCTTAGTGTTCTGTTAATTCATCTCACAGAGTTACATGTGTATTTCGTGGATCTCTTTGCTAGCCTTATTTCTGTGGAATCTGAGAACAGATATTTCGGATCCCATTGAAGACTATAGGGCCAAAGGAAATATCCTCCGATAACAAAGAGAAAGAAGCTTTCTGAGAAACTTCTTTTTGTTCTGTGAAGTCATCTCACAGAGTTACAGCTTTCCCCTCAAGAAGCCTTTCGCTAAGACAGTTCTTGTGGAATAGGCAAAGTGATATTTGGAAGCCCATAGAGGGCTATGGTGAAAAACGAAATATCCTCACAGGAAATCTGGAAAGAAGCTTTCTGAGAAACTGCTTAGTGTTCTGTTAATTTATCTCACAGAGTTACATGTGTATTTCCTGGATCTCTTTGCTAGCCTTATTTCTGTGGAATCTGAGAACAGATATTTCGGAACCCTTTGAAGACTATATGGCCAATGGAAATATCATGCCAAAACAAAGAGAAAGAAGCATTCTGACAAACTTCTTTGTGTTCTGTGAAATCATCTCACAGAGTTACAGCTTTCCCCTCAAGAAGCCTTTCGCTAAGACAGTTCTTGTGGAATAGGCAAGGTGATATTTGGAAGCCCATAGAGGGCTATGGTGAAAAAGGAAATATCCTCAGATGAAATCTGGAAAGAAGCTTTCTGAGAAACTGCTTAGTGTTCTGTTAATTCATCTCACAGAGTTACATCTGTATTTTGTGGATCTCTTTGCTAGCCTTATTTCTGTGGAATCTGAGTACAGATATTTCGGATCCCATTGAGGACAATAGGGCCAAAGGAAATATCCTCCGATAACAAAGAGAAAGAAGCTTTCTGAGAAACTTCTTTGTGTTCTTTGAAATCATCTCACAGAGTTACAGCGTTCCCCTCAAGAACCATTTCTCTAAGACAGTTCTTTTGGAATTGGCAAAGTGATATTTGGAAGCCCATAGAGGGCTATGGTGAAAAAGGAAATATCCTCCGATGAAATCTGGAAAGAAGCTCTCTGAGAAACTGCTTAGTGTTCTGTTAATTCATCTCACAGAGTTACATGTGTATTTCATGGATCTCTTTGCTAGCCTTATTTCTGTGGAATATGAGAACAGATATTTCGGATCCCTTTGAAAAATATAGGGCCAAAGGAAATATCCTCCGATAACAAAGAGAAAGAAGGTTTCTGAGAAACTTCTTTGTGTTCTGTGAAATCATCTCACAGAGTAACAGCTTTCCCCTCAAGAAGCCTTTCGCTAAGACAGTTCTTGTGGAATTGGCAAAGTGATATTTGGAAGCCCATAGAGGGCTATGGTGAAAAAGGAAATATCCTCCGATGAAATCTGGAAAGAAGCTTTCTCAGAAACTGCTTAGTGTTCTGTTAATTCATCTCACAGAGTTACATGTGTATTTCGTGGATCTCTTGCTAGCCTTATTTCTGTGGAATCTGAGAACAGATATTTCGGATCCCTTTGAAGACTATAGGGCCAAAGGAAATATCCTCCGATAACAAAGAGAAAGAAGCTTTCTGAGAAACTTCTTTGTGTTCTGTGAAATCATCTCACGGAGTTACAGATTTCCCCTCAAGAAGCCTTTCGCTAAGACAGTTCTTGTGGAATAGGCAAAGTGATATTTGGAAGCCCATAGAGGGCTATGGTTAAAAAGGAAATATCCTCAGATGAAATCTGGAAAGAAGCTTTCTGAGAAACTGCTTAGCGTTCTGTTAATTCATCTCACAGAGTTACCTGTGTATTTCGTGGAACTCTTTGCTAGCCTTATTTCTGTGGAATCTGAGAACAGATATTTCGGATCCCTTTGAAAACTATAGGGCCAAAGGAAATATCCTCCGATAACAAAGAGAAAGAAGCTTTCTGAGAAACTTCTTTGTGTTCTGTGAAATCATCTCACAGAGTTACAGCTTTCCCCTCAAGAAGCCTTTCGCTAAGACAGTTCTTGTGGAATTGGCAAAGTGGTATTTGGAAGCCCATAGGGGGCTATGGTGAAAAAGGAAATATCCTCAGATGAAATCTGGAAAGAAGCTTTCTGAGAAACTGCTTAGTGTTCTGTTAATTCATCTCACCAAGTTACATGTGTATTTCGTGGATCTCATTGCTCGCCTTATTTCTGTGGAATCTGAGAACAGATATTTCGGAACCCATTGAAGATTATAGTGCCAAAGGAAATATCATGCCAAAACAAAGAGAAAGAAGCTTTCTGACAAACTTCTTTGTGTTCTGTGAAATCATCTCACAGAGTTACAGCTTTCTCCTCAAGAAGCCTTTCGCTAAGACAGTTCTTGTGGAATAGGCAAAGTGATATTTGGAAGCCCATAGAGGGCTATGGTGAAAAAGGAAATATCCTCACAGGAAATCTGGAAAGAAGCTTTCTGAGAAACTGCTTAGTGTTCTGTTAATTCATCTCACAGAGTTACATGTGTATTTCGTGGATCTCTTTACTAGCCTTATTTCTGTGGAATCTGAGAACAGATATTTCGGATCCCTTTGAAGACTATAGGGCCAAAGGAAATATCTTCCGATAACAAAGAGAAAGAAGCTTTCTGAGAAACTTCTTTGTGTTCTGTGAAATCATCTCACAGAGTTACAGCTTTCCCCTCAAGAACCCTTTCGCTAAGACAGTTCTTGTGGAATTGGCAAAGTGATATTTGGAAGCCCATAAGGGGCTAAGGTGAAACAGGAAATATCCTCAGATGAATTCTAGAAAGAAGCTTTATGAGAAACTGCTTAGTGTTCTGTTAATTCATCTCACAGAGTTACATGTGTATTTCGTGGAACTCTTTGCTAGCCTTATTTCTGTGGAATCTGAGAACAGATATTTCGGATCCCTTTGAAGACTACAGGGCCAAAGGAAATATCCTCCTATAACAAAGAGAAAGAAGCTTTCTGAGAAACTTCTTTGTGTTCTGTGAAATCATCTCACAGAGTTACAGCTTTCCCCTCAAGAAGCCTTTCGCTAAGACAGTTCTTGTGGAATTGGCAAAGTGGTATTTGGAAGCCCTTAGGGGGCTATGGTGAAAAAGGAAATATCCTCCGATGAAATCTGGAAAGAAGCTTTCTGAGAAACTGCTTAGTGTTCTGTTAATTCATCTCACAGAGTTACATGTGTATTTCGTGGATCTCTTTGGTAGCCTTATTTCTGTGGAATCTGAGTACAGATATTTCGGATCCCATTGAAGACAAGAGGGCCAAAGGAAATATCCTCCGATAACAAAGAGAAAGAAGCTTTCTGAGAAACTTCTTTGTGTTCTGTGAAATCATCTGACAGAGTTACAGCTTTCCCCTCAAGAACCCTTTCGCTAATACAGTTCTTGTGGAATTGGCAAAGTAATATTTGGAAGCCCATAGAGGGCTAAGGTGAAAAAGGAAATGTCCTCACAGGAATTCTGGAAAGAAGCTTTCTGAGAAACTGCTTAGTGTTCTGTTAATTCATCTCACAGAGTTACATGTGTATTTCGTGGATCTCTTTGCTAGCCTTATTTCTGTGGAATCTGAGAACAGATATTTCGGATCCCTTTGAAGACTATAGGGCCAAAGGAAATATCCTCCGATAACAAAGAGAAAGAAGGTTTCTGAGAAACTTCTTTGTGTTCTGTGAAATCATCTCACAGAGTTACAGCTTTCCCCTCAAGAAGCCTTTCGCTAAGACAGTTCTTGTGGAATTGGCAAAGTGGTATTTGGAAGCCCTTAGGGGGCTATGGTGAAAAAGGAAATATCCTCCGATGAAATCTGGAAAGAAGCTTTCTGAGAAACTGCTTAGTGTTCTGTTAATTCATCTCACAGAGATACATGTGTATTTCGTGGATCTCTTTGCTAGCCTTATTTCTGTGGAATCTGAGAACAGATATTTCGGATCCCATTGAAGAGTATAGGGCCAAAGGAAATATCCTCCGTTAACAAAGAGAAAGAAGCTTTCTGAGAAACTTCTTTTTGTTCTGTGAAATCATCTCACAGAGTTACAGCTTTCCCCCAAAGAAGCCTTTCGCTAAGACAGTTCTTGTGGAATAGGCAAAGTGATATTTGGAAGCCCATAGAGGGTTTGGTGAAAAAGGAAATATCCTCCGATGAAATCTGGAAAGAAGCTTTCTGAGAAACTGCTTAGTGTTCTGTTAATTCATCTCAGAGAGTTACATCTGTATTTCGTGGATCTCTTTGCTAGCGTTATTTCTGTGGAATCTGAGAACAGATATTTCGGATCCCTTTGAAGACTATAGGGCCAAAGGAAATATCCTCCGATAACAAAGAGAAAGAAGCTCTCTGAGAAACTTCTTTGTGTTCTGTGAAAACATCTCACAGAGTTACAGCTTTCCCCTCAAGAACCCTTTCGCTAAGACAGTTCTTGTGGAATAGGCAAAGTGATGTTAGGAAGCCCATAGAGGGCTATAGTGAAAAAGGAAATATCCTCCGATGAAATCTGGAAGGAAGCTTTCTGAGAAACTGCTTAGTGTTCTGTTAATTCATCTCTCAGAGTTACATGTGTATTTCGCGGATCTCGTTGCTAGCCTTATTTCTGTGGAATCTGAGAACAGATATTTCGGATCCCTTTGGAGACTATAGGTCCAAAGGAAATATCCTCCGATAACAAAGAGAAAGAAGGTTTCTGAGAAACTTCTTTGTGTTCTGTGAAATCATACCACAGAGTTACAGCTTTCCCCTCAAGCAGCCTTTCGCTAAGACAGTTCTTGTGGAATAGGCAAAGTGATATTTGGAAGCCCATAGAGGGTTTGGTGAAAAAGGAAATATCCTCAGTTGAAATCTGGAAAGAAGCTTTCTGAGAAACTGCTTAGTGTTCTGTTAATTCATCTCACAGAGTTACATGTGTATTTCGTGGATCTCTTTGCTAGCCTTATTTCTGTGGAATCTGAGAACAGATATTTCGGATCCCTTTGAAGACTATAGGGACAAAGGAAATATCCTCCGATAACAAAGAGAAAGAAGGTTTCTGAGAAACTTCTTTGTGTTCTGTGAAATCATCTCACAGAGTTACAGCTTTCCCCTCAAGAAGCCTTTCGCTAAGACAGTTCTTGTGGAATAGGCAAAGTGATATTTGGAAGCCCATAGAGGGTTTGGTGAAAAAGGAAATATCCTCAGATGAAATCTGGAAAGAAGCTTTCTGAGAAACTGCTTAGTGTTCTGTTAATTCATCTCACAGAGTTACATGTGTATTTCGTGGATCTCTTTGCTAGCGTTATTTCTGTGGAATCTGAGAACAGATATTTCGGATCCCTTTGAAGACTATAGGGCCAAAGGAAATATCCTCCGATAACAAAGAGAAAGAAGCTTTCTGAGAAACTGCTTTGTGTTCTGTGAAATCATCTCACAGAATTACAGCTTTCCCCTCAAGAACCCTTTCGCTAAGACAGTTCTTGTGGAATTGGCAAAATGATATTTGGAAGCCCATAGAGGGCTAAGGTGAAACAGGAAATATCCTCAGATGAATTCTGGAAAGAAGCTTTCTGAGAAACTGCTTAGTGTTCTGTTAATTCATCTCACAGAGTTACATGTGTATTTCGTGGATCTCTTTGCTAGCCTTATTTCTGTGGAATCTGAGAACAGATATTTCGGATCCCATTGAAGACTATACACCCAAAGGAAATATCCTCCGATAACAAAGAGAAAGAAGCTTTCTGAGAAACTTCTTTTTGTTCTGTGAAATCATCTCACAGAGTTACAGCTTTCCCCTCAAGAAGCCTTTCGCTATGACAGTTCTTGTGGAATAGGGAAAGTGATATTTGGAAGCCCATAGAGGGCCATGGTGATAAAGGAAATATCCTCAGATGAAATCTGGAAAGAAGCTTTCTGAGAAACTGCTTTGTATTCTGTTAATTCATCTCACAGAGGTACATGCGTATTTCTTGGATCTCTTTGCTAGCCTTATTTCTGTGTAATCTGAGTACAGATATTTCGGATCCCATTGAAGACAATAGGGCCAAAGGAAATATCCTCCGATAACAAAGAGAAAGAAGCTTTCTGAGAAACTTCTTTGTGTTCTGTGAAATCATCTCACAGAGTTACAGCTTTCCCCTCAAGAACCCTTTCGCTAAGACAGTTCTTGTGGAATTGGCAAAGTAATATTTGGAAGCCCATAGAGGGCTAAGGTGAAACAGGAAATATCCTCCGATGAATTCTGGAAAGAAGCTTTATGAGAAACTGCTTAGTGTTCTGTTAATTCATCTCACAGAGTTACATGTGTATTTCGTGGAACTCTTTGCTAGCCTTATTTCTGTGGAATCTGAGAACAGATATTTCGGATCCCTTTGAAGACTACAGGGCCAAAGGAAATATCCTCCTATAACAAAGAGAAAGAAGCTTTCTGAGAAACTTCTTTGTGTTCTGTGAAATCATCTCACAGAGTTACAGCTTTCCCCTCAAGAAGCCTTTCGCTAAGACAGTTCTTGTGGAATTGGCAAAGTGGTATTTGGAAGCCCATAGGGGGCTATGGTGAAAAAGGAAATATCCTCACATGAAATCTGGAAAGAAGCTTTCTGAGAAACTGCTTAGTGTTCTGTTAATTCATCTCACAGAGTTACATCTGTATTTCGTGGATCTCTTTGCTAGCCTTATTTCTGTGGAATCTGAAAACAGATATTTCGGATCCCTTTGAAGACTATACAGCCAAAGGAAATATCCTCCGATAACAAAGAGAAAGAAGCTTTCTGAGAAACTTCTTTTTGTTCTGTGAAATCATCTCACAGAGTTACAGCTTTCCCCTCAAGAAGTCTTTCGCTATGACAGTTCTTGTGGAATAGGCAAAGTGATATTTGGAAGCCCATAGAGGGACATGGTGATAAAGGAAATATCCTCCGATGAAATCTGGAAAGAAGCTTTCTGAGAAACTGCTTAGTGTTCTGTTAATTCATCTCACAGAGGTACATGCGTATTTCTTGGATCTCTTTGCTAGCCTTATTTCTGTGTAATCTGAGTACAGATATTTCGGATCCCATTGAAGACAATAGGGCCAAAGGAAATATCCTCCGATAACAAAGAGAAAGAAGCTTTCTGAGAAACTTCTTTGTGTTCTGTGAAATCATCTCACAGAGTTACAGCTTTCCCCTCAAGAACCCTTTCGCTAAGACAGTTCTTGTGGAATTGGCAAAGAAATATTTGGAAGCCCATAGAGGGCTAAGGTGAAAAAGGAAATATCCTCACAGGAATTCTGGAAAGAAGCTTTCTGAGAAACTGCTTAGTGTTCTGTTAATTCATCTCACAGAGTTACATGTGTATTTCGTGGATCTCTTTGCTAGCCTTATTTCTGTGGAATCTGAGAACAGATATTTCGGATCCCTTTGAAGACTATAGGGACAAAGGAAATATCCTCCGATAACAAAGAGAAAGAAGGTTTCTGAGAAACTTCTTTGTATTCTGTGAAATCATCTCACAGAGTTACAGCTTTCCCCTCAAGAAGCCTTTCGCTAAGACAGTTCTTGTGGAATAGGCAAAGTGATATTTGGAAGCCCATAGAGGGTTTGGTGAAAAAGGAAATATCCTCCGATGAAATCTGGAAAGAAGCTTTCTGAGAAACTGCTTAGTGTTCTGTTAATTCATCTCACAGAGTTACATGTGTATTTCGTGGATCTCTTTGCTAGCGTTATTTCTGTGGAATCTGAGAACAGATATTTCGGATCCCTTTGAAGACTATAGGGCCAAAGGAAATATCCTCCGATAACAAAGAGAAAGAAGCTTTCTGAGAAACTTCTTTGTGTTCTGTGAAATCATCTCACAGAGTTACACCTTTCCCCTCAAGAAGCCTTTCGCTAAGACAGTTCTTGTGGAATTGGCAAAGTGGTATTTGGAAGCCCATAGGGGGCTAAGGGAAAAAGGAAATATCCTCAGATGAAATCTGGAAAGAAGCTTTCTGAGAAACTGCTTAGTGTTCTGTTAATTCATCTCACAGAGTTACATGTGTATTTCGTGGATCTCTTTGCTAGCCTTATTTCTGTGGAATCTGAGAACAGATATTTCGGATCCCATTGAAGACTATAGGGCCAAAGGAAATATCCTCCGATAACAAAGAGAAAGAAGCTTTCTGAGAAACTTCTTTTTGTTCTGTGAAATCATCTCACAGAGTTACAGCTTTCCCCTCAAGAAGCCTTTCGCTAAGACAGTTCTTGTGGAATTGGCAAAGTGATATTTGGAAGCCCATAGAGGGCTATGGTGAAAAAGGAAATATCCTCCGATGAAATCTGGAAAGAAGCTTTCTGAGAAACTGCTTAGTGTTCTGTTAATTCATCTCACAAAGTTACATGTGTATTTCTTGGATCTCTTTGCTAGCCTTATTTCTGTGGAATCTGAGAACAGATATTTCGGATCCTTTTGAAGACTATAGGGCCAAAGGAAATATCCTCCGATAACAAAGAGAAAGAAGCTTTCTGAGAAACTTCTTTGTGTTCTGTGAAATCATCTCACGGAGTTACAGATTTCCCCTCAAGAAGCCTTTCGCTAAGACAGTTCTTGTGGAATAGGCAAAGTGATATTTGGAAGCCCATAGAGGGCTATGGTGAAAAAGGAAATATCCTCAGATGAAATCTGGAAAGAAGCTTTCTGAGAAACTGCTTAGTGTTCTGTTAATTCATCTCACAGAGTTACATGTGTATTTCGTGGATCTCTTTGCTAGCCTTATTTCTGTGGAATCTGAGAACAGATATTTCGGATCCCATTGAAGAGTATAGGGCCAAAGGAAATATCATGCCAAAACAAAGAGAAAGAAGCTTTCTGAGAAACTTCTTTTTGTTCTGTGAAATCATCTCACAGAGTTACAGCTTTCCCCCAAAGAAGCCTTTCGCTAAGACAGTTCTTGTGGAATAGGCAAAGTGATATTTGCAAGCCCATAGAGGGTTTGGTGAAAAAGGAAATATCCTCAGATGAAATCTGGAAAGAAGCTTTCTGAGAAACTGCTTAGTGTTCTGTTAATTCATCTCAGAGAGATACATCTGTATTTCGTGGATCTCCTTGCTAGCGTTATTTCTGTGGAATCTGAGAACAGATATTTCGGATGCCTTTGAAGACTATAGGGCCAAAGGAAATATCCTCCGATAACAAAGAGAAAGAAGCTTTCTGAGAAACTTCTTTGTGTTCTGTGAAATCATCTCACAGAGTTACAGCTTTCCCCTCAAGAAGCCTTTCGCTAAGACAGTTCTTGTGGAATTGGCAAAGTGGTATTTGGAAGCCCTTAGGGGGCTATGGTGAAAAAGGAAATATCCTCCGATGAAATCTGGAAAGAAGCTTTCTGAGAAACTGCTTAGTGTTCTGTTAATTCATCTCACAGAGTTACATGTGTATTTCGTGGATCTCTTTGGTAGCCTTATTTCTGTGGAATCTGAGTACAGATATTTCGGATCCCATTGAAGACAAGAGGGCCAAAGGAAATATCCTCCGATAACAAAGAGAAAGAAGCTTTCTGAGAAACTTCTTTGTGTTCTGTGAAATCATCTGACAGAGTTACAGCTTTCCCCTCAAGAACCCTTTCGCTAATACAGTTCTTGTGGAATTGGCAAAGTAATATTTGGAAGCCCATAGAGGGCTAAGGTGAAAAAGGAAATGTCCTCACAGGAATTCTGGAAAGAAGCTTTCTGAGAAACTGCTTAGTGTTCTGTTAATTCATCTCACAGAGTTACATGTGTATTTCGTGGATCTCTTTGCTAGCCTTATTTCTGTGGAATCTGAGAACAGATATTTCGGATCCCTTTGAAGACTATAGGGCCAAAGGAAATATCCTCCGATAACAAAGAGAAAGAAGGTTTCTGAGAAACTTCTTTGTGTTCTGTGAAATCATCTCACAGAGTTACAGCTTTCCCCTCAAGAAGCCTTTCGCTAAGACAGTTCTTGTGGAATTGGCAAAGTGGTATTTGGAAGCCCTTAGGGGGCTATGGTGAAAAAGGAAATATCCTCAGATGAAATCTGGAAAGAAGCTTTCTGAGAAACTGCTTAGTGTTCTGTTAATTCATCTCACAGAGATACATGTGTATTTCGTGGATCTCTTTGCTAGCCTTATTTCTGTGGAATCTGAGAACAGATATTTCGGATCCCATTGAAGAGTATAGGGCCAAAGGAAATATCCTCCGTTAACAAAGAGAAAGAAGCTTTCTGAGAAACTTCTTTTTGTTCTGTGAAATCATCTCACAGAGTTACAGCTTTCCCCCAAAGAAGCCTTTCGCTAAGACAGTTCTTGTGGAATAGGCAAAGTGATATTTGGAAGCCCATAGAGGGTTTGGTGAAAAAGGAAATATCCTCCGATGAAATCTGGAAAGAAGCTTTCTGAGAAACTGCTTAGTGTTCTGTTAATTCATCTCAGAGAGTTACATCTGTATTTCGTGGATCTCTTTGCTAGCGTTATTTCTGTGGAATCTGAGAACAGATATTTCGGATCCCTTTGAAGACTATAGGGCCAAAGGAAATATCCTCCGATAACAAAGAGAAAGAACCTCTCTGAGAAACTTCTTTGTGTTCTGTGAAATCATCTCACAGAGTTACAGCTTTCCCCTCAAGAACCCTTTCGCTAAGACAGTTCTTGTGGAATAGGCAAAGTGATGTTTGGAAGCCCATAGAGGGCTATAGTGAAAAAGGAAATATCCTCCGATGAAATCTGGAAGGAAGCTTTCTGAGAAACTGCTTAGTGTTCTGTTAATTCATCTCTCAGAGTTACATGTGTATTTCGCGGATCTCGTTGCTAGCCTTATTTCTGTGGAATCTGAGAAGAGATATTTCGGATCCCTTTGGAGACTATAGGTCCAAAGAAATATCCTCCGATAACAAAGAGAAAGAAGGTTTCTGAGAAACTTCTTTGTGTTCTGTGAAATCATACCACAGAGTTACAGCTTTCCCCTCAAGCAGCCTTTCGCTAAGACAGTTCTTGTGGAATAGGCAAAGTGATATTTGGAAGCCCATAGAGGGTTTGGTGAAAAAGGAAATATCCTCAGTTGAAATCTGGAAAGAAGCTTTCTGAGAAACTGCTTAGTGTTCTGTTAATTCATCTCACAGAGTTACATGTGTATTTCGTGGATCTCTTTGCTAGCCTTATTTCTGTGGAATCTGAGAACAGATATTTCGGATCCCTTTGAAGACTATAGGGACAAAGGAAATATCCTCCGATAACAAAGAGAAAGAAGGTTTCTGAGAAACTTCTTTGTGTTCTGTGAAATCATCTCACAGAGTTACAGCTTTCCCCTCAAGAAGCCTTTCGCTAAGACAGTTCTTGTGGAATAGGCAAAGTGATATTTGGAAGCCCATAGAGGGTTTGGTGAAAAAGGAAATATCCTCAGATGAAATCTGGAAAGAAGCTTTCTGAGAAACTGCTTAGTGTTCTGTTAATTCATCTCACAGAGTTACATGTGTATTTCGTGGATCTCTTTGCTAGCGTTATTTCTGTGGAATCTGAGAACAGATATTTCGGATCCCTTTGAAGACTATAGGGCCAAAGGAAATATCCTCCGATAACAAAGAGAAAGAAGCTTTCTGAGAAACTGCTTTGTGTTCTGTGAAATCATCTCACAGAATTACAGCTTTCCCCTCAAGAACCCTTTCGCTAAGACAGTTCTTGTGGAATTGGCAAAATGATATTTGGAAGCCCATAGAGGGCTAAGGTGAAACAGGAAATATCCTCAGATGAATTCTGGAAAGAAGCTTTCTGAGAAACTGCTTAGTGTTCTGTTAATTCATCTCACAGAGTTACATGTGTATTTCGTGGATCTCTTTGCTAGCCTTATTTCTGTGGAATCTGAGAACAGATATTTCGGATCCCATTGAAGACTATACACCCAAAGGAAATATCCTCCGATAACAAAGAGAAAGAAGCTTTCTGAGAAACTTCTTTTTGTTCTGTGAAATCATCTCACAGAGTTACAGCTTTCCCCTCAAGAAGCCTTTCGCTATGACAGTTCTTGTGGAATAGGGAAAGTGATATTTGGAAGCCCATAGAGGGCCATGGTGATAAAGGAAATATCCTCAGATGAAATCTGGAAAGAAGCTTTCTGAGAAACTGCTTTGTATTCTGTTAATTCATCTCACAGAGGTACATGCGTATTTCTTGGATCTCTTTGCTAGCCTTATTTCTGTGTAATCTGAGTACAGATATTTCGGATCCCATTGAAGACAATAGGGCCAAAGGAAATATCCTCCGATAACAAAGAGAAAGAAGCTTTCTGAGAAACTTCTTTGTGTTCTGTGAAATCATCTCACAGAGTTACAGCTTTCCCCTCAAGAACCCTTTCGCTAAGACAGTTCTTGTGGAATTGGCAAAGTAATATTTGGAAGCCCATAGAGGGCTAAGGTGAAACAGGAAATATCCTCAGATGAATTCTGGAAAGAAGCTTTATGAGAAACTGCTTAGTGTTCTGTTAATTCATCTCACAGAGTTACATGTGTATTTCGTGGAACTCTTTGCTAGCCTTATTTCTGTGGAATCTGAGAACAGATATTTCGGATCCCTTTGAAGACTACAGGGCCAAAGGAAATATCCTCCTATAACAAAGAGAAAGAAGCTTTCTGAGAAACTTCTTTGTGTTCTGTGAAATCATCTCACAGAGTTACAGCTTTCCCCTCAAGAAGCCTTTCGCTAAGACAGTTCTTGTGGAATTGGCAAAGTGGTATTTGGAAGCCCATAGGGGGCTATGGTGAAAAAGGAAATATCCTCACATGAAATCTGGAAAGAAGCTTTCTGAGAAACTGCTTAGTGTTCTGTTAATTCATCTCACAGAGTTACATCTGTATTTCGTGGATCTCTTTGCTAGCCTTATTTCTGTGGAATCTGAAAACAGATATTTCGGATCCCTTTGAAGACTATATAGCCAAAGGAAATATCCTCCGATAACAAAGAGAAAGAAGCTTTCTGAGAAACTTCTTTTTGTTCTGTGAAATCATCTCACAGAGTTACAGCTTTCCCCTCAAGAAGTCTTTCGCTATGACAGTTCTTGTGGAATAGGCAAAGTGATATTTGGAAGCCCATAGAGGGACATGGTGATAAAGGAAATATCCTCCGATGAAATCTGGAAAGAAGCTTTCTGAGAAACTGCTTAGTGTTCTGTTAATTCATCTCACAGAGGTACATGCGTATTTCTTGGATCTCTTTGCTAGCCTTATTTCTGTGTAATCTGAGTACAGATATTTCGGATCCCATTGAAGACAATAGGGCCAAAGGAAATATCCTCCGATAACAAAGAGAAAGAAGCTTTCTGAGAAACTTCTTTGTGTTCTGTGAAATCATCTCACAGAGTTACAGCTTTCCCCTCAAGAACCCTTTCGCTAATACAGTTCTTGTGGAATTGGCAAAGTAATATTTGGAAGCCCATAGAGGGCTAAGGTGAAAAAGGAAATATCCTCACAGGAATTCTGGAAAGAAGCTTTCTGAGAAACTGCTTAGTGTTCTGTTAATTCATCTCACAGAGTTACATGTGTATTTCGTGGATCTCTTTGCTAGCCTTATTTCTGTGGAATCTGAGAACAGATATTTCGGATCCCTTTGAAGACTATAGGGACAAAGGAAATATCCTCCGATAACAAAGAGAAAGAAGGTTTCTGAGAAACTTCTTTGTATTCTGTGAAATCATCTCACAGAGTTACAGCTTTCCCCTCAAGAAGCCTTTCGCTAAGACAGTTCTTGTGGAATAGGCAAAGTGATATTTGGAAGCCCATAGAGGGTTTGGTGAAAAAGGAAATATCCTCCGATGAAATCTGGAAAGAAGCTTTCTGAGAAACTGCTTAGTGTTCTGTTAATTCATCTCACAGAGTTACATGTGTATTTCGTGGATCTCTTTGCTAGCGTTATTTCTGTGGAATCTGAGAACAGATATTTCGGATCCCTTTGAAGACTATAGGGCCAAAGGAAATATCCTCCGATAACAAAGAGAAAGAAGCTTTCTGAGAAACTTCTTTGTGTTCTGTGAAATCATCTCACAGAGTTACACCTTTCCCCTCAAGAAGCCTTTCGCTAAGACAGTTCTTGTGGAATTGGCAAAGTGGTATTTGGAAGCCCATAGGGGGCTAAGGGAAAAAGGAAATATCCTCAGATGAAATCTGGAAAGAAGCTTTCTGAGAAACTGCTTAGTGTTCTGTTAATTCATCTCACAGAGTTACATGTGTATTTCGTGGATCTCTTTGCTAGCCTTATTTCTGTGGAATCTGAGAACAGATATTTCGGATCCCATTGAAGACTATAGGGCCAAAGGAAATATCCTCCGATAACAAAGAGAAAGAAGCTTTCTGAGAAACTTCTTTTTGTTCTGTGAAATCATCTCACAGAGTTACAGCTTTCCCCTCAAGAAGCCTTTCGCTAAGACAGTTCTTGTGGAATTGGCAAAGTGATATTTGGAAGCCCATAGAGGGCTATGGTGAAAAAGGAAATATCCTCCGATGAAATCTGGAAAGAAGCTTTCTGAGAAACTGCTTAGTGTTCTGTTAATTCATCTCACAAAGTTACATGTGTATTTCTTGGATCTCTTTGCTAGCCTTATTTCTGTGGAATCTGAGAACAGATATTTCGGATCCTTTTGAAGACTATAGGGCCAAAGGAAATATCCTCCGATAACAAAGAGAAAGAAGCTTTCTGAGAAACTTCTTTGTGTTCTGTGAAATCATCTCACGGAGTTACAGATTTCCCCTCAAGAAGCCTTTCGCTAAGACAGTTCTTGTGGAATAGGCAAAGTGATATTTGGAAGCCCATAGAGGGCTATGGTGAAAAAGGAAATATCCTCAGATGAAATCTGGAAAGAAGCTTTCTGAGAAACTGCTTAGTGTTCTGTTAATTCATCTCACAGAGTTACATGTGTATTTCGTGGATCTCTTTGCTAGCCTTATTTCTGTGGAATCTGAGAACAGATATTTCGGATCCCATTGAAGAGTATAGGGCCAAAGGAAATATCATGCCAAAACAAAGAGAAAGATGCTTTCTGAGAAACTTCTTTTTGTTCTGTGAAATCATCTCACAGAGTTACAGCTTTCCCCCAAAGAAGCCTTTCGCTAAGACAGTTCTTGTGGAATAGGCAAAGTGATATTTGCAAGCCCATAGAGGGTTTGGTGAAAAAGGAAATATCCTCAGATGAAATCTGGAAAGAAGCTTTCTGAGAAACTGCTTAGTGTTCTGTTAATTCATCTCAGAGAGATACATCTGTATTTCGTGGATCTCCTTGCTAGCGTTATTTCTGTGGAATCTGAGAACAGATATTTCGGATGCCTTTGAAGACTATAGGGCCAAAGGAAATATCCTCCGATAACAAAGAGAAAGAAGCTTTCTGAGAAACTTCTTTGTGTTCTGTGAAATCATCTCACAGAGTTACAGCTTTCCCCTCAAGAAGCCTTTCGCTAAGACAGTTCTTGTGGAATAGGCAAAGTGATATTTGGAAGCCCATAGAGGGCTATGGTGAAAAAGTAAATATCCTCCGATGAAATCTGGAAAGAAGCTTTCTGAGAAACTGCTTAGTGTTCTGTTAATTCATCTCTCAGAGTTACATGTGTATTTCGCGGATCTCGTTGCTAGCCTTATTTCTGTGGAATCTGAGAACAGATATTTCGGATCCCTTTGTAGACTATAGGGCCAAAGGAAATATCCTCCGATAACAAAGAGAAAGAAGGTTTCTGAGAAACTTCTTTGTGTTCTGTGAAATCATATCACAGAGTTACAGCTTTCGCCTCAAGAAGCCTTTCGCTAAGACAGTTCTTGTGGAATAGGCAAAGTGATATTTGGAAGCCCATAGAGGGTTTGGTGAAAAAGGAAATATCCTCAGTTGAAATCTGTAAAGAAGCTTTCTGAGAAACTGCTTAGTGTTCTGTTAATTCATCTCACAGAGTTACATGTGTATTTCGTGGATCTCTTTGCTAGCCTTATTTCTGTAGAATCTGAGAAAAGATATTTCGGATCCCTTTGAAGACTATAGGGACAAAGGAAATATCCTCCGATAACAAAGAGAAAGAAGGTTTCTGAGAAACTTCTTTGTGTTCTGTGAAATCATCTCACAGAGTTACAGCTTTCCCCTCAAGAAGCCTTTCGCTAAGACAGTTCTTGTGGAATAGGCAAAGTGATATTTGGAAGCCCATAGAGGGTTTGGTGAAAAAGGAAATATCCTCAGATGAAATCTGGAAAGAAGCTTTCTGAGAAACTGCTTAGTGTTCTGTTAATTCATCTCACAGAGTTACATGTGTATTTCGTGGATCTCTTTGCTAGCGTTATTTCTGTGGAATCTGAGAACAGATATTTCGGATCCCTTTGAAGACTATAGGGCCAAAGGAAATATCCTCCGATAACAAAGAGAAAGAAGCTTTCTGAGAAACTTCTTTGTGTTCTGTGAAATAATCTCACAGAGTTACAGCTTTCCCCTCAAGAACCCTTTCGGTAATACAGTTCTTGTGGAATTGGCAAAGTTATATTTGGAAGCCCATAGAGGGTATGGTGAAAAAGAAAATATCCTCAGATGAATTCTGGAAAGAAGCTTTCTGAGAAACTGCTTAGTGTTCTGTTAATACATCTCACAGAGTTACATGTGTATTTCGGATCCCATTGAAGACTATAGGGCCAAAGGAAATATCCTCCGATAACAAAGAGAAAGAAGCTTTCTGAGAAAATTCTTTGTGTTCTGTGAAATCATCTCACAGAGTTACAGCTTTCCCCTCAAGAAGCCTTTCGCTAAGACAGTTCTTGTGGAATTGGCAAAGTGGTATTTGGAAGCCCATAGGGCGCTATGGTGAAAAAGGAAATATCCTCCGATGAAATCTGGAAAGAAGCTTTCTGAGAAACTGCTTAGTGTTCTGTTAATTCATCTCACAGAGTTACATGTGTATTTCGTGGATCTCTTTGCTAGCCTTATTTCTGTGGAATCTGAGAACAGATATTTCGGATCCCATTGAAGACTATAGGGCCAAAGGAAATATCCTCCGATAACAAGAGAAAGAAGCTTTCTGAGAAACTTCTTTTTGTTCTGTGAAATCATCTCACAGAGTTACAGCTTTCCCCTCAAGAAGCCTTTCGCTAAGACAGTTCTTGTGGAATAGGCAAAGTGATATTTGGAAGCCCCTAGAGGGCTATGGTGAAAAAGGAAATATCCTCAGATGAAATCTGGAAAGAAGCGTTCTGAGAAACTGCTTAACACTAAGCAGTTTCTCATTCTGTTAATTCATCTGACAGAGTTACATGTGTATTTCATGGATCTCTTTGCTAGCCTTATTTCTGTGGAATCTGAGAACAGATACTTCGGATCCCTTTGAAGACTATAGGGTCAAAGGAAATACCCTCCGATAACACAGAGAAAGAAGCTTTCTGAGAAACTTCCTTGTGTTCTGTGAAATCATCTCACAGAGTTACAGCTTTCCCCTCAAGAAGACTTTCGCTAAGACAGTTCTTGTGGAATTGGCAAAGTTATATTTGGAAGCCCTTAGAGGGCTATGGTGAAAAAGGAAATATCCTCAGATGAAATCTGGAAAGAAGCTTTATGAGAAACTGCTTGGTGTTCTGTTAATTCATCTCACAGAGTTACATGTGTATTTCGTGGATCTCTTTGCTAGCCTTATTTCTGTGGAATCTGAGAACAGATATTTCTGATCCCATTGAAGACTATAGGGCCAAAGGAAATATCCTCCCATAACAAAGAGAAAAATGGTTTCTGAGAAACTTCTTTGTGTTCTGTGAAATCATCTCCCAGAGTTACAGCTTTCCCCTCAAGAAGCCTTTCGCTAAGACAGTTCTTGTGGAATTGGCAAAGTGATATTTGGAAGCCCAGAGAGGGCTATGGTGAAAAAGGAAATATCCTCCGATGAAATCTGGAAAGAAGCTTTCTGAGAAACTGCTTAGTGTTCTGTTAATTCATCTCACAGAGTTACATGTGTATTTCGCGGATCTCTTTGCTAGCCTTATTTCTGTGGAATCTGAGAACAGATATTTCGGATCCCTTTGAAGACTATAGGGCCAAAGGAAATATCCTCCGATAACAAAGAGAAAGAAGCTTTCTGAGAAACTTCTTTGTGTTCTGTGAAATCATCTGACAGAGTTACAGCTTTCCCCTCAAGAAGCCTTTCGCTAAGACAGTTCTTGTGGAATAGGCAAAGTGATATTTGGAAGCCCATAGAGGGCTATGGTGAAAAAAGGAAATATCCTCAGATGAAATCTGTAAAGAAGCTTTCTGAGAAACTGCTTAGTGTTCTGTTAATTCATCTCACAGAGTTACATGTGTATTTCGTGGATCTCTTTGCTAGCCTTATTTCTGTGGAATCTGAGAACAGATATTTCGGAACCCTTTGAAGACTATAAGTCCAAAGGAAATATCATGCCAAAACAGAGAGAAAGAAGCTTTCTGACAAACTTCTTTGTGTTTTGTGAAATCACCTCACAGAGTTACAGCTTTCCCCTCAAGAAGCCTTTCGCTAAGACAGTTCTTGTGGAATTGGCAAAGTGATATTTCGAATCCCAGAGAGGGCTACGGTGAAAAAGGAAATATCCTGAGATGAAATCTGGAAAGAAGCTTTCTGAGAAACTGCTTAGTGTTCTGTTAATTCATCTCACAGAGTTACATGTGTATTTCTTGGATCTCTTTGCTAGACTTATTTCTGTGGAATCTGAGAACAGATATTTCGGATCCCTTTGAAAACTATAGGGCCAAAGGAAATATCCTCCGATAACAAAGAGAAAGAAGCTTTCTGAAAAACTTCTTTGTGTTCTCTGAAATCATCTCACAGAGTTACAGCTTTCCCCTCAAGAAGCCTTTCGCTAAGACAGTTCTTGTTGAATTGGCAAAGTGGTATTTGGAAGCCCATAGGGGGCTATGGTGAAAAAGGAAATATCCTCAGATGAAATCTGGAAAGAAGCTTTCTGAGAAACTGCTTAGTGTTCTGTTAATTCATCTCACAGAGTTACATGTGTATTTCGTGGATCTCATTGCTAGCCTTATTTCTGTGGAATCTGAGAATAGATATTTCGGAACCCATTGAAGACTATAGGGCCAAAGGAAATATCATGCCAAAACAAAGAGAAAGAAGCTTTCTGAGAAACTTCTTTGTGTTCTGTGAAATCATCTCACAGAGTTACAGCCTTCTCCTCAAGAAGCCTTTCGCTAAGACAGTTCTTGTGGAATAGGCAAAGTGATATTTGGAAGCCCATAGAGGGCTATGGTGAAAAAGGAAATATCCTCAATGGAAATCTGGAAAGAAGCTTTCTGAGAAACTGCTTAGTGTTCTGTTAATTCATCTCACAGAGTTACATGTGTATTTCGTGGATCTCTTTCCTAGCCTTATTTCTGTGGAATCTGAGAACAGATATTTCAGATCCCTTTGAAGACTATAGGGCCAAAGGAAATATCTTCCGATAACAAAGAGAAAGAAGGTTTCTGAGAAACTTCTTTGTGTTCTGTGAAATCATCTCACAGAGTTACAGCTTTCCCCTCAAGAACCCTTTCGCTAAGACAGTTCTTGTGGAATTGGCAAAGTGATATTTGGAAGCCCATAGAGGGCTAAGGTGAAACAGGAAATATTCTCAGATGAATTCTGGAAAGAAGCTTTATGAGAATCTGCTTAGTGTTCTGTTAATTCATCTCACAGAGTTACATGTGTATTTCGTGGAACTCTTTGCTAGCCTTATTTCTGTGGAATATGAGAACAGATATTTCGGATCCCTTTGAAGAATACAGGGCCAAAGGAAATATCCTCCGATAACAAAGAGAAAGAAGCTTTCTGAGAAACTTCTTTGTGTTCTGTGAAATCATCTCACAGAGTTACAGCTTTCCCCTCAAGAAGCCTTTCGCTAAGACAGTTCTTGTGGAATTGGCAAAGTGGTATTTGGAAGCCCATAGGGGGCTATCGTGAAAAAGGAAATATCCTCAGATGAAATCTGGAAAGAAGCTTTCTGAGAAACTGCTTAGTGTTCTGTTAATTCATCTCACAGAGTTACATTTGTATTTCGTGGATCTCTTTGCTAGCCTTATTTCTGTGGAATCTGAGAACAGATATTTCGGATCCCATTGAAGACTATACGGCCAAAGGAAATATCCTCCGATAACAAAGAGAAAGAAGCTTTCTGAGAAACTTCTTTTTGTTCTGTGAAATCATCTCACAGAGTTACAGCTTTCCCCTCAAGAAGCCTTTCGCTATGACAGTTCTTGTGGAATAGGCAAAGTGATATTTGGAAGTCCATAGAGGGCTATGGTGAAAAAGGAAATATCCTCAGATGAAATTTGGAAAGAAGCTTTCTGAGAAACTGCTTAGTGTTCTGTTAATTCATCTCACAGAGTTACATGCGTATTTCGTGGATCTCTTTGCTAGCCTTATTTCTGTGGAATCTGAGTACAGATATTTCGGATCCCATTGAAGACAATAGGGCCAAAGGAAATATCCTCCTATAACAAAGAGAAAGAAGCTTTCTGAGAAACTTCTTTGTGTTCTGTGAAATCATCTCACAGAGTTACAGCGTTCCCCTCAAGAACACTTTCACTAAGACAGTTCTTTTGGAATTGGCAAAGTGATATTTGGAAGCCCATAGAGGGTTTGTTGAAAAAGGAAATATCCTCAGATGAAATCTGGAAAGAAGCTTTCTGAGAAACTGCTTAGTGTTCTGTTAATTCATCTCACAGAGTTACATGTGTATTTCGTGGATCTCTTTGCTAGCCTTATTTCTGTGGAATCTGAGAACAGATATTTCGGATCCCTTTGAAAACTATAGGGCCAAAGGAAATATCCTCCGATAACAAAGAGAAAGAAGGTTTCTGAGAAACTTCTTTGTGTTCTGTGAAATCATCTCACAGAGTTACAGCTTTCCCCTCAAGAAGCCTTTCGCTAAGACAGTTCTTGTGGCATAGGCAAAGTGATATTTGAAAGCCCATAGAGGGTTTGGTGAAAAAGGAAATATCCTCAGATGAAATCTGGAAAGAAGCTTTCTGAGAAACTGCTTAGTGTTCTGTTATTTCATCTCACAGAGTTACATGTGTATTTCGTGGATCACTTTGCTTGCGTTATTTGTGTGGAATCTGAGAACAGATATTTCGGATCCCTTTGAAGACTATAGGGCCAAAGGAAATATCCTCTGATAACAAAGAGAAAGAAGCTTTCTGAGAAACTTCTTTTTGTTCTGTGAAATCATCTCACAGAGTTACAGCTTTCCCCTCAAGAAGCCTTTCGCTAAGACAGTTCTTGTGGAATTGGCAAAGTGATATTTGGAAGCCCATAGAGGGCTATGGTGAAAAAGGAAATATCCTCCGATGAAATCTGGAAAGAAGCTTTCTGAGAAACTGCTTAGTGTTCTGTTAATTCATCTCACAGAGTTACATGTGTATTTCGTGGATCTCTTTGATAGCCTTATTTCTGTGGAATCAGAGAACAGATATTTCGTAACCCTTTGAAGACTATAGGGACAAAGGAAATATCATTCCAAAACAAAGAGAAAGAAGCTTTCTCACAAACTTCTTTGTGTTCTGTGAAATCATCACACAGAGTTACAGCTTTCCCCTCAAGAAGCCTTTCGCTAAGACAGTTCTTGTGGAATTGGCAAAGTGATATTTCCAATCCCATAGAGGGCAATGGTGAAAAAGGAAATATCCTCAGATGAAATCTGGAAAGAAGCTTTCTGAGAAACTGCTTAGTGTTCTGTTAATTCATCTCACAGAGTTACATCTGCATTTCGTGGATCTCTTTGCTAGCCTTATTTCTGTGGAATCTGAGAACAGATATTTCGGAACCCTTTGAAGACTATAGGGCCAAAGGAAATATCATGTCAAAACAAAGAGAAAGAAGCTTTCTGAGAAACTTCTTTGTGTTCTGTGAAATCATCTCACAGAGTTACAGCTTTCCCCTCAAGAAGCCTTTCGCTAAGACAGTTCTTGTGGAATTGGCAAACTGATATTTCGAATCCCATAGAGGTCTATGGTGAAAAAGGAAATATCCTCAGATGAAATCTGGAAAGAAGCTTTCTGAGAAACTGCTTAATGTTCTGTTAAATCATCTCACTGAGTTACATGTTTATTTCGTGGATCTCTTTGCTAGCGTTATTTCTGTGGAATCTGAGAACAGATATTTCGGATCCCTTTGAAGACTATAGGGCCAAAGGAAATATCCTCCGATAACAAAGAGAAAGAAGCTTTCTGAGAAACTTCTTTGTGTTCTGTGAAATAATCTCACAGAGTTACAGCTTTCCCCTCAAGAACCCTTTCGGTAATACAGTTCTTGTGGAATTGGCAAAGTTATATTTGGAAGCCCATAGAGGGTATGGTGAAAAAGAAAATATCCTCAGATGAATTCTGGAAAGAAGCTTTCTGAGAAACTGCTTAGTGTTCTGTTAATACATCTCACAGAGTTACATGTGTATTTCGGATCCCATTGAAGACTATAGGGCCAAAGGAAATATCCTCCGATAACAAAGAGAAAGAAGCTTTCTGAGAAAATTCTTTGTGTTCTGTGAAATCATCTCACAGAGTTACAGCTTTCCCCTCAAGAAGCCTTTCGCTAAGACAGTTCTTGTGGAATTGGCAAAGTGGTATTTGGAAGCCCATAGGGCGCTATGGTGAAAAAGGAAATATCCTCCGATGAAATCTGGAAAGAAGCTTTCTGAGAAACTGCTTAGTGTTCTGTTAATTCATCTCACAGAGTTACATGTGTATTTCGTGGATCTCTTTGCTAGCCTTATTTCTGTGGAATCTGAGAACAGATATTTCGGATCCCATTGAAGACTATAGGGCCAAAGGAAATATCCTCCGATAACAAGAGAAAGAAGCTTTCTGAGAAACTTCTTTTTGTTCTGTGAAATCATCTCACAGAGTTACAGCTTTCCCCTCAAGAAGCCTTTCGCTAAGACAGTTCTTGTGGAATAGGCAAAGTGATATTTGGAAGCCCCTAGAGGGCTATGGTGAAAAAGGAAATATCCTCAGATGAAATCTGGAAAGAAGCGTTCTGAGAAACTGCTTAACACTAAGCAGTTTCTCATTCTGTTAATTCATCTGACAGAGTTACATGTGTATTTCATGGATCTCTTTGCTAGCCTTATTTCTGTGGAATCTGAGAACAGATATTTCGGATCCCTTTGAAGATTATAGGGCCAAAGGAAATATCCTCCGATAACAAAGAGAAAGAAGCTTTCTGAGAAACTTCTTTGTGTTCTGTGAAATCATCTCACAGAGTTACAGCTTTCCCCTCAAGAAGCCTTTCGCTAAGACAGTTCTTGTGGAATTGGCAAAGTGATATTTGGAAGCCCTTAGAGAGCTATGGTGAAAAAGGAAATATCCTCACCGGAAATCTGGAAAGAAGCTTTCTGAGAAACTGCTTAGTGTTCTGTTAATTCATCTCACAGAGTTACATGTGTATTTCGTGGATCTCTTTGCTAGCCTTATTTCTGTGGAATCTGAGAACAGATATTTCGGAACCCTTTGAAGACTATAGGGCCAAAGGAAATATCATGTCAAAAGAAAGAGAAAGAAGCTTTCTGACAAACTGCTTTGTGTTCTGTGAAATCATCTCACAGAGTTACAGCTTTCCCCTCAAGAAGCCTTTCGCTAAGACAGTTCTTGTGGAATTCGCAAAGTGATATTTCGAATCCCATAGAGGGCTATGGTGAAAAAGGAAATATCATCAGATGAAATCTGGAAAGAAGCTTTCTGAGAAACTGCTTAGTGTTCTGTTAATTCATCTCACAGAGTTACATGTTTATTTCGTGGATCTCTTTGCTAGCCTTATTTCCGTGGAATATGAGAACAGATATTTCGGAACCCTTTGAAGACTATAGTGCCAAAGGAAATATCATGCCAAAACAAAGAGAAAGAAGCTTTCTGAGAAACTTCTTTGTGTTCTGTGAAATCATGTCACAGAGTTACAGCTTTCCCTTCAAGAAGCCTTTCGCTAAGACAGTTCTTGTGGAATTGGCAAAGTGATATTTGGAAGCCCATAGAGGGCTATGGTGAAAAAGGAAATATCCTCAGATGAAATCTGGAAAGAGGCGTTCTGAGAAACTGCTTCACACTAAGCAGTTTCTCATTCTGTTAATTCATCTGACAGAGTTACATGTGTATTTCGTGGATCTCTTTGCTAGCCTTATTTCTGTGGAATCTGAGAACAGATATTTCGGATCCCATTGATGACTATAGGGCCAAAGGAAATATCCTCCGATAACAAAGAGAAAGAAGCTTTCTGAGAAACTTCTTTGCGTTCTGTGAAATCATCTCTCAGAGTTACAGCGTTCCCCTCAAGAACCCTTTCGCTAAGACAGTGCTTGTGGAATTGGCAAAGTGATATTTGGAAGCCCATAGTGGGCTATGGTGAAAAAGGAAATATCCTCCGATGAAATCTGGAAAGAAGCTTTCTGAGAAACTGCTTAGTGTTCTGTTAATTCATCTCACAGAGTTACATGTGTATTTCGTGGATCTCTTTGCTAGCCTTATTTCTGTGGATTCTGAGAACAGATATTTCGGAACCCTTTGAAGACTTTAGGGCCAAAGGAAATATCTTGCCAAAACAAAGAGAAAGAAGCTTTCTGAGAAACTTCCTTGTGTTCTGTGAAATCATCTCACAGAGTTACAGCTTTCCCCTCAAGAAGACTTTCGCTAAGACAGTTCTTGTGGAATTGGCAAAGTTATATTTGGAAGCCCTTAGAGGGCTATGGTGAAAAAGGAAATATCCTCAGATGAAATCTGGAAAGAAGCTTTATGAGAAACTGCTTGGTGTTCTGTTAATTCATCTCACAGAGTTACATGTGTATTTCGTGGATCTCTTTGCTAGCCTTATTTCTGTGGAATCTGAGAACAGATATTTCTGATCCCATTGAAGACTATAGGGCCAAAGGAAATATCCTCCCATAACAAAGAGAAAAAAGGTTTCTGAGAAACTTCTTTGTGTTCTGTGAAATCATCTCCCAGAGTTACAGCTTTCCCCTCAAGAAGCCTTTCGCTAAGACAGTTCTTGTGGAATTGGCAAAGTGATATTTGGAAGCCCATAGAGGGCTATGGTGAAAAAGGAAATATCCTCCGATGAAATCTGGAAAGAAGCTTTCTGAGAAACTGCTTAGTGTTCTGTTAATTCATCTCACAGAGTTACATGTGTATTTCGCGGATCTCTTTGCTAGCCTTATTTCTGTGGAATCTGAGAACAGATATTTCGGATCCCTTTGAAGACTATAGGGCCAAAGGAAATATCCTCCGATAACAAAGAGAAAGAAGCTTTCTGAGAAACTTCTTTGTGTTCTGTGAAATCATCTGACAGAGTTACAGCTTTCCCCTCAAGAAGCCTTTCGCTAAGACAGTTCTTGTGGAATAGGCAAAGTGATATTTGGAAGCCCATAGAGGGCTATGGTGAAAAAAGGAAATATCCTCAGATGAAATCTGTAAAGAAGCTTTCTGAGAAACTGCTTAGTGTTCTGTTAATTCATCTCACAGAGTTACATGTGTATTTCGTGGATCTCTTTGCTAGCCTTATTTCTGTGGAATCTGAGAACAGATATTTCGGAACCCTTTGAAGACTATAAGTCCAAAGGAAATATCATGCCAAAACAGAGAGAAAGAAGCTTTCTGACAAACTTCTTTGTGTTTTGTGAAATCACCTCACAGAGTTACAGCTTTCCCCTCAAGAAGCCTTTCGCTAAGACAGTTCTTGTGGAATTGGCAAAGTGATATTTCGAATCCCAGAGAGGGCTACGGTGAAAAAGGAAATATCCTGAGATGAAATCTGGAAAGAAGCTTTCTGAGAAACTGCTTAGTGTTCTGTTAATTCATCTCACAGAGTTACATGTGTATTTCTTGGATCTCTTTGCTAGACTTATTTCTGTGGAATCTGAGAACAGATATTTCGGATCCCTTTGAAAACTATAGGGCCAAAGGAAATATCCTCCGATAACAAAGAGAAAGAAGCTTTCTGAAAAACTTCTTTGTGTTCTCTGAAATCATCTCACAGAGTTACAGCTTTCCCCTCAAGAAGCCTTTCGCTAAGACAGTTCTTGTTGAATTGGCAAAGTGGTATTTGGAAGCCCATAGGGGGCTATGGTGAAAAAGGAAATATCCTCAGATGAAATCTGGAAAGAAGCTTTCTGAGAAACTGCTTAGTGTTCTGTTAATTCATCTCACAGAGTTACATGTGTATTTCGTGGATCTCATTGCTAGCCTTATTTCTGTGGAATCTGAGAATAGATATTTCGGAACCCATTGAAGACTATAGGGCCAAAGGAAATATCATGCCAAAACAAAGAGAAAGAAGCTTTCTGAGAAACTTCTTTGTGTTCTGTGAAATCATCTCACAGAGTTACAGCCTTCTCCTCAAGAAGCCTTTCGCTAAGACAGTTCTTGTGGAATAGGCAAAGTGATATTTGGAAGCCCATAGAGGGCTATGGTGAAAAAGGAAATATCCTCAATGGAAATCTGGAAAGAAGCTTTCTGAGAAACTGCTTAGTGTTCTGTTAATTCATCTCACAGAGTTACATGTGTATTTCGTGGATCTCTTTCCTAGCCTTATTTCTGTGGAATCTGAGAACAGATATTTCAGATCCCTTTGAAGACTATAGGGCCAAAGGAAATATCTTCCGATAACAAAGAGAAAGAAGGTTTCTGAGAAACTTCTTTGTGTTCTGTGAAATCATCTCACAGAGTTACAGCTTTCCGCTCAAGAACCCTTTCGCTAAGACAGTTCTTGTGGAATTGGCAAAGTGATATTTGGAAGCCCATAGAGGGCTAAGGTGAAACAGGAAATATTCTCAGATGAATTCTGGAAAGAAGCTTTATGAGAATCTGCTTAGTGTTCTGTTAATTCATCTCACAGAGTTACATGTGTATTTCGTGGAACTCTTTGCTAGCCTTATTTCTGTGGAATATGAGAACAGATATTTCGGATCCTTTTGAAGAATACAGGGCCAAAGGAAATATCCTCCGATAACAAAGAGAAAGAAGCTTTCTGAGAAACTTCTTTGTGTTCTGTGAAATCATCTCACAGAGTTACAGCTTTCCCCTCAAGAAGCCTTTCGCTAAGACAGTTCTTGTGGAATTGGCAAAGTGGTATTTGGAAGCCCATAGGGGGCTATGGTGAAAAAGGAAATATCCTCAGATGAAATCTGGAAAGAAGCTTTCTGAGAAACTGCTTAGTGTTCTGTTAATTCATCTCAGAGAGTTACATCTGTATTTCGTGGATCTCTTTGCTAGCGTTATTTCTGTGGAATCTGGGAACAGATATTTCGGATCCCTTTGAAGACTATAGGGCCAAAGGAAATATCCTCCGATAACAAAGAGAAAGAAGCTTTCTGAGAAACTTCTTTGTGTTCTGTGAAATCATCTCACAGAGTTACAGCTTTCCCCTCAAGAACCCTTTCGCTAAGACAGTTCTTGTGGAATAGGCAAAGTGATATTTGGAAGCCCATAGAGGGCTATGGTGAAAAAGTAAATATCCTCCGATGAAATCTGGAAGGAAGCTTTCTGAGAAACTGCTTAGTGTTCTGTTAATTCATCTCTCAGAGTTACATGTGTATTTCGCGGATCTCGTTGCTAGCCTTATTTCTGTGGAATCTGAGAACAGATATTTCGGATCCCTTTGTAGACTATAGGGCCAAAGGAAATATCCTCCGATAACAAAGAGAAAGAAGGTTTCTGAGAAACTTCTTTGTGTTCTGTGAAATCATCTCTCAGAGTTACAGCTTTCCCCTCAAGAAGCCTTTCGCTATGACAGTTCTTGTGGAATAGGCAAAGTGATATTTGGAAGTCCATAGAGGGCTATGGTGAAAAAGGAAATATCCTCAGATGAAATTTGGAAAGAAGCTTTCTGAGAAACTGCTTAGTGTTCTGTTAATTCATCTCACAGAGTTACATGCGTATTTCGTGGATCTCTTTGCTAGCCTTATTTCTGTGGAATCTGAGTACAGATATTTCGGATCCCATTGAAGACAATAGGGCCAAAGGAAATATCCTCCTATAACAAAGAGAAAGAAGCTTTCTGAGAAACTTCTTTGAGTTCTGTGAAATCATCTCACAGAGTTACAGCGTCCCCCTCAAGAACACTTTCACTAAGACAGTTCTTTTGGAATTGGCAAAGTGATATTTGGAAGCCCATAGAGGGCTATGGTGAAAAAGGAAATATCCTCAGATGAAATCTGGAAAGAAGCTTTCTGAGAAACTGCTTAGTGTTCTGTTAATTCATCTCACAGAGTTACATGTGTATTTCGTGGATCTCTTTGCTAGCCTTATTTCTGTGGAATCTGAGAACAGATATATCGGATCCCTTTGAAAACTATAGGGCCAAAGGAAATATCCTCCGATAACAAAGAGAAAGAAGGTTTCTGAGAAACTTCTTTGTGTTCTGTGAAATCATCTCACAGAGTTACAGCTTTCCCCTCAAGAAGCCTTTCGCTAAGACAGTTCTTGTGGCATAGGCAAAGTGATATTTGAAAGCCCATAGAGGGTTTGGTGAAAAAGGAAATATCCTCAGATGAAATCTGAAAAGAAGCTTTCTGAGAAACTGCTTAGTGTTCTGTTAATTCATCTCACAGAGTTACATGTGTATTTCGTGGATCACTTTGCTAGCGTTATTTCTGTGGAATCTGAGAACAGATATTTCGGATCCCTTTGAAGACTATAGGGCCAAAGGAAATATCCTCTGATAACAAAGAGAAAGAAGCTTTCTGAGAAACTTCTTTTTGTTCTGTGAAATCATCTCACAGAGTTACAGCTTTCCCCTCAAGAAGCCTTTCGCTAAGACAGTTCTTGTGGAATTGGCAAAGTGATATTTGGAAGCCCATAGAGGGCTATGGTGAAAAAGGAAATATCCTCAGATGAAATCTGGAAAGAAGCTTTCTGAGAAACTGCTTAGTGTTCTGTTAATTCATCTCACAGAGTTACATGTGTATTTCGTGGATCTCTTTGATAGCCTTATTTCTGTGGAATCAGAGAACAGATATTTCGTAACCCTTTGAAGACTATAGGGACAAAGGAAATATCATTCCAAAACAAAGAGAAAGAAGCTTTCTGACAAACTTCTTTGTGTTCTGTGAAATCATCACACAGAGTTACAGCTTTCCCCTCAAGAAGCCTTTCGCTAAGACAGTTCTTGTGGAATTGGCAAAGTGATATTTCCAATCCCATAGAGGGCAATGGTGAAAAAGGAAATATCCTCAGATGAAATCTGGAAAGAAGCTTTCTGAGAAACTGCTTAGTGTTCTGTTAATTCATCTCACAGAGTTACATGTTTATTTCGTGGATCTCTTTACAAGCCTTATTTCTGTGGAATCTGAGTACAGATATTTCGGATCCCATTGAAGACAATAGTGAAAAAGGAAATATCCTCCTATAACAAAGAGAAAGAATCTTTCTGAGAAACTTCTCTGTGTTCTGTGAAATCATCTCACAGAATTACAGCTTTCCCCTCAAGAACCCTTTCGCTAAGACAGTTCTTTTGGAATTGGAAAAGTGATATTTGGAATCCCATAGAGGGCTACGGTGAAAAAGGAAATATCCTCAGATGAAATCTGGAAAGAAGCTTTCTGAGAAACTGCTTAGTGTTCTGCTAATTCATCTCACAGAGTTACATGTGTATTTCGTAGATCTCTTTCTAGCCTTATTTCTGTGGAATCTGAGAACAGATATTTCGGATCCCTTTGTACACTATAGGGTCAAAGAAATATCCTCCGATAACAAAGAGAAAGAAGGTTTCTGAGAAACTTCTTTGTGTTCTGTGAAATCATCTCACAGAGTTACAGCTTTCCCCTCAAGAAGCCTTTCGCTAAGACAGTTCTTGTGGAATAGGCAAAGTGATATTTGGAAGCCCATAGAGGGCTATGTTGAAAAAGGAAATATCCTCAGATGAAATCTGGAAAGAAGCTTTCTGAGAAACTGCTTAGTGTTCTGTTAATTCATCTCACAGAGTTACATGTGTATTTCGTCGATCTCTTTGCTAGCCTTATTTCTGTGGAATCTGAGAACAGATATTTCGGATCCCTTTGAAAACTATAGGGCCAAAGGAAATATCCTCCGATAACAAAGAGAAAGAAGGTTTCTGAGAAACTTCTTTGTGTTCTGTGAAATCATCTCACGGAGTTACAGCTTTCTCCTCAAGAACCCTTTCGCTAAGACAATTATTGTGGAATTGGCAAAGTGATATTTGGAAGCCCTTAGAGGGCTATGGTGAAAAAGGAAATATCCTCCGATGAAATCTGGAAGGAAGCTTTCTGAGAAACTGCTTAGTGTTCTGTTAATTCATCTCACAGAGTTACATGTGTATTTCGTGTATCTCTTTCCTAGCCTTATTTCTGTGGAATCTGAGAACAGATATTTCGGAACCCTTTGAAGACTATAGGGACAAAGGAAATATCATGCCAAAATAAAGAGAAAGAAGCTTTCTGAGAAACTTCTTTGTGTTCTGTGAAATCATCTCACAGAGTTACAGCTTTCCCCTCAAGAAGTCTTTCGCTATGACAGTTCTTGTGGAATAGGCAAAGTGATATTTGGAAGCCCATAGAGGGCTATGGTGAAAAAGGAAATATCCTCAGATGAAATCTTGAAAGAAGCTTTCTGAGAAACTGCTTAGTGTTCTGTTAATTCATCTCACAGAGTTACATCTGTATTTCATGGATCTCTTTGCTAGCCTTATTTCTGTGAAATCTGAGTACAGATATTTCGGATCCCATTGAAGACAATAGCGCCAAAGGAAATATCCTCCTATAACAAAGAGAAAGAAGCTTTCTGAGAAACTTCTTTGTGTTCTGTGAAATCATCTCACAGAGTTACAGCTTTCCCCTCAAGAAGCCTTTCGCTAAGACAGTTCTTGTGGAATAGGCAAAGAGATATTTGGAAGCCCATAGTGGGTTTGGTTAAAAAGGAAATTTCCTCAGATGAAATCTGGAAAGAAGCTTTCTGAGAAACTGCTTAGTGTTCTGTTAATTAATCTCACAGAGTTACATGTGTATTTCGTGGATCTCTTTGCTAGCCTTATTTCTGTGGAATCTGAGAACAGATATTTCGGATCCCTTTGAAAACTATAGGGCCAAAGGAAATGTCCTCCGATAACAAAGAGAAAGAAGCTTTCTGAGAAACTTCTTTGTGTTCTGTGAAATCATCTCACAGAGTTACAGCTTTCCACTCAAGAAGCCTTTCGCTAAGACAGTTCTTGTGGAATTGGCAAAGTGATATTTGGAAGCCCATAGAGGGCTATGGTGAAAAAGGAAATATCCTCCGATGAAATCTGGAAAGAAGCTTTCTGAGAAACTGCTTAGTGTTCTGTTAATTCATCTCACAGAGTTACATGTGTATTTCGCGGATCTCTTTGCTTGCCTTATTTCTGTGGAATCTGAGAACAGATATTTCGGATCCCTTTGAAGACTATAGGGCCAAAGGAAAAATCCTCCGATAACAAAGAGAAAGAAGCTTTCTGAGAAACTTCTTTGTGTTCTGTGAAATCATCTCACAGAGTTACAGCTTTCCCCTCAAGAAGCCTTTCGCTAAGACAGTTCTTGTGGAATAGGCAAAGTGATATTTGGAAGCCCATAGAGGTATATGGTGAAAAAGGAAATATCCTCAGATGAAATCTGTAAAGAAGCTTTCTGAGAAACTGCTTAGTGTTCTGTTAATTCATCTCACAGAGTTACATCTGTATTTCGTGGATCTCTTTGCTAGCCTTATTTCTGTGGAATCTGAGAACAGATATTTCGGAACCCTTTGAAGACTATAGGGCCAAAGGAAATATCATGCCAAAACAAAGAGAAAGAAGCTTTCTGAGAAACTTCTTTGTGTTCTGTGAAATCATCTCACAGAGTTACAGCTTTCCCCTCAAGAAGCCTTTCGCTAAGACAGTTGTTGTGGAATTGGCAAAGTGATATTTCGAATCCCATAGAGGGCTATGGTGAAAAAGGAAATATCCTCAGATGAAATCTGGAAAGAAGCTTTCTGAGAAACTGCTTAGTGTTCTGTTAATTCATCTCACTGAGTTACATGTTTATTTCGTGGATCTCTTTGCTAGCCTTATTTCTGTGGAATCTGAGAACAGATATTTCGGATCCCTTTGAAGACTATAGGGCCAAAGGAAATATCCTCCTATAACAAAGAGAAAGAAGCTTTCTGAGAAACTTCTTTGTGTTCTGTGAAATCATCTGACAGAGTTACAGCTTTCCCCTCAAGAACCCTTTCGGTAATACAGTTCTTGTGGAATTGGCAAAGTGATATTTGGAAGCCCATAGAGGGCTATGGTGAAAAAGGAAATATCCTCAGATGAATTCTGGAAAGAAGCTTTCTGAGAAACTGCTTTGTGTTCTGTTAATTCATCTCACAGAGTTACATGTGTATTTCGGATCCCATTGAAGACTATAGGGCCAAAGGAAATATCCTCCGATAACAAAGAGAAAGAAGCTTTCTGAGAAAATTCTTTGTGTTTTGTGAAATCATCTCACAGAGTTACAGCTTTCCCCTCAAGAAGCCTTTCGCTAAGACAGTTCTTGTGGAATTGGCAAAGTGGTATTTGGAAGCCCATAGGGGGCTATGATGAAAAAGGAAATATCCTCCGATGAAATCTGGAAAGAAGCTTTCTGAGAAACTGCTTAGTGTTCTGTTAATTCATCTCACAGAGTTACATGTGTATTTCGTGGATCTCTTTGCTAGCCTTATTTCTGTGGAATGTGAGAACAGATATTTCGGATCCCATTGAAGACTATAGGGCCAAAGGAAATATCCTCCGATAACAAGAGAAAGAAGCTTTCTGAGAAACTTCTTTTTGTTCTGTGAAATCATCTCACAGAGTTACAGCTTTCCCCTCAAGAAGCCTTTCGCTAAGACAGTTCTTGTGGAATAGGCAAAGTGATATTTGGAAGCCCCTATAGGGCTATGGTGAAAAAGGAAATATCCTCAGATGAAATCTGGAACGAAGCGTTCTGAGAAACTGCTTAAAACTAAGCAGTTTCTCATTCTGTTAATTCATCTGACAGAGTTACATGTGTATTTCATGGATCTCTTTGCTAGCCTTATTTCTGTGGAATCTTTGAACAGATATTTCGGATCCCTTTGAAGACTATAGGGTCAAAGGAAATACCCTCCGATAACACCGAGAAAGAAGCTTTCTGAGAATCTTCTTTGTGTTCTGTGAAATCATCTCACAGAGTTACAGCTTTCCCATCAAGAACCCTTTCGCTAAGACAGTTCTTGTGGAATTGGCAAAGTGATATTTGGAAGCCCATTGAGGGCTATGGTGAAAAAGGGAATATCCTCAGATGAAATCTGGAAAGAAGCTTTCTGAGAAACGGCTTAGTGTTCTGTTAATTTATCTCACAGAGTTACATGTGTATTTCGTGGATCTCTTTGCTAGCCTTATTTCTGTGGAATTTGAGAACAGATATTTTGGATCCCTTTGAAGACTATAGGGCCAAAGGAAATATCCTGCGATAACAAAGAGAAAGAAGCTTTCTGAGAAACTTCTTTGTGTTCTGTGAAATCATCTCACAGAGTTACAGCTTTCCCCTCAAGAAGCCTTTCGCTAAGACAGTTCTTGTGGAATTGGCAAAGTGATATTTGGAAGCCCTTAGAGAGCTATGGTGAAAAAGGAAATATCCTCACCAGAAATCTGGAAAGAAGCTTTCTGAGAAACTGCTTAGTGTTCTGTTAATTCATCTCACAGAGTTACATGTGTATTTCGTGGATCTCTTTGCTAGCCTTATTTCTGTGGAATCTGAGAACAGATATTTCGGAACCCTTTGAAGACTATAGGTCCAAAGGAAATATCATGTCAAAAGAAAGAGAAAGAAGCTTTCTGACAAACTTCTTTGTGTTCTGTGAAATCATCTCACAGAGTTACAGCTTTCCCCTCAAGAAGCCTTTCGCTAAGACAGTTCTTGTGGAATTCGCAAAGTGATATTTCGAATCCCATAGAGGGCTATGGTGAAAAAGGAAATATCCTCAGATGAAATCTGGAAAGAAGCTTTCTGAGAAACTGCTTAGTGTTCTGTTAATTCATCTCACAGAGTTACATGTTTATTTCGTGGATCTCTTTGCTAGCCTTATTTCCGTGGAATATGAGAACAGATATTTCGGATCCCATTGATGACTAAAGGGCCAAAGGAAATATCCTCCGATAACAAAGAGAAAGAAGCTTTCTGAGAAACTTCTTTGGGTTCTGTGAAATCATCTCACAGAGTTACAGCGTTCCCCTCAAGAAGCCTTTCGCTAAGACAGTTCTTGTGGAATTGGCAAAGTGATATTTGGAAGCCCATAGAGGGCTATGGTGAAAAAGGAAATATCCTCACAGGAAATCTGGAAAGAAGCTTTCTGAGAAACTGCTTAGTGTTCTGTTAATTCATCTCACAGAGATACATCTGTATTTCGTGGATCTCTTTGCTAGCCTTATTTTTGTGGAATCTGAGAACAGCTATTTCGGATCCCATTGAAGACTATAGGGCCAAAGGAAATATCCTCCCATAACAAAGAGAAAAAAGGTTTCTGAGAAACTTCTTTGTGTTCTGTGAAATCATCTCACAGAGTTACAGCTTTCTCCTCAAGAACCCATTCGCTAAGACAGTTCTTGTGGAATTGGCAAAGTGATATTTGGAAGCCCATAGAGGGCTATGGTGAAAAAGGAAATATCCTCCGATGAAATCTGGAAAGAAGCTTTCTGATAAACTGCTTAGTGTTCTGTTAATACATCTGACAGAGTTACATGTGTGTTTCGTGGATCTCTTTGCTAGCCTTATTTCTGTGGAATCTGAGAACAGATATTTCGGATCCCATTGAAGACTATAGGGCCAAAGGAAATATCCTCCCATAACAAAGAAAAAAAAGGTATCTGAGAAACTTCTTTGTGTTCTGTGAAATCATCTCACAGAGTTACAGCTTTCTCCTCAAGAACCCTTTCGCTAAGACAGTTCTTGTGGAATAGGCAAAGTGATATTTGGAAGCCCATAGAGGGCTATGGTGAAAAAGGAACTATCCTCAGATGAAATCTGGAAAGAAGCTTTCTGAGAAACTGCTTAGTGTTCTGTTAATTCATCTCACAGAGTTACATGTGTATTTCGTGGATCTCTTTGATAGCCTTATTTCTGTGGAATCTGAGAACAGATATTTCGGATCCCTTTGAAGACTATAGGGCCAAAGGAAATATCCTCCGATAACAAAGAGAAAGAAGCTTTCTGAGAAACTTCTTCGTGTTTTGTGAAATCATCTCACAGAGTTACAGCTTTCCCCTCAAGAAGCCTTTCGCTAAGACAGTTCTTGTGGAATAGGCAAAGTGATATTTGGAAGCCCATAGAGGGCTATGGTGAAAAAGGAAATATCCTCCGATGAAATCTGGAAAGAAGATTTCTGAGAAACTGCTTAGTGTTCTGTTAATTCATCTCACAGAGTTACATGTGTATTTCGTGTATCTCTTTCCTAGCCTTATTTCTGTGGAATCTGAGAACAGATATTTCGGAACCCTTTGAAGACTATAGGGCCAAAGGAAATATCCTCCGATAACAAAGAGAAAGAAGCTTTCTGAGAAACTTCTTTGTGTTCTGTGAAATCATCTCACAGAGTTACAGCTTTCCCCTGAAGAAGCCTTTCGCTAAGACAGTTCTTGTGGAATTGGCAAAGTGATATTTGGAAGCCCATAGAGGGCTATGGTGAAAAAGGAAATATCCTCAGATGAAATCTGGAAAGAAGCTTTCTTAGAAACTGCATAGTTTTCTGTTCATTCATCTCACAGAGTTACATCTGTATTTCGTGGATCTCTTTAGTAGCTTTATTTCTGTGGAATCTGAGTACAGATATTTCTAATCCCTTTTAAGACAATAGGGCAAAACGAAATATCCTCCTATAACAAAGAGAAAGAATCTTTCTGAGAAACTTCTTTGTGTTCTGTGAAATCATCTCTCAGAGTTACATGTGTATTTCGTGGATCTCCTTGCTAGCCTTATGTCTGTGGAATCTGAGAACAGATATTTCGGATCCCTTTGAAGACTATAGGGCCAAAGGAAATATCCTGCGATAACAAAGAGAAAGAAGCTTTCTGAGAAACTTCTTTGTGTTCTGTGAAATCATCTCACAGAGTTACAGCTTTCCCCTGAAGAAGCCTTTCGCTAAGACAGTTCTTGTGGAATTGGCAAAGTGATATTTGGAAGCCCATAGAGGGCTATGGTGAAAAAGGAAATATCCTCCGATGAAATCTGGAAAGAAGCTTTCAGAGAATCTGCTTAGTGTTCTGTTAATTCATCTCACAGAGTTACCTGTGTATTTCGTGGACCTCTTTGATAGCCTTATTTCTGTGGAATCTGAGAACAGATATTTCGGATCCCATTGATGACTATAGGGCCAAAGGAAATATCCTCCCATAACAAAGAGAAAGAAGCTTTCTGACAAACTTCTTTGTGTTCTGTGAAATCATCTCAAGGAGTTACAGCTTCCCCTCCAGAAGCCTTTCGCTAAGACAGTTCTTGTGGAATTGGCAAAGTGATATTTGGAAGCCCGTAGAGGGCTATGGTGAAAAAGGAAATATCCTCCGATGAAATCTGGAAAGAAGCTTTCTGAGAAACTGCTTAGTGTTCTGTTAATTCATCTCACAGAGTTACATGTGTATTTCATGTATCCCTTTCCTAGACTTATTTCTGTGGAATCTGAGAAGAGGTATTTCGGAACCCTTTGAAGACTATAGGGCCAAAGGAAATATCATGTCAAAACAAAGAGAAAGAAGCTTTCTGAGAAACTTCTTTGTGTTCTGTGAAATCATCTCACAGAGTTACAGCTTTCCCCTCAAGAAGCCTTTCGCTAAGACAGTTCTTGTGGAATTGGCAAAGTGATATTTGGAAGCCCCTAGAGGGCTATGGTGAAAAAGGAAATATCCTCAGATAAAATCTGGAAAGAAGCTTTCTGAGAAACTGCTTAGTGTTCTGTTAATTCATCTCACAGAGTTACATGTGTATTTCGTGGACCTCTTTGTTAGCCTTATTTCTGTGGAATCTGAGAACAGATATTTCGGATCCCTTTGAAGATTATAGGGCCAAAGGAAATATCCTCTGATAACAAAGAGAAAGAAGCTTTCTGAGAAACTTCTTTGTGTTCTGTGAAATCATCTCACCGAGTTACAGCTTTCCCCTCAAGAAGCCTTTCGCTAAGACAGTTCTTGTGGAATAGGCAAAGTGATATTTGGAAGCCCACAGTGGGCTATGGTGAAAAAGGAAATATCCTCCGATGAAATCTGGAAAGAAGCTTTCTGAGAAACTGCTTAGTGTTCTGTTAATTCATCTCACAGAGTTACATGTGTATTTCGTGGATCTCTTTCCTAGCCTTATTTCTGTGGAATCTGAGAACAGATGTTTCGGATCCCATTGAAGACTATAGGGCCAAAGGAAATATCCTCCCATAACAAAGAGAAAAAATGTTTCTGAGAAACTTCTTTGTGTTCTGTGGAATCATCTCACAGAGTTACAGCTTTCTCCTCAAGAACCCTTTCGCTAAGACAGTTCTTGTGGAATTGGCAAAGTGATATTTGGAAGCCCATAGAGGGCTATGGTGAAAAAGGAAATATCCTCCGATGAAATCTGGAAAGAAGCTTTCTGAGAAACTGCTTAGTGTTCTGTTAATTCATCTCACAGAGTTACATGTGTATTTCGTGGATCTCTTTGCTAGCCATATTTCTGTGGAATCTGAGAACAGATATTTCGGATCCCTTTGAAGACTATAGGGCCAAAGGAAATATCCTCCGAAAACAAAGAGAAAGAAGCTTTCTGAGAAACTTCTTTGTGTTCTGTGAAATCATCTCACAGAGTTACAGCTTTCCCCTCAAGAAGCCTTTCGCTAAGACAGTTCTAGTGGAATAGGCAAAGTGATATTTGGAAGCCCACAGTGGGCTATGGTGAAAAAGGAAATATCCTCTGATGAAATCTGGAAAGAAGCTTTCTGAGAAACTGCTTAGTGTTCTGTTAATTCATCTCACAGAGTTACATGTGTATTTCGTGGATCTCTTTGCTAGCCTTATTTCTGTGGAATCTGAGAACAGATATTTCGGATCCCTTTGAAGACTATAGGGCCAAAGGAAATATCCTCCGATAACAAAGAGAAAGAAGCTTTCTGAGAAACTTCTTCGTGTTCTGTGAAATCATCTCACAGAGTTACAGCTTCCCCTCCAGAAGCCTTTCGCTAAGACAGTTCTTGTGGAATTGGCAAAGTGATATTTGGAAGCCCATAGAGGGCTATGGTGAAAAAGGAAATATCCTCCGATGAAATCTGGAAAGAAGCTTTCTGTGAAACTGCTTAGTGTTCTGTTAGTTCATCTCACAGAGTTACATGTGTATTTCCTGGATCTCTTTGCTAGCCTTATTTCTGTGGTATCTGAGAACAGATATTTCGGATCCCTTTGAAGACTATAGGGCCAAAGGAAATATCCTCCCATAACAAAGAGAAAGAAGCTTTCTGACAAACTTCTTTGTGTTCTGTGAAATCATCTCAAGGAGTTACAGCTTCCCCTCCAGAAGCCTTTCGCTAAGACAGTTCTTGTGGAATTGGCAAAGTGATATTTGGAAGCCCGTAGAGGGCTATGGTGAAAAAGGAAATATCCTCCGATGAAATCTGGAAAGAAGCTTTCTGAGAAACTGCTTAGTGTTCTGTTAATTCATCTCACAGAGTTACATGTGTATTTCGTGTATCTCTTTCCTAGCCTTATTTCTATGGAATCTGAGAACCGATATTTCGGATCCCTTTGAAGACTATAGGGCCAAAGGAAATATCCTCCGATAACAAAGAGAAAGAAGCTTTCTGAGAAACTTCTTTGTGTTCTGTGAAATCATCTCACAGAGTTACAGCTTTCCCCGAATAAGCCTTTCGCTAAGAGAGTTCTTGTGGAATTGGCACAGTGATATTTGGAAGCCCTTAGAGGGCTATGGTGACAAAGGAAATATCCTCACAAGAAATCTGGAAAGAAGCTTTCTGAGAAACTGCTTAGTGTTCTGTTAATTCATCTCACAGAGTTACCTGTGTATTTCGTGGACCTCTTTGCTAGCCTTATTTCTGTGGAATCGGAGAACAGATATTTCGGATCCCATTGATGACTATAGGGCCAAAGGAAATATCCTCCCATAACAAAGAGAAAGAATCTTCCTGAGAAACTTCTTTGTGTTCTGTGAAATCATCTCACAGAGTTACAGCTTTCCCCTCAAGAAGCCTTTCGCTAAGACAGTTCTAGTGGAATAGGCAAAGTGATATTTGGAAGCCCACAGTGGGCTATGGTGAAAAAGTAAATATCCTCCGATGAAATATGGAAAGAAGCTTTCTGAGAAACTGCTTAGTGTTCTGTTAATTCATCTCACAGAGTTACATGTGTATTTCGTGGATCTCTTTGCTAGCCTTATTTCTGTGGAATCTGAGAACAGATATTTCGGATCCCTTTGAAGACTATGGGGCCAAAGGAAATATCCTCCGATAACAAAGAGAAAGAAGCTTTCTGAGAAACTTCTTCGTCTTCTGTGAAATCATCTCACAGAGTTACAGCTTCCCTCCAGAAGCCTTTCGCTAAGACAGTTCTTGTGGAATTGGCAAAGTGATATTTGGAAGCCAATAGAGGGCTATGGTGAAAAAGGAAATATCCTCCGATGAAATCTGGAAAGAAGCTTTCTGAGAAACTGCTTAGTGTTCTGTTAATTCATCTCACAGAGTTACATGTGTATTTCCTGGATCTCTTTGCTAGCCTTATTTCTGTGGAATCTGAGAACAGATATTTCGGATCCCTTTGAAGACTATAGGGCCAAAGGAAATATCCTCCCATAACAAAGAGAAAGAAGCTTTCTGACAAACTTCTTTGTGTTCTGTGAAATCATCTCAAGGAGTTACAGCTTCCCCTCCAGAAGCCTTTCGCTAAGACAGTTCTTGTGGAATTGGCAAAGTGATATTTGGAAGCCCGTACAGGGCTATGGTGAAAAAGGAAATATCCTCCGATGAAATCTGGAAAGAAGCTTTCTGAGAAACTGCTTAGTGTTCTGTTAATTCATCTCACAGAGTTACATGTGTATTTCATGTATCTCTTTCCTAGACTTATTTCTGTGGAATCTGAGAAGAGGTATTTCGGAACCCTTTGAAGACTATAGGGCCAAAGGAAATATCATGCCAAAACAAAGAGAAAGAAGCTTTCTGAGAAACTTCTTTGTGTTCTGTGAAATCATCTCACAGAGTTACAGCTTTCCCCTCAAGAAGCCTTTCGCTAAGACAGTTCTTGTGGAATTGGCAAAGTGATATTTGGAAGCCCATAGTGGGCTATGGTGAAAACGGAAATATCCTCAGATGAAATCTGGAAAGAAGCTTTCTGAGAAACTGCTTAGTGTTCTGTTAGTTCATCTCACAGAGTTACATGTGTATTTCGTGGATCTCTTTGCTAGCCTTATTTCTGTGGATTCTGAGAACAGATATTTCGGAACCCTTTGAAGACTTTAGGGCCAAAGGAAATATCTTGCCAAAACAAAGAGAAAGAAGCTTTCTGAGAAACTTCCTTGTGTTCTGTGAAATCATCTCACAGAGTTACAGCTTTCCCCTCAAGAAGACTTTCGCTAAGACAGTTCTTGTGGAATTGGCAAAGTTATATTTGGAAGCCCATAGAGGGCTATGGTGAAAAAGGAAATATCCTCAGATGAAATCTGGAAAGAAGCTTTATGAGAAACTGCTTGGTGTTCTGTTAATTCATCTCACAGAGTTACATGTGTATTTCGTGGATCTCTTTGCTAGCCTTATTTCTGTGGAATCTGAGAACAGATATTTCTGATCCCATTGAAGACTATAGGGCCAAAGGAAATATCCTCCCATAACAAAGAGAAAAAAGGTTTCTGAGAAACTTCTTTGTGTTCTGTGAAATCATCTCACAGAGTTACAGCTTTCCCCTCAAGAAGCCTTTCGCTAAGACAGTTCTTGTGGAATTGGCAAAGTGATATTTGGAAGCCCATAGAGGGCTATGGTGAAAAAGGAAATATCCTCCGATGAAATCTGGAAAGAAGCTTTCTGAGAAACTGCTTAGTGTTCTGTTAATTCATCTCACAGTGTTACATGTGTATTTCGCGGATCTCTTTGCTAGCCTTATTTCTGTGGAATCTGAGAACAGATATTTCGGATCCCTTTGAAGACTATAGGGCCAAAGGAAATATCCTCCGATAACAAAGAGAAAGAAGCTTTCTGAGAAACTTCTTAGTGTTCTGTGAAATCATCTCACAGAGTTACAGCTTTCCCCTCAAGAAGCCTTTCGCTAAGACAGTTCTTGTGGAATAGGCAAAGTGATATTTGGAAGCCCATAGAGGGCTATGGTGAAAAAGGAAATATCCTCAGATGAAATCTGTAAAGAAGCTTTCTGAGAAACTGCTTAGTGTTCTGTTAATTCATCTCACAGAGTTACATGTGTATTTCGTGGATCTCTTTGCTAGCCTTATTTCTGTGGAATCTGAGAACAGATATTTCGGAACCCTTTGAAGACTATAAGTCCAAAGGAAATATCATGCCAAAACAAAGAGAAAGAAGCTTTCTGACAAACTTCTTTGTGTTTTGTGAAATCACCTCACAGAGTTACAGCTTTCCCCTCAAGAAGCCTTTCGCTAAGACAGTTCTTGTGGAATTGGCAAAGTGATATTTCGAATCCCATAGAGCGCTACGGTGAAAAAGGAAATATCCTCAGATGAAATCTGGAAAGAAGCTTTCTGAGAAACTGCTTAGTGTTCTGTTAATTCATCTCACAGAGTTACATGTGTATTTCGTGGATCTCTTTGCTAGCCGTATTTCTGTGGAATCTGAGAACAGATATTTCGGAACCCTTTGAAGACTATAAGTCCAAAGGAAATATCATGCCAAAACAAAGAGAAAGAAGCTTTCTGACAAACTTCTTTGTGTTTTGTGAAATCATCTCACAGAGTTACAGCTTTCCCCTCAAGAAGCCTTTCGCTAAGACAGTTCTTGTGGAATTGGCAAAGTGATATTTCGAATCCCATAGAGGGCTACGGTGAAAAAGGAAATATCCTCAGATGAAATCTGGAAAGAAGCTTTCTGAGAAACTGCTTAGTGTTCTGTTAATTCATCTCACAGAGTTACATGTGTATTTCGTGGATCTCTTTGCTAGCCTTTTTTCTGTGGAATCTGAGAACAGATATTTCGGATCCCATTGATGACAATAGGGCCAAAGGAAATATCCTCCGATAACAAAGAGAAAGAAGCTTTCTGAGAAACTTCTTTGTGTTCTGTGAAATCATCTCACAGAGTTACAGCTTTCCCCTCAAGAACCTTTCGGTAAGACAGTTCTTGTGGAATTGGCAAAGTGATATGTGGAAGCCCATAGAGGGCTATGGTGAAAAAGGAAATATCCTCAGATGAATTCTGGAAAGAAGCTTTCTGAGAAACTGCTTAGTGTTCTGTTAATTCATCTCACAGAGTTACTTGTGTATTTCGGATCCCATTGAAGACTATAGGGCCAATGGAAATATCCTCCGATAACAAAGAGACAGAATCTTTCTGAGAAACTTCTTTGTGTTCTGTGAAATCATCTCACAGAGTTACAGCTTTCCCCTCAAGAAGCCTTTCGCTAAGACAGTTCTTGTGGAATTGGCAAAGTGATATTTGGAAGCCCATAGAGGGCTATGGTGAAAAAGGAAATATCCTCCGATGAAATCTGGAAAGAACATTTCTGTGAAACTGCTTAGTGTTCTGTTAATTCATCTCACAGAGTTACCTGTGTATTTCGTGGATCTCTTTGCTAGCCTTATTTCTGTGGAATCTGAGAACAGATATTTCGGATCCCTTTGATGACTATAGGGCCAAAGGAAATATCCTCCGATAACAAAGAGAAAGAATCTTTCTGAGAAACTTCTTTGTGTTCTGTGAAATCATCTCACAGAGTTACAGCTTTTCCCTCAAGAACCCTTTCGCTAAGACAGTTCTTGTGGAATTGGCAAAGTGATATTTGGAAGCCCATAGAGGGCTATGGTGAAAAAGGAAATATCCTCAGATGAAATCTGGAAAGAAGCTTTCAGAGAAACTGCTTAGTGTTCTGTTAATTCATCTCACAGAGTTACATCTGTATTTCGTGGATCTCTTTAATAGCCTTATTTCTGTGGAAACTGAGAACAGATATTTCGGATCCCTTTGAAAACTATAGGGCCAAAGGAAATATCCTCCGATAACAAAGAGAAAGAAGGTTTCTGAGAAACTTCTTTGTGTTCTGTGAAATCATCTCACAGAGTTACAGCTTTCCCCTCAAGAACCCTTTCGCTAAGACAGTTCTTGTGGAATAGGCAAAGTGATATTTGGAAGCCCATAGAGGGCTAAGGTGAAAAAGGAAATATCCTCAGATGAAATCTGGAAAGAAGCTTTCTGATAAACTGCTTAGTGTTCTGTTAATTCATCTGACAGAGTTACATGTGTATTTCGTGGATCTCTTTGCTAGCCTTATTTCTGTGGAATCTGAGAACAGATATTTCGGATCCCATTGAAGACTATAGGGCCAAAGGAAATATCCTCCCATAACAAAGAAAAAAAAGGTTTCTGAGAAACTTCTTTGTGTTCTGTGAAATCATCTCACAGAGTTACAGCTTTCTCCTCAAGAACCCTTTCGCTAAGACAGTTCTTGTGGAATAGGCAAAGTGATATTTGGAAGCCCATAGAGGGCTATGGTGAAAAAGGAAATATCCTCAGATGAAATCTGGAAAGAAGCTTTCTGAGAAACTGCATAGTTTTCTGTTCATTCATCTCACAGAGTTACATCTGTATTTCGTGGATCTCTTTACTAGCTTTATTTCTGTGGAATCTGAGTACAGATATTTCTAATCCCTTTTAAGACAATAGGGCAAAACGAAATATCCTCCTATAACAAAGAGAAAGAAGCTTTCTGAGAAACTTCTTTGTGTTCTGTGAAATCATCTCTCAGAGTTACATGTGTATTTCGTGGATCTCCTTGCTAGCCTTATGTCTGTGGAATCTGAGAACAGATATTTCGGATCCCTTTGAAGACTATAGGGCCAAAGGAAATATCCTGCGATAACAAAGAGAAAGAAGCTTTCTGAGAAACTTCTTTGTGTTCTGTGAAATCATCTCACAGAGTTACAGCTTTCCCCTGAAGAAGCCTTTCGCTAAGACAGTTCTTGTGGAATTGGCAAAGTGATATTTGGAAGCCCATAGAGGGCTATGGTGAAAAAGGAAATATCCTCACAGGAAATCTGGAAAGAAGCTTTCTGAGAAACTGCTTAGTGTTCTGTTAATTCATCTCACAGAGTTACCTGTGTATTTCGTGGACCTCTTTGATAGCCTTATTTCTGTGGAATCTGAGAACAGATATTTCGGATCCCTTTGATGACTATAGGGCCAAAGGAAATATCCTCCCATAACAAAGAGAAAGAAACTTTCTGAGAAACTTCTTTTTGATCTGGGAAATCATCTCACAGAGTTACAGCTTTTCCCTCAAGAACCCTTTCGCTAAGACAGTTCTTGTGGAATTGGTAAAGTGATATTTGGAAGCCCATAGAGGGCTATGGTGAAAAAGGAAATATCCTCAGATGAAATCTGGAAAGAAGCTTTCTGAGAAACTGCTTAGTGTTCTGTTAATTCATCTCACAGAGTTACATGTGTATTTCGTGGATCTCTTTGCTAGCCTTATTTCTGTGGAATCTGAGAACCGATATTTCGGATCCCTTTGAATTCTATAGGGCCAAAGGAAATATCCTCCCATAACAAAGAGAAAGAAGCCTCTGACAAACTTCTTTGTGTTCTGTGAAATCATCTCAAGTAGTTACAGCTTTCCCCTCAAGAAGCCTTTCGCTAAGACAGTTCTTGTGAAATAGGAAAAGTGATATTTGGAAGCCCATAGAGGGCTATGGTGAAAAAGGAAATATCCTCAGATGAAATCTGGAAAGAAGCTTTCTGAGAAACTGCTTAGTGTTCTGTTAATTCATCTCAAGAGTTACATGTGTATTTCGTGGATCTCTTTGCTAGCCTTATTTCTATGGAATCTGAGAACAGATATTTCGGATCCCTTTGAAGACTATAGGGCCAAAGGAAATATCCTGCGATAACAAAGAGAAAGAAGCTTTCTCAGAAACTACTTTGTGTTCTGTGAAATCATCTCACAGAGTTACAGCTTTCCCCTCAAGAAGCCTTTCGCTAAGACAGTTCTTGTGGAATTGGCAAAGTGATATTTGGAAGCCCATAGAGGGCTATGGTGAAAAAGGAAATATCCTCACAGGAAATCTGGAAAGAAGCTTTCTGAGAAACTGCTTAGTGTTCTGTTAATTCATCTCACAGAGTTACATGTGTATTTCGTGGATCTCTTTGCTAGCCTTATTTCTGTGGAATCTGAGAACAGATATTTCGGATCCCATTGAACACTATAGGGCCAAAGGAAATATCCTCCCATAACAAAGAGACAAAAGGTTTCTGAGAAACTTCTTTGTGTTCTGTGAAATCATCTCACAGAGTTACAGCTTTCTCCTCAAGAACCCTTTCGCTAAGACAGTTCTTGTGGAATTGGCAAAGTGATATTTGGAAGCCCATAGAGGGCTATGGTGAAAAAGGAAATATCCTCAGATGAAATCTGGAAAGAAGCTTTCTGAGAAACTGCTTAGTGTTGTGTTAATTCATCTCACAGAGTTACATGTGTATTTCGTGGATCTATTTGCTAGTCATATTTCTGTGGAATCTGAGAACAGATATTTCGGATCCCTTTGAAGACCATAGGGACAAAGGAAATATCCTCCCATAACAAAGAGAAAGAAGCTTTCTGACAAACTTCTTTGTGTTCTGTGAAATCATCTCAAGGAGTTACAGCTTCCCCTCCAGAAGCCTTTCGCTAATACAGTTCTTGTGGAATTGGCAAAGTGATATTTGGAAGCCCGTAGAGGGCTATGGTGAAAAAGGAAATATCCTCCGATGAAATCTCGAAAGAACCTTTCTGAGAAACTGCTTAGTGTTCTGTTAATTCATCTCACAGAGTTACATGTGTATTTCATGTATCTCTTTCCTAGCCTTATTTCTGTGGAATCTGAGAAGAGATATTTCGGAACCCTTAGAAGACTATAGGGCCAAAGGAAATATCATGCCAAAACAAAGAGAAAGAAGCTTTCTGAGAAACTTCTTTGTGTTCTGTGAAATCATCTCACAGAGTTACAGCTTTCCCCTCAAGAAGCCTTTCGCTAAGACAGTTCTTGTGGAATTGGCAAAGTGATATTTGGAAGCCCATAGAGGGCTATGGTGAAAAAGGAAATATACTCAGATGAAATCTGGAAAGAAGCTTTCTGAGAAACTGCTTAGTGTTCTGTTAATTCATCTCACAGAGTTACATCTCTATTTCGTGGATCTCTTTACTAGCCTTATTTCTGTGGAATCTGAGTACAGATATTTCCGATCCCATTAAAGACAATAGGGCCAAAGGAAATATCCTCCGATAACAAAGAGAAAGAAGGTTTCAGAAAAACTTCTTTGTGTTCTGTGAAATCATATCACAGAGTTACAGCTTTCCCCTCAAGAAGCCTTTCGCTAAGACAGTTCTTGTGGAATAGGCAAAGTGATATTTGGAAGCCCATAGAGGGCTATGGTGAAAAAGGAAATATCCTCCGATGAAATCTGTAAAAAAGCTTTCTGAGAAACTGCTTAGTGTTCTTTTAATTCATCTCACAGAGTTACATGTGCATTTCGTGGATCTCTTTGCTAGCCTTATTTCTGTGGAATCTGAGAACAGATATTTCGGATCCCATTGAAGATAATAGGGCCAAAGGAAATATCCTCCGATAACAAAGAGAAAGAAGCTTTCTGAGAAACTTCTTTGTGTTCTGTGAAATCATCTCACAGAGTTACAGCTTTCCCCTCAAGAAGCCTTTCGCTAAGACAGTTCTTGTGGAATAGGCAAAGTGATATTTGGAAGCCCATAGAGGGCTATGGTGAAAAAGGAAATATCCTCCGATGAAATCTGGAAAGAAGCTTTCTGAGAAACTGCTTAGTGTTCTGTTAATTCATCTCACAGAGTTACATGTGTATTTCGTGGATCTCTTTGCTAGCCTTATTTCTGTGGAATCTGAGAACAGATATTTCGGATCCCTTTGAAGACTATAGGGCCAAAGGAAATATCCTCCGATAACAAAGAGAAAGAAGCTTTCTGAGAAACTTCTTTGTGTTCTGTGAAATCATCTCACAGAGTTACAGCTTTCCCTTCAAGAAGCCTTTCGCTAAGACAGTTCTTGTGGAATTGGCAAAGTGATATTTGGAAGCCCACAGTGGGCTATGGTGAAAAAGGAAATATCCTTCGATGAAATCTGGAAAGAAGCTTTCTGAGAAACTGCTTAGTGTTCTGTTAATTCATCTCACAGAGTTACATGTGTATTTCGTGGATCTCTTTGCTAGCCTTATTTCTGTGGAATCTGAGAACAGATATTTCGGATCCCATTGAAGACTATAGGGCCAAAGGAAATATCCTCCCGTAACAAAGAGAAAAAAGGTTTTTGAGAAACTTCTTTGTGTTCTGTGAAATCATCTCACAGAGTTACAGCTTTCTCCTCAAGAACCCTTTCGCTAAGACAGTTCTTGTGGAATTGGCAAAGTGATATTGGAAGCCCATAGAGGGCTATGGTGAAAAAGGAAATATCCTCCGATGAAATCTGGAAAGAAGCTTTCTGAGAAACTGCTTAGTGTTCTGTTAATTCATCTCACAGAGTTACATGTGTATTTCGTGGATCTCTTTGCTAGCCATATTTCTGTGGAATCTGAGAACAGATATTTCGGATCCCTTTGAAGACTATAGGGCCAAAGGAAATATCCTCCGAAAACAAAGAGAAAGAAGCTTTCTGAGAAACTTCTTTGTGTTCTGTGAAATCATCTCACAGAGTTACAGCTTTCCCCTCAAGAAGCCTTTCGCTAAGACAGTTCTAGTGGAATAGGCAAAGTGATATTTGGAAGCCCACGGTGGGCTATGGTGAAAAAGATAATATCCTCCGATGAAATCTGGAAAGAAGCTTTCTGTGAAACTGCTTAGTGTTCTGTTAATTCATCTCACAGAGTTACATGTGTATTTCGTGGATCTCTTTGCTAGCCTTATTTCTGTGGAATCTGAGAACAGATATTTCGGAACCCTTTGAAGACTATAAGTCCAAAGGAAATATCATGCCAAAACAAAGAGAAAGAAGCTTTCTGACAAACTTCTTTGTGTTTTGTGAAATCACCTCACAGAGTTACAGCTTTCCCCTCAAGAAGCCTTTCGCTAAGACAGTTCTTGTGGAATTGGCAAAGTGATATTTCGAATCCCATAGAGGGCTACGGTGAAAAAGGAAATATCCTCAGATGAAATCTGGAAAGAAGCTTTCTGAGAAACTGCTTAGTGTTCTGTTAATTCATCTCACAGAGTTACATGTGTATTTCGTGGATCTCTTTGCTAGCCGTATTTCTGTGGAATCTGAGAACAGATATTTCGGAACCCTTTGAAGACTATAGGTCCAAAGGCAATATCATGCCAAAACAAAGAGAAAGAAGCTTTCTGACAAACTTCTTTGTGTTTTGTGAAATCACCTCACAGAGTTACAGCTTTCCCCTCAAGAAGCCTTTCGCTAAGACAGTTCTTGTGGAATTGGCAAAATGATATTTCGAATCCCATAGAGGGCTACGGTGAAAAAGGAAATATCCTCAGATGAAATCTGGAAAGAAGCTTTCTGAGAAACTGCTTAGTGTTCTGTTAATTCATCTCACAGAGTTACATGTGTATTTCGTGGATCTCTTTGCTAGCCTTTTTTCTGTGGAATCTGAGAACAGATATTTCGGATCCCATTGATGACAATAGGGCCAATGGAAATATCCTCCGATAACAAAGAGAAAGAAGCTTTCTGAGAAACTTCTTTGTGTTCTGTGAAATCATCTCACAGAGTTACAGCTTTCCCCTCAAGAACCCTTTCGGTAAGACAGTTCTTGTGGAATTGGCAAAGTGATATGTGGAAGCCCATAGAGGGCTATGGTGAAAAAGGAAATATCCTCCGATGAAATCTGGAAAGAAGCTTTCTGAGAAACTGCTTAGTGTTCTGTTAATTCATCTCACAGAGTTACATGTGTATTTCATGTATCTCTTTCCTAGCCTTATTTCTGTGGAATCTGAGAAGAGATATTTCGGAACCCTTAGAAGACTATAGGGCCAAAGGAAATATCATGCCAAAACAAAGAGAAAGAAGCTTTCTGAGAAACTTCTTTGTGTTCTGTGAAATCATCTCACAGAGTTACAGCTTTCCCCTGAATAAGCCTTTCGCTAAGAGAGTTCTTGTGGAATTGGCAAAGTGATATTTGGAAGCCCATAGAGGGCTATGGTGAAAAAGGAAATATCCTCAGATGAAATCTGGAAAGAAGCTTTCTGAGAAACTGCTTAGTGTTCTGTTAATTCATCTCACAGAGTTACATCTCTATTTCGTGGATCTCTTTACTAGCCTTATTTCTGTGGAATCTGAGTACAGATATTTCCGATCCCATTAGAGACAATAGGGCCAAAGGAAATATCCTCCGATAACAAAGAGAAAGAAGGTTTCAGAGAAACTTCTTTGTGTTCTGTGAAATCATATCACAGAGTTACAGCTTTCCTCTCAAGAAGCCTTTCGCTAAGACAGTTCTTGTGGAATAGGCAAAGTGATATTTGGAAGCCCATAGTGGGCTATGGTGAAAAAGGAAATATCCTCCGATGAAATCTGTAAAAAAGCTTTCTGAGAAACTGCTTAGTGTTCTTTTAATTCATCTCACAGAGTTACATGTGTATTTCGTGGATCTCTTTGCTAGCCTTATTTCTGTGGAATCTGAGTACAGATATTTCGGATCCCATTGAAGATAATAGGGCCAAAGGAAATATCCTCCGATAACAAAGAGAAAGAAGCTTTCTGAGAAACTTCTTTGTGTTCTGTGAAATCATCTCACAGAGTTACAGCTTTCCCCTCAAGAAGCCTTTCGCTAAGACAGTTCTTGTGGAATAGGCAAAGTGATATTTGGAAGCCCATAGAGGGCTATGGTGAAAAAGGAAATATCCTCCGATGAAATCTGGAAAGAAGCTTTCTGAGAAACTGCTTAGTGTTCTGTTAATTCATCTCACAGAGTTACATGTGTATTTCGTGGATCTCTTTGCTAGCCTTATTTCTGTGGAATCTGAGAACAGTTATTTCGGATCCCATTGAAGACTATAGGGCCAAAGGAAATATCCTCCGATAACAAAGAGAAAGAAGCTTTCTGAGAAACTTCTTTGTGTTCTGTGAAATCATCTCACAGAGTTACAGCTTTCCCTTCAAGAAGCCTTTCGCTAAGACAGTTCTTGTGGAATTGGCAAAGTGATATTTGAAAGCCCACAGTGGGCTATTGTGAAAAAGGAAATATCCTTCGATGAAATCTGGAAAGAAGCTTTCTGAGAAACTGCTTAGTGTTCTGTTAATTCATCTCACAGAGTTACATGTGTATTTCGTGGATCTCTTTGCTAGCCTTATTTCTGTGGAATCTGAGAACAGATATATCGGATCCCATTGAAGACTATAGGGCCAAAGGAAATATCCTCCCGTAACAAAGAGAAAAAAGGTTTTTGAGAAACTTCTTTGTGTTCTGTGAAATCATCTCACAGAGTTACAGCTTTCCCCTCAAGAACCCTTTCGCTAAGACAGTTCTTGTGGAATTGGCAAAGTGATATTTCGAATCCCATAGAGGGCTACGGTGAAAAAGGAAATATCCTCAGATGAAATCTGGAAAGAAGCTTTCTGAGAAACTGCTTAGTGTTCTGTTAATTCATCTCACAGAGTTACATGTGTATTTCCTGGATCTCTTTGCTAGCCTTTTTTCTGTGGAATCTGAGAACAGATATTTCGGATCCCATTGATGACAATAGGGCCAATGGAAATATCCTCCGATAACAAAGAGAAAGAAGCTTTCTGAGAAACTTCTTTGTGTTCTGTGAAATCATCTCACAGAGTTACAGCTTTACCCTCAAGAACCCTTTCGGTAAGACAGTTCTTGTGGAATTGGCAAAGTGATATGTGGAAGCCCATAGAGGGCTATGGTGAAAAAGGAAATATCCTCAGATGAATTCTGGAAAGAAGCTTTCTGAGAAACTGCTTAGTGTTCTGTTAATTCATCTCACAGAGTTACATGTGTATTTCGGATCCCATTGAAGACTATAGGGCCAAAGGAAATATCCTCCGATAACAAAGAGAAAGAATCTTTCTGAGAAACTTCTTTGTGTTCTGTGAAATCATCTCACAGAGTTACAGCTTTCCCCTCAAGAAGCCTTTCGCTAAGACAGTTCTTGTGGAATTGGCAAAGTGATATTTGGAAGCCCATAGAGGGCTATGGTGAAAAAGGAAATATCCTCCGATGAAATCTGGAAAGAACATTTCTGTGAAACTGCTTAGTGTTTTTTTAATTCATCTCACAGAGTTACCTGTGTATTTCGTGGATCTCTTTGCTAGCCTTATTTCTGTGGAATCTGAGAACAGATATTTCGGATCCCTTTGATGACTATAGGGCCAAAGGAAATATCCTCCCATAACAAAGAGAAAGAAGCTTTCTGAGAAACTTCTTTGTGTTCTGTGAAATCATCTCACAGAGTTACAGCTTTTCCCTCAAGAACCCTTTCGCTAAGACAGTTCTTGTGGAATTGGCAAAGTGATATTTGGAAGCCCATAGAGGGCTATGGTGAAAAAGGAAATATCCTCAGATGAAATCTGGAAAGAAGCTTTCAGAGAAACTGCTTAGTGTTCTGTTAATTCATCTCACAGAGTTACATCTGTATTTCGTGGATCTCTTTAATAGCCTTATTTCTGTGGAAACTGAGAACAGATATTTCGGATCCCTTTGAAAACTATAGGGCCAAAGGAAATATCCTCCGATAACAAAGAGAAAGAAGGTTTCTGAGAAACTTCTTTGTGTTCTGTGAAATCATCTCACAGAGTTACAGCTTTCCCCTCAAGAACCCTTTCGCTAAGACAGTTCTTGTGGAATAGGCAAAGTGATATTTGGAAGCCCATAGAGGGCTAAGGTGAAAAAGGAAATATCCTCAGATGAAATCTGGAAAGAAGCTTTCTGAGAAACTGCTTAGTGTTCTGTTAATTCATCTCACAGAGTTACATGTGTATTTCGTGGATCTCTTTGCTAGCCTTATTTCTGTGGAATCTGAGAACAGATATTTCGGATCCCATTGATGACTATAGGGCCAAAGGAAATATCCTCCGATAACAAAGAGAAAGAAGCTTTCTGAGAAACTTCTTTGGGTTCTGTGAAATCATCTCACAGAGTTACAGCTTTCCCCTCAAGAAGCCTTTCGCTAAGACAGTTCTTGTGGAATTGGCAAAGTGATATTTGGAAGCCCATAGAGGGCTATGGTGAAAAAGGAAATATCCTCACAGGAAATCTGGAAAGAAGCTTTCTGAGAAACTGCTTAGTGTTCTGTTAATTCATCTCACAGAGATACATCTGTATTTCGTGGATCTCTTTGCTAGCCTTATTTTTGTGGAATCTGAGAACAGCTATTTCGGATCCCATTGAAGACTATAGGGCCAAAGGAAATATCCTCCCATAACAAAGAGAAAAAAGGTTTGTGAGAAACTTCTTTGTGTTCTGTGAAATCATCTCACAGAGTTACAGCTTTCTCCTCAAGAACCCTTTCGCTAAGACAGTTCTTGTGGAATTGGCAAAGTGATATTTGGAAGCCCTTAGAGGGCTATGGTGAAAAAGGAAATATCCTCCGATGAAATCTGGAAAGAAGCTTTCTGATAAACTGCTTAGTGTTCTGTTAATTCATCTGACAGAGTTACATGTGTATTTCGTGGATCTCTTTGCTAGCCTTATTTCTGTGGAATCTGAGAACAGATATTTCGGATCCCATTGAAGACTATAGGGCCAAAGGAAATATCCTCCCATAACAAAGAAAAAAAAGGTTTCTGAGAAACTTCTTTGTGTTCTGTGAAATCATCTCACAGAGTTACAGCTTTCTCCTCAAGAACCCTTTCGCTAAGACAGTTCTTGTGGAATAGGCAAAGTGATATTTGGAAGCCCATAGAGGGCTATGGTGAAAAAGGAAATATCCTCAAATGAAATCTGGAAAGAAGCTTTCTGAGAAACTGCTTAGTGTTCTGTTAATTCATCTCACAGAGTTATGGGTGTATTTCATGGATCTCTTTGATAGCCTTATTTCTGTGGAATCTGAGAACAGATATTTCGGATCCCTTTGAAGACTATAGGGCCAAAGGAAATATCCTCCGATAACAAAGAGAAAGAAGCTTTCTGAGAAACTTCTTCGTGTTTTGTGAAATCATCTCACAGAGTTACAGCTTTCCCCTCAAGAAGCCTTTCGCTAAGACAGTTGTTGTGGAATAGGCAAAGTGATATTTGGAAGCCCAAAGAGGGCTATGGTGAAAAAGGAAATATCCTCAGATGAAATCTGGAAAGAAGATTTCTGAGAAACTGCTTAGTGTTCTGTTAATTCATCTCACAGAGTTACATGTGTATTTCGTGTATCTCTTTCCTAGCCTTATTTCTGTGGAATCTGAGAACAGATATTTCGGAACCCTTTGAAGACTATAGGGCCAAAGGAAATATCCACCGATAACAAAGAGAAAGAAGCTTTCTGAGAAACTTCTTTGTGTTCTGTGAAATCATCTCACAGAGTTACAGCTTTCCCCTCAAGAAGCCTTTCGCTAAGACAGTTCTTGTGGAATTGGCAAAGTGATATTTGGAAGCCCATAGAGGGCTATGGTGAAAAAGGAAATATCCTCAGATGAAATCTGGAAAGAAGCTTTCTGAGAAACTGCATAGTTTTCTGTTCATTCATCTCACAGAGTTACATCTGTATTTCGTGGATCTCTTTACTAGCTTTATTTCTGTGGAATCTGAGTACAGATATTTCTAATCCCTTTTAAGACAATAGGGCAAAACGAAATATCCTCCTATAACAAAGAGAAAGAAGCTTTCTGAGAAACTTCTTTGTGTTCTGTGAAATCATCTCTCAGAGTTACATGTGTATTTCGTGGATCTCCTTGCTAGCCTTATGTCTGTGGAATCTGAGAACAGATATTTCGGATCCCTTTGAAGACTATAGGGCCAAAGGAAATATCCTGCGATAACAAAGAGAAAGAAGCTTTCTGAGAAACTTCTTTGTGTTCTGTGAAATCATCTCACAGAGTTACAGCTTTCCCCTGAAGAAGCCTTTCGCTAAGACAGTTCTTGTGGAATTGGCAAAGTGATATTTGGAAGCCCATAGAGGGCTATGGTGAAAAAGGAAATATCCTCACAGGAAATCTGGAAAGAAGCTTTCTGAGAAACTGCTTAGTGTTCTGTTAATTCATCTCACAGAGTTACCTGTGTATTTCGTGGACCTCTTTGATAGCCTTATTTCTGTGGAATCTGAGAACAGATATTTCGGATCCCATTGATGACTATAGGGCCAAAGGAAATATCCTCCCATAACAAAGAGAAAGAAACTTTCTGAGAAACTTCTTTTTGTTCTGGGAAATCATCTCACAGAGTTACAGCTTTTCCCTCAAGAACCCTTTCGCTAAGACAGTTCTTGTGGAATTGGTAAAGTGATATTTGGAAGCCCATAGAGGGCTATGGTGAAAAAGGAAATATCCTCAGATGAAATCTGGAAAGAAGCTTTATGAGAAACTGCTTAGTGTTCTGTTAATTCATCTCACAGAGTTACATGTGTATTTCGTGGATCTCTTTGCTAGCCTTATTTCTGTGGAATCTGAGAACCGATATTTCGGATCCCTTTGAAGTCTATAGGGCCAAAGGAAATATCCTCCCATAACAAAGAGAAAGAAGCCTCTGACAAACTTCTTTGTGTTCTGTGAAATCATCTCAAGTAGTTACAGCTTTCCCCTCAAGAAGCCTTTCGCTAAGACAGTTCTTGTGAAATAGGCAAAGTGATATTTGGAAGCCCATAGAGGGCTATGGTGAAAAAGGAAATATCCTCAGATGAAATCTGGAAAGAAGCTTTCTGAGAAACTGCTTAGTGTTCTGTTAATTCATCTCAAGAGTTACATGTGTATTTCGTGGATCTCTTTGCTAGCCTTATTTCTATGGAATCTGAGAACAGATATTTCGGATCCCTTTGAAGACTATAGGGCCAAAGGAAATATCCTGCGATAACAAAGAGAAAGAAGCTTTCTCAGAAACTTCTTTGTGTTCTGTGAAATCATCTCACAGAGTTACAGCTTTCCCCTGAAGAAGCCTTTCGCTAAGACAGTTCTTGTGGAATTGGCAAAGTGATATTTGGAAGCCCATAGAGGGCTATGTTGAAAAAGGAAATATCCTCACAGGAAATCTGGAAAGAAGCTTTCTGAGAAACTGCTTAGTGTTCTGTTAATTCATCTCACAGAGTTACATGTGTATTTCGTGGATCTCTTTGCTAGCCTTATTTCTGTGGAATCTGAGAACAGATATTTCGGATACCATTGAAGACTATAGGGCCAAAGGAAATATCCTCCCATAACAAAGAGACAAAAGGTTTCTGAGAAACTTCTTTGTGTTCTGTGAAATCATCTCACAGAGTTACAGCTTTCTCCTCAAGAACCCTTTCGCTAAGACAGTTCTTGTGGAATTGGCAAAGTGATATTTGGAAGCCCATAGAGGGCTATGGTGAAAAAGGAAATATCCTCAGATGAAATCTGGAAAGAAGCTTTCTGAGAAACTGCTTAGTGTTGTGCTAATTCATCTCACAGAGTTACATGTGTATTTCATGGATCTATTTGCTAGCCATATTTCTGTGGAATCTGAGAACAGATATTTCGGATCCCTTTGAAGACCATAGGGCCAAAGGAAATATCCTCCGATAACAAAGAGAAAGAAGCTTTCTGAGAAACTTCTTTGTGTTCTGTGAAATCATCTCACAGAGTTACAGCTTTCCCCTCAAGAAGCCTTTCGCTAAGACAGTTCTTGTGGAATAGGCAAAGTGATATTTGGAAGCCTACAGTGGGCTATGGTGATAAAGGAAATATCCTCCGATGAAATCTGGAAAGAAGCTTTCTGAGAAACTGCTTAGTGTTCTGTTAATTCATCTCACAGAGTTACATGTGTATATCGTGGGTCTCTTTGCTAGCCTTAATTCTGTGGAATCTGAGAACAGATATTTCGGATCCCTTTGAAGACTATAGGGCCAAAGGAAATATCCTCCCATAACAAAGAGAAAGAAGCTTTCTGACAAACTTCTTCGTGTTCTGTGAAATCATCTCACAGAGTTACAGCTTCCCCTCCAGAAGCCTTTCGCTAAGACAGTTCTTGTTCAATTGGCAAAGTGATATTTGGAAGCCCATAGAGGGCTATGGTGAAAAAGGAAATATCCTCCAATGAAATCTGGAAAGAAGCTTTCTGAGAAACTGCTTAGTGTTCTGTTAATTCATCTCACAGAGTTACATGTGTATTTCGTGGATCTCTTTGCTAGCCTTATTTCTGTGGAATCTGAGAACCGATATTTCGGATCCCTTTGAAGACTATAGGGCCAAAGGAAATATCCTCCCATAACAAAGAGAAAGAAGCTTTCTGACAAACTTCTTTGTGTTCTGTGAAATCATCTCAAGGAGTTACAGCTTCCCCTCCAGAAGCCTTTCGCTAAGACAGTTCTTGTGGAATTGGCAAAGTGATATTTGGAAGCCCGTAGAGGGCTATGGTGAAAAAGGAAATATCCTCCGATGAAATCTGGAAAGAAGCTTTCTGAGAAACTGCTTAGTGTTCTGTTAATTCATCTCACAGAGTTACATGTGTATTTCATGTATCTCTTTCCTAGCCTTATTTCTGTGGAATCTGAGAAGAGATATTTCGGAACCCTTAGAAGACTATAGGGCCAAAGGAAATATCATGCCAAAACAAAGAGAAAGAAGCTTTCTGAGAAACTTCTTTGTGTTCTGTGAAATCATCTCACAGAGTTACAGCTTTCCCCTCAAGAAGCCTTTCGCTAAGACAGTTCTTGTGGAATTGGCAAAGTGATATTTGGAAGCCCATAGAGGGCTATGGTGAAAAAGGAAATATCCTCAGATGAAATCTGGAAAGAAGCTTTCTGAGAAACTGCTTAGTGTTCTGTTAATTCATCTCACAGAGTTACATCTCTATTTCGTGGATCTCTTTACTAGCCTTATTTCTGTGGAATCTGAGTACAGATATTTCGGATCCCTTTGAAGACTATATGGCCAAAGGAAATATCCTCCCATAACAAAGAGAAAAAAGGTTTCTGAGAAACTTCTTTGTGTTCTGTGAAATCATCTCACAGAGTTACAGCTTTCTCCTCAAGAACCCTTTCGTTAAGACAGTTCTTGTGGAATTGGCAAAGTGATATTTGGAAGCCCACAGTGGGCTATGGTGAAAAAGGAAATATCCTCCGATGAAATCTGGAAAGAAGCTTTCTGAGAAACTGCTTAGTGTTCTGTTAATTCATCTCACAGAGTTACATGTGTATTTCGTGGATCTCTTTGCTAGCCTTATTTCTGTGGAATCTGAGAACAGATATTTCGGATCCCTTTGAAGACTATGGGGCCAAAGGAAATATCCTCCGATAACAAAGAGAAGGAAGCTTTCTGAGAAACTTCTTCGTCTTCTGTGAAATCATCTCACAGAGTTACAGCTTCCCTCCAGAAGCCTTTCGCTAAGACAGTTCTTGTGGAATTGGCAAAGTGATATTTGGAAGCCCATAGAGGGCTACGGTGAAAAAGGAAATATCCTCCGATGAAATCTGGAAAGAAGCTTTCTGAGAAACTGCTTAGTGTTCTGTTAATTCATCTCACAGAGTTACATGTGTATTTCCTGGATCTCTTTGCTAGCCTTATTTCTGTGGAATCTGAGAACAGATATTTCGGATCCCTTTGAAGACTATAGGGCCAAAGGAAATATCCTCCCATAACAAAGAGAAAGAAGCTTTCTGACAAACTTCTTTGTGTTCTGTGAAATCATCTCAAGGAGTTACAGCTTCCCCTCCAGAAGCCTTTCGCTAAGACAGTTCTTGTGGAATTGGCAAAGTGATATTTGGAAGCCCGTAGAGGGCTATGGTGAAAAAGGAAATATCCTCCGATGAAATCTGGAAAGAAGCTTTCTGAGAAACTGCTTAGTGTTCTGTTAATTCATCTCACAGAATTACGTGTGTATTTCATGTATCTCCTTCCTAGACTTATTTCTGTGGAATCTGAGAAGAGGTATTTCGGAACCCTTTGAAGACTATAGGGCCAAAGGAAATATCATGCCAAAACAAAGAGAAAGAAGCTTTCTGAGAAACTTCTTTGTGTTCTGTGAAATCATCTCACAGAGTTACAGCTTTCCCCTCAAGAAGCCTTTCGCTAAGACAGTTCTTGTGGAATTGGCAAAGTGATATTTGGAAGCCCATAGAGGACTATGGTGAAAAAGAAATATCCTCAGATGAAATCTGGAAAGAAGCTTTCTGAGAAACTGCTTAGTGTTCTGTTAATTCATCTCACAGAGTTACATGTGTATTTCGTGTATCTCTTTGCTAGCCTTATTTCTATGGAATCTGAGAACAGATATTTCGGATCCCTTTGAAGACTATAGGGCCAAAGGAAATATCCTCCGATAACAAAGAGAAAGAAGCTTTCTGAGAAACTTCTTTGTGTTCTGTGAAATCATCTCACAGAGTTACAGCTTTCCCCTGAATAAGCCTTTCGCTAAGAGAGTTCTTGTGGAATTGGCAAAGTGATATTTGGAAGCCCATAGAGGGCTATGGTGACAAAGGAAATATCCTCACAGGAAATCTGGAAAGAAGCTTTTTGAGAAACTGCTTAGTGTTCTGTTAATTCATCTCACAGAGTTACATGTGTATTTCGTGGATCTCTTTGCTAGCCTTATTTCTGTGGAATCTGAGAACAGATATTTCGGATCCCTTTGAAGACTATAGGGCCAAAGGAAATATCCTCCGATAACAAAGAGAAAGAAGCTTTCTGTGAAACTTCTTCGTCTTCTGTGAAATCATCTCACAGAGTTACAGCTTCCCTTCAGAAGCCTTTCGCTAAGACAGTTCTTGTGGAATTGGCAAAGTGATATTTGGAAGCCCATAGAGGGCTATGGTGAAAAAGGAAATATCCTCCGATGAAATCTGGAAAGAAGCTTTCTGAGAAACTGCTTAGTGTTCTGTTAATTCATCTCACAGAGTTACATGTGTATTTCCTGGATCTCTTTGCTAGCCTTATTTCTGTGGAATCTGAGAACAGATATTTCGGATCCCTTTGAAGACTATAGGGCCAAAGGAAATATCCTCCCATAACAAAGAGAAAGAAGCTTTCTGACAAACTTCTTTGTGTTCTGTGAAATCATCTCAAGGAGTTACAGCTTCCCCTCCAGAAGCCTTTCGCTAAGACAGTTCTTGTGGAATTGGCAAAGTGATATTTGGAAGCCCGTAGAGGGCTATGGTGAAAAAGGAAATATCCTCCGATGAAATCTGGAAAGAAGCTTTCTGAGAAACTGCTTAGTGTTCTGTTAATTCATCTCACAGAGTTACATGTGTATTTCATGTATCTCTTTCCTAGACTTATTTTTGTGGTATCTGAGAAGAGGTATTTCGGAACCCTTTGAAGACTATAGGGCCAAAGGAAATATCATGCCAAAACAAA